>NC_140085.1:361794-929366 GCF_964237585.1 Gallinula chloropus | reverse complement strand
GTGGGCACACAGGGGGTACGGGGGTGGTGGGCGAGACGTGGCGTGCGGGGGGGGGTGTGGTGAGGTGCCGCAGCGACAGCGGCCTCAGGCGTGGGCGCAGCCAGGCTGGGGGTGGCGGGGGAGCTGTGGGGACACCCAGGTCCCCCGAGCTCAGGGTGCAGCGTGGGGGGGTCACGGGGCCAGTGTGGTGGGTGAGACATGGTGGCAGCCCCCCCCCCGCCCCCGCCCCGGTGCCCAGCTCTGCAGCGGCTCGGCTGGCTGGTGCTCTTGTGTGGGGGCACAAGGACGGGGTGACCCCAACCTGGGTCCCCTGTGCTGGAGAGACCACCCAGGGCGGGGGTGCTGGGACCCCCCCCCCACTCCCACCCCTCCCCTCCTGGCTGCTGTTTGTCACCCAGGGAACCCGCCATGTCCCAGCCCACGGCGGCTGCCGGCACCGACCGAGGCCTCGTGCTCATCTCACCCCTGCAGCCCCCGGCACCCGTCCCTGGGACCCCCATTGCCCCACGGCTGGGACGCTGGAGCGGCTGCGGCCGGCGGCACTGTGCCTGGGATCGGCACCGCTCGGCGCTGGGGCTGTGCCAGGGCTCTGGCGCTGCAGCCTGGCACTGCGGCCCTGGCGCTGAGGCCCTGGCACTGTGGGCCTGGCGCTGCGGCCTGGCACTGCGGGCCTGGCACTGAGGCCCTGGCACTGCAGCCTGGCGCTGCGGCCTGGCGCTGCGGCCTGGCACTGTGGCCTGGCACTGTGGGCCTGGCACTGCGGCCCTGGCACTGTGGCCCTGGCACTGTGGCCCTGGCGCTGAGGCCCTGGTGCTGCGGCCCTGGCGCAGTCTGCGGCACCGTGCCCAACAGCTGCCGGGAGCCGAACGCGGCCCTGGCCCCGCAGCCAGGCCCGGAGCGGTGTGGGCAGAGACGGGCCCGGCGGGGTCCCGGCTGGGCCTGCCTGTGGCTCTGGAGCCACAGGAGATGGTTCCGGGGGGGGTGGGAAGGAGCGTCCCCAGGGACACGCCGCAGCGCGAGGCGACACGGGCCCTGTACCGGTGTCACCACTCCCAAGCACCGGCACAGCCACAGCCCTGCGGCCACACGGCTTGGGCAGGTCCCGTGTCAGCCGCAGGGACGGCGCCTGCACCCAGCCCCTCAGCAGCCCACCCACCCCACGAGTGGGGGGCCCTGGCCATGGCTCGGCCGGACCCCTGGGGTGGGCTGTGGTGGGGGCTTGGTGCTGGGGAGGGACCTGGGCAGCGGCATCAGCCGCAGTCCCGGGGGTTGGTGGGACCCCATCAGTGGGGCAGGAGCCTGTGGGGCCGTGGCAGCTGACACCCTGTCCCACAGACCACGGTGGCTGCCACTGCAGAGCCGCTCACCAGCCCCATGGCTGTGGGTTCCCCCCTGCCCTGAGCACGTCTGTCCCTCGAGCTCATATAACCACAGAATCCCAGCCTGGGCTGGGCTGGGAGGGACCCCAAGTGTCCCAGAGCTCCAACCCCCTGCCACAGGCAGGGACACCAACCTCCAGGCCTGGAGCTACACAAGGCTGCCCAGGGCCCCAGCCAACCTGGCCTTGGACACCCCCAGGGACGGGGCACCCACCCCCTCTCTGGGCAGCCCCTTCCAGCCCCTCACCACTCTCTCTGCAAAGAACTTCCCCCCAGTCTCTCCTCTCCCCCTTCCCTCCTCCAGCTTCACTCCAGCCCCTTGTCCTGCCAGTCTCTGCCCTTGAACAAGCCCATTCCCCTCCTGTTCCTGGGGTCCCTTCAGGGACGGGGAGGCTGCAGTGAGGTCCCCCCACAGCCTTCTCTTCTCCAGGCTGACCCAGCCCAGCTCCCTCAGCCTCTCTCCATGGGGAGCTGCTCCAGCCCCCTGAGCATCCCCGGGGCTCCTCTGACCCCTCTCCAACAGCCCCACATCCTCCTTGTGTTGGGCCCCAGCTCTGGCCACAGGACTCCAGCTGGGGAGGGCAGAGCAGAGAGGGACAATCCCCTCCCTGTCCCTGCTGCCACCCCTCTGCTGATGGCCCTGTGGGGTGGCCCCCCCCTGATGTCAGGGGTAATCTGAGGGACAGGCAAGCACGGGGAGGGGGACACTGGTTGTGTGGGGCTGGGGGTGCCCACAGCTCCATCCCACACGGCCCTGGGAGCAGGAATGGCCCCAGCCCCCCACCTCCCATGGGATGTCACCCCAGCCCGGGGGCTGCTGGAGCCGAGAGACACCAGGGCACAGAGCAGAGCTTTCTTATAAATTTATTACATAATAATAATAATAATTAATAATAATAATATAATATAAGAAACATAGATCTCTGTGGGGTATGTGTATCACAACGTCAAGGGCGGGAGGCGAGTGGCCACACCTCCATGACTCTGGAGAAGGAGAAATCTCCTCCGGAAATCCATACAAAATAAGGGTGAAGTCAAACCGACCCTGTAAAATCATAAAACAGAACCAAAAGTAACCCAGGAAACCCAAAAAAACCAACCCCCGCCCGTGGGTGAGCCCGTCCGGGTCGGGACCGGGAGTGCGGATGTGGGAGCCGCGTGCGGTCGGGCACACGCGTGTGCAGGGGGCTGGGGGGGGGGCGGTGGGGGGCGAGGTTGGGGGGTGGGTTTAGGAGCCGGTCTATGCACATGCAGCGGGTGTGAGGGCGCCCGGGGCGGCCCGGCGGGTGGCACATGCATGCGGCGGGGAGCGCGGAACCGAAACCTCGCCACACTCCGCGGCGGCGGCGGCGGCGGCGGCGGCTGGGAAGCGGGGTTGGGCTGGGGAAGCCCCTCACCACCACCTCCCGAAACCCACCGCCCCCTCCCCCAGCCCCAGAACGAAGCGCTTTGGGTTTTGGTTTCTCTCATCGTACAGTCAGAACTACAGACAGGAGCTGGCGGGTGGACGCGGGCGGCTGGCGACGCGGGGCCGGACGGAGGGGAAATACCAACAGCTTTCGTTTGAGTGGGTCCAACGGAAACAAAAACCCCCTGAAAGCGGAAAAGGAAAAGGAACCCCCCCCCCAAAAATGAAAGAGAAGACCGGAGTGTGTCCCTTTGTACAGCGGAGAACCCAAGCAGTCATTGAGAAGCCATGAGAATCACAGTAAGCGCCGCGCGAGGCTCCCGGCGCGGCGCGGCCCAGGGGTGCCGCGGGCTCGTGGGGGGGTCGGTTCCTCGCCCGCCGCCGCTCTGCCTTCTCCTGGGATGGCTTTTCAACGGGAAATGTCTCACTGGGTCTGGAGATGCCGGGGGGTCGTGGGGGGAGGAGAGATCACGGGCCCGGGAAGCGCTTGTCTACACCTGGGGAGAGGCCGCGGCGCTTCGGCGCGGAAGCGAAGGCTGCGTTAGCGGGGGGTGGTTGTGGGGTGGGGGGACACGGCCATGGGCTGAGACCTCGGCCCTCGGCCACCCCGGCGTCCCCCTGGGTGCTGGGGAGTGGGGACGCGGCTGTGCCGGGAGAAGCGCAGGGTGGGGAAGCGGAGGGAGGGGTGGGGGGGACACGTGGGGCAGGGGAAGGGGTGTCACCACCCAGCCCGAACCCACCCCGTGTGTCCCCCCCAATCCCTGGTGTCACCATGGAGCTGGCATGGTGACACCAGGGGACACCGCCGCCGGCAAAGCCCCCGGCCCACCCTCACCCGGCTCTGCCACGCGCACGCGGGTGCAGGGGGGGACACGGGGGGGGACACGGAGGGGGGGGACACGGGGACACACACAGGGAGGGCGGGGGGGGTGGGAGGGCGATGGGGAGGGTGAGGGTGTCACAGCAGACCCCGGCAGCCCCTGGGACGGGGGGTGACAGCGCGGCAGCATGGCTGGGAGGCGCCTTCTCTGGGTGTTGGGCCTGACTGGGACGAGCCGTGGTGCCCCCGGGCTGGGGGCACCCAGTGTGCACCGACACAGGCACGGCTGCAGCTGCTTGGCGGTGGGAGCTGGGATGCACGGCGTGCGCGGCACGGCCGCCGGCTCCGCCGGGGCAGAGCAGGTGCATCCACCGTTTCCAGCCCTCCCGAGGGCATCGGGGTGTTGGGGGAGGAAGAGGAGGGCGAGGAGGGTGAGGAAGGCTCCTCAGAAACGGCAAGAAGGCGTCCAGCTTCCCTGGTCCCAGACTGAGCTTCCTGCGGAGCCGTTGGGCTCTGCAGACTTCTGGCCTCTTGCGGCAAGAGGCGGGGGGCGGGCGGGGGGGTCTCTCTCTCTCTCTAGGTGGCCCCAGAAGCAGCTGCGGAAGGGGCAGAGACCCCCCGGGCTCGGCGGTGCCGAGCAGCCCGCGCTCAGGCCAACACACCCTCCCGGCAGCAGCGCCCACGGGGCAGCTCTGCGGCCACGTGCCGGCCGGGGCACCGGCACCCCGGGGGGCTCCAGTGCCATCGGGGGCTCTGGGGGGGCTGCTGGGGTCTGCAGGTGAGGCAGGGAAGGAGCCGGAGCAGGGGAAGGGGGGCGAGGGGCAGGCAGAGCGGGGGGCGCACGGCGGGGGATGAGCCGTCAGCGGTGCAGAGCCCAGGCCGAGCTGCGCCATGCGGAGCCCCAGCGTGCTCTGCGGGGTGCCCACCGCGTCCCCAGGGCAGGAGCCACCCCAGGGGACGGAGCCTGACTGGGGACAGCGGGGGCTCTGCCAGTACGCGGTGGCCATGGCCGAAGCCAGCCAGCCCGGTGACGCCCCGCGGCCGCATGCGTGCCAGTGCCGGCGTTACAGCGGCACGAGGGACAATCAGCCACATCCCGATGCTCTGTGGGTTGGGAAAGGCCCTGGGCCCACGTGAGCCGCGGGGCGTCCTCGGGGGGCTGCGTCGGGGGGCACAGGGGAGCGGGATGTGCAGCCCCCATCACCGGCATCCCGGAGCAGCAGCCTCAGCCCGGAGACGCGCTCGGCCCCGGGAGCAGCAGCCGGGTTGGGTCACGGCCAAGCGGCTCCGGGGGCGAAGCGAGAGGGAGGGGACAAGGGACAAGGGACAAGGGACAAGGGACAAGGGACAAGCCGAGGGGACATCCAGAGCTGGGGGGGCTGGAGGGAGCGAGCAGGGGGCCGGGGGGATGCGAGCACTGGCACGGGGCAGCTCTGGAGTGGGACCATCCTCGCCATGCGGGGCCATGCCGGGTGCTGCCGGAGGAGCCGGAGCCACAGAGGGTGCTGGGAGCAGCGGGGTGCAGAGCCGGGGTGCAGAGCCGGGGCGCAGGCGAGCGGGGGGACGCCGGGGGCTGCGCATGCTGCTGGCCATGCCAAGGTGTGCGGCGCGGCGAGGTCGGGGGGTGGGAGGGCGCAGGGAGGGGGTGAACAGAGGGGTGGGAGTGCGGCGGCAGAGGGGCGACGGGCCGGGCTGCGGCTACGGGGAAGGAGCAGGACCCAGGGCGTGGGTCTGGCAGGACGGCGGCGGCGTTGGCACGGGGGGCTGAGGGCCCCCTGCCCGGCGGGGTGCGTGGCACCCCCGGCACAGCGGGTCGGGCAGACGCAATGGCTGCTATCGCGGTTCGGATGCCTCGTGGCTCCCCAGGGTGGGGGCACGAGGCCGGGGGGTCCCTGGGCCGCGGGCGGATCGCTCGCCTGGCCGGCTCGGTGCTGCTCTCGCCATCCCCGGGCACCAGCCCCAGCCGGCAGCTGCAGGATGGGGTCCGGGGAGGGGGAGAGGCTGCGGCCCCCCAGGGCCCGGCGGCTTCCGGAGAGATCCGGATGGAGCCGCGTGGGCAGGACCCCGGCAAGAGCTCAGGGAAGAGGGACGGCACCGCAGCACGTCCGGAGCCGACCCGGGACAGACGGCGTGCCGGCACCGGTCAGGATCCCTTGGGACAGCCCTGTGTGCCAGCACAGGTCTGGATCCGTTGGGAGGTCCTGCTGTGCCGGCACAGGCCAGGAACTGACCCAGGACAGACGGTGTGCTGGCACGGGTCAGGGTCCACTGGGAGATCCTGGTGTGCCGGCACTGGTCACATCCATCCCAGGACAGACCGTGTGCCGGCACAGGTCCAGACCCACTGGGACAGACCAATGTGCCGGCACAGGTCCGGATCCCTTGGGAGAGCCCCATGTGCTGGCACAGGTCAGGATCCGTCCCAGGACAGACTGTGTGCCGGCACCAGTCCGGATCCAATGGGATATCCCGGTGTGCCGGCACACATCTGGATCCGTTGGGAGAGCCCCGTGTGCCGGCACAGGTCCGGATCCATTGGGACAGACCGATGTGCCGGCACAGGTCTGGATCCATTGGGAGATCCTGGTGTGCCTGCACCGGTCAGGATCCATCCCGGGACAGCCCAGTGTGCCAGGACACATCTGGATCCCTTGGGAACAGGTCAGTCCCGTCCCGGCGGCTGCCGGTGCCGCTGCCCCGGTGCGGGTCCGTTTCCCTGGCTGCAGGCTGTACAGGTTCGGAGATGTGTGAGGGTCAGAAGGAACCTCCTTGTCCTTCCCTCTAGCACCAGAAGAGTTAATGCCATCGTGGGGGACTCAGCTTTTTGGGAACACCGCTCACCAAGCCATCCCCTGCCGAGCCCCGGCCCAGCCGCCGGCACCGCGGCGGGAGCCAGCCCAGCCACGGGACCGCGACACCGACCCGTTCCCGCCGCCTTCGCCCGCTCCAGGGGAGCGGCAGCCTCATGGCCCAGCCGGCGGTGCCACGTGGGCCGAGCGCTTGGCACCGGCGCGGTGCCGGCTGCGCCCGGGGAGCGGAGGCGGGAGAGGGGCGCGGGGCAGCACCGGGACCGGGACCCGGCGCGGTGCCGGCACCTCAGCCTGGGGGGCTGGAAGACTCGGTGTGTCCCAAGAACCCGAGTTTTGGTTGTTTTTCTGTTGTTTGTTTCTACCTCCTTAGAACCCGGCGTGTCTGGAGGAGCTGTCGGGGGGAGTGGGGGGTGGGGGGGGTGGGGTGTATTTTTTGTCTAGTTTTTTGGTTTTTTATGTTTTTTTTTTTTTAAAAAGACTTTTTTTAACATTCATTCAGTCGCTAAAAACTCCCGGGGGGGGAGGGGAGGGGAGGGGCGTCCCGGGGGCAGGGAGGGGCGTCCCGGGGGCGGGGAGGGGCGCAGACAACCCCCCCTCCCCACCAGCATCTCAGCAGGTCTGGAGATAAATAGAGATTTTTAGTAAAACCGTAACAAAACCCGGTGGCTGTAGCTCTACAGATATAGATATATAGGTATTTGCTCTCTCTCTTTTCAAATATATAGCTGATCGATCGATCGATTGATTGATTGGTTAAAAAGATGCCAAACAAGGATGAGCAGGACCGGAGTGGGGACCCCGCAGCTCGGTACCGTCACCCCTTGCAGATCATCAGCTGCTCTCTATATAAATGCACGGAGATTATATATTACCCATCGACATCTCCCCTTGGAAACGAGACCCCCAACCAAGGGGAAATAAAACATCTCCCTCCCCCCCCCCCAACCCCCTCCCCTCCCACCCCACCCACCCACCCCACCCCCTCCCCAGCTGAACGTTGGCGAAGCGTTTCCCGCCGGGCCCCCCAGCCGCCCTCCGACACCCCAAACATGCGTCTATCCATGCGGTTTCCGTCCCCCCTTCTCACCGGGGCGACGGGCAGAGCGGCGGCACCGCCGAGTCCGGGGCTGGTCGTCGCTGGCGTTGGGGCGGCGGCTCCTCCGGCGCGCGGGCGGCGAGGATGCTGCTCCCACAGCGGCTCCTCCGCGGGGCTGGGCACGGCCGCTGGCGTCGCGCCGGGGACGCCCGGTCCACGGGGGGAGAGAGAGACAGAGAGGCCTCTGCATGCTGGAGCCCTTTCCCTGCGGCCACCGGCGCGGCCGCGCCACCTGCCCTCCCTGACACCTGCGCCTGGCCTGCTCCCACCCCGCCGGGCAGCTCGGGGCGGGGGGCTCCACGCCATGGGCACATGGACACATGGGCGTGGAGCCCCCTGGCCTCGAGCTGCCCGGCGGCACATGCCCGGCCACTCGCCTCCGCCAGCATCGCCTCCCTGGCGGGCGCGGCGTCGGCCCCACCGGCCACCAGCGAGGCCGCCGGGGACGAGCAGCACGTCCAAGCGATACACAGGGCGGCCCCTCCGGCAGGGCCAGGAAGGAGGGTGCGTTTCATGCATCATCCCTGGTCCCCCGGGGCGTCGCGGGGGCTGGCGGGGCCGAGCGGGGCCGGGGCGGGGGGGTTGTGGCACGCCGGGGCGGCGTGGGAGCGGGCGGGAGCCCCTGGGCTCCGCGCCCTTCAGTGCAGTGCTCAGAGTAGAAAGAGAATCAAAGTGGGTTTTATTAGTCTAGTAGAAACGCCCCCCGCCCCCCACCCCGCTCACTCCCCCGCCCCTCCCCACCCACCCCCTTCTCCCCACATCCCCTCTCCCCGTGGTGGCTCTGGAAGAGGCCGGCGCTGCCTGGGACGGGTCAGCTGTCTACCAGCTGCTTGAGTGCCCGCTCAATGTTCATCCGGTGCCCGACACGGGTCACCCCCAACTCCACGAAGTCCTCCTTGGTGAGGGCGGGCAGGTGCGTGCCCTCGATCTCATGGTCCTCGAACTTGTCTCGGTGCTCCACCAGGTTGATGCTTTCCAGCCAGTCCCCGACGTCGTACTTGTTCCAGAGGTGGAGGGGCTTCTGCATGAAGGGCCGAGGCGGGTGCAGGGTGTGCAGGGGTGGCCCCGGAGACGGGGAGGGGGACGGGGAGCGGCTCCGGGCGCTCACGCTCCTCACCACGAAGCGCACCTCCTTGGGCTCATGTGGGATGGAGAGGCTGGAAGATTTGAGGATGGTGGGAGGGGTCAGGCCGTAGGGCCGGACGGTGCTGAGGGGCTCTGTCCGGTCCAGAGCCGGCTTCACGGGGCTGGGGGTGCGTCGGGTTACAGGGTAGCGACTGCCAGGTCGGACTGTGTAGGTGGTCCCGGAGCTCCGCTGGGAAATGGTGCTGAGTTCTCCTAAACTACTGAAAAGTCTGCGGAGAGAACGGCACAGCCAGAGACAGAGAGAGGAGAGAGAGGAGAGGGCAGGGGTGAGGCCGGGTCCCCAGGCACGGCACCACACACACACCGCACACGGGGGGCTGCGGGGGGCAGGAGGGCTCGCTGCGGCGCTCGGGGGGCCGCGGCACCTCACCCGGCTCCTCCTCACCAGCCCTGACAGGGCTGTTCTGGAGCGGGGGGAAGAGGTTTGGGCACCACCTCCAGGTCCCAGCCACGCCTGCCCCAGCCGCCGCGGCGCTGAAGCCCACCGAGACCACCCGAGGAGGGTGGCCCTGCGCCCAGAGACCCTGCACCTCTCCCTGCCCCGTGGGGCTGCTCAGCACCAACCTGCAGCTCCGGCACCCTGGAGCCACCAGCCCCCACTCCCACCAGGACCCTGCTGTGTCCCCTCGCTCGCCGCCCTGGCACCGGCGTGCTGGTGGGACGTGCCACGGGCTGGGAGGGAACCAGCGCTCCCACCCCCATCGGGGCAGAGCAGAGGGAACCTTCTGGTGTCCCCCCAGACAGTGGCACGGGGACAGCAGGGCCACTGTGCCACCCCAAGGATGGAGGCAGCTGGCTCTGCCCGGCACCCAGCTCCTTGGCACAGGCTGGGGCAGCCCAGAGCCGTCTGCCTGGTCTCCCTGGTGCTACCCCATGCCCACCGCCCCAGCCTGCACCCCACGGCATGGAGCCGGGCAGGGGTGGCCCCTCCTGTGGCCCTTGGCTCTGCCCCGTGCCCTGTGCCAGCTCTGCACCCACACTGTCTGTCTGTCCTGGCTGCAAAGGCCAGCACAGCACCCCCAGTGCACCCCGGGGCTCCGTGGGACCCCCCGGGCGAGGCTGGTGGCCTCCTCTCACCAGGGCCCATGTCCCAGGGCAGCTCAAGGGCCAGGGAGGGAGGGAGGGTCGGTTTGGGTCACTGGTGCTGCTTCGCTTCCCCTCCAAACTGACCCAGGACACAGAGCCAAACCACAGCCCCCTGCGCCGGGCTGTGCCCCCCACTACCCAGCATGGGGTCCCCAGTGTGGTGCCTCCCCTTCCCCTCTGCCCCAGCTCTGCCCTCCCCTCTCCTGGAGCTGGTGGATGCTCCAGGAACCGGCTGCTGGCTAAAGGAGTCCGAGGGCTGCAGCTCCTGGCACCCGCTGCCACCAACACACACCACTCAAGAGCCCGATCCCGGGGCCTTAATGAGCACTAACGACCTCTCCGAAGGCTGCCACAGCCTGTGGGCTGGGCACGTGGCCGTGTGGCCCCGTTTCCCTGCCACCCAGGCACAGGAAGCCAGGGGGGAATAGAGCAGCACGACACCGACTCGGGTCTGGGCCCCTCCATGAGCATGGGGAGGATGAGCCAAGTGGCCTCGAGCGCCACGGCACCGGGAGGGACAGGGCAGGACGGGGCATCCAGCTCCCAGGGCTGAGAAGGATCCGCTGGGAGTGGTGGGGGAGGGAAAGGCTGGGAATTCTGACAGACCCCGGTGGTGATGAGCGTGGCACCGTCACGGAGCGGGCAGGGTGCCTGTGCGCCTGGCTCCAGGTGACCCTGCTTGGGTAGGGGTCGGGCTGGGGGTCTCCAGGGCTCCCTGTCCGGGGTCTGTGAAGCTGTGGATGCTCTCAGCAGCACTTCTGCCCCCAACACTACACTGCAGACACCCCAGCGGCCTCACGTCCTGTCCAGCTCCGGGCGGTGACATCCCACAGGCCGTCAGCGCGATGCCGGGGTCACCGGCGCTTTGGGTTCTTCTGGATGGGATGGCTGGTTCCTCAGCACAGCTCCTTCCCAAGGGCCTGGGGCGGGCTCCCAAGGGCCTGGATGTCCTGTGCAGCTGCTGGGGAGCTCTTCCCTGGACCATCACTCTCCATCACAGGTTCACACTGCTGTATCAGGAGCTTTCCCAGCGGCACGGGCTCGGAGAGGTGGGTTCCAGCCAGGCTGGGGTCTGCTGCTGCTTCAGCTGCCGCTGCTGCTTCAGCTGCTGCTCTCAAGGGCTCTGGTTTTCACAGGTGTCAGGAACACTACGTTGGCCTCTTCTCCTTTAGGCAACACCACGCCGGTGTAACCGCGGAGCTCGATGCTCCCACTCCCTGCTCCAGCCGGGCCCTGGGACACCAGCAGCCCAGAGGTGGTGGGGTGGCTGCTGGCCACAGGTTCCTCTGCGAGTGGGACGTGCCAGCTCTAAGGTGCCTTCACATGGGAAGCCCAGGTCCCAGCAGCTCCCAGTCCCTGTCCCGCAGAGCCCAGCGGTGGCAGCTCCAGCAGCACGTCGGGTGCCTGGAGCCCGGCCTCAGGGCTTCTGAGGTGGAGAAGCTGAGGCCTCGTTCAGGGGCTGGACTGGAGCTGGGAAGGGGGAGATGGGGTCTCAGGGGAAGGACCAGCCTCACGAGCAGAGAAACACCAGATGATGAAAAGAGACCTTCCAACCAAAGCAAAGGGGGGTCTGACCAAACCAAGGGGGTTCCAACCAAAACAAGAGGGTTCCAACCAAACCAAGGGGGTTCTGACCAAAGCAAGGGGGTTCTGACCAAACCAAGGGTGTTCCAACCAAAGCAAGGAGGGTCCGACCAAACCAAGAGGGTTCCAACCAAAACAAGAGGGTTCTGACCAAAGCAAGGGGGTTCTGACCAGACCAAGGGTGTTCCAACCAAATTAAGAGAGTTCCGACCAAACCAAGGGGGTTCCAACCAAAGCAAGGGGGTCTGACCAAAGCAAGAGGGTTCCAACCAAACCAAGGGGGTTCCGCACTGCAGAACAGATCATGGAGCTCATGGAACCTTCCAGAGACCTTTCACAAGGCAGAACTCTCGAGTGAGTCACTGAGGGCTGAGGACTCCTCCTCCTCACTCTTCATCTCAGTCCTGAGTTCTCCCAGAGTGACGAGGGTGAGGACAGGCTCAGCACGATCCTCATCCCCCCAGGGAGCTTTGCCCCGGCTCATGAACCTCCTGAGCTGCTGCTCGTGCTCCAACCCCTCCTCACTGGAGCCCCGTGACGCTCTCAGCCCCGTGATGCTCTCAGCCCCGTGCAGCTCTCAGCCCCGTGCAGCTCTCAGCCCCGTGACGCTCTCAGCCCCGTGCAGCTCTCAGCCCCGTGCAGCTCTCAGCCCCGTGACGCTCTCAGCCCCGTGCCGCTCTCAGCCCCGTGCAGCTCTCAGCCCCGTGCTGCTCAACCCTCACCGAGCGACGGGCGAGGCCCGAGGCTGCTCCTGGGATGCTCTGGCAGCGCTCGGCGCACCCAAAGGCTCCGGCACAGCGCGGCGCTGGCCGTGCCCGTGGCTGGGCTCTGCTCCAGGGCCTCCCTCTCCTGGGATCCCCGTGGGACCTCTGAGCTTTCCTGCCTGGAACGGAGACGCAGGGACCACATGCTGCCTCCACAGATCCCCCTTCAAAGGGATTTTGTCTCCTACAACTTCCTGTCCCTGAAGAGGGTGGGGAAACAGGAAGGAACGGGAACTGCCCCTGGATGGCTCCCACACCACCAAGTGCCTGGGCCACGTGTCACCCTGCAAGGGCACAATGGCCAAACGGGCTGTAAATGGCACGAGCTGGATGCTCCCATCAACCCCGGACTCGGGTCAGAGGTGAAGGGGGGCTGGAAGGGAACCAGCCCATGGCAGCCCCATGGGCCAGGGGGCCAAGCAGAGCCTGGCCACGAAGGAGCCAGGAAAGCCAAGTCCTTCCCTTCCCTTCCTGGAGCCGTTGCCGAGCACCAGGACGAGCACCAGGACGAGCACCGCAGCCCCCGCTCCAACCGCGCGCCCGGCACCGGCTCCGGCACCGGCAGCAGAGCGAGGTGCCACACAGGGAGCGGGATGTGCTCCCCTTGGCAGCCCACTGCTCTTCCCTGACTTTCAGCAAGGAATCTCCTCCTGGCTCTTGGCAAAGGAGCCCGAGGGGAGGGTGAGCTTTGCCCCGGGGTGCCCAGCAGCGCGTGCGGCATCGCCGGAGACCCCCTGAGAACGGGGTGTTTTACTGGAGCCCAGTGGATCCCCTGCTGGCTCTGGCCTCTCCCACCAGCAGCACCTTCCTCCGGGCAGACAAATCTGGCACTTCCAAGTTCTTCTCCTTCACAGAAGAAAAGACAAGAGATGTGGAGAGAGAATTCCTGCAGAACTGATGGAGATGAGTGGGATTAACTGTGCCACAGGTACTGTCCCTCCTGAAGGCAACGCAGGGACTCCACCAGCATCAGGGACTCCACCAGCATCAGGGGTTCCACCAGCATCAGGGACTCCACCAGCATCAGGGACTCCACCAGCATCAGGGGTTCCACCAGCATCAGGGGTTCCACCACACCTGGAGGGCTGCTGGTGCTTGAGAAGTCCTGGAGGAGTTTCTCCTCTGATGACCACAAGAATGAGCAGACCAGATGAGGACTGTTTGGTTTTGTGGCTCCAAGGGGCTCTGGAGAGTCCTGAGCAAAGACCCCGTGACTCCAGCATCCCGAGCCTGAAGTCTTCTTGCACATGGGGAAGTTTGGTCCCACAGATCAGGGTCTGGCAGGAGCAGCTGCCCCGGCACCACTCGTGGTCTTGGCACAGGATTTAGGACACACACGTAGCTGAACACGTGCAACAGAATCCCAGGATCCCCAGGCTGGAAAAGCCCTGGGAGCCCCTGGAGTCCAACCGTCCCTGTCCTGTGCTGCCCCAGCTCCCTGAGCACCTCATCTCCCCTCTGTTCAACACCCCCAGGGCTGGGGACTCAGCCCCCTCCCTGGGCAGCCTGTGCCACAGCCCCACAACTCTGCCAGGGAAGAACTTTGCCCTCCCAGCTGAGCTGACCCTGGATTTTGTTTCCCAAACGGCCCTTCATGGTGCTCAGAGGCTTTGGGAAGGGGCCCAGCAGCCTCACTGAGCACCAGCAGTGGAGCTGATCTCCCCAAGCCACCAACAAGCACCGTACACCAACCTGTCCCCCCCCCCCCCAAACCGGGGCGCAGCAGCTCACACCCCACACACCACCTGCCTGGGAGTCAACTTCCCAGACCTTCAGGTTCTGCCCAGAGGACATCTGGAGGGGAAAGGGACTCTTTTTTGGGGAGGACTCACAAGCCAAGCACCTCTGTGACCCTTTTCAGAGGAGGACAGCTTCTCTGGGCCAGCCTGCCCTCTGTGCCTTCTGGAAGAGATGGAGTGGGCAGCCCAGGAACCTGGGGTTTGGGAAACCAGCCTGGCAGCACCAGGCAGGGAATGATGCCTTCCAGAGCCCTGCAGCACGGTGGGGAAGGTGAGGCACGCAGCACAGGGACAGGAGGGGGATAAGGGGGGTCCCACTGGCTCTCCAGCACCCTGCCTGTGCTGGGGCTCCGCTCCCCAAGCCATCAAGGAGGAGGCAGCTCAGCATCCAGGACTCAATCCCTTTCTTTTCCTTCCACTGAGGTGTGACAGCAACTCCTGAGCTTCAGATGAGCCTTGACCTGGTTCTGGCCAGGCCAGAGGAACCTCCCCAGGCTCCCTCAGGTGAGCTGAGTTACCTGGGCTGTTTCCTCACCACCTGGCATCACTCCCCATAAAAGGGGCTGGTTGGGGAGGGGGCAGGGGCTGGGTGTCTCCAGAGCAGTCTGAGTGTGGCTTGGTCAGTTGGTTGGTCCGTCTGTCCATCCTTCCTTGCTGTTGGGCAGCACTCTGTAGCCATTGGGTCAGTAAGTTACTCTGTGTTATCACTGGTGTGGGTGTAACTGGCTGTTATTGTTCTCCATTCATGGTGATTGTTGTCAGCAACTGTCCTTATCCCCATCCCATGGAGGGTCTGTCTGTCTGTCCTGTGGGACTGAGTGAGCTGCATGTGGTGCTCAGCCACTGTCCAGGGCCGAATCATCATGGCCAGCAATGAGGAGGCAGGCTCAGCATCCCGGAGGCAGGCTCAGCATCCCGGAGGCAGGCTCAGCATCCAGGAGGCAGCTCAGCATCCCGGAGGCAATCCCTTTCTTTTCCTTCCACTGAGCTGCTACATCAACCCCTGAGCTTCACCTGAGCACCTGGGAAGTGGTGGGCTGCTCTCCATGCCTGTCTTGGCTCACAGCTGCCATCCAGCGAGGTGGTGGCTGAATCCCACTGGAATTCCTGTCTTCACCCAGGGACAACAGACTGGGCAGCCTGGAGCGATGGCTTGGAACCACTTCCAAAGGCAG
Source organism: Gallinula chloropus (assembly GCF_964237585.1). Classification (NCBI taxonomy): domain Eukaryota; kingdom Metazoa; phylum Chordata; class Aves; order Gruiformes; family Rallidae; genus Gallinula; species Gallinula chloropus. The sequence continues at coordinate 914,359 of NC_140085.1, read as the reverse complement.
TGAGGACAGGAGGGTAACTGGGAGGAGATGGTGTGGCTCTAGGAGGAGGAGATGGTCCCGACCATCCTTCTGTGACCAGGGGGCTGGGTTGGTGGGTGAGGGGTGAGCAACGGCTTCAGCGAGGCTTTGGGAAGCATCTCCTGGAGCATCCTCCCTGCCACACTGGACCAGTAGCAGGTGAGGGTGACTGGAACTGGCTGACCTGCCCGGCTCCAAGGGCCGTGTCCAGCAGCGTGGGGTCAGGCTGGGCCTGTGGGGTACAACCCCCCTGGGGTCGGCAGCGGGGCCAATTCTTCAACATCTTCAGTAACTACCCGGAGGAGAGGGTGTCCTCAGCCAGGAGACACAGAGGAGGGTGGCTGATACCCCAAAAGGGGGTCCTGCCCCTCAGAGCAGCCCCAACTACCCAGAGGGACAGGCCAAGAGCAATTCCTGAGGTTCAGCCAGGGGTGATGCCAAGTCTGGAGTCGGTGGAACATCCTCACCCACCAGTATGGGCTGGGGGCTGACCAGCAGCTCTGGGAGAAGGACCTGGGGTGCTGATGGACACCAAGCTGAGGTGGCATCGTGTCCTGGCAGGAGAACACTGGTGTGCTGGGCTGCACCAGGAGCAGCGTGGCTGGTGGGTTGCAGGAGGTGATCCTTCCTCTCTGGGAATGCCTGGAGTAGTGTCCATCGCTGGGATCCCCAGTGCCTGAGACGTGGACCCCCTGGAGAGGCTCCAGGGAAGGGCCAGCAGGGTGACTGGAGCATCTGGCACAGGAGCAGAGAGCGAGGGCTGGGGCTGCTTGGCCTGGGGGACCCTGGCAGCACGTGTCACTGATGGGGGAGTGGAGCTGAGGGAGCTGGACTCTCCTTAGTGGTGCCCAGGAGGAGACAAGAGGCAACAGGAGCAACTGAAGTAAGGAAACTCCACCTGAGTGTAGGAAACCCCTTGTTCACTGGGGCTCAGGCTGCCCCGAGAGGTGGTGGACCCCCTCCTTCCTCTGGACCCCCTCCTTCCTCTGGACCCCCTCCTTCCTCTGGACCCCCCAGCCAGCATCCTCCTCCTGCTCTGCTGCTCCTGCTGCAGGAACACTCCTGGGGCACCTCCTGTACCTCCCCCAGCACCAGCTTTCCCTCCTCAGGCCCTCTGGAGCCATCAGGCCCGATGCCCGTGGATGGGCACAGCTCAGGGGGGCCGTGTTGCCCGGCCCCAGCCTTCACCCCCCGTTTCTGAGCACTGAGCTGGCTCTGCTGGGCTCCTGCTCTGTGCAGCCGCCTTCCCTCTGGCTGCTCACCATCCTCTCTGAGACCAGCGTCCCCCCAGACCTCCCTGTTCCCCACCGATCACGGTGGTTTTCAGGCGGTTACAGGTAGATGCACAGAGCCGGCTGCTGCCCCTGGGCCTTTCCCTCAGCAGAAGCTGGGAAGCTGCTTTGCTCCTTGTTGCCGACGTTTTTCCTCTGGGAAACGTGTCCAGACTGAGGTTCTGCTGCTCTGAGAGCTCCTCAGCACTAGAGATCCCCTCCTGTGCCTCTGATGCCCAACTCCTGGTGCCATCCAGGACCGCTGACTCTGCTCCTGAGCTGGGGCAGCTGGCAGGGGACACATCCTTCCCAGCCCTGGAGCAGCCTTCCTGAGGAGCGTGGAGAGGAACGAACGGGGCTCCTTCCAGCCAGGTGTCCTCAGAGGAGCACGTTCAGCCCAGGTGCCATCACAGTGTCTCACCAAACCCGCGGACAACCCACTTGTCTCTTCCTGGATGAGCAGGGGAGCCCAAAGCATCCTGCCCATGGGGCTGGAGGTGCTCAGCTGCTGCCCCAGCAGCACCCCAAGGCTTCCATCCCTACATGAGCACGGTCCTGCCAGCCCTGAGGACACGGAGGGGTGCTCAGGGCAAGACATGGTGCACAGGGACAAGCGTCCCTGGCAGATGGCAGCCCCCAGCCACACGGTGCTGCACTGTGGGTAGCCAGAGCTGGTGTCCCCCCACCCACGGCACACCCTGGTACCACGTGGGACACAGAGGGGGGAGGTTTTGGGTCCTACATCCACAGGGTGAAGTCCTCTGAGATGTCTCTGCTCAGCAGCAAGAGGAGGCAAGGGAGGAAGTCCCAGAGCCAGCAGGGATCCAGCATCTTCCCAGACTCCAGGGACGATGAAGAGCTGGGAGAGCTGGTCCCTCCTGTGTGGGCAGCAAGAGAAACCCCAGCGGGTGACCCAGGCCAGCGCTGAGCTGCTCCTTGGGTGTTCATCAGGAGACCTTCTTGAACCCATCCCTGGGTCACACGGGACCAGCCAGGGTGTGGATCCCACTCAGGGCTGCAGGACACGGGGACAGTGATGTGCCAGAAGCTCTGGGAGCACAGGAGGGTGGGAGAGGGCTTCTCCCTACAGCCACAGCACTTGGAAATTGGAGGGAGACACAAGCTGGAAGATGATGTGGACCCAGCTGAAGCAACGGGGACGACTGGTCTGTCCCAGCCCCGGGTGCCCTCAAAGCACCACACAGCTCTGGGGGTGCTTCTGCCCCCAAAGCCACACAGACAGGGGGGTGCCTGGAGCTCTCCTCACCCGAGGAGCGTCTCAGAGCAGCCTGGAGTGAAGCTGCTCCAGGCTGGATGGTTCTGGCCTCATCACTTCAGGCAGAGGAAGGAAATCCCCCCCGGCAGCCGTGGCAGCGCTGGGAGGGTGAAGCTGAGCCCGAAGCAGTGGGGTGGTGTCACTGCTGAATCCGTGGCTGGGGGACACCTGAGAAGCCCCCAGGGAGCCCCAGTTGGTGCCTGGAGAGCAGGAGGAGGAAGCTGCTGCTGCTCTGTGGCCTCGGGTTTTGCTGTAAGATGCCAGTGAAGACCAAGCCCTGAGGTGCTGCGATGCCCAAGGATGATGCTCAAGGCCCCGGATCCTCCTAGGAACGTGCTGCCTTCCTTATGGAGCATCCTGGTACCAGCCTGCCAGGCTCTGGTGGCAGCAAACCACACGGCTGCTGGGCTTGTCTGCACAAGAGGCTTTATCCCACGACACAGAGCTGGGTGTGGGGACAAGCCAGCCATGGACACCCCAGAGGTCTATTCCTTTGGTGACTCCCCAGCGTCAGGTCTCCTTCCTGTTCCAAAAGCTTCTCTCTCACTCTGTAACTTCCCTCTTCTCTCTGCTCATGCTTGTGCAGCCTCAACAGGAGCCTCTCCTGCTGCTTCGTGCCAGGCCGACCTTCCCAGCTCCCCACACGGCCCCACACAGCAGGACCTGGCCCCAGGGTTGGAACAGCCTCTCCTGTCTTCTCCAGAGCTCCTGGTTGCAGGTACCTGACCCAGAGCAGGGTGTCTCTGGGCTCCTGGCTGAGATTCAACGGGTCCCTGGCTCAGAAGCCAGGTCCTGCTCCCCAAAGTGCCCAGAGAAAGGAGGACGTGGGCCTCTTCCCCTGTATTGTTCCTTGCTGCTCCCAGATGAGCTGGGGAGGGCACACTTGTCCTTGTTCTGCTCCCGTTCCTGGCGTGAAGCTTGCAGAGCCAAGGTGGAGCATCCCTGTCACTGGTGAAGCCCTGGGGACACGGGGACACGTGGCTTCATGGGGCTGGTGTGGTGCTTGTCCTTGTTCCTCTCTCCCCATTCCTAGTGCAGAGCCCGGAGAGCCGTGGTGGAGCATCCCTGGTGCCCACTGGTGAAGCCCTGGGGACGCAGCTGCGTGTCCTGTGCTAGGGACAGGGGGCCACACGGCTTCATGGGGCTGGTGTGGTGCTTATGGTGGGCACTATGGCCAGGAGGAGAGTGGTGTGTGCTGCTCCAGAGACCCCAGGCTGGGGCTGGGCCCCTGGCACCAGCACCACGGCTGGCTGGGCGTGGAGGGGGTCCGGCTGTCCCTCTGAGCCAGCTCGCCTGGCCAGTCTCCCCACCCACAACCACCTCTGCTTCCCGTGAGCTGGGCCTGGCTCTGGGCTGGGTGGGGGGCTGAGCCCCCAGCCCCAGCTCTGCCACACACGGAGGGACAGGGGGCCTGAGGGTCTGTGTTGGGGTGGTGGGACCGGAGCCCGGGGTGCAGAGACTCTGGGGGACACCGGCCCATCGCTGTGATGACAGGGAAGGTGAAGTGACAGGGTGGGATGAGAGGGAATTACATACACAGAGCCAGCCCCTGGCTCCAGCCAGCACCCAGCACCCCACAGCAGGGCTGAGGGTGATGCAAAGCCACCTCTCCTTGGCTGGGCACCCTAAAACCCCAGAGCCCCCCCCTGCTGCTGGGGAGGGAATGGGAAACCTCTGCCAGGAAAGGGTGTGAAGCCTGGCGTGGACTGAGTGCCAGGTGCACTGCTGACCTGCTCTGCACCACCACAGCAGCTACCCCTACCTGTACCCCTACCTGTACCCCTACCCAGACCCCTACCCCTACCTGTACCCCTACCCCTACCTGTACCCCTACCTGTACCCCTACCCAGACCCCTACCCCTACCTGTACCCCTACCCCTACCTGTACCCCTACCTGTACCCCTACCCAGACCCCTACCCCTACCTGTACCCCTACCCAGACCCCTACCCCTGCCTCACCCCTACCTGTACCCCTACCCAGACCCCTACCCAGACCCCTACCCCTGCCTCACCCCTACCCTCTTCAGCAGCACATGGAGTAACACCACTGGCACCGGGCTGGGGCAGGGGCTGCCAGCCCCCTCCCCTGCTCCCTTGGCACACCAAGCACAGCTCCTGGCAAGGGCTCCCCCAGCTCCAGGGCAACAGAGGTGGGTGTGGGGGGGTGTGGGGGCCATGGAGCCCCCCAGCACTGGCTGAGGCGCCGCTGGAGCTGAGCCCCAGCCTGTCTGTGGCATCAGGCCCCTCGTGGGGCTGTGCCCAGGGCTCGTGGGGCCGGGCTGGGGTGCTGGGTGTGGGTGACACACAAACAGGCTGTGCAGGACAGGGAGCATCAGCTGACAGTCACGACCAGTCAGGTGGTGCTGGGCCATTGTCCGAAGTGCCAGCTCAGCGGGACAGGGGGCAGCTGCCTCCCATCCAGCACCACCAGCCCTGAGCAGCACCCACCAGCTGCAGCTGCCCCGAGCAGAGCCAGACCCCCCTGCCCTGTGCCGGGGAGTCAGCCCAGCGCCCCTGGTGCTGAGGGAGGCGGCTCCTCTCCATCTCCCCCCGGCTGCATCCCTGGACACCCAGATGCTCTGCGACACCAGCGACAGGACTGAAGGCACGAGACAGGGGCGGGTGGGGGACACGAGGGACCCTCCCAGCACCAGCCATGCACAAGAGGAGGGGGATGCAGAGCCTGGGGAGTGATGCTCAGCCCCAGCTCCAGCCACGCCGAGCGGATCTACAGCCTTCGGCTCCATCGGCAGCGTGCTGGATGCCTTGAGTCTCCCACAGCTCTGCTTAAACTGGGCCAGCACCGGGGCAGCGCTGATCCCGGGGCAGGGGTGATCCCAGGGCAGAGCTGATCCCCGGGGCAGAGCTGATCCCAGGACAGGGCTGATCCCCAGGGCAGAGCTGATCCCGGGGCAGAGCTGATCCCAGGACAGGGCTGATCCCCAGGGCAGAGCTGATCCCAGGACAGAGCTGATCCCAGGACAGAGCTGGACCCCAGGGCAGAGCTGATCCCGGGGCAGAGCTGATCCCTGGAGCAGAGCTGGACCCCAGGGCAGAGCTGATCCCGGGGCAGAGCTGATCCCTGGAGCAAAGCTGATCCCCAGGACAGAGCTGATTCCAGGGCAGAGCTGGACCCCAGGGCAGAGCTGATCCCCGGGGCAGAGCTGATCCTGGACCAGAGCTGATCCTGGACCAGAGCTGATCCCAGGACAGGGCTGATCCCAGGGCAGAGCTGGACCCCAGGGCAGAGCTGGACCCTGGGGCAGAGCTGATCCCAGGGCAGAGCTGATCCCGGGGCAGAGCTGATCCCAGGACTGGGCTGATCCCAGGACAGGGCTGATCCCAGGACAGACCTGATCCCAGGGGCAGAGCTGATCCCAGGACAGGGCTGATCCCAGGACAGGGCTGATCCCCAGGGCAGAACTGATCCCAGGACAGAGCTGATCCCCAGGGCAGAGCTGGACCCCAGGACAGAACTGATCCCAGGGCAGAGCTGATCCTGGGGCTGGGCTGATCCCAGGACAGAGCTGATCCCAGGGCTGGGCTGATCCCAGGACAGAGCTGATCCCCAGGGCAGAGCTGGACCCCAGGACAGAACTGATCCCAGGGCAGGGCTGATCCTGGGGCTGGGCTGATCCCAGGACAGAGCTGATCCCAGGGCTGGGCTGATCCCAGGACAGAGCTGATCCCAGGGCTGGGCTGATCCCAGGACAGAGCTGATCCCAGGGCTGGGCTGATCCTGGGGCTGGGCTGATCCCAGGACAGAGCTGATCCCAGGGCTGGGCTGATCCCAGGACAGGGCTGATCCCAGGGCAGAGCTGATCCCAGGACAGAGCTGATCCCAGGACTGGGCTGATCCCGGGGCAGGGCTGATCACAGGACAGAGCTGATCCCAGGACAGGGCTGATCCCAGGACTGGGCTGATCCCAGGGCTGGGCTGATCCCGGGGCAGAGCTGATCCCAGGACTGGGCTGATCCCAGGACAGGGCTGATCCCAGGACAGACCTGATCCCAGGGGCAGAGCTGATCCCAGGACAGGGCTGATCCCAGGACAGGCATCCCGGTGGCTGTCCTGGCAGCGGTGGCAGCCACCCCCAGCGCCGCGGAGGCACCCGGCAGGAGGAGGCTCCCAGCGCTGCCATCCTGCTCCCCGGGCCTGGCCCGGTCCAGCTGGGCGCTGGGAAGGGGGATGCGGCCTCGGGAGTGGCAGAGCAGGACAAGGGGAATCAAACTGGAGACCCCCCGAGCTCTGCGGGGGCTCCGGGCGCGCGTGGAGGTGACACAGGTGGAGGGAGCTGGTTTCAAACACACTGCGGGTCAAATAAACCCAACCAGGACAGACAGACAGACACACAGACAGACACAGAAGCAGCACGACCAAGACCACACAGCTGGCCATGCACACTGGGGAAATTCACCTGGGTACCCAGAGCAGGGGCACGTCCCACAGCTCCCACCCACCCCAGCCCACCCCTCGAGCCAGCTCCTGCCCCTGGGGTCATCTCCAGCCCCTCGGGTCATCTCCAGCCCCTCAGCCCATCTCCAGCCCCTCAGCCCATCTCCTGCCCTTTGGGTCATCTCCTGCCCCTCAGCCCATCTCCTGCCCCCCAGCCCATCTCCTGCCCTTTGGGTCATCTCCTGCCCCTCAGCCCATCTCCTGCCCCTCGGGTCATCTCCAGCCCCCCAGCCCATCTCCAGCCCCTAAACCCAGGGACCTCATGTGGGCAGAACAGGGTCTCCTGGGGTCTCACTCCTGGGGGAACAGCTCCTCTGAGAAGGGGTTCCAGCAGCTCTGGGAGCAGCTCAGGGGAGGTGGGCAGGGAGTAACTCTGCAAGGACACGGGGACCCGCTGGGCATGTGGCCCAGGAGCAGCGGTGAGGAGCTGGTTTGGGAGCAGGGGGGGTGTTGGGTGTTTCCCTGATCCAGGATTTCCCTACAGCTGTCTCAGGCAAACACTGCTCTGTGGCTGGAGTTTGTCCCAACAGTGACTTCCCTGGGGACACTGGGAGTGGGTCACCAGGACGGGTGGCACCAGCCAGAGGGTGGCACTGGCCCTGCTGGCCCCTTCCCCGCCACCCACCCACCCAGGACGGCCACCCCAACTTGGGGCAGCACGATGCTGCCTCTGCCCCATGGGGCTTTTGCTCCAGATGACCAGGGGACACCCAGGAGTGGGAAGCCAGGGACCTGTGGGGACAGGGGGACCTTCCACATCCACTGCACAGGGGCAGCTTCTGGGGCTCAGGAAGGGGATGGTGCCTTCTGGGGTGGCAGCTGGCCCAGTGCCACCCTTGCTGGGGTCTCCCCACCCTTGCTGGGTTCTCCTCACCCTTGCTGGGGTCTCCCCACCCTTGCCGAGGTCTCCCCACCCTTCCTGGGGTCTCCCCATCCTTGCTGGGGTCTTGCCACCCTTGCTGGGTTCTCCTCACCCTTGCTGGGTTCTCCTCACCCTTGCTGGGGTCTCCCCACCCTTGCTGGGGTCTCCTCACCCTTGCTGGGTTCTCCTCACCCTTGCTGGGGTCTCCCCACCCTTCCTGGGGTCTCCCCACCCTTCCTGGGGTCTCCTCACCCTTTCCGAGGTCTCCCCACCCTTGCTGGGGTCCCTCCCTACCCTTGCTGGGGTCTCCCCACCCTTGCTGAGGTCCCTCCCCACCCTTGCTGGGGTCTCCCCACCCTTGCTGGGGTCCCTCCCCACGGGGCTGAGCTGCGCCAAGGGGGCTCTGCCCTCCCTAAATGCCCCCCAGGCAGCCGTGACGTGCCGGGGGTCCCGGGGCCGCGTCAGGAACCCCACGGGCACCCCAGGGAATTTCCTCGGTCACCGCCGGGAGCCACAGCACACGAGGTCACAGCACAGGGACACGGACATGCTACGGGGGACACGGGGCGGGTGGGGGACACTCAGGAGCCGGAGGACGCGCCGCTGCCCGTTCCCGGCCAGCCGGGGCGAGCGGGGAGCGGGGCCGTCCCGGGCAGGGGGGTGTTGGGGGTGTGGGGGGGGGGAGGAGACGAGGTGAGGTGGCTGTGGGATGGGAACATGCTCACTTACACAACTCGCCCACCCTCCGGAGGCCAGAGGCGGTTCTAGACAGAGCAGCGCGGACATGCAGATGGAGAGCAGGAAGAGAGGCAATGAGAGAGAATGTTAGCTCCGGGGCGGCACGCAGGGGGCACAGCCAGCGCCCCACAGCCCCAGCACGCCGGGACCCGCGGCACGGGCCGAGCCCCGGGCAGCTCTGGGGAGGGGGGACCCCGGGGGGAGCCAGGGGACGGCCCGCACGCGGCTCGGCTCGGGGGGCTGGGGAAGGTCGGGGCGTCCCACAGGGGCTGAGGCTCCGTCTGGGTGCTGGGTACAGGCAATGGGACACTCATAACCGCATGGACTCGGCAGCCAAAGCCTGGAGGGTTCCACAGAGCCGCTTGGGAGGGCTGGGGGAGAGGGGGGAGGAGGGGGGAAAGGGATGGGGAGGGACGGGATGGAGACTGGGGGAGGAAGAAGGGGAGGGGGGGAAGGAAACAACACAGGCATGAGAGAATCACCCCACAGCAAGAAGAGCGAGCGGCGAATGCGGTGCAACGTCCTGGCCTCCCCCACGGGCTCGGGCGAGGGCTGTGCTCTCCTGCCTGTGAGACCAGCGACGGGTCACTGGAGTGTCCCCGGGGCCTGGCAGGAGCGTTGGGCTCCCCAAAGGACCATCCCACCCTCCCAAAGGCTGCCTGGAGCCCTGGCTGTCCTGCGCCGTGCCAAGGCCCCTCCCCGGGCTGGCAGGGAAAGGGGCGATCCTCGGGGGGGAGCGGGGGCAGCCAGCCCCTTCCCTGGCAGGGAGAGCTCAGTGGCGGCTCTTGGGCAGGCAGAGGGACATGGATGTGCCTTGGGAGACCTTGAGCCAGGGAGCTGGGCCACTCTGATGGGCTTCTCACACTTCAGGCATCCCCAAACCCCTCAGCTGCAGCTACAGGGAGGGCGCAAGACACCCAGTCCCACCCAGTGTGGACCCCTCCTCCCGGCACCCACTCCTCAGCTCCCTGACCTGCAGCACGTCCAGCAGCAGCTCGGTGCCTACAGACATTGGGCAACCACACTTCCATCCCTGCTCTGGCAGAGGGAAGGGAGCCCCAGGGGTTCCCATCCCTGCTCTGGCAGAGGGAAGGGAGCCCCAGGGGTTCCCATCCCTGCTCTGGCAGAGGGAAGGAAGGGAGCCCCAGGGGTTATCCCCAGGACCAGCAGGCACAGCATCCTGGCTGTGTCGTGGGGACCAACCTGCTGCGCTCAGGGAGTGATGCCAGAGAGCCAGAGGAGCTCTGACCACACTCTGAACCGTCTCCCTCTCACGGGAGGGTCTGAGCCTCCAGCTGTGGTTCTCCTGGGGCAGTTCTGAGGGCCAGAGCCCTGGGTTTTCCTGGGGCAGTTTGCAGATGGAGCGGCACCTGGACTGAGCATCTTCCAGCCTCCCGCTCTCGCCTGTCCCTGCTCCGCTGTGCGGCAGAGAGCTGGGAGCGAGCCCGGGCGCCAGGGCACGGCCACACCGGGCAGCCTCACACCTGAACACCACATCTCATGGGGCAGCAACCCCCTCTGTCCTCTGGTGTAGGGCCAGAGTCTGTAGGAGACTCTCCCAGTGTGCTGCCCTGGGACTCTCCAGGCCAGGCTCTGCCCGAGGCCTTGTCATGGCGGCCGGGCACAGGACTGCTCCGGGCCTGCCAGGCCTCTTCCTTGGGGCCCCTTTCCTGCCAAAATTCGACCAGGCCCCTTCATGCTTCCCCAAAGAGGAGGAAAAGCCCCTTGTCTCTGTGACCTCCACTCTACCATCTCCTGATGGTGCTTCTCCCGCACTCAGCTGACAAAGCAACTGCCCCCCGAGACCCTCCTGGAGTGAGACTCGGCATCGAGTCCCTGCGGGCCCGGCCTGCCGCTTCCCCGGGGCCGCGCCGGCTCCGGCACGGCCTCGGTGGGCCCCGAGCTGCTCTGGCCTCGACACCCCTCACTGCTCTTCCCAAGTCTGGCTCTGGACAAGCATGAGGCAGGGCCGCGGGGCGGGATGGGCGGGTGAGCTGTGATCGGGGCATGTGAGTGACCAGGCGATGAGGTGAAGCCGGCTCTGCGTGCTGCGACACGGACACATGCGGCGGCGCGCTGCCCGCCAAGCCCCTGTCTCCTTGTAGGCAGTGCTGGGACACGGCCAAACCAGGCCGGAGCGCTGCGCCGGCGGCAGGCCGGGGGTGCCCAGGGCCGAGCTGAGCCCGGCCCGGCCATTGGCTCGGCTCTAGGCCATTTTCACAGCTCCCTCTAGAACCTCATCCTTCTCCACACACCCACCTCTCTCTCCACAGCCCTCGCTGCCCACCCCCCCGCTGCCCACCCCCTCTCTGCCCACCCCCTCGCTGCCCCCAGCGCCACATCCATGTGGCAGAGCCGCGGGGTTGGCTCAGGAGGGCCCCATCCTCAGCCTGACATCCTGCCCTGGACGCTGGGAAACGCCCTGGCAGCGCAGAGGGAAGAGCATCCTCTGGCACACTGCCCTGCGCTGGCAGCAGAACCCATGGCCAGCCCCCCACAGCTGCCCGGGAGCCCCCACCACAGTGCCATGGCCGCGCCTCAGGGCTGAGCTCCCAGTGCAGTGCCATGGCCCTGCCACAGTGCCATGGCCCTGCCATGATGCCATGGCCCCACCACAGAGCTGTGGCCCTGCTGCAGTGCCAAGCCCCTGCTGCAGTGCCGTGGCCCTGCCATGATGCCGTGGCCCCACCGCAGAGCCGTGGCCCTGCCATGTTGCCATGGCCCTGCCGTGATGCCGTGGCCCCACCGCAGTGCTGAGCCCCTGCTGCAGTGCCGTGGCCCTGCCATGTTGCCGTGGCCCTGCCGTGATGCCGTGGCCCCACCGCAGAGCCGTGGCCCCGCCGCAGTGCTGAGCCGCCGCCGCAGTGCGCCCCACGAGCCAAGGCCGCCCCCTCCTCCCGCGGGAAGGGGGCCCACGGCACGAGGACGGGTCTGGGCAGTCGCGGAGCTGCGTGAAGCAGCTGGAGCCTGGCTGCTGCGGGAAGCGGCTGGACACCGGCCAAGGCTCCGGCACGGGGCTGCGGGTTCCTCTCCGGCGGCTGCAGCCGACACGTGAGGAAAGGCTGGGGGGGGGATGCCCAGGGGGCTGGGGGGGACTCACGGAGCAGCAAACTGCCCAGTGCCACAGGCTCAGGGCTGTGAACAGCTCCTGGCCTGGCTGTGGGGCTGCCCTGCCCGAAGGATGCTGCCAAGGGGCTCCAGCCTCTCCCGGCACCCCGAGGCTGAGGGCCGCTGCCAGCACCCTGCCCTGAGCCCAGCCACCTCCTCCCCACCCAGGGCAGCAGCTCCTGCTCCACTAATATCCTCCCTCTCCAGTGCCCATCCCCAGCTTTCCATCAGCTCTCCCTGGGAGCTCGGGCACCATGGAGACACTGAGCCTACAAGGAAACAGGGGGCTGGATCTGCAGCGGCTGGAAGCTTGTGCACCAGGAGCGTCACACCACCGAGCTGAAACGGAGGTAATCGATGGGTTTAGAGAGAAAGAGGTGGCTTTACCCCAGGAGCTAAATGCCTAAAGGGGCTTATTTCTCTTCTCTCCCTCTTTCAGATCTGTAGGAACACAAAGCAGGCCGTGGGACTCCAGAACAGCACCTGGAAAACTCAGTTTTGCATCCAACATTCTGCGCCACGTGAGACCTTTGGCACGGCCGGCTGCTGCGTCAAGGGACACGAGCAAGCAGACAGACAGACAGACAGACAGACAAACCCCTCTGCTAACCCGGGCTCTGGGCTGCACCCGCTGTGCTGAGGCATCGGGATGCTCCGGCCCCCGGAGCCATGAGCGCCGCGCCGGCCGATCGGCGCCGCACCGGAGGTGGGGGGCCAAGGGGCTCTGTGCAGTCAGGAGCCACACAGGCCTGGGGGGTGGGTGGCCACGGCTGGTCACAGGACAAGGGGACACTCAACGAGACCACCACCTCAACGCCGCACACGGACCGTGAGGGTCACCCTGACGCGCGGGACCCGGGCCGCTGGCACCGCGGCGGCTCTTCCGCGGGCACCCACCGGGCCCCAATCAGAAACAAACACCTCTGGGGGGTCAGCGTCAGCTTTATTGGGGTCACGGGTGTCACACACCCCAATCCATCCCGGCTCCGAGCCGCGGGGTCCTCACGCTGCCCCCGGCCCCCGCGAGCCCCGTCCGGTCACGCCAAGAGGTCTGGTCACTGCAGCTCGGTGACGGCTCCCGGCCCCTCAGGGATCCCCCTCCACGCTGGGTGTGAAACGAGCTGCTCCCAGCCTCAGCTCAGCCGTCAGGGATGAGCTACGCCAGCGGCACGGCCCAGGCGGCTCCTGGCAGGGCGAAGGTCGTGTGTCCCCAACATCCCCAGGGCCAGGGCCAGTGGAGGCTGTCACTGTGCTGTCACTGTCACCACCAGACTAGGGTGTCTCAGGGAGGCTGGTGGCCACAGCTCGGCCACGTGCTCGGGCACAGCCAGCTGCCCCAGCCACGCTCAGCCCTGGGCAGGGGGCCGGCGGCGCGGTGAGGGCGGAGGGGACGCAGAGCATCCTCATCAGCTGCCTGAGCTCTGACCTCACGTTCTCTTTCTCAGTGTTTCTTGGCTTCTTTCTCAGTCCCTCTGGTCAAACATCCTCCCATGATGAGTGTGGTGCAAGATGTGGCCAGCGTGAGGGGGAGGGAGGAAGCAGGTTGTGTCTGCTGTTCCTGGGGTCCCCAGGTGGGACCCTCCCAGAGCTCTGCAAGAGGGACGCGCGGGGCCTGAGCTGCCACCGCCACGTGCAGGGATGTCGGATGGAACTGCTGTAAATTCAGGACTGAAGGTGCTTGGGAAGAGCCTCCAGCAGCAGGAGCTGCCATGGCAGGAAGCACAGAGTCCCAGGGGTGGGAAGGGCCCCCCAGAGCCCATGGGGTCCCACCCCCTGCCCAAGCAGGGTCCCTGGGACAGGGGCTGGCATCTCTCCAGAGAAGGAGACTCCACACCCCCTGGGCAGCCTGTCCCAGGGCTCCCTCACCCTCACTGGGAAGAAGTTCTTCCCCACACTGGGGGGAACTCCCTGGGCTCCAGCTTGAGCCCATCACCCCTTGTCCTGTCCCCACAGACACTGAGCAGAGGCTGCCCATGGCCCCCTGGGTCCCACACGAGGCAGCTGCTCTGCCTGCTCCAGCAGCCCCCACAGGAACGTGGGGCAGCCCAGCACGGCTCCCACAAGGGCACCTCACTGTCCCCACGTCCCGTGGCTCTCAGAGCTTTGACTTGGCTCTTGACCCTCTCAGCAGCAGAGCTCAATGCCAGAACACCTGAAGCAGCTGCAGCACAGGGCAGCCCACAGCACTCTGGTTCCCCAAGCGCTCTGGCTCTGGCTGCAGCTTTTGGGGAGCCCATATGGAGGGGTGCAGCACCCCGCAGGTGATGCTCAAGAGCTGGTGGGGTCTGGCTGTGCCACCACACTCCTCCTGGGCAGCACTGCTGGGTTCAGGGCTGGCTGGGGCAGGAGGGTTCAGCAAAACCATCGTTCTCAGCACAGGGGCTGGGAAACGACTCCCAAAACAGGCTGAGCTCATCTACCTGCCCTTCCTGTTCTGAGTTTACAGCAGTTTCATGAGGGGAATGAAGGAATCTCCACGGTGAGGGGGGTGTCTGGCATCAGGGAAGATTCTATTTACAGCCCCTGTCCTGGGGAGGATTTCAGCTCTCTGACATCGACTGGGAGCATCAGTATTTCGGAGGTGAAAGGCCTGAGAACGGGGATCTCTGCCAGGGAACCAGCAGCGCCCACCACCCGGCGCCGGGGCGGGCAAGGAGAGCAGCAGGACGGGTCTCTGTGGAGGGCGATGTCCTGTCACGGGCTGGGAGCTGCTCCTGGGAGCGATGGGCCAGGGAAGCACGAGGGGCTCAAGGGGAAGCGGCGCCAGTCCTGGAGGCGTCAAGGACAGGAGGAGTTACCAGAGAGGATGGACAAGGGGCACCCCCTGGAAAGAGGGGGGGACCTGCACCTCGCTGCTGGGGGGCTGCCTGAGCATCGGCAGAGCAGCTGTAGGGCACCTGGATGGACAGGGGGTGGGCAGGGAAGGACAGCAGGACAGGCAGCAGGGGCTGAGGGCAGCCGACCCGCTTCGGGGGGCAGCCGTGCCCCAGAGGGGTCTGAGCCGAGGGGCAAAGCCTGGCACAAGGCAGCTGCCTGAGGTGCTGCACCCAGTGACACGGTGGCTGGCACTGCCCGGGCTCACCAGCGCTGCTGAGGACACGCAGAGTCAGCGCTTCCTGGGGCCGGGAGGCGCCGCTGATGTCACCAGGGTCCCCAAAGGTGGTTTGGTTCGGCTCAGGAGCGTTCAGCGCCGGGCCCGAGGGCAGAGCAGGGGGAAGGGGCCGCCTGGGACACTCCAGCATCTCTGCTGAGGGACTCAGCACCTCTCCAGGGACACAGAGCCACGTGGCACGGGGAGGGACAGACGTCACTCCATGCCGGGGTCGGAGCTGCACATTTGGCACCCACCGAGCGTGGGGGTCACTGGTGCAGCCAGGCTGGTACCACCAGTGCCAGCACCGCAGGGACGGGGCTGCACGGACACTGCCCGGACACTCTGTCCCCTGTGCCACCTCCTGGAGTGTCACCAGCTCCGCTGGCACCACAGGGAGACTGAGCCAGCCAAAGGATGGGGCTGCCCGGACACTGCCCGGACACTCTGTGCCCTGTGGCACCTCCTGGAGTGTCACCAGCTCTGCTGGCACCACGGGGACTCGTCGCTGTGATGGTCTGGCTAGAAAAACCTTCCCCCACGGAGGGAAAGGGTCCCCTTAGCTCGGAGCTCCGGGCTGAACCGGCACCTCGCTGACCCCCAGCAGCCCCCCACGGGTGACGCCGGTGGGACCCACTGCCCGTGGCTTTGCTACAGCAGGAGGTGTTGGGTGGCTGCACCCCGAAAGCGCAAAGCCAGGCCAGAGATTTTGGGGCTCTTGCTGCTATTTCAGCACCTTTCAGACCCTGGGCTCTAGGTGGGAGTTTTCTGGTGGAGTTTGACAGTTGGATGGGGATGTCGGGGCGAAAGGGCCCCTGGCTGGAGCAGTGCTGGGTGCAAGCAGGTCAGTGGGTGGCCTGGCACTGAGGACATGCCGGGCAGGAGAGGGACACAGCCAGGGGACCGTGACGGTCACAGCTCCAGCCTCGGAGAGAGAACTGGCGTCTCCCGAGCGCGTGAGGGACGAGGACACCCCAGTACAGCTCCTGTGCATCCTGGGGTCCCTCTGCTGTGACATCCCCGGGGCTGACCAGGCTCTGCAGGGGGCTGTGCATGGAGGGGGGAGAACAGGGGCCGAGAGGCTCAACCGCCATGCCCAGGCACCGCTGAGCCAGCGGCCAACCCACCGTCCTGCCGGCACGGAGACCCGTGTGTGCCCAGCGCCGCGCTCGGCAGGACCCGGCGGCTGCGACGCCTGAGCACACCGCCCTGCCCGGGGCCACGCGCTGCACCCCCTGCCCCCTGCCCAAACACCGCCCTGCAGGGACAGAGGGGGCAGAACCGGCGCTGAGCTGAGCTCAGCGAGCAGCACTCAGGGTGCTGCTGTGTCCTACGGCCAACAGCCCACCCTGGGGACAGGTCCTGCTCTGCAGCCACCCACCAGGGCTCTACACACGAGGTGTGACAACACTGGGGGGTCCTTTGGGGAGAGCAGCACTGGAGAGACACACATGGTTATTAACTGCTGAGGAGAGGACAGGCGGGAGCGGAACCCGGGCCCGACGGGGGCAGCGGAACGGGGGCACCAGGACACAGGGGGACACGGAACGACAGGCAGCAGTTTGGAAGGGGAAAGCAGGAGGAAGCGACAGTGCGAGCTCGCTACGCGGTGCCAGCGCAGCCGTGACCGACCCCCGCCGACCTGGGGGCCGCACGGCTCGGCGCTGCCTCCCCCCACTCAGCTCTGCCTCCCCCCGCACCGCTCGGCGTCTCCGGAAGGCCCCTCCAAGCACACCCAGGACCACCGCCCCGCGCGCTCCCACGCTGTCCCCCCCTCCTCCCCAGTGCCTGGACCCCGCGGCCGCCCCCGCCCCAGCAGCACCTTACCGTGCCGCGACCACTGGCGACTTCTTCCCGGGGTCTAACGTGGACCCGGCCGGTTCCTCCCCCAGTGACCGTGTGTCCTTATTCAGCTGCTGTAGCCGGGAACTTAGCTCACTGATCACAGTTGGCTTGTCATCGTCAGCCCCATGGATGGGCCTGCTCTCCATGGGGTCCCCCCATAGCTTGGACCTTCTCTGAAAGAGGTAGCGTGGCCGGCCAATGCTGGCAGACGCCAGCGTGGCCGCATGTTGCTGGGAGATGAGCTCGCTGTCCGAAGACTGCTTCAAAAGTGGGTCCCTGAAAGTAACTGGCCCCTTGCTGAGCTGGGACTTGAGTTTTGGCTTTGGAGGCACTGGTGGCTTCTCGAGTATAAAAGTTTGTCCATCCGCAAAGGAAGTGTATGTGTCAGTGGGCTCCCCGCTCTCTGAGGACAACGTAGACATGCTGGAGACCGTTGAGATGGTGCTTGTGGTCTCCAGGTGATGGTCACTTGAACTTCTGGTGTCCACCTCTTCCACTCCCGAGTCCGCGGCGGACTCCGGGGCTATGGGGGCATCAGAGGGCTTCCCTGAGGGTGTTCCGCCAGTGGTAGAAGGTGCTACTGCTGCCGCTGGTATGGATGGCGTGCTAGGCGTAGCCAGGTGGCTGACCGGTGTGCCAGGGGTGGTGACCAGTACCCCGTTCGCAAACTCATCCGGTGGAGGCACCAGCCCGATCTTGGCCAGCTCCTCCCTGGTCTCTTCGTCACTCGAGGACAGCTGAGCGGGTGGGAGGGTGACCGTGTAGGGCTCCACCTCCTCCTCCGAACTGCCTTGTCCCAGCGTCTTGTCAGAGGCCGGGCTCACTGGGGGCTTCCCCACGGGGCTGGGCTGGGGCTCTGCCTTGGGCGACTCGGCCGGCTCTGCGCAGGCTTCGGCGACAGCCGGTTGCTCCTCTTTGATCTCAAGTCCGATCTCGTCTTGGCCGTTGCTTGTGGCGTGAACCATGATGAGGCCAGCGGTCTTCTGCTGCGATGTATCCACTATGCTGATGATCATGGACTTCTTGTCTTCCTGTTTCTTCTCCTCCTTGCCGGGTGTTTCCGCTCGTGCCTCCGTTTCCTTCCGCAGCGTGGACGGGGTCCCCCACGGGCTCTTGGTAGGGGCCAAAGTCCCAGAGTCTGTCCCGATGGCCCCTTTGCCTCCGGGTGAGTAGGCAGGGGACACCAAGCTCTCCAACTCCCCCCTCTCTGGTTCTTTGGTTTGGATGTCCACAAACAGGGGTGCTGCTCTCTCTGAGTCTGGGCTGTGGATCGGGGTGGGCGACCGGGATGAGACTTGGGTGGAGAGGGCCCGTTCCCTTGCGGCCAGCGCAAGCGCCAGAGGCGAGTTGGGATCCAAGGGCTTTCCTGTGAGGGGGTGGATGAAGGTTGAGGATGAGCTGCTAATTAATGGCTTTAAAGCTGAGACGGGGGAAGGCAGCAGCACATCTCGGCTTCCTAACAACCGCTCGTCGATGGACCTGGACTGCTGCAGGGATGGCATGTCGCTGCTGGGGGGGCTGCCTTCGATGGCCCCGACCGAGAGGAAGACAGTGGATTTCCGCCTCTCATCCAGACGACGGTCTCTGTCCTTCATGACCCCGGCGATGGCGGTGGCGAAGGGGATGCTCGTGGCTTCCACCTGGGCGATGCTGGGGTGGTGCTGGTAGTCCACCCCGCTCAGGCGATGGCTCCTGCGGGTGGGAGAGGGCTCCCTGGTAAAGCCGCCGGTGATGGACAGCGCCGCTCGCTCCTGAGCATCCTCCACCTGCAGCTGCTTGACGAGGGGACTCTTCTTCCTCTGCGGCTTGGTGGGAGCGAAGAGGCTGACGTTGAACTGACCCATGTTGGCGTAGGGGTTGTCGATCACCCTCCCCTTCCTCTTCAGCTTCTCCGGAGGGGTGGCTGACGGGCCAGGCCGGGGGATCTCCGTCGGCTCCACGGGGAGATGGGAGGAATCCTGCAGGATTATCATGGAGCGGGCCCTCTTCTGCCTCTCAGGGTAGGGGATGGAAGTCCTGCTCTGATCATACATCTCAGCCGCGCTGATGACTTGCGGGAGGCCGTGGAGCTTCGCCTCCAGGCTCGGCTTAAAGCTGGACCTTATGGTGTCGTAAGCTCTTCCCGGGGGTGGGGGTGGCGAGAAGGATGGAGGGGGCCCTGTGTCGAAGTAGTATGGAGAAGGCGGCAGGGGCGGGGCTGTCTGAGGTGGCGGTGGAATCCCGTGCCCTTCCCTCACGGTGTCCTGCATGGATGTGCTCCGGGGGAACTTCCCATCTAGCAGAGAAGCAGCAAGTTTCTCGTCTTCGCCTGGAAAACAAGGGGAGCAGCAGGGTCAGAGAGGACGCAGAGCGCAGCGCTCCCTGCCAGCGGGACATCCCACACCCCTCCCTTCCCCCTACCACGCTCCCCTTCGAAGGAGACTTAAGGGCCTGGAGCATCTCCCCTGGGAGGAAAGGCTGAGGGAGCTGGGGCTGTTCAGCCTGCAGAGAAGAGCCTGGGAGGGGATCTGATCACTGGGTATCAAGAGCTGAAGGGTGGGACCCAGGGGCCATGGGCAGCCTCTGCTCAGTGTCTGTGGGGACAGGACAAGGGGCGATGGGCTCAAGCTGGAGCACAGGGAGTTCCCCCCAGTCTGGGGAAGAACTTCTTCCCAGTGAGGGTGAGGGAGCCCTGGGACAGGCTGCCCAGGGGGTGTGGAGTCTCCTTCTCTGGAGAGATGCCAGCCCCTGTCCTAGGGACCCTGCTTGGGCAGGGGGTGGGACCCCATGGGCTCTGGGGGGCCCTACCCACACCTACAGTTCTCTGATTCTGTGACTTCCCTCCCACTTCCCCTCTTTGCTCAGTGTGGCCCTTTCCTCCCTCAGCACAGGGGGGCAGCCACAGGCCCCCCTGGGGTCCCACATCGCTGTGAACCCACCAGACTCTTGCTCAGACACTTCCCACACTCCCCAGACCACGGCAAGGCTGTCAGAGCCGAGCACAAACCTCCCTACACCCAGCGTGCGACAGCCGGTGCCACCAGGTTGTGCATCCCACAGCAGACGGGGCGTCTCCCACCGGCGGCTCCGCGCTCCCTCCTGTGTCACTCCCCCCCCTCCCCGGGGTTACGTATGTGCCAGACTGAATCCAGGAGCTGGGGCTGCCACAAACCTGCTCCCTGCCAGGACTGAAGCACCCGGGGAAGGCAGATCCTCCTTCCCTGCTACTCCCTTACTCCCTGGGCACCCCGAGAGCCTTTTCCAGTACTCCCAATACTCAGTGGCAGCGTGTGGGGATCCCACTTGATGCTGAGTGGATAGATGCAGGTGCAGCTTAAGAGACAATTAAAATAACTTAGATATAAGAATTCTCATGGTTTTAAGAATAGATGAGTTTAGGACCTGAAGGGAACATACAGACAGGAGAGGAATGGGCTTGTTAAAGGGCAGAGACTGGCAGGACAAGGGGCTGGAGTGAAGCTGCAGGAGGGAAGGGGCAGAGGAGAGACTGGGGGGAAGTTCTGTGCAGAGAGAGTGGTGAGGGGCTGGAAGGGGCTGCCCAGAGAGGGGGTGGGTGCCCCGTCCCTGGGGGTGTCCAAGGTCAGGTTGGCTGGGGCCCTGGGCAACCTTGTGTAGCTCCTGGCCTGGAGATTGGTGTCCCTGCCTGTGGCAGGGGGTTGGAGCTCTGGGACCCTTGGGGTCCCTCCCAGCCAGACCAGTCTGGGATTCTGGGATTCTATGAAAGCTGCTTGTGAGAGCAGCTGCAGAGCTGAACCATAACAATGCAACAGGAACAGCCCTGAAGATAAAGAAGTGAGGATTTGTGTGTTTAGGAACAGCTGAGTGTGGGATTTCAGCAGAATCTGGCTGTAATCACATGAGCTGTTTGATGAAAGCAGCTGCAGAACTGAGCCAGGACGGCGCAACAGCCTTGAGACCGGAGGCAGCAGGAGACAGGGGAGTCACAAACCAAGTAAGAGACAGGGTGTATCTTGTTTTCAGTGAAAAACTAGCTAGTTGGTGCAGGTGTTGGGAGCCCAGACCAGCATGGAGAGGAGATGCAAAGAGCTGTGCGCGAGGAAGACGTCCGCCCTTCATCCCTGGGGACCTCCGAGGGGCCCCTGGGTGTCCCTGAGCACACTCTGTCTGTGGGGGACGAGCAGAAATCGCTTCTTAGTAATAATCTGCATAACCCTGCCTCTTCCTGGAAATCCTGATGGAGCTGTAGAGTGGATCTGTGCCGATGGGAGCGGTTTGGCTTTACTGGGCACACACTGGGAGGAGCGACGGACACCCCGTGCCGAGGTGAAGGATCCCCACCTCCCAGGCACCAAGCCCAGGGAGTGCTGACTCCGGCTTCCCCAGGCATCACGCTGCCTGTGGGAGCAGGAGGGAACCCACGAACGTGGCAAGGACGGTGCAAGAGCACAGGGAGGGAAGTCAGGGGCCTGGCTGGCTCCGTTCTGAGGCGGCTCAGCCCGGCTCGGCCCTGAGCCACCCGCTCGCCTCCGCTTCCAGGCCTCCTCACTCAGCCACAGCCCAGCTCCTGCCAGGCTCCAGGCTGCTCCCAGAGCTCGCTCAGGAGGGCAGGAGGCCACGTCTGGGCACAGCTCAGCATCACAGAATCCCAGACTGGGCTGGGCTGGCAGGGACCCCAGGGGTCCCAGAGCTCCAACCCCAAAGTCCTGCATCAAGCTCTGCACCCCTGTGCATGGCCTGGGGCCACGTGCTGCCTCGGGGAATACCACTGTGGGCCCTTCTCCTTCCCAGTGCCTGGGAGAGCTGAGAACTCCTGGAGCTCCTCGTGCTCCAGGACACCACAAACCAGCTCAGCCTGGTGCCCATCTGCTCTGCAAAGCCCTTGGCAAGGCTTCTGCTGAGCTGTGTTGCTCTGCTGTCATGTTCTCTTACTCAAACCTCAGAATCACAGCGTGCTTAGGGTGGGAAGGGACCTCAGAGACCACCCAGTCCCACCCCCTGCCATGGGCAAGGACATCCCCCAGCCCAGGGTGCCCCAATCCCCATCCAACCCAGCCCTGCGCCCTGCCAGGGATCCCAGGGCAGCCCCAGCTCCTCTGGGCACCCTGTGCCAGGGCCTCCCCACCCTCAGAGTGCAGAATGTGGATGACCCTGTGTGCTGCCCCGTCTCCCCCCTCCATGTGGGACAATAAACACAGGGACAGGCCCAGCCCTTCGCCAGCTGCCATGGAGATCTGGTGCCTCAGTTCCCCTCCAGAGCCACACACAGTGTCCTCATCGCTGGGGCACAAACGCTCCCCCCCAGAGCCACGAGGTATCAACAGCACCGAGCTCAGAGGTCGCCATGGGCAAGAGTAAAGACCCCCTGAGGGGAAACGGAGCCTCCGGGGCACTTCAGAGACTCCTGGAGCCACCAGCAAGGACCAGTGAGACCAGTGAGTTCCCAGTCTCCCAGCACCCGGTGACTGGGCTGAGGTGACACGCTCACACCAGGCAGGAGCCCAAAGTGCAGCGTGGAAACGCTGCCAGCTCCATGGCAGCTCCTGAGTGCACCTCACAGTGCTCCCTGCACTACCCATCGCCTGTGAACACACACAGCACATCCCCAGCCCTGGGAACACACACAGCACCTCCCCAGCCCTGGGAACACACACAGCACCTCCCCAGCCCTGGGAACACACACAGTACCCTGCCAGCCCTGGGAACACACACAGCACCTCCCCAGCGCCTCTGGGGCTGTTGCCATAACAGCCCAATTCCCTGGAGGATCCAGCTCTGGGCGGTAATTCGGGGAGCTAACGAGGTGTCTGTCTCCAGCACACCCCAACCTCGCCCTCCCCACAGCAGGGTGGCAGAGCAGCTCCCAGAACTGAAAGGTGCCCCGTGCTGTGGCTCCGATTACGTCCTAGACAGCAGGTGAGCATCCCCATCCTGGAGCATCCCCATCCTTGAGCATCCCCATCCTGGAGCATCCCCATCCTCCAGCATCCTCATCCTCCAGCATCCCCATACTGGAGCATCCTCATCCTCAAGCATCCTCATCCTCGAGTATCCTCATCCTCGAGCATCCCTATCCTGGAGCATCCCCCTCCTCGAGCATCCCCATCCTCCAGCATGTCCATCCTCCAGCATCCCCATCCTTGAGCCTCCTCATCCTTGAGCATCCTCATCCTTGAGCATCCCCATCTTCAAGCACTTCCCCTCCCGGCTGACGCGGGGTGATGG
Organism: Gallinula chloropus; assembly: GCF_964237585.1. NCBI lineage: Eukaryota > Metazoa > Chordata > Aves > Gruiformes > Rallidae > Gallinula > Gallinula chloropus. The sequence continues at coordinate 891,511 of NC_140085.1, read as the reverse complement.
AGCCCCCGGTGCTCCCGGCTGACACCTGACACGGGGTGATGGAGCCCCCGGTGCTCCCGGCTGACAGGGGGACACAGGCTCCTTCTCCCCTCACAAACCCACCATCTCCATCCCCCCGAATTCGCTCGGGGTGGGGGGGAGACTCGGCGGGTCCCGCGGCGGCGCTGCAGCCCTTGGAGGGTGCTGAGCTCCTGCTGCTGGAGCAGATGGCGTGGCAGCTCTCCTGGACGCCTGACAGAGCCTCTTCTCTCAGCCTCCCCACCACACACACGCCTCTTGTCTCTGCATCTTCCTCCACCCCTGCTCCCTTCGCAGCCCCCTGAGCACCAGCCCCCTTCACCTCCAGCCGTCCTCAGATGCAGCCAGGAAAGGCTCAGCTCATTCCTCCCCAGGAACCTAAACCAGCGCTGCAATCCAGAGCACATCTCCTCCACCCCCCAGCCCCCCCAGCCCCTGCTTGTTTTCCAGCTCTCTCCTTGCTCCTGGTAAGTGGTTTTTCATCATGAAGTCAACTGACTGCGCAGCGCACGAGCCTGTCCCCGTGGGTGTGCAGTGACAGCTCAACAGGGACTGCTGAAACGAGCCAACTGCAACCCAGTTTCTCCTGTTTGGCTGTTTTCTATTTTAGCTTAGCTGGAATTCCACAAAATTAGCTGGTTTCTAAGAGGCAAGGCTGTGGTGAGGATGGTGGCAGGAGAGCTGGAAGCAGGAGGCTGCTGTGCCCCCCTCAGCCGGCATCGCTGCCCTGGGTGCAGCCGCTCCTGGAGCAGGCACATCATCCAGCCCCGTGGGGTGTCCCTGTGTCCCTGCTGGGCTGTGCCTGGATGCTGGGAGAGCTGCAGCCGTCCCTGAGCAGCGCAGCGTGGCTCCAGGACGGCTCTTCACCGCCCCTGCTGCCACGCTGCAGCTTCTACCCCCTCCCTGGTGACTCCTGGTCTGTGCTGCAGTGACTCCATGTCTGTGTTGTGGTGACCCCTGGTCTGTGCCATGGTGATGCCTGGTCCATGCCATGGTGACCCCAGTCAGTGCCACGGTGACCCCTGGTTGGTGCCACACTGATCCCTGGTCCATGCTGCAGTGACCCCTGGTTGGTGCCATGGTAACCCTTGGTCTGTGCTGCAATGATCCTTGGTCGGTACGATGGTGACCCCTGGTCTGTGCCATGGTGACTCCTGGTCTGTGCCATGGTGACCCCTGGTCAGTGCCATGGTGACTCCTGGTTGATACCGTGGTGACCCCTGGTTGGTGCTGTGGTGACCCCTGGTCCGTGCCATGGTGACCCCTGGTCTGTGCTGCGGTGACCCCTGCTCCGTGTTGCAGCGACTCCATGTCTGTGCTGTGGTGACCCCTGGTCTGTGCCATGGTGACCCCTGGTCCAAGCTGCGGTGACCCCTGGTCTGTGCCATGGTGACGCCTTGTCTGTGCCATGGTGACTCCATGTCTGTGCTGTGGTGACCCCTGGTCTGTGCTGTGGTGACGCCTGGTCCATGCCATGGTGACCCCGTTTGTGCCACAGTGACCCCTGGTCCATGTTGCAGTGACCCCAGGTTGGTGCCGCGGTGACCCCGGTCGGTGTGGTGCTGACCCCTGACAGGGAGTCAGCCCCGCTCCGGCTCCAGCAGGTTCCCTGACACACTGCACCCCACCAGCACCACCAGCACCACATCAGCACCCACTGCACCTCCCAGCCCTGTCACAGCATCGGCACAGCCAGGGCCCTGGCGGGCTCCAGCTCCGGGGGTTTCGGCTGCCAGAGGCCACACAGGACCCCAGGTCACCAACAGCCGTGAGAAGCCGCTGGGGCAGCCCCTGAGCCCCCTCCTCTCGTTCCCAACCCCTCCCCAGGCCCTGTGCACACCCGCTGCTCTCCTGCTCCCTGCTCCTCTCACACCCGGGCTGCAGGTACCAGCGGCTCCCACACAGACACAGCAGGGGCACAGACACAACCCCCTCACATTATCCCCTAATTTACACCTTCCTGGGGGCTGAAGGGAGCCCTGGAGACCCCCCAGTGCCCCCCTGCCCCAGCAGGGTCACCTGGAGCCGTGCCCAGGACCCCGGGGTGGGGTCTCCCCGGAGAAGGAGCCTCCCCACCCTCTCCGGGCAGCCGGGCCCAGGGCTCGGGCACCCTGGGCAGAGGGAGAAGTTCTTCCTCCCGCTGGGACGGACCTTCCCCTGCTCCAGTTTGTGCCCATTGGCCCTTCTCCTGTCGCTGGGCCCCACTGGGCAGAGTCTGGCCCCTCCCCTGACCCCCCTTTAGACAGGGGGGGTGGCGATGGGGTCCCCTCCCAGTCTGCTCTTCCCTTCCCCCAGAGATGCTCCAGCCCCTCCTCATCCTCGGACCCTCCCTGGGCTCTCCCCAGCAGCTCCCAGTCTGCCCTGAACTGGGATCCCAGCACCAGCTGAGGCTTAGCAGAGGGGAGGAGAACAGACCCCCTCTGAACCCCCCAGCCACACTCTGCCCAAGGCCCCCAGGTCCCCTTGGCCATGAGGACACAGCGCTGGGCACGGGGAGCTCGGTGCCACCAGGACCCCCAGGTCCTTCCCCGCAGCGCTGGGTCCCAGCAGGTCACCCCTCCCCATACTGGTGCTGGGGGTTGTTCCTCCCTGGGGCAGGACCCTCCACTCGCCCTCATTGATCTCATTTGGCTCTCTGGGCTCTCCCATCCAGCCAGTTCCCCTCCCACCCCACTGGCCACTCACCCACCGCCCCTTCCTAAGCCTGGTTACCAGGAGACGGAGTCAAACCCACCACCACACAAAATCAAGAGAGGAAAACGAGACCCCACCTGTCCCCGTGTCACCAGCTCCTGGTCACTCTGCCCCGGGCACCCATGTCCCCCCTCCAGCACAGTTCTAGTTCACAGGAAACCTTTTGGGCCAGGCTCTCTTTTAGGATGGGCTCCCTTTCGGGCCAGGCTCCCTTTTGGGCCAGGCTCTCTTCTGGTCCAGGCTCCCTTTTGGGACAGGCTCCTTTTTGGGACAGGCTCCCTTTTGGGCCAGGCTCTAGACATCCCACCAGAGCCCATCCACAAGACCCTGTTTGCCCTTCAGAACATCTCAGCTGTCACCTGCTCCACCCTGGCCGTGCACCCAACACCCCTGGGCTCAGCGCAGCCCGGTCACACCGCCCCCCACCCCAAACCCTTGGGCACAGCCCTGCAGAGAGTCTCCCCGCTGCTCCCCCGGCCGCTCTGCAGACCCCTTTGCTCCCCAGGGAGGGATCTGCCCCCCAGCTGGACTCACCTACAGATTTAGTCCGAGGGATCCCTTTGCGCAGCGACACGTGGGGCTTCTCCGCTCCCGCCAGGACCCCCGCGTGCGCCATCCCCTGCCGCTCGAACAGGGACTGAGGAGACACAAGGGGCATCCCCAGCGGGATCAGCGTGGCTCAGCGGGAAGGACACCCCGCTGCCCCCCAGCCCACCCACCCACCCCTTGCTGCGGGTGCCGTGGGGGCTCTGCCCCCCGCCACAGCCTGTTTCCCCCCCCAGGGCTGGAGCTGGGGCTGCCACAGCCTGGGGAGGGGGGATGGACCCCTTCCCCGTCACTGCATCCCCTGGGCTGCCCCATCCAGGGTCCCCAAACCCTGAGCTCTTGCTCTTTGAAGGGTTAATCCACCCTGCCTCTCCTGCCTGCCCCCTCTGCCTGCCCCTCTCCTGCCTGCCCCACCTGCCTGACCCCCCCATCTGCCTTTCCCCCCTGTCTGTCCCCCCTGCCTCCCCCCGCTGGCTCTGGGTCTCTTAGTGCCCGGGGTGGGGGGCACAGCGCCCTGACTGCAGCTGCAGCCCCCTCCCATGGGAAGGCTCTGCTGGGGCTGGTCTCCTGGAGGCACCTGCCCCCTGTACCTCCTGCTCCAGGAGCTGCCCCCCCAGGTCCCCAGCCCTTCCACGAGCCAGACAGCCCAGAGCTGGCAGCCCCACTCCTCCTCCATCCGTGCTTCCCCTCGGAGACCACGTTCTCCTCCTTGACTGCCCCTAATTTCCAGCCTCACACCCCAACCCTGCACCCAGGGTGAGCTCCTGGCTCAGCTCTTCACACCCATCCAGCTCTGCTCTCACGCCCTTCCCCACGGTGACCCGGTGGGCGAGCACCCAGCTCAGCTCCTCCACCAGCTGCCTGGGCTCCGCTCTGCGTGCCCATCTGCCCCCAGACTCCTCTTTCCCCTCCCCTGGGGTCCCTGGGCGAGCCTCAGGGGTGGCTGCCGGCACCCCCAGCACCCCCCACTCCCTTCCCTCCCTCCCTCCCCCACCGCCAGCCCTCCTGTCTCACACTGATTTCGGCTGGCGTGATGCGCCGGCTGGTCGGTCGCTGCTTCACAGTGGCGGCCCTGGAATCCGCTTCCACGATGTCTGCCCTGAGCGCGGGCTCGGCGGCCGCCAGGATCTCATCCAGCTTCTCTGGAAACCCAAAGGCAGAAGCAGAGGGGTCAGCAGGGGCGGCCGAGCCGAGGAGGCTCCGAGCCCACAGGCTCATCCCCTGCAGCACGGCCGGGCCGGGAGCGAGCGGCCCGTCCCCATCCCGTCCCCATCCCATCCCCATCCCATCCCCATCCTGTCCCCATCCCGTCCCCATCCCGTCCCCATCCTGTCCCAGCAGCGAGCACATTCACAGGTCTGCTGAGCACAGAGCTGAGCAACGGCCCCTCAGTCGTCTCCTGGAGCATCTCCCCTGGGAGGAAAGGCTGAGGGAGCTGGGGCTGTTCAGCCTGCAGAGAAGAGCCTGAGAGGGGATCTGATCACTGGGTGTCAAGAGCTGAAGGGTGGGACCCAGGGGCCATGGGCAGCCTCTGCTCAGTGTCTGTGGGGACAGGACAAGGGGCGATGGGCTCAAGCTGGAGCACAGGGAGTTCCCCCCAATGTGGGGAAGAACTTCTTCCCAGTGAGGGTGAGGGAGCCCTGGGACAGGCTGCCCAGGGGGTGTGGAGTCTCCTTCTCTGGAGAGATCCCAGCCCCTGTCCTAGGGACCCTGCTTGGGCAGGGGGTGGGACCCCATGGGCTCTGGGGGGCCCTTCCCACCCCTGGGACTCTGTGATTCCTCCTCGGCCCATGGCCAAGGACGACTCTGGAAGCATTTCTGGAGCCACCCACCCACTGTGATGCACGACCAGGCGCCGGCCTGGCTCAGCTGGGGGATCTGCAGCCTGGCGTGGTGGCACCGTGCCACGCTGCTCTCCCAGCCCTGCATAGCATCTCCACACTTCACCTCTGGGTCTGACCACGTGCTCAACATCCAGGAGGTCTGGGGAGGACCCGCAGAGACCTCCTGCTCCCAGCCCTGCTCCCCACCCCTACACTATCGCTGTCACAGTCCCTCACAGTTCTCCAGCTTCACACTGCCAGGATGGGGGTGGGTGCCCCGTCCCTGGGGGTGTCCAAGGCCAGGTTGGCTGGGGCCCTGGGCACCCTTGTGTAGCTCCAGGCCTGGAGGTTGGTGTCCCTGCCTGTGGCAGGGGGTTGGAGCTCTGGGACCCTTGGGGTCCCTCCCAGCCCAGCCCAGGCTGGGATTCTGGGATTCTATGGAGCGTTGGCTCAGACCTGGCCAGGGCTCCAGGCTCCCTGCCCCTCACCCTGTGCCAAGGAACGCCGAGCAGCGTGCTGGCACGGGCCGAGCCTTCCTGCCCAGCCAGGACTGCCCAGGGTGGGCTCTCAGCCTTGGCAAGGATGCCCCGATGTGGCAGTGACCCCCCAGCACCCAGGGGGACGCATCCAGCTGTGGAGCTCAGCCCTGCGGCAGCGGCTCTGCCCACCAGCTGACCGGGGGGCCGGGACCCTCCCCAGCCGTGCTGGCTCCCCCGGGGCAGGAACGCTGCTGCCAGAGCCTGTCTGCAGCTCGGGTCTGTCCTGGGGGTGTCCCTGGAGCAGCAGGACAGCCCGTGAGGGACAGCGGCAGAGGCAGCGCCGGCGGCGTTGAGCACGGCAAAGGGTGAGAGCTCTGCGGCTGCCCCGGGCTGGGGGAGCCTCTGCTGGGGACCCCACGTCTTGGTGTGGGGTGTTGTCACCACAGAACAAGCACAGGGCAGGCAGGATGCCCGGGGAAGCCAGTCCCAGAGTCGGGGTGCCCGGTGGGACCCCGGCACGGCCGTGCTGGGTTGGCAGAGCCAAACGTGCGGCTGTGCCGGCCGCGGTGCGGGGCTGGAGCCGACACTGGGCTGAGCCGGGGACGGGGACCCAGGCCAGCCCTCGGGGTGCCCTGTGGGGCGCCGGGGGGCTGCGGGGGGCTGTCGGGGAAGGGAGGAGCCCCAGGATGTGCGGTTTCACTCACCCCCTTTTCTTCTCCGCATGGAGGCTTGGAATCAAGAAACAGAAGACAACATGAATGGCATGAACAGTTCCTGCTTCACCCCCAGCTCCAGACTCCCTGCCTGCCCTGCCCGGCCCTGCCCGGCCCTGCCCGGCCCTGCCGCAGGCTCGCCGGCTGCCCGGGCTGCTGGTGGTGGGGACCCCTCACAGCCAGGACCCATCACAGCTGGAACCCCTCACAGCCAGGACCCGGCACAGCTGGGACCCATCACAGCCAGGACCCATCACAGCCAGCACCCGGCACAGCCAGGACCCATCACAGCCGGGACCCCTCACAGCCGGCACCCGGCACAGCCAGGACCCGGCACAGCCAGGACCCATCACAGCCGGGACCCCTCACAGCCGGCACCCGGCACAGCCAGGACCCGGCACAGCCAGGACCCATCACAGCCGGGACCCCTCACAGCCGGCACCCGGCACAGCCAGGACCCAGCACAGCCGGGACCCCTCACAGCCGGCACCTGGCACAGCCAGGACCCAGCACAGCCGGGACCCCTCACAGCCGGCACCTCTCACAGCCGGCACCCATCACAGCCAGTACCCAGCACAGCCGGCACCCCTCACAGCCAGCACCCATCACAGCCAGCACCCGGCACAGCCAGCACCTGGCACAGCCGGCACCCAGCACAGCCGGCACCCCTCACAGCCAGCACCCGGCACAGCCAGCACCTGGCACAGCCAGCACCCAGCACAGCCGGCACCCATCACAGCTGGTACCCATCACAGCCAGGACCCATCACAGCCAGGACCCCTCACAGACGGGCCCATCACAGCCAGCACCCGGCACAGCCGGCACCCCTCACAGCCAGTACCCATCACAGCCGGCACCCAGCACAGCCGGCACCCAGCACAGCCGGCACCCGGCACAGCCAGGACGCCTCACAGCTGGAACCCCTCACAGCCGGAACCCCTCACAGCCGGCACCTCTCACAGCCGGCACCCAGCACAGCCAGGACCCCTCACAGCCGGCACCCAGCACACCCAGCACCCGGCACAGCCGGCACCCAGCACACCCAGCACCCATTCCGTGCAGGAACTGCTGCCAGGACCAGCAGCCGAGGCCAAACCCGGGCTCTGGGAAGGGCCGTGCCAAGGGGAGAATAAAGAGGGGCCAAGGGGCTATCCTGCGCCCCCCGCTCGCGGCTCCCAGCGCACGCGGCGCCCTCGCGTTTGGAGGGGGCTCTGGCTCGGGGGGGGGGTGTGCAAACCAGGCACTGGGCTCGGCACAGACCCGTCCCACACCACCCACCAGCTGGTGCGAAGCCCCAGACCCGGATTCGGCCCCGCGGGAGCCCCAACCCGCAGGGGCCGTTGCTTTGAGGAGCCCCCAGGGCTCTGAAGGCTGGACACAGGCGTGGAGGAGAAGGGCACGGACCTCCTCCGACACCCCAGAAAGCAGAGGGGGTGCCTGGCTGGGCTTCTGCCTCTGCTGGGGTCTCCTCCCAGGCAGGATGGGGCTGTGCCACGCGCAGCCGCTGCGCCAGGGGCAGCAGGCGCGTCCCTCCCTCCTCCTCACCGCATCTCCCACAGCAAAAATCAAGGGTGGAGAAACCCGCAGCCCAGGCGCCAGGGGGGCAGGAGGCCGTGTGCCAGCAGCTCCCTGTCCCATGCCGACACTCCCGGCCCATCCTGGCTCCCTGTCCCACTCCCAACGCTCCCGGCCCATCCGCCTCCCGCCCTGTGTCAGCCCATCCCGGCAGAGCCAACCTCGTCCGCAGCGCAGGGAGCCCCTGGCTGCCCCGAATGCTCCCCAGAACTGGGGGTCCCTCTGCACCCCCTGTGCCCATCAGGCTGCTGCTGTTCAGCCTTCCTGGTGCTGCCAACGAGCTGCCCGCTCAGCCACCCCGCGGCCTCGGCACCGCATCGGGGCCGGCGGCACCGCAAACCACCTTCCCATCCCCAGCCCCACCAGCACTGGGAGGTGTGGGCTCCAGGAGGGGCCGCGGCACGTGGGGCCGTGGGGCTGGCGAGGGGGTGCAGGGGCTCTGGGAGGATGTGGGACACGTCGCCATGAGCTGGGGGACCAAAGCATCTGAGCGTGTGTGTGTGTGTGTGTGTGTGTGAGTGTGTGAGTCAGTGTGTGAGTGAGTGTGTGTGTGAGTGTGTGAGTGTGTGTGAGTGTGTGTGTGTGTGTCTGTGTGTGTGTGAGTGTGAGTGTGTGTGTGTGTGAGTGTGAGTGAGTGTGAGTGTGAGTGTGTCTGTGTGAGTGTGTGCACGGGGGGGGCAGCCCGTGGGGGCGCCGGCTGAGCTGGCAGCGGGCACAATCTGCCCCGGGGGGAGCGGGGAATCCGAACCAGGCGCAGGGAGCAGCCGGGATCCTGCCCCCGGGCAGCCCCTCCGGGGAGGCGGCACTGACGGGGCGGATCGGCGCTCTGGGGGGGTGGGGGTCCCACGCCCCCGTGGCGATGCCCTCTCAGCCCCCCGCACGCCGGAGGCTTCAGCGCAGGGGGTGCCCACATCTCCTCACGCTCCGTCTCACGCAGCCCCCGGGTCGATGGGCGAGCGTCCTGCCCGCTCCCCGCCCGCTCCACCCAGGGCCCCGCACGCCCCCCGCGCACCGCCCCCCCCCCCGCACGCCCCCCGCGCCCCCTCCCCCGGCTCACCCAGCTCTTCCAGCTCCGCCGTCATGGACTTGGAGCGCAGCGTCAGGGTGGTGCTGGGGGCTCTCTTGGGCGGCGGCGGGGCTGCAAGGAAGAGAGACGGCATTTTGCATTTCTTGTCCAGGAACTTACGAGGGGCGGCCAGGTGCAGGTGCCACTTCTTCTCCACAGCCTGGATCTCCTCGTACTCGCGGGACGAGGAGTCGCACTGCTGCAGCATCTTATTCAGGCTGCGCGTGGAAGCGAACTTCTTCATGGTCCGGGGCGGGGGGCGGGGGGCGGCTCCCTCAGCCCAGCAGAGTCCGAGTCACGTCCCCGGGCTGCGCCCGCCCCCCTCGCAGCTGCCGGAGACGCTGGGGCTGCGGGAGCCTCCCGCGGGTCAGATCCGTCTCAGGCAGCCGCGTCCCCGCCGCGCACGCCATGGGCGGGGGGCAGGAGCGAGGCGCGAGTGCGGCGGGCCCGGGCTCCGTCTCTCGCCCCCGCCTCGGCGCGGCCCCCGGCGCCGCGCAGCCCACCCACCCTCGGCTGCCGGGCGCGGGACGGGGCGATGCTGCCGCGGCGCTAGCGCAGCGCCGGAGGCCGCCGGCTCCGCGTCGGGCGCATGGCCGGCGCCGCGGCGGCCCCGGGGCGCGGGGGTGCCCCCGGCGGGGGCTGCCTAGGCGGGCCGGCCCGCGGGGCTGCCGCGGGGGCGCCGCATGCCATGAGCCCACCGGCGCGGGGACGAGGCGAAGGCTCTTCCTCCTCGCCCGGGGCGCCGCCTCCTCCTCCTCGCGCGGCTCGCTGACGATGCTGGATTCAACGCTCAGGCGTTGCCACGGCAACCGCAGATTCGGGCTGCGCTGGCGCTGCCTGCACCACAGACCCGGGCAGGGGCGGATTCAGCCAGAAAACGCCAGTCCCGCTCCGTCGCCCCCAGGAATTGGGGATGGGGGGATGCGGGGGGGGGGTGGGGGTCCGGCCCCCTCCCGCCCCACCGCGGCTGGGGTCCCGCAGGGGTGACCCGGCCCCGGCGCCCCCAGCCCCGGCGGGCTCAGGGCAGCGCGGGCAGCCGCTCCCCGGCTGCGGCGCCGGAGCGGGACCGGGGCCGGTGGTCTCGGCGCCGGTTCCCCCAGCCCCGGCCTCTCGCTCGGCTCGTGCCGCCGTGCCAGTGCCGGTGTGACCGCAGCTCGTGTGTCAGCGCGGAGCTGCCGCCTCCCTCCCCCGCGCCGCTCCCGGGCTGCGAGCTGCGCCCCCCGCGACGCCCCTGCCCCACGGGCTGCGCCCCACGCCGGGGACACGGGGGGGCGACAGGGACAGGCTGCCCCGGGCCGCCGGCTGTGCCCCTACAGCTGTGCCCCTGCCCCGTGCTGCCAGCTGTGCCCCTACAGCTGTGCCCCTGCCCCGTGCCACCAGCTGTGCCCCTGCCCTGTGCCACCAGCTGTGCCCCTACAGCTGTGCCCCTGCCCCGTGCCACCAGCTGTGCCCCTGCCCCGTGCTGCCAGCTGTGCCCCTACAGCTGTGCCCCTGCCAGCTGTGCCCCTACAGCTGTGCCCCTACAGCTGTGCCCCTGCCCTGTGCCGCCAGCTCTGCCCCTACAGCTCTGCCCCTGCCAGCTGTGCCCCTGCCAGCTGTGCCCCCACCCTCCACCTCTGGCTGCCCCCAGGCGAGGTCCTACCCTCTACAGCCAGCTGTGGCCAGATGTGCCTCCAGCCTCTGCACTGGCTGCCCTCAGCGGTGCCCCTGTCCCCCAGCTGTGTGCTCCCCAGGCACAGCTGGCTGCCTCTCATCCAGCTGTGCACAGATGTCCCCTCCCCGAGGGCTGTCCTGCCCCGCTGGCCATGAGCACATCCGACCCCCCAATCCCCTTCCCCCTCCAGCCTAATTCCTCTTCAGGCCCCACCTCTGGCTGAGGGTCTTGGCTTTGCCCTTGGGGCCCAGAGATGATGGGGGGAAGGCCTGGAGCTTTCTGGGGAACCCAAGGCTGCCTGAGCTCCCACATGTGGCTGTCAGCCCCAGGACTGGCTGTGCCCCCCACAGACCCCCCCTGACTGGGGTGCAGCTTCAACCCCAGCACCTGCCCAAGAGAGGACAGGCTCCACCTTGGACCCCTCTGCCACGGGGGCCACCCTCCACCCTGGCACCCCGACCTCCCCACACCCCCACAGGGCAGTTCCCTCCCCGACAGCCCCACGCTCGTGGGGGCAGCTCCATCACAACCCACACACCCAGCGGGGCCGGTTCTCCCCCACGACACCCCTGGGCAGCCCCCCACAGTGACACCCCGCGGGGGGGGGGGTCACTCTCTGCTCTCTGGCTCAGCCCCCCAGCACCAGGGGCTGCAGGTGCCGGGAGCAGCGCTGGTCCCATGGAGGAATCAGCTCTGAGGTGCTCAGCTTTGGTGGGAGCAGAGCTGGGGGTGTCCCACAGCAGGACCTGCAGAAGGACAGGTCAGCAGCTGCTGGTGGTGCTTCCCCCCCAGTCTCTCCTCTCTGGCCTTGAACACCCCCAGGGATGGGGCACCCACCCCCTCTCTGGGCAGCCCCTTCCAGCCCCTCACCACTCTCTCTGCACAGAACTTCCCCCCAGTCTCTCCTCTCCCCCTTCCCTCCTCCAGCTTCACTCCATCCCCTTTGTCCTGCCAGTCTCTGCCCTTTAACAAGCCCATTCCCCTCCTGTTCCTGGGGTCCCTTCAGGGACGGGGAGGCTGCAGTGAGGTCCCCCCACAGCCTTCTCTTCTCCAGGCTGACCCAGCCCAGCTCCCTCAGCCTCTCTCCATGGGGAGCTGCTCCAGCCCCCTGAGCATCCCCGGGGCTCCTCTGACCCCTCTCCAACAGCCCCACATCCTCCTTGTGTTGGGCCCCAGCTCTGGGCACACGACTCAGCTGGGGAGGGCAGAGCAGAGAGGGACAATCCCCTCCCTGTCCCTGCTGCCACCCCTCTGCTGATGGAGCCCAGGATCCCATCGCCCTTCCCAGCTGCAGGAGCCTCTGCTGGCTCAGGGGGAGTTTCTCCCCCACCAGAACCCCCAGGTCCTTCTCAGCAGGGCTGCTCCCCAGCAGCTCTTCTCCCAGCCTGGATCTGTGTCTGGGATTCCTCCAGCCCAAGTGCAACCCCTGACACTCGGCAGTGTTGAACCTCATCAGGTTCACCCACCTCTCCAGCCTGTCAGATCCCTCTGGATGGCTCCTGTGCTTCTGTTGTGTCACCCACACCACTCAGCTTGGTGTCACCCCCAAACCTGCTGGGGGTGCCTCCCGGTGTGACAGGAGGTTTCCGTGCCGGGGGCCGGTTGTTGTTCCCCTCACAGTGCCCGTCCCTCCCCCCAGCGTGGCTGGGCAGCCCCAGGGCCGTCCCCAGCAGCGGGTACAGCGCAACCCCCCGGGGAACGCGGTGCCCACACCTACCCTTCTTCCGAACAACCTCTTCCGACTCTGGCTTGCGGCTGACGGAAACAACCTTCATCACCAGGTGGTTCCCCCCTTGGCGGATCAGGGAGACCACCTGCTTGTGCCCCACCTTCACCACGTTGACACCATTCACCTAGGGGGCAAACAGAGAGCTGGGTGAGTTCTGCCCGGGGCTCCGGGGCTCCAGCTGTGCTGCAGGGCTGCACGAGGCGCTGGAAGAGCACGGGAGTCCCTGTGCAGCCGCCACCCCGAAGAGCTCGGGCGCCCTGTCCCCCTGTCCCCACCAGCAGCATGGATGGACACGCTGACCCGCTCCCCAGCTACAGACGTGCCGATCCGCTCCTTCCAGGGCGCTGCAGGACGCACGTCAAAGCTCATCCCCAGCATCTGATCCCCATCATCTGATCCCCATCATCTCATCCCCATCATCTCATCCCCATCATCTGATCCCCATCATCTGATCCCCATCATCTCATCCCCAGCATCTGATCCCCATCATCTGATCCCCATCATCTCATCCCCAGCATCTGATCCCCATCATCTCATCCCCGTCATCTCATCTGATCCCCAGCATCTCATCTCGTCTCCATCATCTCATCCCCGTCATCTCATCCCCATCATATCATCCACAGCATCTCATCCCCATCATCTGATCCCCATCATCTGATCCCCATTATCTCATCCCCGTCATCTCATCCCCATCATCTCATCCCCATCATCTCGTCCCCATCATCTCATCCCCATCATCTCATCCCCATCATCTCATCTCATCCCCACCATCTCATCCCCATCATCTTGTTCCTGTCACTGTTTCTAGTGCTAACACAACCGACCGGTTTCTGGGACACCCAGGCAAGGTGATCCCCAGGTAAGGTGATCCCCAGGTGAGGTGATCCCCAGGTGAGGTGATCCCCAGGTAAGGTGATCCCCAGGCAAGGTGATCCCCAGGTGAGGTGATCACCAGGTGGGGTGATCCCCAGGTGGGCTGATCCCCAGGTAAGGTGATCCCCAGGAGGGGTGATCCCCACAACTAAACCAGAATCCCCAAGGAACACACTGGGAGATGCAACTGGGGTATCTGCCAACACGAGGTTCCCCGTGGGGCACCGACAGACGGACCCTCACTGCGGGTGCCTGGGGCTCATGGGCAACGGGATGAAGATGCTGCTGTTGAGGTGATTCACCCCCCAAGAGCAGTTTGAACTTCACTGGTTGGCTGTGCGCTCTGCGAGAGCGGCTGTGTCCGCACACCACACTGCTCACCCCTGGCACGTGCCGTGATCACCCCTGGAACATGCCCTGATCACCCCTGGCACATGCCGTGATCACCCCTGGAATGTGCTGTGATCACCCCTGGAACGTGCCCTGATCACCCCTGGAATGAGCTGTGATCACCCCTGGAACGTGCCCTGATCACCCCCAGACTGTGCCGTGTGCTCCGGGGCTGCCGCTGCTCGGGGCACAAGGGAGCAGCCGGCGCGGGGCAGAGACGATTCCCCACGGGCTGTGAGGACAGGAGCACTTGCCAGGGACAGGGAATGGGGGGTCGGGTGGTCTGCACAGTGTGACTTGTGTCACCTGAGGTTGGAGGCCAGAAGCACCGTGCTTAGCTGCTGCCACACATCACCAGCTTCAGGTCTCAGAGTGCCCAGGCTGGAAAAGCTCTCTGAGCCCCTGGAGTCCAACCGTCCCTGTGCTGAGCTGCCCCAGCTCCCTGAGCACCTCATCTCCCCTCTGTTCAACACCCCCAGGGCTGGGGACTCAGCCCCCTCCCTGGGCAGCCTGTGCCACAGCCCCACAACTCTGCCAGGGAAGAACTTTGCCCTCCCAGCTGAGCTGACCCTGCCCTGGGGCAGCTTGAGCCCATTGCCCCTCGGCCCAGCTCCTGGCCCCTGGCTGCAGAGACCATCGCCCACCTCTCAATGGGAGCCCTGACGCCTCACAGAGGGAAATGACATTTGTTTTAGGAGGTTTTCTGCTGGAAATCCTGTTCTCAACATCCCCTCCTGATCAACCACCTACAGATGTTCTCTCATGGCTGGTTCTGTGCCAGCCCCTGACCCCAGGCTCAGGGGTTCTAAGGAACCGGCCGTGCCTCCGCGTTCCATCGCCTGCACGAGCACATCACCCTGCCCCCTCCCAAACGCAGGTCAGAAACACCCACAGGACAAGGCTCTGCTTTCCATGGCATTTCTCATCACCCAAACCTGCCCAGCCCAACGGGCAGCAGGTCAGGAGCTTCCCAGGGGATGAGGAAAAGGCACCGATGTGGTCAGACAGCGTTTCCCCCAAGTGATTCGAACGTGACCGTAGCTGGACACCCCCAAAAGCTGCAGGACACCAGCTCAGGGGGTGCAGAATCACAGAACCCCCTGGGTCGAAAAGGACCCTTGAGGGGGCAAAGTCTGAGTGCTGACCCAGCCCATCACACCCAGGTGCCCAAGCCCCCTGTCTGCAGGGCTGCCCCCCGGGATGGGGACCCCCCACCTCCCTCCTGCACCCACTGCTGGGTGCTCCCTGACTGTCCAGAGCACGAGGCAGCAGCGTGGTGAGAGCAGCACCAGCCCTGCAAAGGGCACCACGAACCACAGGAGGGGTGTGACACCGGCTGTAAGCGGGGAGGGTGTTGGTGCCACACTTGCCCAGGGGCACCAAACTGTCCCTGGGGCTGGGGAACACCCGTGGCCAGAGATACCCCCACCCACAGCCACCCAAACCAGCCAGCAACATGCTGAAGCCAGGCTGGTTACAGCTGCCATGGAAACCTCATCCCTGGAGCGTGAGGGGGGTGACTACAGGAAACCGTCACCTCTGTGGGGTGTGACACCCACGGCTCCTGGTTCTGGCCAGGCCAGGGGAACCTCCCCAGGCTCCCTCAGGGGAGCTGAGTTACCTGGGCTGTTCCCACAGCACCTGGCATCACTCCCCACAAAAGGGGCTGGTTGGGGAGGGGGCAGGGGCTGGGTGTCTCCAGGACAGCCTGACTCAGTCTGTCCATCTGTCCTTCCTGGTGATGCCCAAGAGATGAACCCCAGACCTGTGCAGCTGCAAACAGCTCTGGCTAAGCACAGCTCCTCTGGGAGCTGCTCTTGGGAAGATCAGGATCCAAGGAGAGGAACCTGCCTGCTAAAGGGTTTTGCTCACTGGGAGGCTGGTGGAGAGGCTTTCCAGTCCCTTTACAGCTTCCAAACTGGGCAGGAGACACTGGGTGCACTGAGCTCACAGGTCTGGCACCCAGGCTGGGTTTGTACCCCACAGGGATGTGAGCCCTGGTCCACAGTGGGCAAAACAGTGGCTCCAGATGCTGCTCCACAGTGGGATGGAGACCCACCAGCACCACTGGCACCCTGCTGACATCTGCAACAGCCACAGACACTGGCCTCAGGTGCCTGAGAGGTAACAGGGCTGCAGGGAGGTTTGGAGCACAGGTCCAATGGGAGCAACTGGGGGAACTGGGGCTGGTCTGGAGAAGAGGAGCCTGAGGGAGCCCTGCTCGCTCTCTGCAGCTCCCTGGAAGATGGGGCTTGGGAGGGGGGCTGAGCCCTTCCCCCTGTAAGGAGGGATGAGAGGAAAGAGCCTCCTGTTGTGCTGGGGAGGTTTGGGTTGGAGCTCAGGGGTTGATCAGCTGGACTCGAGGATCTCAAAGGTTTTTCCAACCCTGTGATCCTGTGGAAGCAGCTTCACCAAAGAGTGGTCAGGGGTTGGACAGGGGGGAGGTGGAGAGGTTCAGAACACGTGTGGAAGTGGCGCTGGGGGACACGGTTCAGTTGCCACGGTGGCCCTGGGCAGGGGGTTGGGCTTGATGCTCTCAGAGGCCTTTTCCCACCTCAAAGACTCGATGACTCAAGGACCATCTGACCCCACCGACTGGGAGAGGGTCTCATGGGGCCACCCCCAGCCCAGCAGCGACTCCCCACGGAGCCACCCGGAGAGGAGGCAGCAAACTGAGCACAGCAACTGCTCAGCCCCGTGCAGGAGGCTCCTGTCACAGGCAGCCTGGGGCTGTCTGACAGCCTCACGGGGGGTTGTCTCACACACACACACACACACAGATCACGTTCTGGTCCCAGCCTGGGAGGAGCTGAGATGAATCTCCAGGGAGACCCGTGGCTGGGAGTCCTGCCCTTGAGCTGACGGCTCGGAACACTGCTGGGCCTCAGATGGGAGCTGCTGGGATGGGAAAGATCAGGCAGTGGTGGAAACGTGGGTGGCTCTGATCCAGCAGCAAGAGAAGCACCTGGTTTCTTGGATACGGCTGCCTGATGGGGATGCCCTGCTCTTGGAGACCTGCTTTGGCCAGCAGAAGGTGGTCACCCATGAAAAGGCGACCAGAGGTGGAGTCTACAGACCAGAAAAGACCAGACGTAGGAAGGTGAAGGCACCAGTCAAAGCCTGGGCACTGTGGACTGCAGCAACCATCTGATTCAGGAAGGGATTTAAAATGCCCCAGGCACAGACCAGCTGCTGAACATGGAGTCAGGGGAAACTCCCACAGTGGAAGATCAACCTGATGCTTCGGGGGTTTTCCTGGAAGAAGCTGGTACTGGTCACTACTGGGATTTGGAGCTGGTGGGCACTGGGAGCCTGTGCTTCTGTCTCTGGGCAGCTGGGTGAGCTGTGGAATGATTTTACACGTGGAAGGATCCCCCAGTCTTGTGCTGAGAAGGAAGATGACTCTGAACTTCTTGAGGAGAAAGGAGGCTCGAAAGCTTGTTCAGGGAAGGGAGTGGAGTGTGACTGACACCCTGTCAGGGTGGCAAACGCTCAGCACTGGGTACCTGGGGGGCTGGTGGGACCTGTTTCCTTCCCTGTTCCCATCCATGAGAGGGAGAAGAGTGTGTGTGAAACCTCCCAGTCTGTGGATGATAACTGGAGGGGAGCTCCAGGACTCCCCAGGGACCAAAGGTGGCAGAGGGGCCACTGGCAGACACAGGCACAGGGACACTTGTAGGGCAGAGCCTGTCCAGCACCCCGTGTGATGCTGGACACGGACCTGGTGGGGACAGGAGAGGTCTTGGTGCTGATGGTGACAGCTCTGGAACACACAACAGCAGCCAAACCCGCCAAGAAAAGGTGTCAGGGAATCACAGACTCACAGAATCTGTGAGTAGGGGTTGGGAAGGGCCCCCCAGAGCCCATGGGGTCCCACCCCCTGCCCAAGCAGGGTCCCTAGGACAGGGGCTGGGATCTCTCCAGAGAAGGAGACTCCACACCCCCTGGGCAGCCTGTCCCAGGGCTCCCTCACCCTCACTGGGAAGAAGTTCTTCCCCACACTGGGGGGAACTCCCTGTGCTCCAGCCTGAGCCCATCGCCCCTTGTCCTGTCCCCACAGACACTGAGAAGGGGCTGGATGGTGGGTGCAGGGTGGGCACTGTCACCTGGGGCTCTGCTGATCCTGCCCTGCTCACCTCTGGTTCACATCCCAGGGACTAGAGCAGGGCAGAGCAGGGGCCCTGGAAAGCCAGACTTGGGAAGGCTGGGCCAGTCCGTGGCTGGGACGGGCTGCCCAGGAGCTGGGCCGAGGGGCAATGGGCTCAAGCTGCCCCAGGGCAGGGTCAGCTCAGCTGGGAGGGCAAAGTTCTTCCCTGGCAGAGTTGTGGGGCTGTGGCACAGGCTGCCCAGGGAGGGGCTGAGTCCCCAGCCCTGGGGGTGTTGAACAGAGGGGAGATGAGGTGCTCAGGGAGCTGGGGCAGCTCAGGATGGGAACAGTTGGACTCCAGGGGCTCAGGGGGCTTTTCCAGCCTGGGGATCCTGTGGTAAGGAGCATCACATCTCATGGGGCCTCAGCTGGATGCTGTGTGTGCTGCTGAACACTCACACTCACACCCACACCCACACACCCCGCACCAGCCCCTGAGCCAAACCTGGGTCGTGCCCATAACCTGGTACCAAACACTGAACCCACCACCCCTGGGGGTCCCCAGGCAGCTGCTCAGGGACGGGCTCAGCTCATCCTCTGCTCTGAAGCACGAGGAAACCTCCTCTGTGAGGAGATGCTGCCTCTGTGAGGGTCAGGGGTCCATCCACCCAGACCCAAGCACGGGGCAAACACCCCCCCAGCTGTGGGACGGAGCAGAGTGACTCGTCCCTGTGTGAGGGAGGAACCTGACATGCCCCAAGCTGCCCCCCTGGGGTGTCTGACTGATGCAGGAGGATACAGGCACCGTGGGCTGTGTGCTGGGCCCCTTCGGGCTCTGGCTGCCCAGAAGCTGTTAGGCAGAGAGGAGCAGCTTCCCCAGGGTCCTGAGGAGGGGCTGGGAGGAGCAGGCGCTGCGTGGAGCCGATCCAAACCCCCATCACAGGTACCTGGCTGGATGTGAGCAGCCTCAGCTGGTATGTGGAGGAATCTAAGCTCTCAAGGGGTTGCTCTGCTCTGGAGCTCTGTTATGGACATCACCAGGAGAACAAGGGCTCCATCACCCAGGATACACACAGACCCCAGGCAGCACTCGAGGGGCTCTGGGGGTCAGTGTTCAGCAACAGAACCAACCCATGCTGTGCAGCACTGCAGAGCTCTGCCCTATGGACCTGGGAGCTTCACCCTTCCAGCATCACGAAGCCCTGACACTGGAGAAGGGCTGGAACATCATCCAGCTCCTTCCCAGCACCTGAGTTCTCAGCTCTCCCACCTCATCCTGGCCATCTCATTCCTGGGTGTGGGACATAGTGGTGCAGGGATGTTGGGAATGGGATTTCTGACTGGATTATCCAGGGATCTTCCACACACAGCTGAGACCTGGGGTGAGCTGTGTCCTCCCAGCCAGGCAGTGGACCCAACCCCCCCAGCAGAGCTCCTGCCCTCACCACCCCGCTCTGGGACGTGGAGCAGGACGGGCTCCCCAACCCCTCCTCCAGCCCGTGGATCCCTGAGGCCCTTCCTGACTCCACTCAGCAATCCTGGGCTCAGCCCTCGTGCCAGTGCCTGACCTGCACAACGTGACACCTTGTGACCCCCCAAGCTGCCCCAGAACCCCGAGTTCACACAACTCTGGCCAGTTGTTCTGCCCACACACAGAACTCTCTGCCACATCCTACACAACCCCCAAACACCCCCACAGCCACCTCGGGGACAGCCCTGTCCCTTGCTCAGTGACATCCTGCCTGGGCAAGTTCACACCCCACGTCCCACACTCCCAGCCTGGGACACGTCACCCTGCACAGCTGCTTCCCCAGGGACACTGCTGCCAGCACAGGGTCTGACACGACCTGGGCACTGACAGGAGTGTTGGATCAGAATCCCAGGACCTCGAGGCTGGAAAAGCCTGTTCCACATCCTACTGACCCTTTCAGAGAATCCCAGCCTGGTCTGGGCTGGGAGGGACCCCAAGGGTCCCAGAGCTCCAACCCCCTGCCACAGGCAGGGACACCAACCTCCAGCCCTGGAGCTACACACGGGTGCCCAGGGCCCCAGCCAACCTGGCCTTGGACACCCCCAGGGACGGGGCACCCACCCCCTCCCCGGGCAGCCCCTTCCAGCCCCTCACCACTCTCTCTGCACAGAACTTCCCCCCAGTCTCTCCTCTCCCCCTTCCCTCCTCCAGCTTCACTCCAGCCCCTTGTCCTGCCAGTCTCTGCCCTTTAACAAGCCCATTCCCCTCCTGTTCCTGGGGTCCCTTCAGGGACGGGGAGGCTGCAGTGAGGTCCCCCCACAGCCTTCTCTTCT
Organism: Gallinula chloropus; assembly: GCF_964237585.1. Taxonomy (NCBI): domain Eukaryota; kingdom Metazoa; phylum Chordata; class Aves; order Gruiformes; family Rallidae; genus Gallinula; species Gallinula chloropus. The sequence continues at coordinate 871,560 of NC_140085.1, read as the reverse complement.
CCAGGCTGACCCAGCCCAGCTCCCTCAGCCTCTCTCCATGGGGAGCTGCTCCAGCCCCCTGAGCATCCCCGGGGCTCCTCTGACCCCTCTCCACCAGCCCCACATCTTCCTTGTGTTGGGCCCCAGCTCTGGCCACAGGACTCCAGCTGGGGAGGGCAGAGCAGAGAGGGACAATCCCCTCCCTGTCCCTGCTGCCACCCCTCTGCTGATGGAGCCCAGGATCCCATCGCCCTCACACTTTCCATGAAGCACTTTCCCCTAAGGTCTGGGAAAGGAGCCTTGCTGGGCATGGTCCCCACACCAGCACCTTCCCCTCAGCAGCTGCTTTCGGAGCCGTGCCTCTGTGTGGCTTCATGATGCTCCCAAGCCACACACACTCCCTTAATTCCATTAATCACCAGGTTAAATGGTCATTAAGGAATTCCAAATACCTCACAAACCCAGCCCTCACTTCAACCAGTCCCATGATGCTGTTGAGAGAAGACAGTGGGATTGTTTCCACCTTCCAGGGAAGCACAGGGAGCGGCACTCGCTGCATTTAAGAGACCCAAAGGGATCCTGGGGGCATCAGGAGGAGTGTGGGCAGCAGGTGACAGGAGGGGATCCTCCCCCTCTGCTCTGCCCTGCTCAGGCCCCACCTGGAGTGTTGTGTCCACTGCTGGGCTCCCTGGGATCAACCAGCCAGGGATCTCCTGGAGAGAGTCCAGAGGAGGGACAGGGGCCATGGGCCATGGGCAGCCTCTGCTCAGTGTCTGTGGGGACAGGACAAGGGGCGATGGGCTCAAGCTGGAGCCCAGGGAGTTCCCCCCAATGTGGGGAAGAACTTCTTCCCAGTGAGGGTGAGGGAGCCCTGGGACAGGCTGCCCAGGGGGTGTGGAGTCTCCTTCTCTGGAGAGATCCCAGCCCCTGTCCTAGGGACCCTGCTTGGGCAGGGGGCTGGACCCCATGGGCTCTGGGGGGCCCTTCCCACCCCCGTGACTCTGTGATTTCCCTTCCCTGATCCTTGCTCACTGCACTCCACATTAATTCCTCCCTTGCCCCACACGGTCCAGCCCCCTGATCACCTCCTTCCCACCTCAGAGCACCCCAGCAGCAGGAGCCCTCGACCACCCCACGGAACCCTCAGAGAGGAGCAGAGCTTTGAGGCTCCAGCTCCTTCAGACTCTCTGGGGTGTGTTCTTCAAGCCTGTTAATTTGAGTATGTTTATTTTTAGCAAATACTATCTCACTTTCTCCTTGGTTACAGCTGGGAAACTTTCTGTTCCAAGCACATCATATGGATAGATACATCCTCCTGATTTGTTCCAAGCCCAGAACAGAACATTTCTGCCTCTTCCCCCCCTCCCCCTGCACCAGAATATACATTTTTATCATTTACATATAGGATTTTATCATTTACATACAGAGACCCAGCTCTACCAGACTCATATTTTTTAAATTTTAATGCTCTAAATTTTCTTATTATCTTCACCTTTTGGCCTCTGATATTTCCTTTGGCTCCCCCTTGCCAACCTCCCACATGCTTCAGCTCAAATTATCCACGTTTCCTTCTCCTTTCCTCTGTAACCTTTGCAGTAGGAAGGGGATTCGTGGCTGCAAGTCGTATTGAACTGCTCCTTCTCCAGCTCCCTGAAGCAGGAGGTGTCTTGCCCAGCAGATTTCCCCCCCACCCCCCAATTTCTGCATTGAGCAGCCTGTCCTCAAATAACCCTTAGATTGGGCTAATCCTGTCAAATGTATGTTCCCAGCTACCCAAAGCTCCGAGGTTTGGATTGGCAGCACCCTTTGCTCACCAGGGGTGTGGGCTGACACGCTGTGTGTGCTCAGCACCGCCCACCATCCGGCCTCCTGCCCTGTGGATGCAGCACTGGGGCACCAGTCCCGGCTCTGGAGGTACTGAAGGGGCTGTGCTGGAGGCACAGGGGGTGTTCCAGGGGGGTGTTCCAGGGGGGGATGTCCCTGTCCCAGCAGGATTCCTCCTTGTGCAGAAGGGAAAGGCCACTGGTGGGGTCACCCAGCACCCAGAAGCCGCCCTGCTGCTCTACCCCTACTGTTATAGCCCCTCTGCTCTACCCCCTCTGCTCTACCCCCCCACTCTACCCCCCTGCTCTGCTCCCCCTGCTCTACACCCCTGCTCTATCCCCCCTGTTCTGCCCCCCTGCTCTGCCCCCCTGCTCTACCCCCCTGCTCTACCCCCTCTGCTCTACCCCCCCGCTCTACCCCCCGACTCTACCCCCCTGCTCTGCCCCCCCTGCTCTACCCCCCCTGTTCTGCCGCCCTGCTCTACCCCCCCCGCTCTGCCCCCCTGTTCTGCCCCCCTGCTCTACCCCCCCTGCTCTACCCCCCCTGCTCTACCCCCCCTGCTCCGCCAGTGAGGCCCCAGGTCTGTTGTTAATCCCAATTTTCTTGTCTTCTGACAATGCCTTTGTATGACTGTATCACACAGATGTGATTAATGAACCACAGAGTGCCAGGGGTGGGAAGGGCCCCCCAGAGCCCATGGGGTCCCACCCCCTGCCCAAGCAGGGTCCCTGGGACAGGGGCTGGGATCTCTCCAGAGAAGGAGACTCCACACCCCCTGGGCAGCCTGTCCCAGGGCTCCCTCACCCTCACTGGGAAGAAGTTCTTCCCCACATTGGGGGGAACTCCCTGTGCTCCAGCCTGAGCCCATCGCCCCTTGTCCTGTCCCCACAGACACTGAGCAGAGGCTGCCCATGGCCCCTGGGTCCCACCCTTCAGCTCTTGATCCCCAGTGATCAGATCCCCTCTCAGGCTCTTCTCTGCAGGCTGAACAGCCCCAGCTCCCTCAGCCTTTCCTCCCAGGGGAGATGCTCCAGCCCCTTCAGCATCCCTGTCCCTCCTCTGGACTCTCTCCAGGAGACCCCTGGCTGGTTGATCCCAGGGAGCCCAGACCTGGTCTATCCACTTAATGAGGCTGCCCACAGATCTGTATCCATGTCCCTAAGTCCCCTGTGCACACACACAGACACACACAGACACACACACAGGTTGTGTGTAAAGTGGAGGCCTATGTACCCCGGCTCTGCAGGCACCGCGGCCCACAGGCCCCTCCAGGGAAACACAGAATCCCAGCCTGGTCTGGGCTGGGAGGGACCCCAAGGGTCCCAGAGCCCCAACCCCCTGCCACAGGCAGGGACACCAACCTCCAGGCCTGGAGCTACACAAGGGTGCCCAGGGCCCCAGCCAACCTGGCCTTGGACACCCCCAGGGAAGACGTGAGGGATCAGAAACCTGCCGGGCTCAGAGTTGATCCCAGGCCGGGCACTACAGCCCGTGCTCCTGGGCCGTGGCTGGGTCGGGGGGGGGGGGTTGCTAAATCCCACCCCTCACAGGCCTGATTGAGTCCCAGACAGGGACAGAGGCTGCAACCCCAACCCCACTGACCCAGCAAGATGGGTGAGCACCAAGTGCACAATTCACAGAACCCCGGAGTGCCCAGGCTGGAAAAGCCCTGGGAGCCCCTGGAGTCCAACTGTTCCCATCCTGTGCTGCCCCAGCTCCCTGAGCACCTCATCTCCCCTCTGTTCAACACCCCCAGGGCTGGGGACTCAGCCCCCTCCCTGGGCAGCCTGTGCCACAGCCCCACAACTCTGCCAGGGAAGAACTTTGCCCTCCCAGCTGAGCTGACCCTGCCCTGGGGCAGCTTGAGCCCATTGCCCCTCGGCCCAGCTCCTGGCCCCTGGCTGCAGAGACCATCGCCCACCTCTCTGCACCCTCCTGCCAGGGCAGGGCAGGGCAGGGCAGGGGGGAGAAGGGCTCCCCTCAGCCTCCTCTTGCCCAGGCTCAGCACCCCCAGCTCCCTCAGCCGCTCCTGGGAAGCTTTGCTGCTCTCCAGCCCCTTCCCCAGCCTGGTTGCCCTTCTCTGCCCTCGCCCCAGGACCCCCATGTCCTTGTGGTGCTGGGGAGCCCAGCACTGGGCACAGTGGTGTCCGTGTGTAGCTCCTGTGCTGGGTACTGCAAGGCCAGGCCCTGGCCCCCGCTGCCAGCCCCGCGGCCCCCCAGGCACCCGGCAGAGCTGCGCTCCGCACGGCTCCCAGACCTCTGCAGCTCCCCCATCCCTGGGGATCGGGCTGATCCCTGCGCTGCTGCAGCTCCCCGGCTGCGTGACGCTGACACAGCCGCCTCCACCTCCGTCGCCTCGGGATCACTCCCCACACTCATCCTCGGGGTGCCCGTCCCGCCAGCGCTGCCAGGCGCCTGGGGGCAGGTCCTGGGTGCCAGGCACAGCCCCCCTCTGCCTTGGGCTGTTGGATACGCTGGCCCAGGCTGGCCGAGCACCCTGTGGAAGGGTGATGCCCACCTATGCCCACGCCAAACCTCCCCTCCTGTGCTGAAGAGCCCAGGAGACGTCGTGACTGTGCCCTGGGGGCCCAGTTCCCAGGAAGGTGCCAGCAGCCACCCCCTGTTCTGCTTCGGGGCCCTCAGCCACGTGCATCCTCACACAAGGGTCCCCACAACACCCAAGCCAAGAGCTGACAACCCCAGACCCAGTCCCTACCCGGGGAGGGGACAGAGATGCTCTCCCAGCCCCGGGTCTCTCCCAAGGCTGCAGCACGGGCGGTGACATTCGGGAGCAGGGACATTCCCCAGGGACAACCTGGGGGACAACTGAGCTCTGCCAGAACATGCCTGGAGAGCTGCTGGCAGCTCCACCTCAGCCACCAAAGCCCTGCCCTGCGCTGCTCTCCCCTAAGATGGGATCCCAGAGACACAGGGGTGTCCCTCCTGGGGTGTCCCTCCTGGGGTGTCCCTCCTGGGGTCTGCCTCTCATCTGCCTCTCAGATTCTGCCAGTGGATAAAGAAGAAGATGCATTGAGACAGGGGAGCTCTGCCTTGGAAGAACAACACTCCAGAGAGAAAACAGGCCCAGCTCAGAGCCCACCATGGCCAGAACCCCTCAGTGACTTTGGTGCCAGGTGACTTTGTGCTGGGGGAAGAGAGGAACCCTGTTCAGGGCTCCTGCTCTCCACCTGTGCTACATGATGGGGAAGCTGCCCCTGGGGCAAAGGCAGAGGACTGGTGGCCTTGGGGGACTTTGGGGCTCCTTGGTGCCCATCCAGGCAGGGAAAGCCCTGAGCAGCCCAAAGCAACGGCAGGGCTGTGGGGCTGAGGGTGATGGTGGCACAGCAATGGTTCCTGATACCATTGTCCCCAGCAGCTCTTCTGGCTGGAGGGAACCTCTATGGAGTGAGCACACAGAATCCCAGACTGGTCTGGGCTGAGAGGGACCCCAAGGGTCCCAGAGCTCCAGCCCCCTGCCACGGGCAGGGACACCAACCTCCAGGCCTGGAGCTACACAAGGCTGCCCAGGGCCCCAGCCAACCTGGCCTTGGACACCCCCAGGGACGGGGCACCCACCCCCTCTCTGGGCAGCCTGAGTCCCCAGCCCTGGGGGTGTTGAGCAGAGGGGAGATGAGGTGCTCAGGGAGCTGGGGCAGCACAGGACAGGGACGGGTGGACTCCAGGGGCTCCCAGGGCTTTTCCAGCCTGGGCACTCTGGGACTGGGATGGGTTTCCCACAGCAAACTGTGGGCAAGAAGGAAACCAACTGAACACAACCATTCCCTGTGGGTAGGGGGTTGTGGGGCAGGAGCTGTGACCCCAACAAGGCTTCTGACACCGACCCCACAGTGTTCTCACCTGGGACCCTGGGAGCTCCAGACCAGACACATGGACGGGCGGGTGGGCTGAGAACTGAGCTCAGGGGGATGACCAGGCAGTGGGGTGGAGGGGCTGGTGCAGGGGCCCAGCTCCTCCCACACCCTCATCAGTGACACAGAGGACGCAGGGGACGCCCTTGTAAAGTCAGAGAGTGTCCAGCATCACAGAGCTGCCAGCTGAGGGGCCTGGGGAACCAGGAGAGCAGTCTGAGAGAAACCTCATGATGTTCAACAAGGGGAAGAAGAACGGGGTGTGTGGTGTGACCGAGGATCAGGGACCCTGCCCGCTGAGCAGCAGCTCTGCTCAAGGCCCTGAAATGGGGTTTCCACCCACCCACCCGGTGCTGAGCTGGGCCAGAGCCACCAGGAGCAGCCTGGCCAGCAGATCGAGGACGCTGCTGCCCCTTTGCAGAAGCTGCCCCTGGAACACTGTGCTCAGGTTTTGGCTGTTGGGTTCAAGAGAGACAGGGAGACACCGGAGAGGCTCCAGACCCGGGTGGAATGGTGAGAAACCCCAGGAGCTGGCAGCTGCCTGTGGGCACTCACAGAGGTTGTGAGCACTGCAAGTGAGGTGACGGAGCAGAACTCTCCCTGGGAGCTGCAGGTCAGGCAGTGGACGTGGCCACCAGCCACGTGCTGTGGCTGTGGGAGGATGGGCTCGGATCTTAGCACAGTCCCCAATTCCCAAGGGGGCCAGCCCAGCCCTGGAACCGGCCACCAGCCAGGCTGGAGCATCACCACGTGTGGATGCTCTCCCGCAGCTCAGGCTGGGTGGACAGAGCCTGAGGTGACCTGGCAGAGGCCTTGGAGGAGCAGGAGCACAGAGAACCCCTCCAACCCAGAGTTCCATGACTCTGCAGGGCACAGCACATCCAGGAGTGGCTTCAAAGGCTGGCTCAGGGGCCAGCCCAGCCCTGATGGATAGCTCCACTGTAAACCAGAGTCATTAACTGATGGAAAACCCCTCAGAGACCCCCGGAGAGCCCTGACAGGGAGTGATGGGACAACATCCTCTCTGCTTTCCCCATAAAAGATACCTGGAAACTGCTGAGATGCTCAGGGAACCAGGAGAACCCCCCCACCCCTGCTTCAGGATGAGTCGTGGACCCCAGACCCCAGTTTCTGCAGTGGATGAGGATGTGACTGTATCTCAGGGTGAACACACAGCCCCCCGAGCCCCAGAACAGTGTCTGTCTGTCTGTCTGTCTGTCTGTCTGTCTGTCTGTTGTGAAAGGACTGTTTGTGCCAGGAAAGGAACAGCCTTCAGAGCCACCCAACCTCCAGGCACCTGAGTGCCAACACCGAGCTCAGGATCACATCAAAGACCGAATGTGCCCACAAAGCACCGTGCCCAGGAAGGGGCAGCACCCCCTGTGCTGCTGGGGGGTGGAGGACTCTCAGCACCCTCTCCAGAGCTCAGCACCTCAGAGCATAAAGACACCACACAAACATGCTGGGAGAGCTGGGCTGGCTCAGCCTGGAGAAGAGAAGGCTCTGGGAAGGGCTCTGAGTCCCTTCCCATCCCTGACAGACCCACAGGGAAGCTGGGCAGGGCTGTTTGTAAGGGCAGGAGCGATGGGATGAGGGGTGATGGGTTAAACTGGAGCAGGACAGGGTTAGATGGGACCCGAGGAAGAAGTTCTTCCCTTTGAGGGGGGTGAGACCCTGGCCCAGGGTGCACAGAGAGGTGGGGGAGGCCCCATCCCTGGAGACATTCAAGATCAGGGTGGATGGGGCTCTGATCCCCCTGCTCTGGTTCCAGGTGTCCCAGCTCACTGGGATGAGATGAGGTTGGTCCTTTCCCACCCAACGTGTTCGGTGGTTGGATGATGCTATGAAAAGTCTCTGGCAAAATCTAAGGCAGAGCCCTGGCCAGGTCAGACCTGCCCTCTGCTGTCTGCTGAGCCTCAGCTGGGGCTGGGATCCCAGTTCAGGGCAGACTGGGAGCTGCTGGGGAGAGCCCAGGGAGGGTCCGAGGATGAGGAGGGGCTGGAGCATCTCTGGGGGGAGGGAAGAGCAGACTGGGAGGGGACCCCATCGCCACCCCCCCTGTCTAAAGGGGGGTCAGGGGAGGGGCCAGACTCTGCCCAGTGGGGCCCAGCAACAGGAGAAGGGCCAATGGGCACAAACTGGAGCAGGGGAAGGTCCGTCCCAGCGGGAGGAAGAACTTCTCCCTCTGCCCAGGGTGCCCGAGCCCTGGGCCCGGCTGCCCGGAGAGGGTGGGGAGGCTCCTTCTCCGGGGAGACCCCACCCCGGGGTCCTGGGCACGGCTCCAGGTGACCCTGCTGGGGCAGGGGGGGGCTGGGGGGTCTCCTGAGGCTCTCCAGCCCCCGCTGTCCTGGGGGTCTGTGAGTTAATTACTCCCTGAACTCCCTCCCCATGTTCACTCAGTCTCCAGCAGAGCAGCCAAGCGTGGGGCCATCAGACAGAAGCACCCAGGAACTGCAGCCTGAGGTGGGCTGGATCCCACCACTGATCCCCAGTGTGTACTGGGATCACCTGTCTGTGTTGCTGCAGGTCCAGGGCTGCACCCAGGACATCAGAGAGCCCCATGGAGAGCGGAGCCTGGACGCTGGGGCTCAGGGGACCCGAGAACAGGGACAGCGATCGGCTGGCGTTGGGCAACCCGCCCAGGGGACGCAGGCACCTGGCCTCACGCCAGCGCTGCCCCTCCAGCCCGCTACTCACACCACGGCAGCGCAGGGAAGGAGGAGCTGAGCAAACACCCAGGTCACTTATCCAGCTCTTTCTATAGATGGAAACACTGTGGGAGAGGAGAGGGGTGGTGAGATCAGCGCTGGAGGCTCAGGGGCAGAGCTCGGTGCCTCTGGTCCTCCTGCCCCAGAGAGCTGAAGCCCTGGGAGTTCCCTGTCCCCTCTTGCTGGTGGCACAGCCCAAGTCAAGCTGCACAAGAGGCTGCTCTGCCCCTGGCTGCACTGAATCAGGCTGGGCACAGGCAGGTTGGTCAGCAGCAGGAAGGGCAGCCTGCTCCCTGGTGATGAGCTCCAGCCCTTCCCCAGGAGACTCCATGAGAAATAACCCAGCTGGGCAGGAGAACTGGGGATCTGGGCTGGGTCAGCCTGGAGAAGAGAAGAAAAGGCTGTGGGGGGACCTCACTGCAGCCTCCCCGTCCCTGAAGGGACCCCAGGAACAGGAGGGGAATGGGCTTGTTCAAGGGCAGAGACTGGCAGGACAAGGGGCTGGAGTGAAGCTGGAGGAGGGAAGGGGGAGAGGAGAGACTGGGGGGAAGTTCTGTGCAGAGAGAGTGGTGAGGGGCTGGAAGGGGCTGCCCAGAGAGGGGGTGGGTGCCCCGTCCCTGGGGGGGTTCAAGGCCAGGTTGGATGGGGCCCTGGGCAGCCTTGTGTAGCTCCAGGCCTGGAGGTTGGTGTCCCTGCCTGTGGCAGGGGGTTGGAGCTCTGGGACCCTTGGGGTCCCTCCCAGCCCAGCCCAGGCTGGGATTCTGGGATTCTATGGGGTACAAACTGTCCCAGAGCGGAGCCGAGGGGCAGAATCCCCCTTTCCCAGCCCTGCTGGGGATGCAGCCTGGGATACTTTGCATTGTGCCCTGTGCCTCCCCCTCTCACAGGCTTTACCCTCCTCGGGCAGCTTCCCCCTGAGCTCTCAGGGGCTCAGGACAACCCGGCCCAGCCCTCTGGCAGCTCACACCTTACATGTGGAGGGGGGTAACATCCCAGGTGGATCCCCCCACCCAAACACATGCTGCAAGCAGGGGCTGAGTAAGCACCCAAAGCAGCAGATGTGGCACTGGTGCCCCCTCCACACAGGAACACCGAAACCTTTAGGCTGGAAAAGATCTCCACCATCATCACCATCATCATCATCAAGTCCAACCACAGACGTGGTTTGCTGGGATTAAACCTGACTCCAGGCACTCTGAATTGAGGAAGCTTTCAGGGCCTGGAGCCCTGAGAGAGGGGCTCTGAACCATGGGAGAGGGGATCTGAATCATGAGAGAGGGGATCTGGAGCATGGGAGAGGGGCTATGAAGAATGAGAGAGGGGATCTGGAGCATGGGAGAGGGACTAGGAGAAGGAGCTGGGGGTGTGGGGTGAGCTCAGCCTGCCCAGGAGCCAGCAGTGTGCCCGGGGGGCCAGGAAGGCCAAGGGCAGCCTGGCTTGTGTCAGAGCCAGCGTGGCCAGGAGGGCTGGGGAGGGGATTGTGCCCCTGGGCTGGGCACTGGGGAGGCTGCAGCTGGAGTGCTGGGTCCAGTTCTGGGCTCCCCAGCAGCAGAAGGACATGGGGGTCCTGGAGTGTGTCTGGCTGCCCAGCACTCATGTCCAGCCCCAGGAATGCTTTAAGGGATGGGGAGGCTGCAGTGAGGTCCCCCCACAGCCTTCTCTTCTCCAGGCTGACCCAGCCCAGCTCCCTCAGCCTCTCTCCATAGGGGAGCTGCTCCAGCCCCCTGAGCATCCCCGGGGCTCCTCTGACCCCTCTCCAACAGCCCCACATCCTCCTTGTGTTGGGCCCCAGCTCTGGCCACAGGACTCCAGCTGGGGCCTCCCCAGGGCAGAGCAGAGAGGGACAATCCCCTCCCTGTCCCTGCTGCCCCCCCTCTGCTGATGGAGCCCACCCTGGCTCCACTCCCCCCTTCCACTGTCCAGCCTGAGGTCCCTGCTCTGGGCAGGGTGCTGCTGGGAAGGTCCCACAGGGAGATGGGAGCCCCAGGCTGCACTCAGCCACCCACAGCAGCGGGGGGGTGACCACCACCCCTGGAGAAGCTCCAGAGCACAGAGCCCACGGCAGAGCTGAGCAGAGCCCCGTCCCGTGCTGGTCCCCAGAGCGCTGCCACAGCCAGGACCCCTTCCCACGCCCCTGCCAGGGCTGTGCAGCCCCACACACCCCACCCCACACGCAGCCTACACCACCCCACCGCCCTGTGGGACCAGCCTGGGTTCCTGTCCTGGGTACTGGCTGTGACACCTCGTGGGTTTTACAGGGGAGGATGTGAGAAGCCCAAACTCCACGGGGCACCAGACCCCCTCTGGCCCACAGATCACTGCCTGAGGAGACTCTCAGCAAAGCCTGACCCTGCCACCCCCCTCTGAGCTTCACTCCATCCCAGGGCCGCGTGGCTCAGCGTGCGTGGAGCCGTGTCGGTTCAGCCCACTGCACCCCCACTGCCCAGTGCTCCCTGGACAGGGGCAGGATCCGTCCCCTGGCACAGGCAGTGCATCCATCTCTGTCTGAAACCAGCTCCCTGGGGTCCCTCTGGGATCTGGGCACAGGAACATCCATCCTGCCTGGTGATCCACAAGCCCTTTGACTGTTTCTCCTGGGCAGCACCGGACCAGCCCTCCCTGGACATGACCTGTTCCTGCTGCACCCATCCGGCACCGATCCTGAACAGAATTCCCAACCTTCACTGGGCAACCAGCAGCCAGGAGACCCCCCCATCAGCCCATTAACAGCCCCCCTCTCTTCAATCACCCCTTGAGCCCACCCTCTGCTGTGCTCACTACGAGCTGGAGCGGCCGACACGCCAGGACAGCTCCTGGCAGCCCTGTGGGGTGACACAGGAGCCCCACCAACCAGCTCCATCGAAGCCCCTGGACACCCCCAGACTCACACCCCACGGGGTGAAGCTGTAAGACACCATCCCCAAACCATCCCCTGGGATCCCCTCCGGAGGGAGCACCCACTCTGAGCAGAATTCCCAACATGATTCCCTCTGGAGAGCGGCCGCTGAGTCTCCTCCCCATCCTGTCAGCTCCCCCCCTGGCCCGGAGCCCGTGGATGTGCTGAGCCCCCTGTGCCCGGCACACGGTGCCACGAGACCCCCGGCAGCAGCGCAACGGTTCAGGGTGCAGCTCACCGAGCCCCTGGGAATGGGGTGGCCTGCTGAAGAGCACGCTGCTGGCAGCCACGGCCACCCCTGCCTGTGCCCAGGGCAGCCACGGCCACCCCTGCCTGTGCCTGAGCAGCCACCACCACCTCTCCCCACGGCCACCCCTCCCTCTGCCCAGGGCAGCCACGACCACCCCTGCCTGTGCCTGAGCAGCCACAACCACCCTTCCCCACACCTGGGCAGCCATGGCCACTCCTCGCCACGGCCACCCCTGCCTGTGCCTGAGTACCACGGCCACCCCACCCCATGGCCACTCCCCCTCACACCTGGGTAGCCACGGCCACTCCTTGCCATGCCCACCCCTGCCTGTGCTTGAGCAGCCACGGCCACCCCTCGCCACGGCCACCCCTCCCCACGCCCGGGCAGCCACGGCCACCCCTTGCCACAGCCACCTTTCCCTGCACCGAGGGCAGCCTCGGCCACCCCTCCTCATGCCCAGGGCAGCCTCGGCCACTAGTCCCTGTGCCCACACAGCCACAGCCACCCCTCATTACAGCCACACCTCCCTTGCCACGGCCACCCTCATCACAGCCACCCCTTGTCACAGCCACCCCTCCCCACGCCCAGGGCAGCCATGGCCACCCTTTGCCATGGCCACCCCTCATCACAGCCACCCCTCATCATGGCCACCCCTCATCACAGCCTCCCCTCCCCGTGCCCAGGGCAGCCATGGCCACCCCTTGTCACAGCCACCCCTTGTCACAGCCACCTCTCCCACGCCCAGGGCAGCCACGGCCACCCCTTGCCACGGCCACCCCTCATCACGGCCACCCCTCCCCACGGCCACCCCTTGCCACGGCCACCCTTTGCCACGGCCACCCCTCCCCACAGCCACCCCTCCCCACGCCCAGGGCAGCCACAGCCACCCCTTGCCACGGCCACCCCTCCCCACAGCCACCCCTCCCCACAGCCGCCCCTCCCCACAGCCGCCCCTCCGGCGCCGGGCTCACCTCAATCAGAAAGTCCCCCGTGCGCAGCCCTGCTCTCCAAGCGACTCCCTCCACATCCACGGATTCCAGGTACTGGAGCGCTGGGAAGGCCGGGGTCGGGGTGAACTCCTCAATTGGGGTTTCGGCTGCGGACACAGAGAGAGGGGTCAGACTGAGACGGTGCAGCTGAGAGCAAGCAGGGCTTGGGGAGGAGCGGCTGGTGGGTCAGGAAGGACACACAGACAGGGCTCAGCTCAGTGCAGGGCCCAGAGCTAAGGCCACGTGTCTGAGGCGCTCCTCAGCTTGGACCGTGGGCCAGCCCAGCCTCCTGGACACGTGTGACTCCACACAGGAGCCACATACGGTCCCACGAGGTCCCCACAGCCTCACCCACCTCCCAGCACCACAGCAAACCCAGAGCAGCGTTTGCAGCTGATGCTGGGAGGGGTGGAACTGGCTCCTCCTGGAAGTTCGTGGCCCCAGACCTCTCCCAAGGTCAGCAGAGAAGTAAAACCCCACAAGACCCATCCGCTGCAGCCAGGAGAGCGGCTTTGGGAGCCCCAGAGCTGCCTCTCTCAGACCACTCCTACATCATCATCATCATCATCATCATCATCATCATCATCATCATCATCATCATCATCATCATCATCATCATCATCATCATCATCACCACCTCTGGGGCTGAGGGCCACTTGCTGATGGACATCACACCAGCCAAATGAACCCCACTCTTCACTGCTGGGGTTTCAACTGGTTGGAAAACCTGCTCCTGCCCCCAAGAGCAGCAGAGAAGGGACTTTCCAGGGTGGACCCGGGCCGCACACTCATGGCATCCAGCTCCAGCCCCTCTCACTGCGCTGCCCACCCAGGATGGAGGGATTTTGCAGGGGGGTGCCCAGCTCACAGCAGAGAGGAGCTGGTGTGATGCGTGTGCTCCCTCCTGCTGCTGTCTGGTAAGCGAGAGGACGCTGCTGCAGATGTTTAGGAACTCCAGATCCAGCTGCTCTGCACCTCTGGCCAGACTCTGGTCACCTGAAAGTCCCAGTGGGACCCAGCAGGTTGCTGCCCCACACAGGGAGCATCCCCCGGGGCTGTGCCAGGGGCTGGGCACGGTTCCCTGAGGATTTTCTTTTCCCCTTCGTGTCCTGTGGCCGGAGCTGCTGCCTGGGCTCTGCCCTCGTGCAGAGGGGCTTCGTGAGCCGCTGCACCGGGCCAGGGAGGCCGTTGTCACAGGGCCCTGTGTGCCTGGGACCGGCTGCAGAAGCCGGAGACATCCCCTGCTCCCATCACCGCAGCCCCGCTACCGGCTTTGCCGTGGCACCAGCCAGCCCGTTCCTGCCAGCCCCTGGCACCCATGAGGAGCCAGAGGAGCCACAGAATGAATCACAGAATGTGTGAGGTTGGAAGGGACCTTTAAAGGTCACCCAGTCCCACCCTGCAGTGACAGGGACATCTTCACTGGAGCAGGGTGCTCAGAGCCCCATCCAGCCTGACCTTGGGTGTCTCCAGGGATGGGGCCTCCCCCAGCTCTCTGAGTGACTGGTTCCAGTGATCTACCACCCACATGTTGAAGAATTTTTTTCCTAATATCCAACCTAAATCTCCCTTTTTCTAGTTTAAAACCATCCCCCTGGTCCCATCGCTCCAGGCCCTGGGAACAGTTCTTCCCAGCTTCCTACAGGCACCTCTCAGGGACTGGAAGGGGCTGTGAGGTGCCCCCAGAGCCTTCTCTTCTCCAGGCTGGACCAGCCCAGCTCTCCCAGCCTGGCTTCACAGCAGAGCTGCTCCAGCCCTGGGATTATGATTGTGGCTCCTCTGGACACACTCCAACAGGCCCATGTCCTTCTTGTGCTGAGGGCTCCAGAGCTGGACACAGTCTTCCTCAGCCCCCTGGTCCTTGTTCACGCAGTATCCCAGCCTACAGATCACCCCAGCCCATCCCACTTGTTGGCAGCCCCAGGACTAGAGGAGCCCCAGGACCGTGCCAGCTCCGGTGATCTATCCAGGGATGCACCCTGGCTTTGGAGCTGTTCTCATCCAGTAGCAGCCCCAAAGGTGATGCTGAAGCTGGGTGACCAGCTAGAGGAGTGCTCAGCAAGTGGGGGGTGGAGGTGCCACCCTGGAGCCACCTGTGCCAGCTCCTCTCTTCTCCCTGCCTGCAGGACCGGGGATGGGGCTCTGCATCGCCCGTCACCAGCAGAGATGGGCATCAACACACCAGGAGTTAGTGCCAGAACCCCCAGAGGTGCCCTGACAGCCCCACACTGCCCAGGAAGCGTCACCCTGCAGGGTCAGCGAGTGGGTTCCACCCTCCCCTGCCCGGCTCTGCTCACGGCTCAGAGCAGCGAACGCTCTGCAGCACTCGCTCCAAGGGCAGTGGATGGAGTGTGGAGAAGGGCTTGCAGACCAGAACCCCACCTCACAGGGTGGGAAGGGCCCCCAGAGCCCATGGGGTCCCACCCCCTGCCCAAACAGGGTCCCTAGGACAGGGGCTGGGATCTCTCCAGAGAAGGAGACTCCACACCCCCTGGGCAGCCTGTCCCAGGGCTCCCTCACCCTCACTGGGAAGAAGTTCTTCCCCACATTGGGGGGAACTCCCTGGGCTCCAGCTTGAGCCCATCGCCCCTTGTCCTGTCCCCACAGACACTGAGCAGAGGCTGCCCATGGCCCCTGGGTCCCACCCTTCAGCTCTTGATCCCCAGTGATCAGATCCCCTCTCAGGCTCTTCTCTGCAGGCTGAACAGCCCCAGCTCCCTCAGCCTTTCCTCCCAGGGGAGATGCTCCAGGCCATTAAGAGCCTCCTGTGAGCAGCCCAGGTTATCACAGCAGCTCCAGGCCCACCCATCCCATCAGGCTGAACCACGTCAGAAAAGCTGCCCCACGTTCCCCTGATGACAGCCCAGGGATGGTGGAGGAATCCCAAACCACAGCTTAGAGAGTCCCCTGAGGGGCAGCTCCAGGTCAAGTTCTTCTTACTGGGAATAGGACACAAACTGAGAGGGAATTCGGATAAAATTCGCCCAGGAGACCCAGCCCTGAGGCCAATTCCTCCCTGATTATTGTTGTGATATGAGAGGACTCATCTGGGGGGAGCTGCTGGAGAGGAGCTCTGAGGAGAAGGACCTGGGGGTGCTGGTGGGTGACAGGGTGGCCATGAGCCAGCAGTGTGCCCTGGGGCTGAGAGAGCCAAGGGGATCCTGGGGGCATCAGGAGGAGTGTGGGCAGCAGGTGACAGGAGGGGATCCTCCCCCTCTGCTCTGCCCTGGCCAGGCCCCACTGGAGTGTTGTGTCCAGGTCTGGGCTCCCTGGGATCAACCAGCCAGGGATCTCCTGGAGAGAGTCCAGAGGAGGGACAGGGATGCTGAAGGGGCTGGAGCATCTCCCCTGGGAGGAAAGGCTGAGGGAGCTGGGGCTGTTCAGCCTGCAGAGAAGAGCCTGAGAGGGGATCTGATCACTGGGTGTCAAGAGCTGAAGGGTGGGACCCAGGGGGCCATGGGCAGCCTCTGCTCAGTGTCTGTGGGGACAGGACAAGGGGCGATGGGCTCAAGCTGGAGCCCAGGGAGTTCCCCCCAATGTGGGGAAGAACTTCTTCCCAGTGAGGGTGAGGGAGCCCTGGGACAGGCTGCCCAGGGGGTGTGGAGTCTCCTTCTCTGGAGAGATCCCAGCCCCTGTCCTAGGGACCCTGCTTGGGCAGGGGGTGGGACCCCAGGGGCTCTGGGGGGCCCTTCCCACCCCTGTGATTCTCTGACTCCAGACACACCATTCCTGGGGGCTGGAAGTCACACAGCTACAGCACCTGCACACCGTGACATGGGATCCCCCCAGTGCCACCAGCACCCTAAAGAGCCAGTAAGCAGGACAGGATGTCTTAAGGTCAGAACTGCATCCCCAGGAACCAGACACCAGCAGGGTGGTTTAATAGGGGTGTGTGGGCAGAGGAAGGAAGCAGTCCAGCTGCTGCCCAAAGCCCCAGCACCCTGCTGCAGGGAACAAGGAAGAAGCTCCAGCCATGGATGAGTGAACAGAAGCCAGTTCACCCCCCTTCCTCACAGAGAGTGGGTCTGCAGGGCCAACTGCACCCAGGACCTCCAACAGCCACGTCAGGCAGGGGCAAGGAGCTGTGACCTCAGGTGTAGGTGCCATCCAGCATCCCTGAGAGCTCCCAGCCCCTTCCCATCCCTGGAGGGGCTCCAGGAGAGCTGGAGAGGGGCTGGTGCCCCGGGCAGGGAGGGCCAGGCCCAGGAGAACGGCCTCCAGCTGCAGGAGGGGGATGGAGAGGGGCTGGGGGGCAGGAACCCTTCCTGGGGAGGGGGGAGGCCCTGGCACAGGGTGCCCAGAGGAGCTGGGGCTGCCCCGGGACCCCTGGCAGGGCTCAGGGCCGGGTTGGATGGGGCTGGGGACTCCCTGGCCTGGGCAGGGGGTGTCCCTGCCTGTGTGTGTGGGGGCACAGCGGAGGGGGCTCTGGGGGCACCACTGGGGGGGCTCTGGGGTCCCTGCCCATGGCAGGGGGGCTCTGGGGTCTCTGGAGTCCGTGCCCACCCACACCAGGCTGGGATAACTCTATGACTGCCCGTCTGCCTCAACCAGCCCTGAGAGCCCAGCCCTGCCTCGCCGGGTGAGCTGAGGGGTACGGGGCATGTCCCTTACTCCCAAGAGAGCAGAAGCCTTGGGGTGACACCAGCCCCATGGAGCAGGAGGTCTTGGTGGTGGTGACATCTCCAGCCAAAGCACCCGACTCTGCAGGAGGGGCAGCAGCAGGACGCTGCTGCGGCGCAGGGAGAAGCCCCGAACGCTGTCCCTCTGTCCCCACAGCAGTCTGTCCACCCACACGCCTGGTGTGGGACACCCACGCTCCTCCGGGTCACGGATGGGCGATGGAGCCCTGTGTGGGGTGTGGTGCTGCCCACGCTGCCGGCGCGGCGCCGCAGGGACCCCCCGTGCCCGTTACGGCACTGGAGTCAGTGCTGGCGCGGTGAGGTGGTGGCTCAGAGCAAAGCTCAGGAGCTCCCGCCTCCTCCTCCCCGACATCCAGCAGCAGTGGACAGATGCCAGCACTGACAGCCCTGGAACAGGCACCGACCTGGCACAGCGATGCTCCACCTCTCTGTAGGGCTGTTCTGCTGACAGCCAGGACCAGGCTGGAAGCACAGTGGATAGTGAAGCACAGAGCTGGCCAGCAGAGACCCCGCTGTCACGTCATCCACACACCTTCACAAGCCTTTCACTGGTTCCTGACACCCCTTTTTGCTGCCTCAGTTTCCCCCCAGATGAACAATCCACCTCTGGCTACGGGCACCCCACTCCCCCCGATTCTGATGCTCCTGCCCCCAAGCCCAGCACTCCCAGCACCATCACCGGGGGAATCCCGGCCCTCCCGAGGGGTCACCCCAGAGGTCTCTGGTATTCCCCGTCAGTGAAGTCTGTCCCCTCCCCACCCTGCAGGGGTGAAGCCTCCACAGCCCTCCTGTGACTCCTCCAGCTCCCTCACCGCTGCCACATCCAACCCCTCGCGTCACATCCCCTGGTTCTCTGCTCCCTGTTCAACCTCAGCCTCCCCCGGCCGTTCACCTCCACTGAGGGACATTACCCAGAGCAGCTCCCTGCGTCCCGAGCCGGCTGTGGCCCTGGGGACACAGGAGGGGGGACACCAACGCTCCCTGCAGAGCCCAGGAGTCCTGACCTGCCTCTCACAGAGGCCCAAGCCAAGGCTGAGCGCTGCAGATCAGCCACAAAAGCCAGCTGGGCACCAGACCCCCCCAAACACCCTTCCCAGGGCAGCACCCGTGGGGAAGCTTCGTGACAGAGGGGTGTGATTTGGTGACAATTCATCCACAAAGTGCCTGCCCGGCGAGGAAGCGAAACCCAGGGAGGCTCTTCTCATCCATCTGGCAAGGGCAAAGCTAAACCAGAAGGGCTGGAATTCAATTACAGGGCTTCTCGCTGGGAATGAGGTAGAATTCCCTGACAAAGAGGCCTCCTGCTCAGCCCACAGCTCCCGACCTTCCCCCTTCGCAGGGACCATTTGTACCTCTCAAGGAACCGTCCCCTCAAGGCCGCAGCTCTGGCTGTGCCCTCCCATCGGGCAGCCATTTCCTGGCCTGGCAATGCCTCGGCCCAGCCTCAGCTGCCAGGGCAGCCAGGGAGCCCTGGGGTGGCCTGGAGAAGCCCCGGGGTAGCCTGGAGAAGCCCTGGGGTGGCCTGGAGAAGCCCCGGGGTGGCTTGGAGAAGCCCTGGGGTGGCTTGGAGAAGCCCCGGGGTGGCCTGGAGAAGCCCCGGGGTGGCTTGGAGAAGCCCTGGGGTGGCCTGGAGAAGCCCCGGGGTGGCTTGGAGAGGCCCGGGGGTGGCCTGGAGAAGCCCCGGGGTGGCCTGGAGAAACCCCGGGGTGGCTTGGAGAGGCCCGGGGGTGGCCTGGAGAAGCCCCGGGGTGGCTTGGAGAGGCCCGGGGTGGCCTGGAGAAGCCCCGGGGTGGCCTGGAGAAACCCTGGGGTTGCCTGGAGAAGCCCCGGGGTGGCCTGGAGAGGCCCAGGGTGGCCTGGAGAAGCCCCGGGGTGGCCTGGAGAGGCCCCGGGGTGGCTTGGAGAAGCCCCGGGGTGGCTTGGAGAAGCCCTGGGGTGGCCTGGAGAAGCCCTGGGGTTGCCTGGAGAAGCCCTGGGGTGGCCTGGAGAGGCCCGGGGTGGCCTGGAGAAGCCCTGGGGTATCCTGGAGAAGCCCCTCAGCACCAGAGGTCTGAGGGAAAAGGCCCCGCAGTGCCCCAACCCTGCCCTCAGGCACAGGGGCGCTGGGTGCCATGGGAGGGTCCCTGAGAAGGGTGGGCTCTGCCTCCGCCGCGCTGCTGGGATCGCTCAGGGATGGCTGTGCCACAGAGCTGCTCCAGTGGCACCAGCCGTGGGCAGAGACAGGCCTGCCCCGGCCTGAGGGCTCTCGTGCTTCCCTGGGCTGGCTGTCTGCAGGAGGAATCGCTCCCCAGGGCCTGGTTCAGCCTGATTCCGGCCCCTGCAGCAGCACAGGCCATGGCACCTCAGGATGAGGAAGGACATCCTGGGACACCCTGGAGCACAGAGGGGGGACTGGACCTGGCAGCAGCAGCTGGCACAGAGAGGGGCCTGTCCTGCTGCATTGACCCCGACTGCCATGGTCAGTGCAGGGCCCACCAGTCACAGCCCACAGCAAGGCCCTCAGGCGTGTTGGGAGGAGGGTGACATGGAGACTCCAGCCCCAGAGCGAGGGAGGACTCGGGGCTTGGCTGGTCTGAAGCCACGGGGCTGAGGGACGACCCCCCAGCTCCCTGCAGCGTCCTGAGCAGGGACGTGAGGAGGGGCTGAGCTCTTCTCCCTGGCGACCAGGATGGGGCAGCAGGCGCCTGTCTGCAGCTGGGTGGGTGGTCAGCAGGGACCAGGACGCATGTTTGGGGTTGGGGAGGAAAGGGGGTGCTGTGGGAGTCATTTCAGACCCGCTCTGGAGGTTTTACATTCCTAAGGTGACTGGAAAAGGTGCGTCCCAAGTGGCGCTGGCCATGTGCAGGCTCTGCAGGCCTTGCTTCCAGGTTTCCCTTAGAGCTCCGGAGTGAAGACACCACTGGTAACACTGCAGGTGTCAGCCTGGTGTGTGACACAGTCCCAGAATCAGACTGGTCTGGGCTGGGAGGGACCCCAAGGGTCCCAGAGCTCCAGCCCCCTGCCACAGGCAGGGACACCAACCTCCAGGCCTGGAGCTACACAAGGTTGCCCAGGGCCCCAGCCAACCTGGCCTTGGACACCCCCAGGGACGGGGCACCCACCCCCTCTCTGGGCAGCCCCTTCCAGCCCCTCACCACTCTCTCTGCACAGAACTTCCCCCCAGTCTCTCCTCTGCCCCTTCCCTCCTCCAGCTTCACTCCAGCCCCTTGTCCTGCCAGTCTCTGCCCTTTACCAAGCCCATTCGCCTCCTGTTCCTGGGGTCCCTTCAGGGACGGGGAGGCTGCAGTGAGGTCCCCCCACAGCTTCTCTTCTCCAGGCTGACCCAGCCCAGCTCCCTCAGCCTCTCTCCATAGGGGAGCTGCTCCAGCCCCCTGAGCATCCCCGGGGCTCCTCTGACCCCTCTCCAACAGCCCCACATCCTCCTTGTGTTGGGCCCCAGCTCTGGACACAGGACTCCAGCTGGGGCCTCCCAAGGGCAGAGCGGAGGGGGACAATCCCCTCCCTGTGATGTGCTCTGTCTGAACACCTCCAGTCCCAACTTCTGTCTGTCCTGAGGGCCACCAAGTGTCCCAGCACCCCTCTGCACAGGAGCCAAGTTCTGAAACCACCAGCGAGCTCCTCCATTTCCATGGAACTCAACAATACCAGCACTGCATCCCAAAACTTGCTGCAGGGCTTCAGGACAACCTCCCCTCTGCCCCAGGCCCACTGCTTGGAGCGTGCTGCCCCCACCACAGCCCTCCTCATGCCCCCCAGGGCCGTGCAGGGCAGCAGCCGCGGCCCTCAGACCCCCACCAGGTCAAGAAGCCCCAGCCCCAGGCGCTGCACAGCACCAGAATGGCTGGCAGAGGCTTCTGAGCCTCAGGACTTGGCTCCAAGCACTGGGTGGGAAACGAAGCGACGACCCCCTCAAATATCCCACTGACTCCCATAGCTCCAGGCACCTCCAGTGTGTGGGGCGGGACCACCAGCCTCATCCCACAGGATCACCGGCCTCATCCCACGGGATCTGACCGGCAGCCGCAGTGCCAGTCGCCCTGTCTGGTCTTTACAGACTCACAACCATCTGATGCTGAACATGGAACTCCAACCCCCCTGCGGAGCCAGCGCTGCACAAGCCGAGTGGGAGCGTGTGGAGCGAGAGACCCTCCCCAGCCCCAGCCCCAGCCCCAGCCCCAGCCCCGCGGCCCCGGGCTGGCACTTTGGTCACGAGCGGAGACCTGTTGGTGTCACCGTCTAGCACAGGGACCGACACCAGACGGGCACTGAGGGGCAGAGAGGCCACGGCAGGCAGGGGAGAGCAGGAGGCCTGGGGAGGCCATGGCTGGCAGAGGAGCACCGTGTCTGACATGGTATAGAACACCCAGGGGTCTCCTGGAGAGAGTCCAGAGGAGGGACAGGGATGCTGAAGGGGCTGGAGCATCTCCCCTGGGAGGAAAGGCTGAGGGAGCTGGGGCTGTTCAGCCTGCAGAGAAGAGCCTGAGAGGGGATCTGATCACTGGGTGTCAAGAGCTGAAGGGTGGGACCCAGGGGCCATGGGCAGCCTCTGCTCAGTGTCTGTGGGGACAGGACAAGGGGCGATGGGCTCAGGCTGGAGCCCAGGGAGTTCCCCCCAATGTGGGGAAGAACTTCTTCCCAGTGAGGGTGAGGGAGCCCTGGGACAGGCTGCCCAGGGGGTGTGGAGTCTCCTTGTCTGGAGAGATTCCAGCCCCATCTGGATGCCGCCCTGTGCAATATGAGCTGGGGAGCTGCTTGGGCAGGGGGGGTTGGACCCGATGAGCTCTCGAGGTCACTTCCAACCCCTGTGATTCTGTGATTCTATGAGCACTGGGAAAGCCCAGGGACACCATGGCCAGCAGATGAGCACCAGGAAGGCCCAGGGAGGCTGTGGCCGGTAGATGACCAGTGGAAGCTGGCAGATGAGCACCAGGAGCTGGCAGATGAGCACCAGGAGGGCCCAGGGATGCTGTGGCTGGCAGATGAGCACCAGGAGGGCCCAGGGATGCTGTGGCTGGCAGATGAGCACCAGGAATGCCCAGGGATGCTGTGGCTGGCAGATGAGCACCGGGAGGGCCCAGGGATGCCATGTCCATCAGATGAGCACTGGGAGGGCCCAGGGATGCCATGCCCAGCAAATGAACACCAGGAGCTGGCTTCTGCCAGCACCAGGAAGGCCCAGGGATGCCATCGCTGGCAGATGAGCACCGGGAGGGCCCAGGGATGCTGTGGGGAAGCCGTGGTGCTGGGGCAGGCAGAGTGACGAAGGGCCCTTGCGCCAGGGAGCAGCAGGATCTGGGGGGTGGGAGGAGCACAAGCCTGGAGGGCAGGTCTGCATTCTGCACCAAGACAGGGCAGGGGGTGATGCTGGTGAAGGGCTCACTTGGCTGGAGGGCTGGGGTAGGGCGGGGGAATAAAACACTGATGTCCTGGGAAGCAGCAGGAGCAAACGGAGCCCCACAGTGATCAGCACAGCATCGTCTCCCCAGCAGTGTAGATCACAGAAGCAGCCAAATCAACACTGCCAAGGGTCAGGGGTTGAACTTGGGCTGGAGGAATCCCAGCCATGGATCCAGGCTGGGAGAAGAGCTGCTGGGGAGCAGCCCTGCTGAGAATGAGAAGGACCTGGGGGTTCTGGTGGGGGAGAAACTCCCCCTGAACAGCAGTGGCTCCTGCAGCTGGGAAGGGCAATGGGATCCTGGGCTCCATCAGCAGAGGGGTGGCAGCAGGGACAGGGAGGGGATTGTCCCTCTCTGCTCTGCCCTCCCCAGCTGGAGTCCTGTGCCCAGAGCTGGGGCCCAACACAAGGAGGATGTGGGGCTGTTGGAGAGGGGTCAGAGGAGCCCCGGGGATGCTCAGGGGGCTGGAGCAGCTCCCCTACCTATGGAGAGAGGCTGAGGGAGCTGGGCTGGGTCAGCCTGGAGAAGAGAAGGCTGTGGGGGGACCTCACTGCAGCCTCCCCGTCCCTGAAGGGACCCCAGGAACAGGAGGGGAATGGGCTTGTTAAAGGGCAGAGACTGGCAGGACAAGGGGCTGGAGGGAAGCTGGAGGAGGGAAGGGGGAGAGGAGAGACTGGGGGGAAGTTCTGTGCAGAGAGAGTGGTGAGGGGCTGGAAGGGGCTGCCCAGAGAGGGGGTGGGTGCCCCGTCCCTGGGGGTGTCCAAGGCCAGGTTGGCTGGGGCCCTGGGCACCCTTGTGTAGCTCCAGGCCTGGAGGTTGGTGTCCCTGCCTGTGGCAGGGGGCTGGAGCTCTGGGACCCTTGGGGTCCCTCCCAGCCCAGCCCAGTCTGGGATTCTGTGATGCCATGAACTGGCTGGGGAACAGGATTCCTCTGCCCAGGGAGCTCAGGGTTTGCTGTGGCCACGTGAGGAGCAGCCAGTGCATCAGCTCCAGCAGGTTGCAGGGACGGCCCCAGGGAGGTGTGTGTGAGTGTTTATGAATCACCCAGCTCAACGCAGCGCCGGGCTGTGTGCAGGTCAGCCAGGACCAGGGAGGCTGCTCCAGCCCCGGCACAGAGGGCTGGCTGAGCTCAGGGTGCCCCAGCCCAGCGATCCCCCTTCAGCACCTGAGCACAGGTCTGTGCTCCCACGGGTGGAAGGCGAGGGTGGTTCCTCATCAGCTCATCACTTCCCGTCACAGCGCTGAGCGGAGGGGCTGCTACACCCCCCCCCACCGCCCCCGCTACCCCCCCATTCTCTGAGGCAATGGCTGCAGGCAGGTCCTGTCCCTGGGAGCTGCAGCTCGTCTTCTGCAGGGACCAGTGTCCCAACGCCCAGCTGGGGGGACTGGGACACCACCTCCTCCCAGTACCGGGCCGAGGTGGAGATGAGATGGACTGGGCTGGGTAGGACTGGCTCTCCAGGGTGGTGGAGGGTGGGCTCTGCCAGGGGCAGCTCCCACAGGGCTTGGGACAGAACCGACCCTCGTTGAGGCAGGCAGAGGCCGTGCAGGAGCCTCTCCACCCTCTGCAGCACGGAGGGCAGTGTCCGCTGAGCATCCTCCACTCCAGCCTCATTCATGACAGCCCCCTCCCTCTGCAGGGGCTCTGCCGTGCTCTGGGCTCCCCCGTTTCCAGACCCCCGACCTGCTTCACCCCACAAGACCTGAAGTGTTTGCACCGAGTATCTGAATGAAGCGTGAGACCGAGTCCCAGCGACCCCCCAGCCTGCACCCCACGAAGGAGCTCTGAGCAAGTACAGGGGGGCCCCAGAGCCACCTCTCTGTGCAGAGGATGCTGCTCCCCACGGGGCTGCAGCAGAACCCCCAGCACCCCGTCCCCGGCAGCAGCACCGCAGCCCGTGCCTGCCTGGGGTGAGCTCCTGAGCTCTGCAGCCACACGCTGCTCAGTGCAGCAACTCCCTCAGCCAGAGCCACCTCCCGCACCCCTCACGCCCACCGCCGAGCCCCCTCCTGCCAGACAGAGGAGACGGAGCCCACCGAGGCTGAGCCAGGAAAAGGGCAGGGGAGAGGAAACGGGGCAGAAGGCGCCGCGTTTTCCCTCCCACGGCAGCTGCCAGTCTGATCCTGCAGGGAAAGGGATGCCATTTTGAGCCCTGAAGTTTCACTTCACGTTACACAGCCTGATGCGAGCAGCACAGGGACAGCCATGTGTGTCACACGCAGGGGAAGGGGAGAGGGGAGAGACAGCGACCATATTCCGACAGGGATGCACACCCCCCTCCCCGGGCACGCAGCCCTCGGGCAGAACAAAGGCAGTTCAGCAACCCCCATGGGAAATCACACCCCAGATCACAGCCCAAATCACACCCGAGAGCAGAGCCCAAATCACACCCCAGATCAGAGCCCAAATCACACCCGAGATCAGAGCCCAAATCACACCCCAGATCAGAGCCCAAATCACACCTGAGAACAGAGCCCAAATCACACCCTAGATCACACCCCAAATCACACCCAAGATCACCCCCAAGATCACAGCCCAAATCACACCCAAGATCAGAGCCCAACTCACACCTGAGATCAGAGCCCAAATCACACCCTAGATCACACCCCAAATCACACCCAAGATCACCCCCAAGATCACAGCCCAAATCACACCCCAGATCACAGCCCAAATCACACCCAAGATCACAGCCCAAATCATACCCCAGACCAGAACCCAGATCACCCCCGAGATCACAGCCCAAATCACACCCCAGACCAGAGCCCAGATCACCCCCGAGGTCAGAGCCCAAACCAGCAGAGCCCCATGGAGCCCCGTGAAGGAGCGGCACTGCCAGGCGAGCCGGCATCGCCGGCACCGGCTGCCCTCCTGCACCCCCCAGCCTCGGTGCAGGGCGGCGATGGGAGGCTGCACCGCGGCACCGCGGCACCGGCAGCTGCACTGCCGAGACCCCCTCGCCTCCCCCAGCCTCCAGCCCGGCACTGCTGAGAGGGGACCCTCCAGCCCGACCCGACGCGAGCACGGGGCTGAAGCCCTCTCTGGACACGGGCACCTTCATTCCCAGTCCCCGGGGACCCTCTTTTTATAGCAAAACAGTCAGTTTCTGGCAAGAGGAGCCACAGCAGCGACCCAGCCCGAGGCACCGGCTGCCTGAGCACAGGTGATCCCGGGCTACACCGGCAGCGAGCCCCAGGCACGAGCTGCCGGGCAGCACCGGGGCGAAGGCACGCTGGCAGTGCAGGACAGACGTCTGCTGGTCTGTCCTCACGCTGGGGCTGAGCCCAACACTGCCAGGGCTGAGCCCAGCACTGCCAGGGCTGAGCCCAGCACTGCCGGGGCTGAGCCCAACACTGCCAGGGCTGAGCCCAGCACTGCCAGGGCTCCCACGAGAAGCCCCCCGGCTCCACACGGTCACGGTGCAGCCAGACACTCCAGGCATTAAGAGCCAGAATCCATCAGCAGAAGCAGGGAGTAGGTGGGCCCTGCCCCACGGGGCTCACAGCTGCACCTGGCACGGGGCACGGGCACTTCACCCCCCAGGAGATGGGCACAAGTGGGAACTCCACATTCCAAGCTCTGGGTACCGGTATCAGCACCGCAGGAGCCCCCAGAACGTGCCAGAGACACGGTGCTGTGTGTAACCGGAGAGGAGCTGCACTCACACTGCCCAGGAGAACCCCCAGAGACCCCCACACGCAGGGGCTGGCAGGAGGCTTGGGGCAGCACCCCGAGCACCAGCCAAGGTGAGGAGAATGAGCTTCCCCCCCTCCCCACAGCCCCAGGAGCGAAAGCAGCAGCCCTTACCTTTGGCCCCTCGCAACACAAACCCGAATCCCTCATGCTCCCTCTTCTGCAGCACGGCCGTCTTCTCCTCAATGATGTAGTCACTGGGCAGGAAAGAGCACAAGAGAATGATGCTAGGGTTAGATTTCAGCACCATGCTGCCAGGCGGAGGTGGCCTTTGTGCCTGTGACAAGGAGACCTCTTCTCATCCACCGTCTCATCTCAGCAAGGAGTTGGGCACAATCTGCTTCCTTCCCTCCCTCCCTCGCCCAGAGTCACAGCGAGGAGACGAAAGCTACTGTCCCTCAACGTGCAGGTGGAGGAGAGCCCCGGCTGCCCGGGCCACCCTTCTGCCCACCGCTCCCCTTCGCAGTCACCTGCATACGCACGCAGGGAGCTTACAGACCCCACTCTGGGCTCCCCTTTAAATGATGCCCGTAGCGTATGACTGGCGAGCGGGGCGGCCGGGCAGAGGAGGCGCGGGGGGAGGCAGCCAGCCAGCCATCCGGGCAGCAGCTGGCTCAGCCCTGCCGCTTGCCTCTCGCACGGCAAAAATCAGACGCTGGACAAAAGGAGAGGTGCCTCGGCGGCGCGTTCCCGGGGAGGGAGAGCGGCAGAGTTCAGATCCTCATCCCGGCGCTCCGGTCTTCTCTTAAGAATCCCCCCCAGCGTTGCTAGGCAACGGTCTGTCATTCGCAGAGGGGGGACGCATGGCATTGTCCCAGTTTGACGACGATGCTCCCCTGCCCTCCGCGGCGGCCGGGCGAGCGGCGCGGGGAGGAATCCGGCCGGGCAGCTCCGTGCGCGCCCCGGCCACCCTCGCCCGTCCACCACCCCACCTCTATGTGCGCCGGGAGGGGCGGGGGGCGCGCGGGGAGGGGGCTTCTCTCAGCAAACGGGAGCTCAAACGCAGCCCTGCAGATCCCTCCCAGCAGAGCCGCATGGCTGACATCAGAGTGGAATTAATCAGGGGCCCCGGTCCTTCTCTCTCTCTCTCTGGCGGGGAAGGAGCTTTGCACACCCGGCCAAAACCCAGGGGGTGGAGAGGGAGCGATGGCGATGGCGACTGGCCTGGACCGGGGCACGTGCAGCCAGCGCTGGGGAACAAAGCCCCGCGCACGCCGCACCGCCTGGGCACGCAGCGGGGAGGAGGAGGAGGAGGAGGAGGAGGAGACGGCCGTGGCCGGGCGCTGGCACAGCGCAGGCTGGGTTTGCACACTGCGGTATGAGGGGCCCCAACATGCGCGCTGCGGCCGCCGCAGGCAGGCACACGCCCCGCCGGCACGCGCGTCGCACGCGCCCAGCCCAGCCCAACTGAGCCCAGCCCAACCGAGCTGAGCCCAACTGCACCGAGCCCAGCCCAACCGAGCCCAGCCCAACCGAGCCCAGCCCGGCCCAACCGAGCTGAGCCCAACTGCACCGAGCCCAGCCCAACTGAGCCCAGCCCAACTGCGCCCAGCCCGGCCCAACCGAGCTGAGCCCAACTGCACCGAGCCCAGCCCAACCGAGCCCAGCCCGGCCCAACCGAGCTGAGCCCAACTGCACCGAGCCCAGCCCAACCGAGCCCAGACCAGCCCAACCGAGCTGAGCCCAACCACGCCGAGCCCAGCCCAACTGAGCCCAGCCCAACCGAGCCCAGCCCAGCCCAACCGAGCTGAGCCCAACCATGCTGAGCCCAGTCAAACCGAGCTGAGCCCAACCAAGCAGAGCTGAGCCAGGCTCAGACCAACCAAGCTGAGCCCAGCTGAACCAAGCCCAGCCCAACCGAGCCGAGCTGAGCCCAACCTAACCAAGCCCAGCCCAACTGAGCCCAGCCCAACCTAGCCCAGCCTAGCCCAACTGAGCCAAGCCTGCCACCTCCAGCCCCTCGCTGCAGGGAAGGGGTTGCTGGCTGGGACTCAGGATGCGCACTCCGCATTGCCCGCATCACCCTACATCACCCTGTGTCACTCTGCATCACCCCGCATCACCCCACATCACCCCGTATCGCCCGCATCACCCCACATCACCCTGTGTCACTCTGCATCACCCCGCATCACCCCACATCACCCCACGTCGCCCGCATCACCCCACATCACCCCGCGTCACCCTGCATCACCCCGCATCACCCCACATCACCCCACGTCGCCCGCATCACCCCACATCACCCTGTGTCACTCTGCATCACCCCACATCACCCCGCATCACCCCGCATCACCCCACATCACCCCACGTCGCCCCGCATCACCCCGCGTCACTCTGCATCACCCCACATCACCCCGCATCGCCCGCATCACCCCACATCACCCTGTGTCACCCTGCATCACCCCACATCACCCCACATCACCCCGCGTCGCCCCGCATCACCCCGCGTCACTCTGCATCACCCCTCGTCGCCCCACCAGGACCCCGCCGAACGCAGCAGGGTGGGGAGGGGGTGGGTGTTTCTGGGCAGGAGGCGATGGGGTCTCGGTGCTGCTGTGTGACTGCCCAGGCTGTGTGAGCTCCAGCAGCCACGGCTGTGACCAACACACGGCTGCATCCCACCCACAGCCAGCATCACCCGCCCGGCTGCATCCCCAGGCGTCCCAACCCCTTCCCGTGCTTCTGCCTTCAACACCCCCCAGTCAACCACGGGACCATGAAGGTGGGAAAGGACCTCCAAGACCACCCAGCCCAACCACCCCACCCACACACGTTCTTCACTACACCATGTCCCCAGGCACCTCACCCGACCCCTCCTCGAGCACCCTGAGGTGCAGTTCCCAGACAGGCAGCTGGAATCACCCCTTTGTTTCCCAGACCCAGGGAAGGTGACTACAGGCGCTGGTACAGGCGGCAGCTGCAGGTACCGAGGCACCTGGGAGATGCCTGTGGAACCTGTGGCACCACACAGACCTTGATGCCTCGGGCTTCCCTGGCAGCTCTCCTTGCACCACAGCTGTGGCTGGGCTCAGGCATCACCCACCCAAAACAGGTGGCTGAGAACCCAGCGACTCCAGAACCGAAGTACCAAGATGGGGAGAAACTTCCCCAAAACTCCGAGCGCCGCTTTAGAGGGGGCGGCTGCTGTCACACAGTCATCCTGCATGTCACATTTCCCACACCTTGCCTGGCTTTGGGAAGCAGAGCTGGAGGTGCACATGTTCCTTGGGATGAGTGTGACGCTCCCCTCCACGCTGAGACCCCCCCCATCCCCAGCACAGAGCATCCTGCTGCACACAGGTCGGTATCCCCAGTGCAGTGATGCCCGTGTCACAGGGGCCAGGCAGCCTCACACCCTGATTCCAGCCTCACACCCTGACTCCTGTGTCACAGGGGCCAGGCAGCCTCACACCCTGACTCCTGTGTCACCCTCCCCTGAGCCCTGCTGCCACTCCGGGGAGGACAGCGCCCCTGAGCCACCCAGGGGGGACAGTGCCCCTGAGCCCTGAGCCACCCAGGGGGGACAGTGCCCCTGAGCCCTGTGCCACTCTGGGGGGACAGTGCCCCTGAGCCCTGAGCCACCCAGGGGGGACAGTGCCCCTGAGCCCTGTGCCACTGCCCTGGCCATGGGCAGGTGAAGGACATGGAGAACACCCCATACCTCTCTCTCTTCCCGTGGGGCCTCCGGGGTGGTTTCATCCACACAGGAACCTGAGGAAACTCTTGACAAAGCTGCCTGTGCTCTGCAGCAGCTCCACTTCCCCCGGCCTCCCCCACCCAGCCTCAGCTGCCAAGGCTGCCTGCAAGAAGCTGAGCCTTAAATAAGTCCAACCTGCTGCTGCTCGTACCCAGAGTTATTCTGCCTTCGGTTCCTTCCACCGCCGCTGAGTTATTCCTCCTCCGAGGAGTAAACTGGCAAGCAACACCTTACCTCAGCGCCTGACTCCGTCAGAAACAAGAGGAAAACTCCCCAGCAGCCGTTCTGCCCCTGACAGCCCAAAAATATCCGTGTGGAGCGAGGTGGGATGTGCAGGAACGTTGGGCTGGGATTTGTTTTCGCTCACTCGCTTCCGCTCTGCCGCCCAGAGGGATCCATGGAGCTCCACTGAAAGGGTGAGCCCCCCCTGCCCCAAGACCTGTACCACAGCGCCTGTGATCAGCTCACAGCGCCTGTCGCCAGCTCACGTTGCCTGTCACCCGCTCACAAAGCCTGTCACCGGGCCACATCCCCTGTCACCAGCTCACAGTGCCTGCTGCCAGGCCACATTGCCTGTCGCCAGGTCACAGAGCCTGTCACCCGCTCATATCGCCTGTTGCCAGCTCACAGCGCCTGTCACCCGCTCACATCGCCTGTTGCCCTCTCACTCCAGGGCCAGGCCCAGGGGAACGGCCTCCAGCTGCAGGAGGGGGATGGAGAGGGGCTGGGGGGCAAGAACCCCTCCTGGGGAGGGGGGAGGCCCTGGCACAGGGTGCCCAGAGGAGCTGGGGCTGCCCCGGGACCCCTGGCAGGGCTCAGGGCCGGGTTGGGTGGGGCTGGGGATACCCTGGGCTGGGAGGGGGAGTTGGAACAAGAAGATCTGTGAGGTCCCTTCCAGCCCAGCCCAGCCCAGCCAGTGACTCTGGAGGCACCTACAAACCCTCAGGCCCCAAACCGAGCCCAGCTGGACCCCTCCCCGTGTGGGCACAGCCGCAGCACCCGGCTCTGCAGATGGGTGTGTATAAAAAGGGACACCGAAAGGTCCCTGCGTGCTGTGAGTGGCACTGTGGGGGAGCAGAGACACCCGAGCTGGCACCCGTGGCACTGCTGGAGCTCCGGCGCAGCCAGCCTGGGCGGGCGATGCGGCAGCGTTACCAGGGACCTGGGATAGTGTCATACCAAAAAATAACCCCATTACTCACTCCTTATTCCTGTCTACGTAAAAATAGGAACTTCCAAAAAAATAAGATGTAGTAGGGAGCTATTCTAGGGGAGCCCAGGGAGATGAAGCACAGTAAGGGTGTGATACTGCTGCGACATCAGGGCTTAAACCCATTTATGATCCCAGTGGGGAAGATCCCCTCGGGTTCCCGGCCGGCTCATGGTGCCCTTTGTGGAGCTGGTGGAGTTAACGACACAGAGGAGGAGAGCAGAGCTCCTCTGGATGACACAAGGTCTCCTGGAGCATCTTGCTGCTTGTTCAGGGTCAGACCTTCTCCTAGATTTTCTTCCATGGAATCCCAGAGTGCCCAGGCTGGAAAAGCCCTTGGAGCCCCTGGAGTCCAACCATCCCTGTCCTGTGCTGCCCCAGCTCCCTGAGCACCTCATCTCCCCTCTGTTCAACACCCCCAGGGCTGGGGACTCAGCCCCCTCCCTGGGCAGCCTGTGCCACAGCCCCACAACTCTGCCAGGGAAGAACTTTGCCCTCCCAGCTGAGCTGACCCTGCCCTGGGGCAGCTTGAGCCCATTGCCCCTCGGCCCAGCTCCTGGCCCCTGGCTGCAGAGACCATCGCCCACCTCTCTGCACCCTCCTGCCAGGGCAGGGCAGGGCAGGGCAGGGCAGGGGGGAGAAGGGCTCCCCTCAGCCTCCTCCTGCCCAGGCTCAGCACCCCCAGCTCCCTCAGCCGCTCCTGGGAAGCTTTGCTGCTCTCCAGCCCCTTCCCCAGCCTGGTTGCCCTTCTCTGCACTCGCTCCAGGACCCCCATGTCCTTCTGGTGCTGAGGAGCCCAGAACTGGACCCAGCACTCCAGCTGCAGCCTCCCCAGTGCCCAGCCCAGGGGCACAAGCCCCTCCCCAGCCCTCCTGGCCACGCTGGCTCTGACACAAGCCAGGCTGCCCTTGGCCTTCCTGGCCCCCCGGGCACACTGCTGGCTCCTGGGCAGGCTGAGCTCACCCCACACCCCCAGGTCCTTCTCCCAGCAGCTCTCCAGCCGCTCTGCCCCAGCCTGGAGCTGCCGGGGGTTGTTGTGGCCCATGGGCAGGACTCTGCCCTTGGCCCTGGTGAACCTCATCCCCTTGGGCTCAGCCCATGGCTCCAGCCTGGCCAGATCGCTCTGAAGACCCTCCCCACCCTCAGGCAGATCAACACATCCTCCCAGCTCTGTCACTTGCAAACTGACTGAGGGAACATCCAATCCCTCCATCCAGGTGATTGATAAAGATGTTGAGCAAGACTGGAAAGCAAATTAGAGACAATTAATGGACGTGGCGCTTGACGAGGGCGAATCCCTTTACCAGCTCCGGCTACAGCTGAACCCAACAGCTACTCCTGGGTCCTGGCAACACTGTCACAGGGAGAACGAGCTCTGACCCGACATGGAAACCTGGCAGGTAGAAGAACTGGAGCTTTTTCTGGGCCTGGGGCAACTCCCTGAGGTGCCTGAGCAGCATCTGCAGTGGGATGTCCCGGGGAACCTGTGCGGATGCACAACACTCAGGTAGGTCATCGAATCCCAGAACCCCAGCCTGGTCTGGGCTGGGAGGGACCCCAAGGGTCCCAGAGCTCCAACCCCCTGCCACACGCAGGGACACCAACCTCCAGGCCTGGAGCTACACAAGGTTGCCCAGGGCCCCAGCCAACCCGGCCTTGGACACCCCCAGGGACGGGGCACCCACCCCCTCTCTGGGCAGCCCCTTCCAGCCCCTCACCACTCTCTCTGCACAGAACTTCCCCCCAGTCTCTCCTCTCCCCCTTCCCTCCTCCAGCTTTAATAAGATCTGAGCAAGGATGATGCTCATCCCAAAAAGCAAGGATCAGGAAGATCAAAGGGTGTATAAAATGGAGCAACTCATCTTTAATTCCCAGGAAAAATCCTCTAACAGGCAACACAAGAGTTTAATAACTCATCGAGAAAGGAAGAACGTGATAAACAGCAGGAGGATCTGAGAGAACTGACTGAGCTAAAGGGGCTGAGCTGCTGCTCGAGCAGAACGGGCTCTGGGAGATGGGAAAGGCTGTGACACCCATCCCGACCTCAGCGAGGATCCGGGATGCTCACCAGGCACCCAGGGAAACCAGGGGGAGATGAGGTGCTGCAGGGTGAGGGGCTGCTGGCTGGGAGGGACTCGCAGACCCAGGGAACTGCAGGGCTTGGAAGGGACCTCGAGAGGTCGTCGAGTCCAACCCCCCGGGACTGGAGGTGGATGACCTATCAAACTGGACTTCACTGGGCTCTGCCCTGGGACCAGCTCCTTGTTCTCACCCTTACAAGGACGTAGCAGGGAGTGAACATGGTCAGCTTGGAAAGGATCCCACCTGAGAGGGCAGCAGCTCGCTGGAAGAGCAGATGTGGACTCGTGTCCCTGGAGAAGGAGCTCCAAGGCAGCAGGGGAAGGGTGAGGTCCTACGGTCAGGGCTACAGCAGCAGGAAGAGCAGCTGGAGGAGGTGGGGATGGGCAGCTGGCTGGTGGGGAGGCTGTGAGCCCCATCCTGGACTCGGGACACCAGCAGCCGTGCTGGGAGACTGACTGGAGAGCCAGGGACTCTGGCACCTGGTTAACCGTGGGCACCTACCGGGAGCCAGGGGCTCCGGGCTCCTTTCGGCCTCTGGAGAGTTACGGAGTGGAGTCAATGGAGCCGCGAGTCACCGGCACCCCTGGCTCCAGCCACCGCACACCCCGAGTCACCGGCACCCCTGGCTCCAGCCACTGCACACCCCGAGTCACCGGCACCCCTGGCTCCAGCCACCGCACACCCCGAGTCACCGGCACCCCTGGCTCCAGCCACCGCACACCCCGGCCCCGCGGCGAGCCAGGGCTGAGAGCACACACCTGCACAGTGAGCAGACACCTGCACAGTGAGTAGACACCTACACGGTGAACAGACACCTACACGGTGAGCAGACACCTGCACAGTGAGCAGACACCTGCACAGTGAGTAGACACCTACACAGTGAGTAGACACCTGCACAGTGAGCAGACACCTACACAGTGAGTAGACACCTACACAGTGAGCAGACACCTGCACAGTGAGCAGACACCTACAGAGTGAGCAGACACCTACACAGCAAGACACCCACAGCACAGTGACGGGAACCGCGTCACGGCAACGTGACAGCTGCCCAGCTCCCAGCACCACACTGCCAGAGGGGTGAGGGGCAAGAGGGGTGTCCTGAGCGGGGCACCTGGAAGGTAAAAAGCCTGTGGAGGGTCCTGCCCCAGGGAGGAACAACCCCCAGCACCAGTATGGGGAGGGGTGACCTGCTGGGACCCAGCGCTGCGGGGAAGGACCTGGGGGTCCTGGTGGCACCAAGCTCCCCGTGCCCAGCGCTGTGTCCTCATGGACCTGGGGGCCTTGGGCAGAGCATGGCTGGGGGGTGCAGGGGGGGTCTGTTCTCCTCCCCTCTGCTGAACCTCAGCTGGGGCTGGGATCCCAGTTCAGGGCAGACTGGGAGCTGCTGGGGAGAGGCCAGGGAGGGTCCGAGGATGAGGAGGGGCTGGAGCATCTCTGGGGGAAGGGAAGAGCAGACTGGGAGGGGACCCCATCGCCACCCCCCCTGTCTAAAGGGGGGTCAGGGGAGGGGCCAGACTCTGCCCAGTGGGGCCCAGCAACAGGACAAGGGGGAAAGGGCACAAACTGGTCCGATCCTGCCCAGCTGCTGCCTGCAGAAAGCATCCTGCCCACAGCAGGGTGATGGACAGTACTGGTGAGTACCTGGGGCACCGACGGGGCTCTGGCCCCAGAACACGTGCTGCTGCCTGAGTCTTCTTGGACAAACTTGCTTCTCCCCCAGAAGAGCCGGGCAGGGCAGGGCAGCTCCTTCCCCGGGCTCGGGCTGGCCCTGGCCATGGCTGGGCTTGTCCAGCAGCCTCCGAGCCTCCGGAGCACGGTCACCCCACGGAGCAGCCGGGCAGCGACACAGCCATCAGCTGGCTGGCACTTCCCTTCCTGCCCCTCGCGTCACGGAGCGGATGAAGCTCCAGGACAGAGATCACAGGTCACCCGTGGCTTGTACAGCCACGGCCAAGCCTCTGGCAGGAGCCAGCCGGGAAGAGGCGTGTCCTGGAGGTCTGGGCATGGCTGGGCTGGTCGGTGTGTGGGCACAGCATCCCCTGCAGCGACGGAGCCGGGAGAGAGACAGGGGATGCGGGCAGGCTGCGGAGCCTGCTGCCACAGGGTGCTGCTGCCACAGGGTCCTGCTGCCACAGGGTGCTGCTGCCACAGGGTCCTGCTGCCACAGGGTCCTGCTGCCACAGGGTGCTGCTGCCACAGGGTCCTGCTGCCACAGGGTCCTGCTGCCACAGGGTGCTGCTGCCACAGGGTCCTGCTGCCACAGGGTGCTGCTGCCACAGGGTGCTGGTGCCACAGGGTCCTGCTGCCACAGGGTGCTGCTGCCACAGGGTGCTGCTGCCACAGGGTGCTGGTGCCACAGGGTCCTGCTGCCACAGGGTGCTGCTGCCACAGGGTGCTGCTGCCATGCGGTCCTGGTGCCATGTGGTCCTGGTGCCACATGGTCCTGGTGTCATGTGGTCCTGGTGCCACGTGGTCCTGGTGCCACGTGGTCCTGGTGCCACGTGGTCCCAGGTGCCACACTGTCCTGCTGCCATACGGTCCTGCTCCATGTGGTCCCCACATGGTCCTGCTGCCACACGGCACAGTTGCCACGCAGCCCCAATGCTGCCACATGGTCTTGGGTGCCACGTGGTCCTGGGTGCCACACAGTCCTGCTGCCACATGGTCCCCACGTGGTCCTGGGTGCCATGTGGTCCCCACACAGTCCAGCCTTCCCATGGCACAGCCAGCACAACACCTCGGGCAGGGGAGGGACCGCAGCGGGTCAGACCCAGCGTCTCGCCTCCAACGCTTCCCGAGAGCAGCAGCCTGGCAGGGGAGAGGAGCAGCCCTGCTGCTCCTGGCCGGAGCCCCGCAGCCAGGTCAGGAGTCAAACAGGGACAGCCCTGTCCCAATTGGGAAGTTAGATCTCCGCTGTGGATGAGGAATCCCCTGGGGATGTGGGTGATGGTGGTGCCTCTGCACCCAGGACTGCCGGGTCCTCAGAGGGGGCGGGAAAGGAGCCTGTTCCTGCCCGTGACTGCGCCCGAGGCGCTGATTGCCATCACCGAGATCTTCTGTTTAATTCAGGCAGGAGGCAGCTCATCAAGGCACTGATTAGCAACTACGTCAAACTGACAGGTGGGAAGCAGCTCTAGCTCCAGAAGAAACCATCCTCCAGCTGCACACCCCCTCTGCCAGCGCAGCAAGGCCCTGGGAGGATGCGCTGGCTGGGACCACGGCCCCTCCGGCACGGGGCATTTCACACCCCAAGCCCAGGTGAAACGCAGGCTGTGAGTGCCAGAGGAATTCTGACCATCAGGTACTGCAGGGAGCCAGGGTGGAAGGCACTGGAAGGCACTGGAAGGCACTGGAAGGCAGCGTCTTCCCCAGTCAGACAGGGAAGGTTTCCACAGGAGGTTTCCAGCACTGGGTGTGTTTTGCTTGAAGTCAGTGAGCTGGCAGCCCCCTGGGCACAAACCACAACACTGAGGCACCACAGCTCATGATGGCAACGAGAAGCCCAAGAGGTCCAAGCACGTTTTGCCCAGACCCCAAGCTGGCTGTGATGCTGTGGAAGCTGTGAGGACCTCGCTGTGAACACCCAGCAGCTCTGACTCCGGCTCTTCGAGGCTTCAGCAGTCACACACTCTTCTAGGCACAGCAGCCAAGCCCCTGGCACAGCCAGGGTTGTATTTACACCGGCAGAAGGACGCTGTCTGTCCAGGCTCCTCA
Organism: Gallinula chloropus; assembly: GCF_964237585.1. Taxonomy (NCBI): domain Eukaryota; kingdom Metazoa; phylum Chordata; class Aves; order Gruiformes; family Rallidae; genus Gallinula; species Gallinula chloropus. Next base: position 834,618 of record NC_140085.1, on the reverse strand, counting down.
TCCTCACCCTCCCAAAGAGGCATCACAGCCGCACAGGATCTGACATCCAGCTCCTGCTGCCCCCAGACACACCACACCTCACACCGACGGCGGCCGCGCAGCACAGAGGGGTGAACACGGTCCCTGTCCACGGGCAGAGGGGTCCGGACCAGCCTCCCAGCCTCCCCTCCCCGCAGCACACGGTGCTAAGGGGGCTCTGCTAAGCAAGGGGGTGGGACAGGCTCTGCTCCACGCTCGGTGCTGCCGAGTCACTGGGGTCACCGTGGGAATCGTGCTCCACAGAGGCGACTGTTCAGAGCTGCTGGGCTGTGCAGACACACAGGGACAGACACGGTGACGCACAACAGCATCCTGAGCCTCAGGACGGCTCGTGTGTGTGCACAGGACTCCCTGCCTGTGTTTGGAGGGGCGAACAGCCACCAATGGCATCAGCGGTCAGAGGTACCGGGGAGGGGCTGGTGACACCCAAAATCTCCCTTCACTTACAGAAAGGAGGTTAAGAATTCCTGTGCCAGCCTCTCAGCCCGTACACCACACGTGTTCCTGTCTGAACAACGAAGTCCCAGACAATCCCAGTTCCACAACGGGGATTTGCTCCATCCTCAGCAAGGGAGACAGATGGAGACCTGGTACGGGCACCGCGCTGCAGCCGCCCTCCAAATAGATGCTGCAGATTAAGGAAGGGCAGGGAGAAGCTGCTGTGGCTGAACCGTGGGGAAAGTGAGGTCCTTAAACCCAGGAAAACATCTCCTGTAAAGCCGAAACCGAACGGGGAGCACGGGGAGGACGCAAAGCTCTCACAGGCTGGACACAAGAACACGGTGTGAAGCTGAACAGCACTGGTGGAACAACCTGCAAAGGCTTCCAAGCCAACACTAGATCTGTTTTCCAGCAGTTACAGGGCAGGAAACCCCCAGAGCTCATTGGGGAGCAATGCCCAGAGAGAAAAGGGCTGGGGCAGGAACTGGACATGTCACAGGAGGTTCCCCCTCCAGAGCCCATCAGCAGCCGGCCCCGAATCAGCAGCATCTCTACCTGTGGTTCTGGAACACGGGGAGGCAGGAGCTGGCAGCACGAGCGAGGGCTGAACCGCTGCATGGCCAGAGGGACCAGCCCGTGGGGGAAAGAGCAGAGACCTGGATTATCTGACCACAGAAAACGTCACTGAAGTCTGCTTAGACTGGGGGGCATCAGGAGTGTGGGCAGCAGGGCACAGGAGGGGATCCTCCCCCTCTGCTCTGCCCTGCTCAGGCCCCACCTGGAGTGTTGTGTCCAGGTCTGGGCTCCCTGGGATCAACCAGCCAGGGATCTCCTGGGGAGAGTCCAGAGGAGGGACAGGGATGCTGAAGGGGCTGGAGCATCTCCCCTGGGAGGAAAGGCTGAGGGAGCTGGGGCTGTTCAGCCTGCAGAGAAGAGCCTGAGAGGGGATCTGATCACTGGGTGTCAAGAGCTGAAGGGTGGGACCCAGGGGCCATGGGCAGCCTCTGCTCAGTGTCTGTGGGGACAGGACAAGGGGTGATGGGCTCAAGCTGGAGCCCAGGGAGTTCCCCCCAGTGTGGGGAAGAACTTCTTCCCAGTGAGGGTGAGGGAGCCCTGGGACAGGCTGCCCAGGGGGTGTGGAGTCTCCTTCTCTGGAGAGATGCCAGCCCCTGTCCTAGGGACCCTGCTTGGGCAGGGGGTGGGACCCCATGGGCTCTGGGGGGCCCTTCCCACCCCTGTGACTCTGTGATTCTGTGATAGATTTCCAAAAGCACCTGACAAGGCCTCTCACCACAGCCTCCCAGGGAAGCTAGGAAGCCCTGGGAGAAGAGGAAGGTTATTACATGTTAAATTTGCCAAAGGGTTTAAAATAAAAGCAAACACTTGGATTTCCCATCAGCAGAAAGGTCAGCGGCCGCCCCGCAGGGATCGGTGCCAGGCAGAGCCCTCCATGGCTTAGCAGAGGAACAAGAGGTTTGCTGGCAGTGCTGACTTACTCTGGGTAATAAAGACGAGGAAAACTGTGAGGAGCTGCAGCCTGCAGTGGAGCTGCAGCCTGTGGAAGGAGCATCCATGTCACACAGCGGCTGGGTGCCTGGGCTCCTCACCCCTCCTGAAACACCCACCCTAAAGCCCGTGGCCACACGTGCTGCTGCTCTGAGGCCATCAGCCCACCCCAGAACCTCAGCTGATGAGGGAACGTGCTTGAGTTGGAACTGATTGTGCAGAGTCTTCATCAGTGGGGGCAGCACTGGTGAGGGAGGCATCCCTCTACCCTGTGAGCGGCTGCGACTCGGGGTCCGGCCAACGTACTCCTGACTCAGACTAAATCGGAAGGGCGATGGGATCCTGGGCTCCATCAGCAGAGGGGGGGCAGCAGGGACAGGGAGGGGATTGTCCCTCTCTGCTCTGCCCTCCCCAGCCGGAGTCCTGTGGCCAGCGCTGGGGCCCAACACAAGGGAGATGCTGTGACAGGGGCTGGAGCTCCGGGACCCTTGGGGTCCCTCCCAGCCCAGCCCAGCCTGTGGCTCTGTGATTCACCGGGCCCCGCACTGGCCACCGCAGAGGGGACCTGTCAAGGGGCCGGTCCCGCAGGGCGAGACACGTCGTGTGCACCCGGCGGGCAGGTCTGGGGCGCGATCGTCACACGAGCCCGAGCCGGGTCTGCTGGGCTGCCGGCAGCGGCGGGACAGGCGGCGGCTCCGCCCGGGCTGGGGGGCGCGGGGGGCAGAGGCGCCGCCGCTCCCACCCGCTTGGGCCCCGCCGGACCCCCTGCTCCCCCCGGCCCTGCCCGGGGACTGGCGACGGGGACAGGAGGTGGCAGCACTGACCGTGCCGAGGCTGGAGCGGCGGCAGGAGCAGTCACACCGACCCCGCACCCCAGTTACACCAGACCCGGCATCCCAGTTACACCAGACCCGGGCATCCCAGTCACACCGACCCCGCACCCCAGTTACACTGGACCCGGGCATCCCAGTTACACCGACCCCGCACCCCAGTTACACCGGACCCCGCACCCCAGTTACACCGGACCCGGCATCCCAGTTACACCGACCCCGCACCCCAGTTACACCAGACCCGGCATCCCAGTTACACCGACCCCGCACCCCAGTTACACCGACCCCGCACCCCAGTTACACCGGACCCGGCATCCCAGTTACACCGACCCCGCACCCCAGTTACACCAGACCCGGGCATCCCAGTTACACCAGACCCAGGCACCCCAGTTACACCAGACCCAGCACCCCAGTTACACCAGACCCGGGCATCCCAGTTACACCGACCCAGCACCCCAGTTACACCAGACCCGGGCATCCCAGTCACACCAGACCCAGCACCCCAGTTACACCGGACCCAGCACCCCAGTTACACCAGACCCGGGCATCCCAGTCACACCAGACCCAGCACCCCAGTTACACCGGACCCAGCACCCCAGTTACACCAGACCCGGGCACCCCAGTTACACCAGACCCAGACACCCCAGTTACACCGGACCCGGGCATCCCAGTCACACCAGACCCAGGCACCCCAGTTACACCGGACCCAGCACCCCAGTCACACCAGACCCGGGCATCCCAGTCACACCAGACCCAGCACCCCAGTTACACCGGACCCAGCACCCCAGTCACACCAGACCCGGGCATCCCAGTCACACCAGACCCAGACACCCCAGTTACACCGGACCCGGGCATCCCAGTCACACCAGACCCAGCACCCCAGTTACACCGGACCCAGCACCCCAGTCACACCAGACCCGGGCATCCCAGTCACACCAGACCCAGGCACCCCAGTTACACCGGACCCAGCACCCCAGTCACACCAGACCCGGGCATCCCAGTTACACCAGACCCGGACTACACCAGACCTTGCATCCCAGTTACACCAGACCCAGACATCCCAGTCACACCAGACCCGGCACCCCAGTTACACCAGACCTAGGCATCCCAGTCACACCAGACCTGGGCATCCCAGTCACACCAGACCTGGCCATCCCTCCATGCCAGGGATCATCCTTGCTGCAGACATGGCAGGATGGCTCCCTGTCTGTCTGTGTGCAGCCCTGGAGCAGCCTGACCTCAGGGCTGGGGTCGGGGATGGGGGCACTGTCTCCCATGATTGGAGCTCTGGCACAGCATGTTGTGCTCTGGCACTTGCAGCGCTGCCCCAGGGGGAGCACAGCCATTCATGGCATTGCTGAGAAGTGGTAAGGGTCCCCCCTGAGTCACCTCGTGAACCAGCTGGTGACAAGAGGCACTGGAACTCATCCCTGAGTTGCCAGGACAGCGAGGGAGCTGCTGCAGCATCGGGTCCTGCACGTGTGGCACAGGACTCACAGACATCAAATAATCTCTGCTGGGCTCTCAGAGAATTAGAATCATATCATAGAATGATAGAATGGCCTGGGTTGGGAGGGACCCCAAGGGTCCCAGAGCTCCAACCCCCTGCCACAGGCAGGGACACCAACCTCCAGGCCTGGAGCTACACAAGGGTGCCCAGGGCCCCAGCCAACCTGGCCTTGGACACCCCCAGGGACGGGGCACCCACCCCCTCTCTGGGCAGCCCCTGCCAGCCCCTCACCACTCTCTCTGCAAAGAACTTCCCCCCAGTCTCTCCTCTCCCCTTTCCCTCCTCCAGCTTCACTCCAGCCCCTTGTCCTGCCAGTCTCTGCCCCTTAACAAGCCCATTCCCCTCCTGTTCCTGGGGTCCCTTCAGGGACGGGGAGGCTGCAGTGAGGTCCCCCCACAGCCTTCTCTTCTCCAGGCTGACCCAGCCCAGCTCCCTCAGCCTCTCTCCATAGGGGAGCTGCTCCAGCCCCCTGAGCATCCCTGGGGCTCCTCTGACCCCTCTCCAACAGCCCCACATCCTCCTTGTGTTGGGCCCCAGCTCTGGACACAGGACTCCAGCTGGGGCCTCACAGGGCAGAGCAGAGAAGATCCCCCAGGCCGCCCCACACTGCAGCCTCCATCACTGCTTCCCCTCTGCTCTCACATTTCCATGCCGTGCTCATGATACCCAATAATCTGCACAACTCTCATCCCCACACAGCAGCTGTTTCCCTTGGGCCTGACACGTCTCCTCTCTAATAATTACCAGTAACTCGTTACTGTAATTAAGGACAACTCGGAGTTAAGGCGCTCCGGCTCTCACCATATATTTTGTCATCTCTGTTTAGAACATGAACACTGGGAAACAAAACCTCTCCTTAGCTCTGCTCTGCTGGGATCCTGCCCATGGTGGGTTTCCAACCAGCCCAGACACGGTGTGAGGAGCTGGGATTCCACATCCACCCCCCGCGACAGGGACCCGGCGCTGCGGCGGCGCGGGGGGAGCGTCGCTGCTCCCGTGTTCTGCTGCTCCCTTGCTCTGCTGCTCCATTGCCCTGCTGCCCCCTTGCTCTGCTGCTCCCTTGCTCTGCTGCTCCCTTGCCCTGCTGCTCCCTTGCTGTGCTGCTCCCTTGCTGTGCTGCTCCCTTGCCCTGCTGCTCCCTTGCTCTGCTGCTCCCTTGCTCTGCTGCTCCCTTGCTCCCTTGCCCTGCTGCTCCCTTGCTCTGCTGCTCCCTTGCTCTGCTGCTCCCTTGCTCTGCTGCTCCCTTGCTCCCTTGCTCTGCTGCTCCCTTGCTCCCTTGCTCTGCTGCTCCCTTGCTCTGCTGCTCCCTTGCCCTGCTGCTCCCTTGCCCTGCTGCTCCCTTGCTCTGCTGCTCCCTTGCTCTGCTGCCCCCTTGCTCTGCTGCTCCCTTGCTCTGCTGCTCCCTTGCCCTGCTGCTCCCTTGCCCTGCTGCTCCCTTGCTCTGCTGCTCCTTCACTCCATGGCTGGCTGCACCGAGAACCCTCCAGCGCAGGCGGTGATGGAGACGGGAACCATCCAGCGTCAGCCGTGGCCGGCACACGCCGCTCTCCACAAGGCACCGAGTTTCGCTCAGCCAAGGGGTCGCTTCCCTGTGCCCCCCCTGCCCCCAGACACCCTTCCTTGTCCCCCCTCCTGCCCCCAAACACCCTTCCCTGTGCCCCCCTGCCCGCAGACACCCCAAGTCCCTCTTTTGGGACCCGCTTCCAGAAACACATCTACGCCTTCCACCCCCCTGCTGACAGCGATGCCGCCTCTCCCCAGCCCCAGGCGTTCTGCCACCCATAGGAATCATAGAACCCCAGACTGGGCTGGGCTGGGAGGGACCCCAAGGGTCCCAGAGCTCCAGCCCCCTGCCACAGGCAGGGACACCAACCTCCAGGCCTGGAGCTACACAAGGCTGCCCAGGGCCCCATCCAACCTGGCCTTGGACACCCCCAGGGATGGGGCCCTAGGAAAGCCCCTAAAAACGACACACACGGCTGTGGAAGAACATCCCAGACCCACCTCTGAGCAGGGAGGTGGCCAAGGAGGAACACAGGTCATTCCCCCGTCCTGGGATCGCTCCTGGGGCACTCGGCCCCTGGCTCCAGCCACGCACCCCAAGGCCCCTTGGCTGGACCCCGGCTGAGCGCTGCTGTGGCAGAGCTGATGCTCGTGTTTCAGGGGAGGGGTCTGCATCAGGACCCAACACGGCCACGCACGCTGTGCTCAGCGAGCTGCTCGTCACAGCACGGAGCCCACAAGAGGCAGCAGAGACGATGGGACCCTGACACCAGCGTGTGTGGGAGAAAGGGACCACCCGCTGCCCGTCCAGATGTGCCCCCAGAGCTCCCAGGCACGGCTGCAGCTCGAGGCAGCTGGAGAACATGTGGATCCAGAACCCCCTGTTCCTGCAGCTGATGAAAAAGGGGGAAGCCAACTGACTGCCAACCAAGGCAGCAGCCCCTGGAAACCCACCCTCACCTCAGCCAAGATGATTCCGCATCCCCATCGCTCCTGTTCAGGCTCTCGACAAGCAGCAGAGGGGGGGATACACCAGAGGCCCCCTGGGATGCCAGGGGATAGTGAGACACAAAAACTCACGGACACCAGGTTGGAAAAGCCCTTGGAGCCCCTGGAGTCCAACCGTCCCTGTCCTGTGCTGCCCCAGCCCCTGAGCACCTCATCTCCCCTCTGTTCAACACCCCCAGGGCTGGGGACTCAGCCCCCTCCCTGGGCAGCCTGTGCCACAGCCCCACAACTCTGCCAGGGAAGAACTTTGCCCTCCCAGCTGAGCTGACCCTGCCCTGGGGCAGCTTGAGCCCATTGCCCCTCGGCCCAGCTCCTGGCCCCTGGCTGCAGAGACCATCGCCCACCTCTCTGCACCCTCCTGCCAGGGCAGGGCAGGGCAGGGCAGGGCAGGGGGGAGAAGGGCTCCCCTCAGCCTCCTCTTGCCCAGGCTCAGCACCCCCAGCTCCCTCAGCCGCTCCTGGGAAGCTTTGCTGCTCTCCAGCCCCTTCCCCAGCCTGGTTGCCCTTCTCTGCACTCGCTCCAGGACCCCCATGTCCTTCTGGTGCTGAGGAGCCCAGAACTGGACACAGTAAAACAAATAAAACTCACATCTAAGTGTGATGTCACTCCTCTGACTTCACACACACGTGTTTGTCTGCTCCAGTTTACACAGGGAGGAAATGAAAAGGGTTTGTATACAAGGAGCACACCAGGAGAACCTCTGGGATGGTACCAGGAACAGGAATGGGCTGATGGTTGATCCCTGCACCCTGGGAGCGGCTGTAGGAGAGGAAAGAACCCAAAGGCAGCAGAGCTGCATGGAGAGCAAAGGATGCTACTTTCCAAAGGAAAAGTGACCCAAGGGATCACCAGCCTGGAAGTTAATTAGCATCTCTAAAGCCATGGCAGGGGAGCCACCCCCTCCCAGAGCATCCCAGAACCCCAGCGGCCACCAGCGCCGGGTACCACAGGAGAGGGAGGGATGCACCAGCTGAGTCGCTTCTGCCCTGCAGCCTGAGTAGTAACTTACACCCACGAGGAGTAATTCTAAGCCCTGTTGTGATTTGGTAGCCTGGTGCTCCTGCTGTGCACGTGGCTCAGTGTTCATACCTGCAAATGGATGTGGGCAGCGCATGGGCAGCTCCCCGGGCTGTGGGAGGCTCCGGAGGCAAAGGGCAGCTCAGCCCTGGGAGCTGAGGTTACCCAGGGACCTTGTGACCGAGTGCAAAGCCAAGGGAAAGTGTAATGGGGACACAGGAAGAGCCAAGCTACGTGTGACTGCCCCTTCTCACTCACAGAATCACAGAGTCCCAGGGGTGGGAAGGGCCCCCCAGAGCCCATGGGGTCCCACCCCCTGCCCAAGCAGGGTCCCTAGGACAGGGGCTGGGATCTCTCCAGAGAAGGAGACTCCACACCCCCTGGGCAGCCTGTCCCAGGGCTCCCTCACCCTCACTGGGAAGAAGTTCTTCCCCACATTGGGGGGAACTCCCTGGGCTCCAGCTTGAGCCCATCGCCCCTTGTCCTGTCCCCACAGACACTGAGCAGAGGCTGCCCATGGCCCCTGGGTCCCACCCTTCAGCTCTTGATCCCCAGTGATCAGATCCCCTAGACTGCACACTCCCATTGTATGAGAACAGAAAACATCTCTGCTAATTCCTGCCTATCTATTTAACTGCTGTGAGCTGAAGAAGTGCTGGAGGGAAGAACATTTAACACTGTTATTTAAATCTCATTGGTTTACAATGATCTGATTATCTTCTGCCCAGAAGGGCAAGAACAGGAATTCAACTCCAACCAGAAGGGAAACACCACCAGGTTCACCAGGAAGATGCTGTGAGAAGCTGCACCAGCTCCCAACTCCAGTTCCTGCAGCCAGGGACACACAGAGAAATGGGACCATCTCCTGCAGTGCCTCGACTGCTTCTGGAAACCAGCACGATGACCTGGCCCCACTGCAGGAATTCCTGTTTCCCTTTGCTCACACCCCTTGAAGAAGCAGTACCAGGGCTTGCAGCGACATGGGAGGGCTGGAGCCACCCCCAGGGGTGCATCCCGGGGGGATGAAGGGCACAGGAAGGAGAACAAACATCAGAGACCCCCCTGCCCTGCTGGGGATGGTAACAGAATCAAAACATCCCTGACTCATGTTTGTCTAAACCCCTCATTTTCCAGCGAGGGACCTTTAAGTAACTCCCCAGACAATCTTATCCTGCCCTTGCATGAGAACCGTTCTCCCAGTGCCCGGGAGATGCTCCCACTGCCTCTCACTGCTGTGAGCTGCAGTCGTGGCCTCTTGCCCCACTCAAACCAGCACAGTGGGGGGTTCGTTCCCACTGCTGCAGCACAAACGATGCACCTCAAGACTGGTACCATGGGCTCGCTCAGCACAGCACCTCCCTGTGCCCAGGACCACTGCTGAGCTCAGCAGGATGTCTGTCTGCTGGACTGGGAACCCCCCTGTCACCGCTGGGTTTTACACCACGCTGCTGCTGCTGAGTGATGTTCAGCTCCAGAGCCACCCCAGCTGCCCACCCTCTTCTCCCTTTTGCTCTCTCCTGCATTTCACAGCTGATTTACTTCTCTGCAGCCCTGCTAATCTGAACTTCTCCTTCCTGGGTTGCACCTGAGCATTCCCAAACAGTAGTTCCTATCCCTCAGGACGACTCTGGATTCCCATCCTGCCCAGAAACTCACGGCGACTCACAGGGGGCACGGGCCTCCTGCCCTCACCACCAGGGATCCTTGCCCAGGGAAGGGGAGGGGGATGCCTGTCCTGCTGCTTAAACACTCTGGGAGAGGAAGGTCACAGAGGTGCTGAGCGTTTCCCTTCTGCTCCTTCCCTTCTCCAAGTCATCAACCAGCAGTACCACTGCTGTGACGTGCCCAGAGCTGGGCCAGGGACCCCAGCGCACGAGTCTCGGTGCACGGGGAGGGTCTGGATGCAGGGGATGGGTGATGCCTTAGGGAGTGGTGGGAAGTCAGGGATGTTTTGCCGTGGAAGAGATGTTTTTTCTGCACCAAGCCACCAGTTTAACCAGGCAGTTAAAGAAAGACCTTTTGTTGCCAACACCCAGAGCAGGCTGCCCCTCACAGCGATGATGAACACGTCTCCATGGGTGGTTCTACTTCTGTGCTTCCCTCATAACCTGCAGAGCACCAGATGCACAACGAGCTTGTGATTCACCTGACTTAAACGACTGGTTCATGTGGAAACCACCTGCAGCCTGCACGTCCCCTCTGGCTGCCGCTCGCTGTCAGGAGGACGCTGCCCAGGAGGTCAGGCAGACGGGTCTGATGCTGCTCAGGATGAGCTCCTCCACTAAGGCCAGCCTACAAAAGCTTCTCCAGATTCAGGCGGGGAGAAAGCCATCCCACATTCCATCCACACCTTGCTCAGAGACACCACATGGTTGGAAGGAAAATGAAGGTCTCAAAGACCGACCGTGGAAGAAGAAGCCCCAACGGCATCGGCTGCCGAGCGCTCCAGGACCCGGTCGTTGTCTCTGAGGGTGGCTGAGGAGAACTGAGAAGGTTCCACATGGTCTGACTGGTTTTGTTCCTCCACTCAGCTGAAGGAACTAGAAAATGTCCCCTCTGGAACTTGTGACCTTTGGTGGTTGGGGGTTGCTGGGTGTTTTTGGAGCGAGCCTCGAGGGTTCAGCTCAGTGATCGGTACAGAGGTGGGGTGACTCCTGGCACCCGACGTCCTCTCCTAAGCCAGGGGTAAGGACAGGGGCCCTGCAGCAAACTGGGGCTTTGGTGACACCAGCATCCCCTCCGGAGCAACAGTCAGCAGCAAAGAGCAAAGCAAACGGGGTAAGAAACGTGGCACCTCCCCTGCATCCGACAGCCGGTGCCCACAGTCCCAGCCCCTGAGCAGCTCACAGCCCTTCTCGGGCACAGAGCTACTCCTCAGTAACTCCGTCCTCTCTCTGCAAACCCAGTTACAGTTCTGGCCTCCCCAGCACGCAGCAGGAACAAATCCCCCGGTTCAATCGCCCGCGGTGTGACAAAGGACTCTGCTCCATGTCAATCCTCTTCCAGAGGTGCCACCCCGCTCCTTTGTGCTGGGAAATCACTACTGCTCCGTGGGCGCCTCCTCCCTGCCTACTCACGGTTTCATAAGGCTGTCAGCTCCTCCTCAGGCTCCTCTTCCCCGAGCTGAGGAGCTCCAGTCCCTGGAGCAAAGCAGCCTGTGCTTGGGGCCACCCTTGCCAGCTGCCTCCAAACCCTTTGTAACTCTTACTCGGATGGCCACACTACAACTGCGAGTCAGTAGCCGTCAAACGGCGGCTTGGCAGAGCAGCACAGCGCTGCTCTGAGCAGGCTTTGTGCCTCCTTCCTCACACCCTGTGTGTGATCAGCTGCTGCCCAGTGGGTGCTGGCTGGGAGCTGCCCCAGGACTCCCAGGCTCCATCGCTCAGCACGTGTGAGCTGCCAGGAGCTGCAGCCCGAGGGAGACAGCGGAACCAGAGAGGCTTCGGTCTCAGACGAGCTGCTGCTCAGTGACCAACAGCTCTGCCCACTGTCACCTCCTCCACGTCCCTGCCACTGCCTGACCAGAGTGCTCTGCGGGGACAGGACTCCCCCTGACAAATACCGAGGGCGACACACAACACCCACCCCGACAGCCCCTCTGCTCCAGTATCTGCAGTGGTGACCTTGGTCACAGAGATGACCTTGGGCACCATGGTGACCTTGGGCACAGAGGTGACCTTGGGCATGGTGGTGACCTTGGGCATGGGGATGACCTTGGGCACAGAGGTGACCTTGGGCACAGCAGTGACCTTGGGCACAGTGGTGACCTTGGGCACAGAGGTGACCTTGGGCATGGTGGTGACCTTGGGCACAGAGATGACCTTGGGCACAGGGATGACCTGGGGCACAGTGGTGACCTTGGGCACAGAGGTGACCTTGGGCACAGGGGTAACCTTGGGCACAGAGGTGACCTTGGGCATGGGGATGACCTTGGGCACAGAGGTGACCTTGGGCACTGTGATGACCTTGGGCACAGCAGTGACCTTGGGCACAGGGATGACCTTGAGCACAGGGATGACCTTCGGCACAGCACCCTCTACTTGGCTGCAACAAGGAAGGAGAGACCAAGGGGAGCCCCCCAACATCTCTGCATCGGGCAGGTGGTTTCTGGACAGCCTGTTGGCACGGTGCCCCAGGCCCTGCTCCCCAGACTGCTCCCCAAGGGTCCTGAATCGCTCTTTAAGGTGAGAGTGAAGGTGTTTAGCAAACGGTCCCCCCTTCTGCTGCTCCTTCAGCCCTGCACAGCCCAAGGCTGGAGCTCTCTGGCCACACTCCCTTCCATCAGCTCACCCATCGCTCCCCGGTCCCGCTTCCCGTATGGAAGAGGCCACAAAGGCTCCGCGCTGCCGGAGCACTGGGCAGTCTGGGACAGGAGCCCAGCGCAGGGGCTGCAGGGGGGCTCAGCTGGGGGCTCACTCAGTACCATGTGCCTTCCTGAAGACAAGGAGGGGAGGGGTCCCACAGGCAGCAGAGACCCCAGCAGCCTGTTCTGAACACGCTGCCGTGACAGCGGCGTCACACAGGAGCCTCTTCAAGAAGAGGTTTAATTTCTTCCCTCCTCCCTTGCGTTGCTGTAGCAACGGGGGTTGTACCAGCCCAGTGAACTGGATGGGCTCACTGTAACCCCCCCTTGCTGGTAACACCCCAGGACAGACACCTCCCTGGGGGCTGCGCCCCCTGACCAGCACCTCGCCACGCACAACACATCAACAGCAGCTGATGAAGGAGCTGCAGGGTGGAGGAGGCTCAAGGAAGGTGTCTCAGAGCTCACACTGCCACCAAGCAGCTCAGGGAGATCCAGGGCGACTCCTTGGTCTGGTCTGGAAGGATGGGAACCAGCTCTGCGCTCACCTGTCCCACCCCCCACACAGCCCTGGCCCCCCAGGCGCTCACAGCCACCGGAACGTGAGTGATGGACACTGACAGGACAGACGGGTCCTGAACTGCACCAGGAGGAAACAGCCACCACGGGGCTGCAAACACGAGAGCTGCTCGACGGCGCGTCAGGACGGAGGACAAACAGCCAGTTACCATGGAATCCAGTCATGGAGTCAAGTTACCATGGAATCCAGTCATGGAGTCAAGTTACCATGGAATCCACTTATCATGGAGTCAAGTTACCATGGAATCCAGTCATGGAGTCAAGTTACCATGGAGTCAAGTTATCATGGAGTCAAGTTACCATGGAGTCAAGTTACCATGGAATCCAGTCATCGTGGAGTCAAGTTATCACAGCACGAAGTTACCATAGAATCAAGTTATCACAGAATCAACCTGTCATGGCATCAGGTTCTCATGGCATCAGGTTCTCATGGCATCGCAGAACAGTGTTGGCTGGAAAAGACCTTCAAGATCATCGAGTCCAACCCTCTACCCAGCCCTATCAGGTCCAACACCAGACCATGTCACCAAGCACAGCATCTCCTCTTCCTTTAAACCCCTCCAGGATCACAGAACCACCATGTTGGAAAAGACCTTTGAGCTCGGAGTCCAACCGTACCCACGGTGACCCCATCCCCTCCCTGGGCAGCCTGGGCCCGGCCCTGGCAGCCCGTTCAGTACAGAAACCGCTCCCAATATCCAACCTCAACTTCCCTGACGCAGCTCCAGGCTGTTCCCCGTGTCCTGTCAGAACCAGCACTGCCCCAGGGCTTTCCCAGCATTTCACCAGTCACTGTTCCGACTCAGCTGGCCCGAGCAGATGGGGACAAGGGGGACACAGAGAGGTGGAGGCACTGGGCAGCTCGGAGGAGACGGTGGACACCATCGTCTGCCACCTCTAACTGCCTCACAGGAGGCTGCACAGAGCAGCGAGACGCTGGGGGATGGGCCCAGGGGTGATGGGAATGCCAGGGAGGTCTGGACACACGGGCTGGGACAGGGGCCCAGGGGCTGTGGCCCTTCACCCTTGGGGACAGGCAAAGCATCCTGACCCAGCCAGCCCTGCCCGGAGCCACGGCTGCGCTGGGAACCTCCCGGCATCCCTCCCGACCTCGGCGAGCCCCCAGCGCTGTCCCCAGGGACAGAGAAATCCCTGCCCAGAGACCTCCCATCCAGATGGCTGGGCACAGGAGGGGCTGTAATCTCCCTGCCTGGTCATCTAATCCCTGGGATTGAACAATGTAAAGAGCAAATCCTGAGCTGCAGATTGCTCCCAATTCCCCCCTCCCCAGCTGCGCCCTGCGGGGCGCGGGCTCTGCAGAGCTCATTTCCAAGCCCCCTAATCTCTGCCCTACACAGCTCCTCAGGAAGGCAGCTCCCTGGGTGCTGGGAACAGGCTCAGGCTGCTCCTCTGGTTGGCCTGACTCCCACCTCAGAGCAGCTCAGCTCTGCCGAGCCCAGCCCCGCGCTCCTCATCCTCACCGGCCTGGGGAAGGCTCTGGGTGCTGCACCCAGCACACCCCCACTCTGCAGCAGCCCCCTGCCCTCACCTCTCTGAGTGTGGTTACGTGCTGTGATGGAGGGATGGGGGCCCTGCCCTGCCCAGTCCATCCCACTCCACTCCAGCATCCTGCATCCCCCGCTGCTGCAGGCAGAGCGCTCGGGAAGCTGCAGCCTGGGAGTGCTGCTTCCCCCTGGCTGGCTCCAGAGGAGGAAGGTTTATTCAGCGTACAGCCTAGAACCTTCCATGCACACCCCAGCTCTCTTGTCAGCTGGTTAAGCCAGGAATGACAGACCCTGCCCACACCTGCAGCTCAACCCCCTGAACGCTGCTCCCTGCAGAGCATCATCCCCCCAGCCCTGGTGCTCTCCCAAAGCTGCTCCCTGCTCAGAGCATCATCCCCCCAGCCCTGGTGCTCTCCCAAAGCTGCTCCCTGCTCAGAGCATCATTCCCCCAGCCCTGGTGCTCTCCCAAAGCTGCTCCCTGCTCAGAGCATCATCCCCCCAGCCCTGGTGCTCTCCCAAAGCTGCTCCCTGCTCAGAGCATCATCCCCCCAGCCCTGGTGCTCTCCCAAAGCTGCTCCCTGCTCAGAGCATCATTCCCCCAGCCCTGGTGCTCTCCCAAAGCTGCTCCCTGCTCAGAGCATCATCCCCCAGCCCTGGTGCTCTCCCAAAGCTGCTCCCTGCAGAGCATCATCCCCCCAGCCCTGGTGCTCTCCCAAAGCTGCTCCCTGCTCAGAGCATCATTCCCCCAGCCCTGGTGCTCTCCCAAAGCTGCTCCCTGCTCAGAGCATCATCCCCCCAGCCCTGGTGCTCTCCCAAAGCTGCTCCCTGCTCAGAGCATCATCCCCCCAGCCCTGGTGCTCTCCCAGAGCTGCTCCTCCCCTCGTGATGATGTGCTCCTGTGCCTGGGAGCTGCTCCTCACACACTCTCATGATGTTAATCTGCTCCCACGCCGGGGACCTCCGGGGAAGCGGGAGGTGAGGAACGTGCTCCCTCCTCTGGCTGCTGCAGCGACCCAACCTCATCCCAGACAGCTCAGTGTCCCCACTCCCCAGCAGCCAGAGGGGTGGGAAGGGACCCCCAGCGCCCATCGGGGGCTCAGTCTTAGGGATGCAACACGATAGAGGTCTCAGTGCTGCTGACAGCTCGGGGACCCCAGGACAAGGGGGACACGGAGCTGTGGGTGCCAGTCCCCAGGAGCCCTGGGGATGAGGGGAGGGCTGGAGCCCCCCGGCTCTGGAGCCAGGCTGGGGGAGCTGGGCTGGGGGAGCTGGGCTGGCTCAGCCCAGAGAAGAGAAGCTGCTGCTGGGGGGAGCCCTGAGCCCCTTCCCGGCCCTCGAGGGGCTCCAGGAGAGCTGGAGAGGGGCTGGTGACCAGGGCAGGGAGGGCCAGGCCCAGGGGAACGGCCTCCAGCTGCAGGAGAGGGATGGAGAGGGGCTGGGGGGCACTGGGAGGCTCTGGAGTCCTTCCCACCCAAACCAGTCAGGAGTAACTACCCCTGGTTCACTCCACATCACCCAATAGGGGCTGCCACCGACCCTTCCCCTCCAGCAGCATCTCCCAAGCCTGGGAAGCATCTCCCAAGCGATCTGGTCTCAGCTCTTAGGAACCCACCCCCCAGTGCTGAGCACCCAGGGGGTTCCCTGCCCACTCTGCCCTGCAGCAGTGGAACTGCTGGCAGGTTCCAGGACGTGGGCTCAGGGTGGGTTTACACAGGGATCTTCACAGCCACATTTCCCTTCTCCTTCCTTCCCCCTTTCCTGGTTCCAAACACTCCAGTTGCTTTCACAGGCTGGGGCTGGAACCAGAGTGAGCCCCAGTCTTGCCCCGAGCAGCCGTCAGCCCAGCACAGCCACTGAGGAGGTCACACTGCTGCTGGGTGTCTCCCACACCCCTCATTTTTGGGGTTCCCTGTCCAGCTGCTGTTTCAGCTGATGCTGCTCCCCCATCCCATGCCTGGAGCCACCACTGTCCCTCCTTCACAACTTCAGCTGCATTTTCTGACCTGCTCCCTGGGCTGGTTTCTGACTCCCCCAGTGCTGAAGATGCTTCCACCATGACGTCACAGTGATGTCAGACCCCCCACTCCTACATGACTACAAGGAGCTGCACGATCCTTAATCACAGAACCACAGCCTGGTCTGGGCTGGGAGGGACCCCAAGGGACCCAGAGCCCCAACCCCCTGCCACAGGCAGGGACACCAACCTCCAGGCCTGGAGCTACACAAGGGTGCCCAGGGCCCCAGCCAACCTGGCCTTGGACACCCCCAGGGACGGGGCACCCACCCCCTCTCTGGGCAGCCCCTTCCAGCCCCTCACCACTCTCTCTGCACAGAACTTCCCCCCAGTCTCTCCTCTGCCCCTTCCCTCCTCCAGCTTCACTCCAGCCCCTTGTCCTGCCAGTCTCTGCCCTTGAACAAGCCCATTCCCCTCCTGTTCCTGGGGTCCCTTCAGGGACGGGGAGGCTGCAGTGAGGTCCCCCCACAGCCTTCTCTTCTCCAGGCTGACCCAGCCCAGCTCCCTCAGCCTCTCTCCATAGGTAGGGGAGCTGCTCCAGCCCCCTGAGCATCCCCATGGCTCCTCTGACCCTGCAGCAGCAGCTCCAGAAAATCCTGTCCCAGAATAAACCTGCCCATGACCCTCGACTCCCCTACCAGGCTGTTTGTCAGCCCTGGCTGATGTGATCCCACCCACCCACCTGCTCCAGCTCCACAGAACTCTGACTCATCCGCAGGTTTGACCCCTTTCCCACCCTTTAAGACCCAGACCCACCAGTGACTCCAGCACAGACCTCGTGGGAGTTCCCTGAGGCACTGGGCCATGGTGGGAAGGCTCCATTTGCCCCGTTTCCCCTCTCTGCTGCTCTGTGAGCTGCAGCAGCGTCTCCCCTGTCGCCCCACGATCAGCTCAGAACAGGAACAGCTCCCAGGAGGGGTCACGGGGCCCCTGGAACCCAAACCCAGGCTCCTGTGGGCAGAACGTGCTCAGCCCCTCGGGTGGGCTGGGGGCCCAGCAGCTGGGGAAGGCAGAACACACCCCCCCGGGCTGGGAAGCGCCAGGACCTGGGGATCACCTGGATCCTGCCCAGTGGATCCTCACCAGTCACTCCTGGCACACCCTGAGCAGCAACAGCCCTCCAGTGACCCCAGTGACCCCAGTGACCACCAGTTCTGAAGAGCACTGAAGCCTGAGTGCAAGAGGGGATCAGGTACCCCACCTTCTCCCCCCAAACCCAGTGCCCAAAGCCCACCCCTGAACCCAACCAGCACACCCACTCCTACAGCCCAACCTCCCAGCAGCCACGTGCCCCAGGCCAAGCCCAAACCAGTAACACCAGCCCTGCTGCCAGGGCCAAACCAGTAACACCAGCCCTGCTGCCAGAGCCAAACCAGTAACATCAGCCCTGCTGCCAGAGCCAAACCAGTAACATCAGCCCTGCTGCCAGGGCCAAACCAGTAACACCAGCCCTGCTGCCAGGGCCAAACCAGTAACACCAGCCCTGCTGCCAGGGCCAAACCAGGAACACCAGCCCTGCTTCCTGGAGCTCACCACAACATCTCCAGAGCGTTCGCTCCTCAGCCGAGCCAGGAGCCAGGCTGCCCTGCAGCTCCCACAGCTCATCCACCTACAGCCCAGCCAGGACTTGGGATTTCGACTCTGCCTGAACCAGCCAGGAGAGTTTCCTTCCCCCTCCCCAGCTCAAACCAACTGGTGCTGCTCTGCCAGGACAAGGAGAAGCTGTTCCAGGGAAACCCGAAGCGAAGGGGCTGGTGCTGACCTGTGGGAGGTGAAGTTGTCGTAGGAGCCCACGGTGTAGTGTCGGAAGAGCCGCTTTGTTCTGTCCTCTCTGGTTTCTAGGAGGGAAAGGAAACAGGGGTCACAAAGCTGGGGGGCAGAACCCTCCCCCGTGTCCTCACCCCCCTGCACAGACAGAGCCACCCCCACCCTCCCACGTGCACCTATCGACCGTCCCTGTGCCGCTGTGACCACGTCCAGCCCCACCTGCACACAGACAGCTGCTGGGGACAGACAGACAGAACGCCCCCCAAACCTCCCCCCAAACCTCCCAGTCACATCACAGGATCCCAGAACCCCCAGGCTGGAAAAGCCCTGGGAGCCCCTGGAGTCCAACCAATCCCATCCTGTGCTGCCCCAGCTCCCTGAGCACCTCATCTCCCCTCTGTTCAACACCCCCAGGGCTGGGGACTCAGCCCCCTCCCTGGGCAGCCTGTGCCACAGCCCCACAACTCTGCCAGGGAAGAACTTTGCCCTCCCAGCTGAGCTGACCCTGCCCTGGGGCAGCTTGAGCCCATTGCCCCTCGGCCCAGCTCCTGGCCCCTGGCTGCAGAGACCATCGCCCACCTCTCTGCACCCTCCTGCCAGGGCAGGGCAGGGCAGGGCAGGGGGGAGAAGGGCTCCCCTCAGCCTCCTCTTGCCCAGGCTCAGCACCCCCAGCTCCCTCAGCCGCTCCTGGGAAGCTTTGCTGCTCTCCAGCCCCTTCCCCAGCCTGGTTGCCCTTCTCTGCCCTCGCTCCAGGACCCCCATGTCCTTCTGGTGCTGAGGAGCCCAGAACTGGACCCAGTATTTCAGGCGCCCTCTGCTCCCGGGGATTCAGATGTCGCAGGGGTCTCTGGTGGGCTCCCCAGTCCCAGGAGCACAGACATCCTGCTCATGGGGCCTCTCCCTCACCCCTTCACACACAGAACACGCTGATGCTGACGAGGCTGCAGGATCAATGAGCTTCACCAGAGCTCAGCAGTATCATCCCCAGTTTGTGCCACTGGGAACAGCTCTGCTTTTGTCGCCCCGACTCTGGTTTTCCTGCCCCTCTTCCACCTCTGGCTGCTTTCATTTTCTGATTTAATTTTCCCCCCTTACTTTCTCAGAAGAGCTGAAGAAGCCCCAGTGTCCTGGCACTTCTCCCCCCCCCCCAAATAACACCCCCAGCCCCTGCTCTCCCTCCTGCCCCAGCCAGCCTCCCGTGGCAGTGGTCACCCCGTGGGGCAGGACACTCGCTGGGGCGCAGGCAGGAACCCTGTTTGGTACCATGAACACGCCTGTACATACACCTGAAGTGGTGGTTTCAATTTCTGCAGGTGCTTTAGGGTGTCCTGGCCTACTACAGGTGTGTAAGGTGTGAGTAAAGATACGGGTGTGGGTGCAATTGCTCAGGCATCGGTGAGACCCCCCGCACGGGACATGCAGCACCCCAGAGACCAGGGCAGGTCCTCCAGCACCCCCCCCAAAAGAAACAAGTGCAGAGACACCCCCACAAGCACAGGTGGACAGCGAGGACGTGGTGAGGTGCACCCAGTGTGTGGCTCAGCCTGGGGACGTGCCCGTGCTGGGAGCAGCCCCTGGGGAGCCCAGTGCCCCCCTCCAGCCTCTCCTGGTGCCGTTACCTAATCCAGAGGGCGGTTTCTTGGAGCCTGATGGTGCTGGGGGGGCTGCCAGCTCCCTGCGAGTCTTCCCAGGGGGCAGTTGCCCCCCCAGCCCCGTCCCCCCCAGCCTGGGAGAAGCTGTCTCAAAGAACCAAGGGATTAACCTCAGTGACAGAGGGACGGACGCGCTGCGCAGTGAACGGAGACGTCAGGGGCCCAGCAGCACCCCCAAGGAGTTCAAGTTTTTGGAACATCAAAATAAACCTTTCTGGGTCTGCAGAACACAGGAGCTGGATTTCTAAACACCAGTCAGAATGCCACTGAGTTCAACCTCATCCCACAACGCAGGGTGTCTGCCCCCCCTCAGTACTGACCACAACTTCCCTTCATCATCTGTTCCTGCCCAACTGCTGCATCACACCAGGCACCCAAAACAGGATGAACACCAGGCACCCAAAACAGGATGAACACCAGGCACCCAAAACAGGATGAACACCAGGCACCCAAGGCAGGATGAACACCAGGCACCCAAGGCAGGATGAACACCAGGCACCCAAGGCAGGATGAACACCAGGCACCCAAGGCAGGCACCCTCAGAGGTGAAGGATCCCCAGGCACCCTCAGCGGTGAGGGATCCCCAGGCACCCTCAGCGGTGAGGGATCCCCAGGCACCCTCAGCAGTGAGCAGGCAGATGCCCCCCAAGGCAGGAGCCCGGGCTGGGCCCTGTGGCCAGCAGGAGCCGTTCCCATGGCACAACCCCCCAGCACAGCGCCTGTTCCCCGGCACTGGGTGAGGAGCAACGAGGCATCTTCTGGACACCGATCTCTGATCAGCTGCAGCAGCAGCTGGGACCTTCTGGTTGTCACCCGAGGGCTACGACGGAGCACCCCAGGGGTCAAGGGCACAGCATGACACAGAGTGTGGGGCAGAGAGGGGCCAGGGGAGGTGTCTGGATCCTGCTGCTGTCACCTCAGCACAGGGACACCTCCTGTGCCAGCGCATCCATGGGGCAGCCCCACAGCCAGCCCGTCACAGCCCCACAGCCAGACAGCCTATCACAGCCCCACAGCCAGACAGCCCATCACAGCCCCACAGCCAGCCCGTCACAGCCCCACAGCCAGACAGCCCGTCACAGCCCCACAGCCAGCCCATCACAGCCCCACAGCCAGCCAGCCCGTCACAGCCCCACAGCCAGACAGCCCATCACAGCCCCACAGCCAGCACATCACAGCCCCACAGCCAGTCAGCCCGTCACAGCCCCACAGCCAGACAGCCTGTCACAGCCCCGCAGCCAGCCCATCACAGCCCCACAGCCAGCCAGCCCGTCACAGCCCCACAGCCAGACAGCCCATCACAGCCCCACAGCCAGCACATCACAGCCCCACAGCCAGTCAGCCCGTCACAGCCCCACAGCCAGACAGCCTGTCACAGCCCCGCAGCCAGCCCATCACAGCCCCACAGCCAGCCAGCCTGTCACAGCCCCACAGCCAGACAGCCCATCACAGCCCCGCAGCCAGACAGCCCGTCACAGCCCCACAGCCAGCACATCACAGCCCTGCAGCCAGCCAGCCCGTCACAGCCCCACAGCCAGCCAGCCCATCACAGCCCCGCAGCCAGACAGCCCATCACAGCCCCGCAGCCAGACAGCCCATCACAGCCCTGCAGCCAGCCCATCACAGCCCCACAGCCACACAGCCCGTCACAGCCCCGCAGCCAGACAGCCCATCACAGCCCCGCAGCCAGACAGCCCATCACAGCCCCGCAGCCAGACAGCCCATCACAGCCCCACAGCCAGACAGCCCATCACAGCCCCACAGCCAGCCAGCCCGTCACAGCCCCGCAGCCAGCCAGCCCATCACAGCCCCACAGCCAGACAGCCCGTCACAGCCCCGCAGCCAGACAGCCCATCACAGCCCCACAGCCAGACAGCCCGTCACAGCCCCGCAGCCAGACAGCCTGTCACAGCCCTGCAGCCAGACAGCCCATCACAGCCCCACAGCCAGACAGCCCGTCACAGCCCCGCAGCCAGCCCGTCACAGCCCCACAGCCAGACAGCCCGTCACAGCCCCACAGCCAGCTCGTCACAGCCCCACAGCCAGACAGCC
Source organism: Gallinula chloropus (assembly GCF_964237585.1). Lineage (NCBI taxonomy): Eukaryota > Metazoa > Chordata > Aves > Gruiformes > Rallidae > Gallinula > Gallinula chloropus. The sequence goes on along the minus strand of NC_140085.1, from coordinate 812,892 downwards.
TGTCACAGCCCCACAGCCAGACAGCCTGTCACAGCCCCGCAGCCAGTCCACCGTGGTACCGGCAACCCAGTACCGGAGGGATCCCATACTGGAGTGATCCAGTACCAAAGGGATCCCGTACCGGAGCGATCCTGTACCGGAGGGATCCCATACTGGAGTGATCCTGTACCGGAGCGACCCTGTACCAGAGCGATCCAGTATCGGAGGGATCCCATACTGGAGTGATCCAGTACCAAAGGGATCCCGTACCGGAGTGAGATGGAAAAGCCAACCCAGAGAAGCAGAGACCCAGACACAGAGAGGATTTGGATCCCATTTCCTTCAAGACCACCGAGCTACTGAAGCAACGGGGAGCACTCTGTACCAAGAGCACCAGGAGACCCCAGCAGCTGACGATGCTGCTGGTGGTGATGCAGCTGCTTAAAAAGAGACAGAAACAGACTCACCACCTGAGCAGTGCCAGGAGTGAGCAAAACAGAAACCAGCCTGAACCAAACCTGATCCCAGGGCTCCAAGGGCAGCAGCCTACAGCAGCCACAAGCCAGAAACACACAGAGCCACAACCAGCCAGGCTGTGGTCAGGCAGTTGGTGGCAATGAAAGGACTGAGAGCTGCCAGGGACGCTGGATAAGGCTGAACCCACCCGTGCAGGCGACTGAAATGTGGGATCCAGAAGGACTCCACTCAGAGCCCCCAGCGGGACCACCCCAGGCACTGCTGGGCTTTGGTCCAGGACCCTCCTCTGTTGTGCTCTGAGGAGTCAATGGAGCTGCTCTCTGCACCCACTTTCTGCAGGCAGCCACGCAGCCAGGATGAGGATGGGGTTTTAAACTAAGTGAGGACACAGACGTGACCTTTTCTTTGACAGGGCTCACCAAACCAGCACAGAAACCACTTCCACAGCATCACAGGGCACTAGGGGTTGGAAGGGACCTTGATCTAATCCAGCCCCCTGCCAGAGCAGGGTCACCCAGACCAAATCCCACAGGAACACATCCAGGACCATGGGGTTTGGATGTCTCTAGAGAAGGAGACTCCCCAGCCTCTCTGGCAGCCTGGCTCAGGGCTGCATCACCCTCACAGGGGAAAATAATCAACTTTAACCTTTAATCCTTCTGATGAACTTTATCCAACCCCCTTTTCACACTCTCATGAACAAGCATTTCGAATTCCCTTGGATTCTGAAGAGCAAAACATCAGCCTCAGAGTGCTGAGACAACAGCATCCTGGCTCCTCGGAGACACCGCGAGAGGGAGCGCCGGGCGAGGAGCCGCGGGGCATCGGGAAGGGGCTCAGCAGTGGGGGACACCTGGGTACTTGGTACTGCCCCCCAGTGCACCCGAGCACGGTGCCCCTGCGCCCATGGCTTCAGGGAACTCGGGTGCTCAGTCCATGCCCAGGACACTCGTAGCACCTAAACCTGGTCACTGACCAGCCGCTGACACCGTGCGGGTTCTCTGCTGCCCCGTCTGTTCTGGTACCAGGAATGTGAAGTGACTCTGGGAAGAATCTGGTGTCAAAGCCTCAGGTTCCCACTCCAGGAAGAGGAAAGAAAAGCAGTAAATCCAACAGAGAACCAGCAAATCCAACAGAAAAGCAGCAAATCCAACAGAGAATCAGCAAATCCAACAGAGAACCAGCAAATCCAACAGAGAAACAGCAAATCCAACAGAGAAACAGCAAATCCAACAGAGAAACAGCAAATCCAACAGAGAAACAGCAAATCCAACAGAGAACCAGCAAATCCAACAGAGAAACAGCAAATCCAACAGAGAACCAGCAAATCCAACAGAGAAACAGCAAATCCAACAGAGAAACAGCAAATCCAACGGAGAAACAGCAAATCCAACGGAGAAACAGCAAATCCAACAGGCATCAGGCCCAGCGCAGCACCCTGGGGTACTCGTAACGATGAGCCTGATTCTGGACCACAAGAGGAAGGTGCTGGCAGAGCAGCGGATTAATTAGGACAGGAGGAAAGATCAGGGTAACGAGGGGATGGAGGACAAAGGCGGCACAGTGAGGAAGCCTGATGAAAGCTGCAATCCAAAGAGGCAGGAGCAGGCTCGGGAGGGAGTCAGGATTTCTCCAGTGAAGCAGCCAGAGGGAGGGGTGCTGCAGGGAGAGCGGCTCTGCTGCCAGGCTGGATGCTGCTCGGGGCCGGGGCAGATGGAGGTTACTGGAGCCCCTGAAGATGCTGTGATTCGCAAGCTTTCCCAGGGGCAGCCTCTGGCTGTGCCAGCCAGGGCTCCAGCACCTCCTGCTCTGCTGCTACCGGCTCTTCAGCTGCTTCTGCCCAGGCTCCCGCGTGCTGCTGTGCCACACGTGCAGCCATGAGAGCATCAGCTGCAGGAGGCTCAGCTCGTGATCTCGGGCTGCAGATGAGGAGGTAGATCCTGATTTCCTTTCTGCCAGGGAACTGTCACCTCAGAGCGGCCCCAGAGTCACCCCTCCCCAGCCAGGAGGCCGTGACACCGCAGACACGTTTCCTGGGTGCCGAGGAGGCTGCTTTGGGCTGTGGAGCTGCTCCTACTGCAGCTCTTCATGGGAAGCAAATGGCTTGAAGGGTAGAACAGGAGACCAAAGGCTTTGGGAAGAGCCGAGCTGTACCACCCCACCAGCACCTCCCTGTGCACAGAGCCAGCCCTCCCAGCACAGAGCAGCTCGCGCTGTCCACGGTGACCCCACGCCGGTCATCGCAGGCGTGTGCTCCCCGGCGGCCCTCGCTCCTCCTGCCCCAAGCTCGGGCCTTTCCTGGGGCTGGCGCTCTGTGTGGGTGAACGCTGAGCACTGAGGGCATGATGGATGGCTGGCTGGATAGATGGATAGATGGCTGGCTGGCTGGATAGCTGGCTGGATAGATGGCTGGCTGGATGGCTGGATGCCTGGCTGGATAGATGGATATCTGGATGGCTGGCTGGCTGGATGGCTGGATAGATGGCTAGCTGGCTGGTTAGCTGGCTGGAAAGATGGCTAGCTGGCTGGCTGGCTGGCTAGCTGGCTGGATAGATGGATAGCTGGATGGCTGGCTAGCTGGCTAGCTGGCTGGCTGGCTGGCTGGCTGGATGGATGGATGGATAGCTGGCTGGCTGGCTGGCTGGCTGGCTGGCTGGCCACACGCGATGACTTCATGGCTGTTGGGCCAGGAAGGGCTCCAGCCTGGCTCATGCTGAAGCTTCTCCCCAGGACCAAACATACAGCCTAAGGGAGGGGCCTGCACTCCCCATCAGCAGTGAAACACCATCGTGGTGGGTCAGTTTGCAGCCCCTGTGCTGCTCCCTGGCTGTGCCCAGTGTGGAGCCATCGCTGTGTCCCCTGGGAAGCCATCACTGAGCTGGTGATGCAGTGTTTGGGCTCTGCACTCGCTGCTCGTCCTGGGCTTCTCCTTCCAGCCCTGGGAAGTTCAGCTGGATGGATCTGTTCCCAGCTGGCTGAATTTGTCTCCTCCTGTCCGTTCCCTGCTGTCTGTCACTCCTCTCCCAGGCTGGACACTGGCACAGGCTCCCCAGGGAAGGGGTCCCAGCCCTGAGCGGGGCTGAGGGCAGGAAGCGTCTGGCTGATGCCCTCGGTGCCACCGCTCTGGGCTGGGCTGTGTGGGGCCAGCAGTGGGACTCCATGGTCCTTATGAGTCCCTTCTGAATCCAGAGGTTCTGTGAGCGTTCCCTTTCTTCAAAGAACAAGGTGTGTGTCGGAAGCAACGACCAGGAAGGTCCAGCGAGGTCCCTGGGTGCTGTAACGAACCCCTACAACCAGCAAGATCCAACCCAGGGACACCAAGAGCAGCCTGGCTGCAGGGCCACCACTCCAGGCCACAGCCCACGGCAGCCTCCGCTCTCCCTGCAGATGAAGCTACACCCCCCTTACCCCCCCCACTCAGAACACGGGGGTGCAGAGAAGGATCCCCACGGGCTGGGGAAGAGCCCGCGAAGCACCGGGACAGCGAAGGGGGGGACAGCTCGTGTCTCCACGGGAGGACACAGGGATGAAGCTGCGATGGGTCCGGCACCGGTACCGAAACCAGACACCCCCCCGGCTGGGAGGGACCCGGGCGGGGGCTGCGCGAGTCACTGCAGGGAACCCGGGGGTCATGAAGGCTCCGAAATCCCCCCCAACCCCCCTCCCCCCCCCCGCGGCCACGCATCGGAGACGGGAAGAACAACAGTGCCCCCTACACACAGCACCGGGCAACGGCTGCCGCAGCCCCAACGCCGGCGGGGACAGACAGACACGGGCGGGACAGACAGACACGACTGGGGACAGACACGGGCGGGACAGACACGGGCGGGGACAGACAGACACGGGTGGGACAGACAGACACGGGTGGGACAGACACGGGTGGGGACAGACAGACACGGGCGGGGACAGACAGACACGGGTGGGACAGACAGACACGGGTGGGACAGACACGGGTGGGGACAGACAGACACGGGCGGGGACAGACAGACACGGGTGGGACAGACAGACACGGGTGGGACAGACACGGGTGGGGACAGACACGGACGGGGACAGACACGGGCAGGACAGACAGACACGAGTGGGGACAGACAGACACGGGTGGGGACAGACAGACACGAGTGGGGACAGACACGGGTGGGGACAGACATGAGTGGGGACATGTCTCACCCCCACACCCTGACCATGTGTCACCCCCACACACTGACCGTGTGTCACCCCCACACACTGACCATGTCACCCCCCCACACTGACCGTGTCACCCCCACACTGACCGTGTGTCACCCCCCCACACACACCATGTCACCCCCATACTGACCATGTCACCCCCCCACACTGACCATGTCACCCCCACACCCGGACCGTGTGTCACCCCCCCACACACCGTGTCACCCCCACACCCTGACCCGCAGTCTCACCGCTGCTGGGCTCTACCAGCCCAGGGTCACCCACCGCAGCAGGAGCGCTGTGACTCCTCACAGGCACCCACCGCCCACCACACTGCACAGGGGGACCCAGAGCCTGCCGGGGTGACCCCGGGGTCCCAGCCCACCCCTGCAGACCCCCGGCTTACCTTGCCGCGGGTCGTACTGCCGCATCTGCACCTCCTCCACACACTCCGCGGGGAACCAGCCGGTCCGGCCCTTCACCGTCCCTTCCCAAAAGCCGCCCTCGCCGATGCTCAGCACTGCGGGGAGAGGGGACAGGCAGGTGAGAGAGGGGAAAGGGGGGACAACATCATCCTCAGGGTCAGTGCAGCCTGGATGGGCAGAGCACGGACACCCCTCCGGGGTCAGGAGGGAAGAAACGCCTCAAGAAGCCACCAAAGCTTCTTTCATGCAGGTCCAGAGGAGAGACAGCGTCCTTCACAGAGTCACAGGGTGGGAAGGGCCCCCCAGAGCCCATGGGGTCCCACCCCCTGCCCAAGCAGGGTCCCTAGGACAGGGGCTGGGATCTCTCCAGAGAAGGAGACTCCACACCCCCTGGGCAGCCTGTCCCAGGGCTCCCTCACTGGGTAAAAGTTCTTCCTATGCTCTAACTCGCAGCCAGTGCCCCTTGTCCTGTCCCCACAGACACTGAAAAGGGGCCGGCCATTCCCCTGCATCCCATACTGAAGATATTGATAAACATGAATATCGTCCCCCCTTAGTCTTCTCTGCAGGCTGAACAGTCCCAGCTCCCTCAGCCTTTCCTCCCAGGGGAGATGCTCCAGCCCCTTCAGCATCCCTGTCCCTCCTCTGGACTCTCTCCAGGAGATCCCTGGCTGGTTGATCCCAGGGAGCCCAGACCTGGACACAACACTCCAGTGGGGCCTGAGCAGGGCAGAGCAGAGGGGGAGGAGCTGCCACAAGGGACAGCACTTGTGACACCCACTGGGTGTTAACGGGGACCCAGGCGTGACAGGGGCTTTGGCAAAACCCCGTCCTGGCAGCTCACTGCTGACCACAGCTTCTGGCATCCCCCGGGCACAGGGGAGTCACAGACCCCCCAGCAACACAGAGAGGGAACGGAACTGGCCATGGGGACAACAGAGTCACTCGGTCCCGGGGCATCCCGGTGTCCTGTGCTCAACCCCCAAGGGCTGTCGCGGTGGGAATGGCACAGCAGACGCTGAGACAGGTCTCTGCCACCGCCAAAGCCCCCAGCCCACCCAGCCTTGCTCTCACTGCCCAAAGCTCACAGCGATGGCCAGGGAGTCCTCAGACGCGCTCTGAAGAGTAAACGGGCTCTGAGTGGAGGAGACTGGAACAGAACTCCCAGCTGGGAGAGTCACAGGACAGCTCAGCAATCCCAGCCTGGGATCCCACCGCTGGCAGCACCCCGACCCCCAGCACGGGCCAGGGTCCTGCTGCCAGGCTGGGCTGTCAGAGCAGCCCTGTGTGGGGGGTTGGGTTGGGTTGCAGTTGGTTGACAACCCCCTGAGTTAACACAGGATCTGAGACCTGGGCTGGCAGAGGCACCCACACGTCCACACTCTGCCAGGGTACCTCCCCTCAGCACCCTCCCAACACCTCCCAGCACCCCGGGCTGACCCCAGGCACTGGTACCTCCCCTCAGCACCCTCCCAACACCTCCCAGCACCCCTGGGCTGACCCCAGGCACTGGTACCTCTCCATTCAGCACCCTCCCAACACCTCCCAGCACCCCTGGGCTGACCCCAGGCACTGGTACCTCTCCATTCAGCACCCTCCCAACACCTCCCAGCACCCCTGGGCTGACCCCAGATCCCAGCACGGCAGCGCCCGTGTGTCGCTCCCAGCTCCATCCTTACACCAGTGTTACTCACAGGTTAAGCCCTGCTCCAGGCCAGCACAGTCCCCACAGAGCAGCTTCTCCCTGACTGTGTCCAGGCACCCGCCTGGTGGGAGCGAGGGGCAAACAACCAGCAGCCTGACTCACCGGCCACACAGGGGACTCGTTTCAGGCTCCAGAGCTGCTCTTGAGATGCAGCCGCCCCTGCTCGCCAGAGGCTGCGCTGCTGCCACGATGTGGAAGAGACCCAGACCCCGTCCCGTGTCTCCCACTGCTCCCACCAGCACTGACAGCGGCACGACGGACGGACAGCGGGATGATGGACAGACAGTGGGACGCTGGATGGACAGTGGGATGCCAGATGGACAGCAGCACACAGGATGGACAGTGGCACACAGGACAGACAGAGGTACACTGGATGGACAGCGGGACGCCAGATGGACAGCAGCACGCCAGACGGACAGTGGCACACGGGATGGACAGCGGCACGACAGACGGACAGTGACATGATGGACATACAGCAGCACACAGGACAGACAGCAGGACATGGGACAGACAGCGGCACACGGGACGGACAGAGGTACACTGGAAGGACAGTGAGATGCCAGATGGACAGAGATACACTGGATGGACAGTGGCACACGGGATGGACAGCGGCACGACAGACGGACAGTGGGACGCTGGATGGACAGTGGCACACAGAATGGACAGTGGCACATGGGACGGACAGAGGTACACTGGATGGACAGTGGGACGCCAGATGGACAGCAGCACACTGGATGGACAGTGGGATGCTGGACAGACAGCGGCACACGGGATGGACAGAGGTACACTGGACAGACAGCGGCACACGGGATGGACAGAGGTACACTGGACAGACAGCGCTCTGAGCTGTGCCCAGGTGCAACCAGGCTTCTGCAGGGCTCTGGGCCTCTGTGCTGACAGGTGACCCCAGGGCCGTGTCACTCCCCGCAGGCAGCAGCCCGACGCTCCCCTGCAGCAGCCCCGCAGCACCCCGGGCCCACAGGCAGCCCCCGGCGCCCAGGACCGGGCAGGGGGGGAGGAACCGCCTGCCCAGGCTCCAAGCCCGCGAGCGGGGCAGCGGGGCGCAGCCGCCGGCGCCGCAGGTCACTGGTGACGGGGGCGGCTCCAGTCACGGTGCCCAGCTGCAGCCCCCGCCACGCCGGGACGGGCCTGAGGCGCCCCAGTCGCTCTCCAGCCATCAGACAGGGTGCACTGGGGGCAGATTCCCTTAACGAGGGCAGGACCAGCCCATCCCAGCCGGATCCCAGACCCCAGCACCCGCTCCAGGGCCTGAACAGGCCACTGCTGGGTTTGCCCACGGGAGCCCTGAGCTGTGGGGTCGGGAGGAAAGGCCCGAGGCAGCTCTGGAGTCACCCTGGCTTTCAGGTTCTCTGCTGGCTCCCTCTCTGCTCTCGACCCCTCCTTGAGGCACAGACCCACCTCTCGCCGCTGCTCTGCCACAGACCTGGCCCTGCCTTCCCCCAGCCCCTTCACAGCCCTTCCTCATCCCCAGCCAGACCCCTGTGCTGCCTCCTGCTCACTCCAGGCACCTGCACCCTCCTCCCTCCCAGGATCCGCTGTGGAACCCGCCGGGTCCTGTGGAAAATTCCCCGCTGAACCGCTGCTCGTGGACCCCAGCCAGCTGCAGATGACAAGGCAGTTGTCCTCAGCAAGGACCATCATTCTTCCCCTGTGTCCCTTCCAGTCATTCCCTTTAACCCTCAGAGCCCCCAGCCAGACCCAGCTCGGCAGCCGCAGCCCCTCCAGACCGGCTCCCGGCGCCCACACGGGCACCGCTGGCTGTGCCACTGTGGACTTTGCCAGGGGCAGCTCCAGGACCTGGTCCTGCCCCTGCTGTCTGCACAGCACAGAGCAGGGCTCCCACCGGACAGGCTCCAGCTGTGCCCAGATGTGCCTTTCACAGGGGCCGGGACCAGGCAGGTGGCTGGGACTGCGAAGCCCCTCACGTGGTTCCTGCCACCCCTGCCCACCTTCACTCCCATTCTCCTTCGCTTCAGGGGTTCTGAGACCAGAAGAAACCCAAGCCCTGGCAGCCACGGCTCTGCCCTTCCTTCACCCCCATCCACCTTTCCAGAGTGACCCAGGAGCTGCCCTCAGCCCCTCAGACACGGATTTGCCCCCCTGCATTCCTGTCTCCTCCCTACCAGACACATCACACCCACACTGCTCTGTTCCTCAGGGGGCTGGGCTCAGGCCAACCCTTATCTCATTCACTGCTCGAGCTGCAGCTTCCTCCTCTGCTCTGTCTCACCAGACAGTTTCCCTCTCACTCTCCATCCCTCTGGCGTGTGCTGAGGCCGCAGCAGCCGCTGGCCCAGAGCCCAGGGAGGAGGAACAGCCCCATCCTCACAGAGCCCCCAGGCTGGAAAAGACCTTTAGAGATCATCGAGTCACCATTCCCATCCTGAGCTGCCCCAGCTCCCTGAGCACCTCATCTCCCCTCTGTTCAACACCCCCAGGGCTGGGGACTCAGCCCCCTCCCTGGGCAGCCTGTGCCACAGCCCCACAACTCTGCCAGGGAAGAACTTTGCCCTCCCAGCTGAGCTGACCCTGCCCTGGGGCAGCTTGAGCCCATTGCCCCTCGGCCCAGCTCCTGGCCCCTGGCTGCAGAGACCATCGCCCACCTCTCTGCACCCTCCTGCCAGGGCAGGGCAGGGCAGGGCAGGGCAGGGGGGAGAAGGGCTCCCCTCAGCCTCCTCTTGCCCAGGCTCAGCACCCCCAGCTCCCTCAGCCGCTCCTGGGAAGCTTTGCTGCTCTCCAGCCCCTTCCCCAGCCTGGTTGCCCTTCTCTGCACTCGCCCCAGGACCCCCATGTCCTTCTGGTGCTGAGGAGCCCAGCACTGGACCCAGCACTCCAGCTGCAGCCTCCCCAGTGCCCAGCCCAGGGGCACAAGCCCCTCCCCAGCCCTCCTGGCCACGCTGGCTCTGACACAAGCCAGGCTGCCCTTGGCCTTCCTGGCCCCTGGGCACACTGCTGGCTCATTTCTTGCTCTGAGGAACACCAGATCTCTCTTTGGCATCAGAGGCTGTCCCCTAGGAGGGATCCACTGCCATCTTCCTCCTCCCAGCTTCTCCCTGGTGAGTCCCAGGGTGGCACCGTGCCCGGAGCGCAGCCCGGCCGCAGAGCATCCCGACTCCAGGTCCTGCTGGAGAACCCACCCCCCCCCCATCTGCAGGGACCCCGCTGGGCCCTGGGCTGCCACAGACCCCTCCAGCCCTGGCAGCCAGTGGCCTCTTTTCAGCAGCACTTTGGGTGAGTCCTGCCTAAAGCCAGCGCTGCAAGGAGAGAGCTGGAAGCACCGGAGCCAGGAAGACACCCTGGCCAGGGCTCTGCCTGGGGGTCACCCAGGAGCTGGAGGTGTCGGTGTCCTCTGGGGGGGCAGCAGCTCCAAGACCCGAGTCCACCCGGGGCCTCTCCACACTTCAGCACTTGGTGTCTCCTCCAACACCCCCACCAAGTCACTACCCCTGTCCCACCCCAGCAGCTGGACCCGGACACGGCACCTGGATCTCACCCACCATCCTGGGGGGGGGGGTCTCTGTGTCCCTGGGGGTCTTGGCCAAATTCCCAGGGAGCAAGTTAATTCGGCTTCAGCCTCTGGAGGGGCAGAGACACACAGAACCACAGAATGGCCTGGGCTGGGAGGGACCCCAAGGGTCCCAGAGCTCCAACCCCCTGCCACAGGCAGGGACACCAACCTCCAGGCCTGGAGCTACACAAGGGTGCCCAGGGCCCCAGCCAACCTGGCCTTGAACACCCCCAGGGACGGGGCACCCACCCCCTCTCTGGGCAGCCCCTTCCAGCCCCTCAACACTCTCTCTGCACAGAACTTCCCCCCAGTCTCTCCTCTGCCCCTTCCCTCCTCCAGCTTCACTCCAGCCCCTTGTCCTGCCAGTCTCTGCCCTTGAACAAGCCCATTCCCCTCCTGTTCCTGGGGTCCCTTCAGGGACGGGGAGGCTGCAGTGAGGTCCCCCCACAGCCTTCTCTTCTCCAGGCTGACCCAGACCAGCTCCCTGGTCACTGGAGTTCACAGACCCCTGATGGGTTCAGCCGTGAAGCTGGGGGCATTTCCAGCCCCTGAGCCCTGTACACCCCACAACAGCCCCACTGGCACCACACAGCCCTGTACACCCCACAACAGCCCCACAGACACCACACAGCCCTGTACACCCCACAACAGCCCCACTGGCACCACACAGCCCTGTACACCCCACAACAGCCCCACAGACACCACACAGCCCTGTACACCCCACAACAGCCCCACTGGCACCACACAGCCCTGTACACCCCACAACAGCCCCACAGACACCACACAGCCCTGTACACCCCACAACAGCCCCACTGGCACCGCACAGCCCTGTACACCCCACAACAGCCCCACAGGCACCGCACAGCCGCCTGCTGGGATTAGTTACAGCCCAGTGCTAAAAGCTGATACAACCCCCCATCCCACGAACAACCTGGCTGTGCACAACCCCCTGGCAGATGCTGAGGGTCCCCTCGTCCCCCAGCAGGTCCCACTCCAGGTCTGGCTTGGTGAGAGCCCAGGGAGAGACACGTTGGCGGCTGCGCTGGGGAACCGGGGAAGAGCTGCCCAGGGCGGCCAGGCCAAGAGAGCCACAGAGCTCCAGAGAGAGAAGGGTCTGTCCACCGGCCTCCTGACCCCCCCAAAACGCCCTGGGGAGGCTCCTGGCCCTGGTTACACCTGAACAAGCCTCCTCCAGACCCCTCTTGCTCCTGTACTGCCATGGATGAGGAGCCAGAGCCAGGGCACAGCATGGAAACGGGGCCCTCCCAGCAGCCAGGAGAGAGACGCTGCTGGAGGCACAACCAGCAGCACACCCACCCCACCACTCACACGGAGCTCAGGACACACAACAGGAGTGGGTGTGGGAAGGAGCCCTTCCCACATCCCCCACGCACAGAACCTCATGTGACTGCCTGTCCATGAGCACCTGGCATCCTCCAGCCACCTCCTGCCTCACTGCATCCCTCAGCCACCTCCTGCCTCACTGCATCCCTCAGCCACCTCCTGCCTCACAGCATCCTCCAGCCACCTCCTGCCTCACAGCATCCTCCAGCCACCTCCTGCCTCACAGCATCCTCCAGCCACCTCCTGCCTCACAGCATCCTCCAGCCACCTCCTGCCTCACTGCATCCCTCAGCCACCTCCTGCCTCACTGCATCCTCCAGCCACCTCCTGCCTCACTGCATCCTCCAGCCACCTCCTGCCTCACTGCATCCTCCAGCCATCTCCTGCCTCACTGCATCCTCCAGCCACCTCCTGCCTCACAGCATCCTCCAGCCACCTCCTGCCTCACAGCATCCTCCAGCCACCTCCTGCCTCACAGCATCCTCCAGCCACCTCCTGCCTCACTGCATCCTCCAGCCACCTCCTGCCTCACAGCATCCCTCAGCCACCTCCTGCCTCACAGCATCCTCCAGCCACCTCCTGCCTCACTGCATCCTCCAGCCACCTCCTGCCTCACAGCATCCCTCAGCCACCTCCTGCCTCACAGCATCCTCCAGCCACCTCCTGCCTCACTGCATCCTCCAGCCACCTCCTGCCTCACAGCATCCTCCAGCCACCTCCTGCCTCACAGCATCCTCCAGCCACCTCCTGCCTCACTGCATCCTCCAGCCACCTCCTGCCTCACAGCATCCCTCAGCCACCTCCTGCCTCACAGCATCCTCCAGCCACCTCCTGCCTCACTGCATCCTCCAGCCACCTCCTGCCTCACAGCATCCCTCAGCCACCTCCTGCCTCACAGCATCCTCCAGCCACCTCCTGCCTCACTGCATCCTCCAGCCACCTCCTGCCTCACAGCATCCTCCAGCCACCTCCTGCCTCACTGCATCCTCCAGCCACCTCCTGCCTCACAGCATCCCTCAGCCACCTCCTGCCTCACTGCATCCTCCAGCCACCTCCTGCCTCACTGCAATATAAAAGACTCCCAGAGCAGACTGAGTGGATTTCTGTGACTCAGCAGTTCCATCTTTCCTGTACAACGTTAAAACAAACCACTCCAGGAAAAAATCCAGCCCAGAAAGTGTTGGCTGAGAGGGAAGAGCCTTCAGACGTCCTGCCACGAGACATCAGCTCTCCATGGAGGGAGAAAGGAGCCAGGGAGCTCTCCTGTCACATACTCATCTCTGTGGAGTTTGCAGCTGCTCTCTGACCTGAGGCAGGTTCATCTTGGTGCCCAGCACAGGTCTTTACCCCACTCACCAGGGGAACAGTCGGAGCTAGAGGAGGGCTCGAGTTCTCCCTGCAGCAGAGGAATGCTTCCCCTCAAAGAGGACAAACAACAAATAATTCCTGTCTCTTCAAACTGCCTCTTCCCTGATTCCCAGGAGAGGCCAGGATGGCAACTACAGACACTCAGGCTGCACAGAAGAGACTCAAAATCCCCTTTTGAGTCGTCTCAGTTTTAAGAGTTAAAAGCCACCTTCCAGGAGCAGGTTTTAAGATGCTCTTAGTCCTGGGCACAGAAAGTCCCAGCACAGCACATCCCATGTCCAACACAGAATCCTAGCCTGGTCTGGTCTGGGAGGGACCCCAAGGGTCCCAGAGCCCCAACCCCCTGCCACAGGCAGGGACACCAACCTCCAGGCCTGGAGCTACACAAGGGTGCCCAGGGCCCCAGCCAACCTGGCCTTGGACACCCCCAGGGACGGGGCACCCACCCCCTCTCTGGGCAGCCCCTTCCAGCCCCTCACCACTCTCTCTGCAAAGAACTTCCCCCCAGTCTCTCCTCTGCCCCTCTCACCAGAAGGCCGTGGGCTGGGATAAGGAGCGTTCACCAGACCAGCAGAGGGGTAACTGTGACAGTGCTGACAGGGCTGCAGAGCTGGGACACACAGTGCAGGGTCCCACCGACCCCACAGCTCAGGCTGGGCCGCCCAGAACTGTCCTGGGACCCGACCCTCCCCCAAAACCCGTGTGTCCTGGAGCCACCCCCTGCTCCCCCCAGCCCCCTTTGCACTGAGCAGGGTGTCCCTGGCATGGGATACCCCTCTGGCCAGTCTGGGTCCCCTGTCCTGGTGCGTCCCCTCCTCCCTTGTTAGCAGGGAACATGAAGAGCTGGGAGAGCCCCTGACTGCCCCACACAACGCGGGTGGTGCCAGCACTGCCCCATCCCGACACCCCATCCGCTGCTGCAGGAGAAGGTAACTCCCTCCCACCCAAACAGGACAGGGGGGTTTCCTCACCGCCCCTTGGGAGGGCCCGGGGAGGATCTGACCTGAGGCACAGCTGAGTGTCGCTGCCACAGCTCCAGCCCAGGGACACTGAGCTTGTGCCTCAGCGCCCAGCTCTTGCCTCAAGAGCTTCGTGCACGAGCCTGGAGCAGCTCTGTCCCCGAGAAGGGCAGCGCTGCCTTCGCTGGGGACTGTGTGGAGTGCCCAAGGGGCAGAGGGCACCACGCACCCCACCCCGGGAGCCCAGCACGGGGCCAGCAGGCTGCCAAGCCCAGTTTGGAGGGACACGGGGTCTGGCTGGGGTTTACAGGTGCTGGGTGCTCACAGCCTCACTGGACAGGCCAGGCTCAGGTTTGCCACCACCTCTGCACCCCTGGGACCACGACAGGGATGCTCCCCAAGCCGAGCTGCTCGGCGGACTCACAGCACCAGTAACAGCCGAGCACTGGTGTCCAGCCCCAGCTCCCAGCTCCTGCCCACAGGCAGCACCTGAGCTCGGATGCTCCCAGCCAGGGACACGGTGCTCCCTGCCCAGAGCCATGAGAGCCTCTGCCACCAACACAGCCTGTCCCTCGAGGCACCCACAGCCTGCTGCAGAGGCACCCGAGACAAGCAGCAGCAGACAGGGCTCCTCTCCACACCCGTTCCTGCCCTGGCATCAGCACCCCACACTTAAATAGAATCACAGAATCACAGGGGCTGGAAGGGCCCCCAGAGCCCATGGGGTGCCACCCCCTGCCCAAGCAGGGTCCCTAGGACAGGGGCTGGGATCTCTCCAGACAAGGAGACTCCACACCCCCTGGGCAGCCTGTCCCAGGGCTCCCTCACCCTCACTGGGAAGAAGTTCTTCCCCAGACTGGGGGGAACTCCCTGTGCTCCAGCCTGAGCCCATCGCCCCTTGTCCTGTCCCCACAGACACTGAGCAGAGGCTGCCCATGGCCCCTGGGTCCCACCCTTCAGCTCTTGATCCCCAGTGATCAGATCCCCTCTCAGGCTCTTCTCTGCAGGCTGAACAGCCCCAGCTCCCTCAGCCTTTCCTCCCAGGGGAGATGCTCCAGCCCCTTCAGCATCCCTGTCCCTCCTCTGGACTCTCTCCAGGAGATCCCTGGCTGGTTGATCCCAGGGAGCCCAGTCTGGACACAACACTCCAGTGGGGCCTGGCCAGGGCAGAGCAGAGGGGGAGGATCCCCTCCTGTCACCTGCTGCCCACACTCCTGATGCCCCCAGGATCCCCTTGGCTCTCTCAGCCCCAGGGCACACTGCTGGCTCATGGCCACCCTGTCACCCACCAGGACCCCCAGGTCCTTCTCCTCAGGGCTCCTCTCCAGCAGCTCCCCCCAGCCTGTCCTGATTCCAGCCCTTATTCCTTCCCAGGGGCCAGACTCTCCACTTCTTTTCTCAAACCCCACCTGGTCTCTCCCTGCTCTCCAGCCCATCCAGGTCTCTCTGGATGGCAGGACAGTGTCCTGCCTGCCAGCCTCTCCTCCCAGCTCTGGATCAGCAGCACTTGCTGAGGGTGGATGCTGTTCCCTCATCATCACATACCTTCCAACCTCTTTAAAAGCTGCCCTTGGACAGCGTTGAAGCTTCACTAAACTTGCAGCCTGACCCTGGCCCAGCACGATTGACGCCTGGAGCGGGGGGTCCTGTGTCACCTGCACCCCGTGAGGTTTGGGGCTCCAGCTGCCAGAGGAACTGAGGCACAGCTGGGTGTGAGCGAGCCCTGAGCCAGCACAGAGCTCAACCAGGGCGATGAGCCCCTCACAGTGAGCTGGGACCCGGCCTGAAGAACGGGCACAGAGAGGGAACTGGCACAGGGACAGAGCTCAGCCCACCCGCACCATCTGTCGCCAAGGACGTGGCAGCTTCGCTGGCACCATCAGAGGCAGCAGGTAAAACCAATTAATCTCAAGACCTGGGGGCCTGAGACGTCTCCAGGAGCAGATGGGATCCCCCTGGGAGCTGCTGAAGGGAAGGGCAGGAGCCCACACAGCAGCGTCACCGCAGACGCTCGGCCCTGCGGCACGGCACATGGTCCCAGGGCAGGGGGTCTGCAGGGGGCTGTCACACACCTTTCCCCGGTCACCTCTGCTCTACCTGAGCTTCACAGCCCAGTCATCAGTGCTTCAGGGACACACCAAGGCTGGTCTGCAACCCGAGTGCCACGTCCCGTGCCCAGCACCCCTCAGGGACGCAGGGAGCGAGCTGGGGACCGGGCAGAGGACTGACCACAGAGGTGGCCTGGTGACCGCAGCGATGCTCAGGGCAGGGGGGCAGCAGAGCAGCCCCAGCAGCTGTCCCCAAACTGGTGTCTCACCCTGCCTGGGGACAACATCGCTGTGCCCCAGGAGCAACATGTCAGCCACGGCCTCAGCCCAGAGCTGCTGGTGCTGGATGGGGCCTGGTGCTCCCTGCAGATACAGCCCTGACCTCGAGCCTGGCTCACCTGTCTGTGGGACCTGGAGCCTGGCAGAGACCTGAGGCTGCTCCAGAAACACCCCAGGAGCTCCCTTCACACCACAGCTCTGCTCCTCCCTGGCAGCGATCCCAGGAGCGGCAGCGGTGGCACATCTGCTCTCCCCACCCCTGAGCAGAGGATCCCAGAGTCCCCAGGCTGGAAAAGCCCTTGGAGCCCCTGGAGTCCAACCATCCCTGTCCTGTGCTGCCCCAGCTCCCTGAGCACCTCATCTCCCCTCTGTTAGACACCCCCAGGGCTGGGGACTCAGCCCCCTCCCTGGGAGATCCCAGGAGCTGCAGAACTCCTCAGGGAGAATCCTGCCAGGTCCTGGCATCACCCTGCCTGGGGGGATTTGGGAATAGGAGCGGCCCCACCAGCCTGTCCACACCTCAGGTGAGCAGGATGCCCTGGAGAACACCCCAAGGCTGGACATGCTGCACCTCTGTGCTGCTCTGTTCCTGTGCCATGGCACAGCCCAGGGAGGCACAGCACAGCCCAGGGAGGCACAGCACAGCCCAGGGAGGCACAGCACGCTCACTCAGGGCACTGTGGATCTCCCCACACCCTGGCTGTGGCAGGAGCTGCATCTGGGGGAACATCCCATTCATCCTGGTGAGCAGCACGTGCTGGTGTGAGTGGTGCTGGCACAGCAGAGCAGCCTGAGCCCCTCCAGCTGCCCCGTGGTGTCGGGGGACCCTGGGAAAAGGGGTCTCAGTCCCTCACATGGAGGTGCTGCAGGAGAGGCTGCTGGGGCTGGGGAGCTGGACACAGGAACCTGTGTTGTGATTCATCCGAGGGTTCCAGGGCAGGTTTGGCTTTAGGGAAGGTGTGACAGGCCTGAGATGTCCCCACAGACTGGTTGTCAGACTGGCTGCTGCTGGGAGGGCTGCAGGGCTGGGCTCTGTGCTTCAGGCTGGCTGAAGGATCACCAGGGCGATGGACACGTGTGGTGGCCAAGGAAGGGGCACAGAGCCCACTCCTGGTGTGGGAATGAATGTCCCCAGGAGATAGGGAAGGGAAAGGGGAAAACGTGACAGGGGAGCAGAGCAGGAGGCAGGGACAGGGCAGCAGTTGCCTTTCAGCTCTGGCCATCTGGGTCAGGGCTGGCTGGCTGAAGCCTCAAGCATCTCCTGACTCTGCTGCCTGGGTACCAGAGCTGGAGCTCTGCAGAGGCTGAAGAGTCCTCATTAACATTTGGGGAGTAAGTTAATTCCCTTCCTTTCCTATTCCAACCTGCTGACTTTGATTGGCACTATTTTTTACAATAAATGCTTAATTAAAGGCATAATGACTGTCTAATGATTGTATTAAAAGCAAGATGATTATAAAAATCAGCTTAGCAGCTGGAGGCTGCAGGGCTGGAATAGCTCAGAGCAGGGGCTGGGGCGGCGGCGCTGGGGAGGCTGCGAGCACAAGGAGATGGTGTCTCAGGCTGGAGCCATGGGCTGAGCCCAAGGGGATGAGGGTCAACAGGGCCAAGGGCAGAGTCCTGCCCAGGGGACACAACAACCCCCACATAGCTACAGGCTGGGGCAGAGCAGCTGGAGAGCTGCTGGGAGAAGGAGCTGGGGGTGTGGGGTGAGCTCAGCCTGCCCAGGAGCCAGCAGTGTGCCCGGGGGGCCAGGAAGGCCAAGGGCAGCCTGGCTTGTGTCAGAGCCAGCGTGGCCAGGAGGGCTGGGGAGGGGCTTGTGCCCCTGGGCTGGGCACTGGGGAGGCTGCAGCTGGAGTGCTGGGGCCAGTTCTGGGCTCCTCAGCACCAGAAGGACATGGGGGTCCTGGAGCGAGGGCAGAGAAGGGCAGCCAGGCTGGGGAAGGGGCTGGAGAGCAGCAAAGCTTCCCAGGAGCGGCTGAGGGAGCTGGGGGTGCTGAGCCTGGGCAAGAGGAGGCTGAGGGGAGCCCTTCTCCCCCCTGCCCTGCCCTGCCCTGCCCTGCCCTGGCAGGAGGGTGCAGAGAGGTGGGCGATGGTCTCTGCAGCCAGGGGCCAGGAGCTGGGCCGAGGGGCAATGGGCTCAAGCTGCCCCAGGGCAGGGTCAGCTCAGCTGGGAGGGCAAAGTTCTTCCCTGGCAGAGTTGTGGGGCTGTGGCACAGGCTGCCCAGGGAGGGGGCTGAGTCCCCAGCCCTGGGGGTGTTGAGCAGAGGGGAGATGAGGTGCTCAGGGAGCTGGGGCAGCACAGCACAGGGACGGTTGGACTCCAGGGGCTCCCAGGGCTTTTCCAGCCTGGGGACTGTCTCTGTCTCCAGGGAAACTCCTCCTCCCCCAGAGATACCACCAGCATCACCCGAGACTCCTTCAGAGACTCTTCTCCCGGTTACAGGGTGCAGGGGGCACCTCTGCACAAGGTGGGCGCCGTGTTTGGGCTCTGAAGCTCCTCGATGAGCAACACCCCCACCTTGGAGCAACACCCCCACCTTGGAGCAACACCCCCACCTTGGAGCAACACCCCTACCTGGGAGCAGCACCCCCACCTTGGAGTAACACCCCCACATCGGAGCAACACCCCTACCTGGGAGCAACACCCCCACCTGGTCCCTTCCTCCCCGCGCCCACCAGCACCCACCTCACAACGCGGAAACGCTTCTGGGGAGGGCGGCACCTCGGAGACACCAGATCCGGCTGCGGGCACGGCCGGGCTGACACGCAGGGACACGCAGGGACACGCAGGGACACGCAGGGGCAGCTTGGGCACAAAGTGACACACAGGGACACGCAGGGACACACAGGGACACGCAGGGACACGCAGCGACATGCCATGACTGGCCGCGACATGCTGGGGCAGCTCAGGCACGCAGCCACACGCAGCCACACACCGGGGCAGCTTGGGCACACAGTGACACGCCACGACACGCAGCGACACACAGCGACACACAGCAACACACCACGACACGCAGCGACATGCCACGACACACCACGACATGCCACAACACACAGCGACACGCCATGACACGCAGCGACACACCACGACACAGCCACATGCCACAACACACCACAACACACCACGGCACACAGCGACACATCACAACACGCAGCCACACGCCACAACACGCCACGCCACGCCACGCTGCGACACACGACGACACGCAGCGACACATGACGACACGACACGCAGTGACACGCCATGACATGCAGCGACACGCAATGACATGCAGCGACACACGACGACATGCCACGACACGCAGCGACACGCCACGACACACCGCCACACGCCACGACACACCGCCACATGCCACGACACGCCGTGACACACCATGACCCGCCGCCACACGCCACGACACGCAGCCACACACCACGACACACCGCCACACGCCAGGACATGCCGTGACACACCATGACATGCCACCACATGCCACGACACGCAGCCACACGCCAGGACACGCAGCCACAGGCCGGGACAGCTCGGTCACGCCGCGGCCGCTCAGCGTGTGTGGGGAGCAGCACAGGTGGGGCACAGACGGGGCACGTCTGGGGCTCTCTGCACCCAACACACACGCGGGGTGCAGGCTGGGGCGGAGCAGCCCCGGCTGGGACGGGTCGGTCCCGGGCAGGGACACACGTCCTCTCCTCACGAGCGAGGAGGGGGGCACCTGCAGCAGGGGGGCTCAGGCACCACCCACCACACCAAGCTGGGGGTCTCCAGGCACAGCAAGAGCAGCGGGGAGTGAGGCAGCAGTGTGGGGACCACCACTCACACTCACACACACCCCCCCGCCTTTCCCTTCCTCCCGTTCCAGAGGAACAGCCGTGGAGACATTCCAGGTACAGGAGGAGGAGAGGGGGATGCACCGTGCACCCCGAGAGAGACACAACACCCCCTGTGCTCCCGTTCCCTCCTCCTGCAGCCTCACAGCACCGACAGCCCGACGGGGAAGCCGATGCCTGAGGAAGAGCCGATGGCTACAGAAGTGTCTCCCTCAGAAGGATGAGCTGGAAAGGAGCCACTAACCCCTGGCCAGGGCCAGCACTACGAGCACTGGACAGAAATCCCAGACATTCTCCCATTTCCGTGCCCACTGGTGCCTGGACCCAGCAGTGCCCGGGCTGCAGCTCCTCCTGCGCCCCGGGAGCAGCCCCCGCAGCCCCTGGGGCAGAGCACACAGCAGGCTGGGCCCTGTGCTGGGCAGCCCAGGCTCACCTGCCCACCCATCGCGTTGGTCACAAAGCCCAGCCCAGCCCCTCACGTCTGTCCTCGGGGGGCACCAGATGAGCCCACTGGAGGGGCCCGGGGCCCGGAGCCTCAGCTGGGAGCCCCTGGGCCAGCACCAAGAGAGGCTGAACCCGTGCGTGACCCTCTGTGCTGCCACCTCCCCTGTGGCCCCAGCCCGGGAGGGGACACAGCCTGAGCCAGGGGAACCAGCTCACTGCCTAAATAACAGGGGTTCCAGCTGGGACCCCCCACCAAACACCACAGCACCCCAGCACACCCCGACACGGGCGCTGCAGCCACGGGCACCACTGGCAGCAGCGCTGGCAGCTGGGAACTGGGGGGAGGAGCAGGGGAAGCACCCCAGGCACAGGCTGGAGGTACCAGGGGCTGAGGGTTGGCAGCAGCGATGGCTGCCCACAGCCCACAGCCCACAGCCAAGAGCCCACTGCCCACAGCCCACAACCCACAACCCACAGCCAAGAGCCCACAGCCAACAGCCAACAGCCAAGAGCCCACAGCCCACAGCCCACAGCCCACAGCCCAGGGCGCAGGATGCTGCCAGTGCAGAGGAGCACACGAGTGCTGCTGCTGCTGCCTGAGCAGGGCTCAGGGAACCCACTCCCAACTGGGAGCAGAGAGGGGCAGAGGGCCAGGGGAGTCACAGAATCACCAAGTTGGAAAAGACCTTTGAGACCCTGGAGTCCAACCATACCTGTCCCACCAGCTCCCCGAGCACCTCATCTCCCCTCTGCTCAACACCCCCAGGGCTGGGGACTCAGCCCCTCCCTGGGCAGCCTGTGCCACAGCCCCACAACTCTGCCAGGGAAGAACTTTGCCCTCCCAGCTGAGCTGACCCTGCCCTGGGGCAGCTTGAGCCCACTGCCCCTCGGCCCAGCTCCTGGCCCCTGGCTGCAGAGACCATCGCCCACCTCTCTGCACCCTCCTGCCAGGGCAGGGCAGGGCAGGGCAGGGCAGGGGGGAGAAGGGCTCCCCTCAGCCTCCTCCTCTCCAGACTCAGCACCCCCAGCTCCCCCAGCTCCTCCTCACAGGATCTGTCTCCAGGAAGGAGCGAGGTCCCTTCCAACAGACCAGACCAGAGCCACCTGCCTCAGGGAGGGGGACGCGTCTCCCCAGATCTGTCACACGAGCTGGACGTGAGGAAGGGGCTTCACACACTCGTGAGGACTGTCTGTGTGGGACGCTGCAGAGAGGGGTGGGAAGCTGCAGAGAGGGGTGGGAAGCTGCAGGAGGTGTGGGAAGCTGCAGCAGAGCCCCCCCTGCCTCACGCTGCTCGTGCCCCCCACGCTCCTCAGCGCTGCAGAGCGGGATCCCCCCGATGCCTCGCAGGGTCTGGCGGGCAGGGAGCAGCAGCACATCCCTCCCCAGCTCCGCCCAGGGCTCCACGCTGCCCAACACGCTGCCGGCCACACAGGGCTGCCAGGAGAGCAGCGATCCCAGACTCAGCTCCGTGCCAAGCTCGCTGCTCACCCCCTGCTCTGAGGAGGAGGAGGAGCCCGTCAGCGCCCCGGAGTTGAGGAAATCCCTTTGTCTGCAGCCTGAATCCTCCTTCCCTGAGGCGCGGAGGCTGCTCCGCCCTGTTAACACCCCTGGAGCTGCTCAGGCGCCGCGTCGCAGGCAGCGAGTCGGGGTCCGGCGGGGTACCAGGGGCTGATGTGATTCCTCTGAGCCCGGAGAGCTGAATGAGCCCCTCTGGGAGCGACACAGCCCCGGGGACTGGCAGCTGCAGTTCTGCTGCAGCCTGTAGAATCATAGAATCATAGAATGGCCTGGGCTGGGAGGGACCCCAAGGGTCCCAGAGCTCCAACCCCTGCCACAGGCAGGGACACCAACCTCCAGGCCTGGAGCTACACAAGGGTGCCCAGGGCCCCAGCCAACCTGACCTTGGACACCCCCAGGGACGGGGCACCCACCCCCTCTCTGGGCAGCCCCTTCCAGCCCCTCACCACTCTCTCTGCACAGAACTTCCCCCCAGTCTCTCCTCTCCCCCTTCCCTCCTCCAGCTTCACTCCAGCCCCTTGTCCTGCCAGTCTCTGCCCTTTAACAAGCCCATTCCCCTCCTGTTCCTGGGGTCCCTTCAGGGACGGGGAGGCTGCAGTGAGGTCCCCCCACAGCCTTCTCTTCTCCAGGCTGACCCAGCCCAGCTCCCTCAGCCTCTCTCCATAGGTAGGGGAGCTGCTCCAGCCCCCTGAGCATCCCCGGGGCTCCTCTGACCCCTCTCCAACAGCCCCACATCCTCCTTGTGTTGGGCCCCAGCTCTGGCCACAGGACTCCAGCTGGGGAGGGCAGAGCAGAGAGGGACAATCCCCTCCCTGTCCCTGCTGCCCCCCCTCTGCTGATGGAGCCCAGGATCCCATCGCCCTTCCCAGCTGCAGGAGCCACTGCTGGCTCAGGGGAAGTTTCTCCCCCACCAGAACCCCCAGGTCCTGTAAGCTCAGCCTGAAAGCCAGGAGCCCAAGGAACCCCCAGACCCACCCCAGAGCCACGCAGAGAGGAAACCCTGAAGCACAAAGAACTCTGTGGCCTCTTGGGAAGGAATCCCCACCCTGATGTGTCTCAGGGAGCAGGATGGAGAGCAGAGGGACTCAGGCTCACTGCAGGGACACCCAGAGCCATCCAGGGGCTCCGAGAGCTCCCCAGAGTGCTGGCTGCAGGACCAGGGCTCAGCCCAGCACTCAGAGCCCAGCTGCCAGAGCGGGCTCAGCAGCGCTGCGTGCCCAGCACAGCACCACAGCCACCTTCTGCCTCCTGCCCCTGCACACCCAGGGCAGCACAAAGGACAGCCACCTTCTCCTGCCTCACACTCCCCCCTGGGGCTGGAAAAACCCAGCCACAGAGATCAGGGCAATTCAGACCTCCAGCAACCCCCCCACAAAGAGAGAGGGAACCCGGGTGCCTGTCTGGAGGGTGAGCTGCAGCAACACCAGCTCAGCCCTCGTGAGCCCAGCCAGAGGCTTCAGCACCCAGGACCATGTCCCAGCACCACCTCCCAGCACCACGTCCCAACACCAAGTCCCAGCACCCTACTGAGGAGCAGCATGCACTGGGCTTCCCAACACTGACCATCCAGGGGCTCTGGGGATGTGCTGATGCTCTCAGCTTCCCAACACTGACCATCCAGGGGCTCTGGGGAGCTGGAGCACGCAGCAGCCACGCTGCCTGACAGATACTGACAAACCTGTCTCCTCAACGAGCCCACTCCTGCTCCTGACAGGCCATTCAGGTCCTTGGCCTCCACTGGGTCCTGCAGCATCACATCCTGCAGCTTAACCCCGCACAGGAAGCGCTCTGCTCCCCGAGGCTGAGCCAGTGTTTCCCTGCGCATCCCCAGGCTCCCCGATCAGAGGGGTGGCAAGCAGCCTTTCTCCAAACTATTCAGGGAATCACAGGCTGCTGCCACACTGCTCCCTTCCCAGGCTGAGCAACCCTGCCCTGCACAGGGGCACCTCCTTCTGCAGGGGCCATGAAGGGCGTGGGTCACCCCCCGACAGCTCCATGCCACAGGGAGAGGGGGGCTGACCAGGGAGAGGGGGTTTGGCTGTCGGATGAGGCACCTCAGGGATTCACCCCGTGCTCACTGGTGGGTTTTGCTGTGCTGGTAAGAGCTGTCCTAGCAATCCCTAACTTCCCAGCAGCTGGGGTGGGCTCCACCAGTCCTGGAGCACTGCTCTGACCCTGAGGAGGCTCTTGCTGGTTCAGCACTGAGGAGAGGCGGCTACTCCACGCGCTGGGACTGAACCAGCTCCCATCGCTCCCTGGGTACCACTGGGCTGCTCCTTGCTATGTGCACATTCGCCCTGAGTCAGCTCTGCAGCTGGGCAGGGTCTCTGCTCCTCACTGCCCAGGACGTGCCCTCCCCAGCCCCGGGCCCTGGGCAGGGGGGATGCTGCGCTGCCCGCACACGGCCGGGGCTGTTCCCTGCCGGCCCCGCTGAGCGGAGCAGCTCTGTGCCCGGCCCCACGGCACCTTCTCCTCCAACACTCACAGTCGTTTCACTGCTGCTTCTTTGTAAAAGCCAAAAATTACTGATGCACCTCACCAGCCCCCTGACACCTCTGCTGTTCCCGGTGCCAAGAGCTGGCTGCCCGGCCGGCAGCAGCACAGACCCTCCCTCCTGTCCAAGGCGCCTTGCAGCATGACACTGCACTTCTGCCCGCAGAACCCAGGACCTCCAACAACAAGCACCCCAAATCACAGCCTCACAGGGGTGGCAAGGGCCCCCCAGAGCCCATGGGGTCCCAGCCCCTGCCCAAGCAGGGTCCCTAGGACAGGGGCTGGGATCTCTCCAGACAAGGAGACTCCACACCCCCTGGGCAGCCTGTCCCAGGGCTCCCTCACCCTCACTGGGAAGAAGTTCTTCCCCACATTGGGGGGAACTCCCTGGGCTCCAGCTTGAGCCCATCGCCCCTTGTCCTGTCCCCACAGACACTGAGAAGGGGCTGCCCATGGCCCCTGTGAACTGACAGACCTGGAGCACTGTCAGGGGCCCACAGCTCCTCGCTTCAGCCCTGGCATCTGTCTGCCACGACCAGAGAGCCCACAGCAACCAGGACAGGGCGCAGCAGGGTGCCACACAACCCCCCGTGGGACATGGGGACAGGGAGAGCTGCTGTGCTCCCACCCCCACACCTCTGCTCAGCCTCCACAGCCCAACCAGGGGAGACACCCGGTGCCATGGCCAGGCAGGGCGAAGGTGACCCCAAAACGGTAACACCATGTAGGAGATGACAAGAGAGGGGAGCAGAGACACCAGCTGCTTCTCTCCCTGGAGCCAGCACGGGGCAGGGACGGCGCTGCAGGCTGAGGTCTGTGCTGTGGGGACACAGGAGCAGTGACACAGCCCCACTGAAGGGAACCAGCAGAGGCCCAAAGGCTGCTGCGTCCTCGTGGAGCCTCCCACGCTCACAACACAGGAGTTAATTCTCTCCCCCCAAGCCCAGCACAGGCAGGGGAGTGAAGGCTCAGCCAGGGCTGGATTTCACCTCATGCTGGAAGATGCCCCGAGGCCACTGACCACCCCAGGTCACACTGGTCCCCACGCTGCACTGCCTCCTGCTCACGGGCTCGGGGTCACCACACCAGCACCCCTGTGCCAGCACCCCTGTGCCAGCACCCCTGTGCCAGCACCACGGCGCCAGCACCCCTGTGCCAGCACCACGGCGCCAGCACCACGGTGCCAGCACCAGCCTCCCTGCAGTCCCCAGGCACACAGCATCCTGCCACCCGTGCCAGGAGCTGAGGTGGCTGCTGCCACTGCTCCAGTGCTCCATGCCGAGTGCGATCACCGCCTCGGGGTGCCCACAGGGGCTGCTCCATCAGCACACAGCCCAGTGGGCTGGGGACAAGCACCCACAGGGACACGGCCCAGGGAAGGGACGATTCCCTGCTGAGGAGCAGCCACCCTCACAGCCACTCCTGCCCCGACCAGGGGCTGTGCAGCCCCCAGCCCAGGCAGCTGCTGAGCAGAGCCAGGCACAGAGCGAGCTGTCCCTGGGGACACCACAGCCAGAGCAGCTTGTGACCCACCTCAGCTTGTCCCACAGCTCTCAGGGGCAGCAGAGAGCGTCCCACCTCCTCCATCCGCACCCCACGGGCACTGTCCTGTGTGTCCCCACACGTTCCCTGCCCTGCCTGCTCCTCTGTGCTCTCCCACAGCATCCCTCTGCCACCACTGCTTCCTTTACCCTCCCCACTTCCCAGGAAAACCCTGGGTCATCTTAGGAGGAACCCAGTGCCCTCTGAACATCTGAAAGCAACAGAGCAGAGCCCTGGAGAGCCTGGAGACTCCCCTGCAGCTGCCCTGACTGCCAGAAACCCATCCCAAGGCAGGGAACAAAACGTGGCACAAGAAACAGGCCACCTCAGCTGCACATCAGGTGCAACCTTGGCCACCTCATTTCAAGAGCCCTTCAGAGGCACAGACAAGCCAGAGACCAACAGTGAGGTGACCAGAACCATGAGAAGGCTTCATGGGAAAGGCTGGACACCCTGGGACCTTCCCAAGAGCAGAAAACAAGGGAGGAAGGGTTAGAAAATGCAGTAAGGGCACTGAGGGATGCGCTCGTCCCTCCTGGGGGTAAGAAGGAGGCGGCCAGCACGGTGTCACCAGTGACACTGGTGTCACACCAGCAGGTTCCCAGCAGAACTGGGGACCCAGTAAACACCTCGTATGGTGTGTGGCTCACAGCATATGCTCCTCGTGTGGCAAGTGCTACAGAGGGAGGGAGAAGCTTTCTGGGGGAAGAAATGTGCTAATGAGGAAAGCTGAGAGAGAGGCGAGAGGATCTCCTGCCTGGGGAGGAAGGGGAAGGAGGGAGGAGGATGCTGCAGCCACCCTGGAGCAGCTTCCCTGGCATGAAGGAAACCTGGAGACATTTAACGAGGGTGGAAGAGAAACAGACTCAGTTTCCACAGGAGTCCTTGAAGCACCCTGGAATCACAGGATGGTTTCAGCTGGAAGAGACCCAAGATCACCCCATCCAACCATCTCTCCAGCCCCACCAGGTCCAACACTCCACCACGTCACCAAGAACAGCACCTCCTCTTCTTTTAACCCCCACCAAGGGATGGTGACCCCATCCCCTCCCTGGGCAGCCTGGACCAGTCCCTGGCAGCCCATTCAGTACAGAAACCGCTCCCAATATCCAACCTCAACTTCCCTGACACAGCTCCAGGCTGTTCCTTGTGTCCTGTCACTGGCTACCAGGGAGAAGGGACCAACCCCCCCTCACCTCATCACTGTAGAGAGTGATGGGCTCTCCCCTCAGTCTGCTCTTCTCCAGGCTGAACAATCAGAGAATCCCAGGATCCCAGACTGGGCTGGGCTGGGAGGGACCCCAAGGGTCCCAGAGCTCCAACCCCCTGCCACAGGCAGGGACACCAACCTCCAGGCCTGGAGCTACACAAGGCTGCCCAGGGCCCCAGCCAACCTGGCCTTGAACACCCCCAGGGACGGGGCACCCACCCCCTCTCTGGGCAGCCCCTTCCAGCCCCTCACCACTCTCTCTGCACAGAACTTCCCCCCAGTCTCTCCTCTCCCCCTTCCCTCCTCCAGCTTCACTCCAGCCCCTTGTCCTGCCAGTCTCTGCCCTTGAACAAGCCCCTTCCCCTCCTGTTCCTGGGGTCCCTTCAGGGACGGGGAGGCTGCAGTGAGGTCCCCCCACAGCCTTCTCTTCTCCAGGCTGACCCAGCCCAGCTCCCTCAGCCTCTCTCCATAGGTAGGGGAGCTGCTCCAGCCCCCTGAGCATCCCTGGGGCTCCTCTGACCCCTCTCCAACAGCTCCACATCCTCCTTGTGTTGGGCCCCAGCTCTGGCCACAGGACTCCAGCTGGGGAGGGCAGAGCAGAGAGGGACAATCCCCTCCCTGTCCCTGCTGCCCCCCCTCTGCTGATGGAGCCCAGGATCCCATCGCCCTTCCCAGCTGCAGGAGCCACTGCTGCTCATGGGGAGTTTCTCCCCCACCAGAACCCCCAGGTCCTTCTCAGCAGGGCTGCTCCCCAGCAGCTCTTCTCCCAGCCTGGATCTGTGTCTGGGATTGTTCTGGCCCAAGTGCAGCACCTTGGAGTGACGGTGTTTGTCGTCCCCCATCCCATCCCATCCCATCCCATCCCATCCCATCCCATCCCATCCCATCCCATCCCATCCCATCCCATCCCACACAGCCCCGCTGTCCCAGGCTGGCTGAACGCCTGCCCATGGGAAGCAGGGAAGGAATCCAGCCCTGGCTTTGCCTTGCCTGCAGCCCCAGCTGTTGCTTTACCTATTAACCTGTCTGTGCCCCAACCCACCACTTCTCTCCCTTTCACCCGTCTGATTCTCTCCTCCATCCCCCTGGGGACAGCAAGCGACCGGCTGTGTCAGGCTGAGCTGCCAGGGGGTCACACCACACCCAGGGTCTGGCGCTGCCTCAGCCCTGCACCCCAGCACCAGGCAGAGACCCCTCCCCTGGGGCAGCTCAGCCCCTCCCATGGCTCCCACCGACCCCTCTGGAGGATCCTCTCAGGAGGCTCGTGCATCTCCTGTGCTGCTCTTCTGTGGCCATCACAGGATCATGCAGGGACAGGGAAACTTCAGGGACTGTGGGAACCAGCGGGATGGGAAGGGTCCTCTACTCTACCCCCCAACCCACACAGGCCAGAGAGCAGGAATCAAGGGAAAACAAGGAAAGGCTGGACTCCAGAAGCCCTCAAGCTCCCCCACACAGAGGACAAGGCAAGGAGAAGAGTGGAACAGGATGCAGCAGGATGGGGGAAAGAAGAGAAGAAGAAATGCATAGTTACCCAGGTCACGGAGCAGCTCGTCGACTGTGGAGCATGAATGGAAATGAGAGAGAAAAGGCATGGGACACGTGGACAGGCTGAGAAACACCGAGCTGAAGCACCAGAATCACAGGATCACAGAATGGCATGGGTTGGGAAGGGCCCCCAGAGCCCATGGGGTCCCACCCCCTGCCCAAGCAGGGTCCCCAGGACAGGGGCTGGGATCTCTCCAGAGAAGGAGACTCCACACCCCCTGGGCAGCCTGTCCCAGGGCTCCCTCACCCTCACTGGGAAGAAGTTCTTCCCCACATTGGGGGGAACTCCCTGGGCTCCAGCTTGAGCCCATCGCCCCTTGTCCTGTCCCCACAGACACTGAGCAGAGGCTGCCCATGGCCCCTGGGTCCCACCCTTCAGCTCCTGACACCCAGTGATCAGATGCTGCTCACTGGGCCACAGGACACACGGCCCGTGTCAGCTGAGCAGGACACCCATGGGACTCTGGTGCTCCCAAACACTCAACCCAGAGAGGTGTCTGTCTGGTTTGTCCTCCGAGGTCCTCAAGAAGCACCAAGTGCCTCCAGATCTGAACATCATCATCAATAAACACGGCACTGAGTGTCCTTCCCACCCTTGCTTCCTGAATTACCTTCCAGGCCGGCCTGCCCCGCTGGGCTCTCACCCTCCTCGAGCCTTACCCCTTCACATGGGGCAGGAACCTCTCCAGCTTCACCACCACAAGGTTTGCTGGAGCTGCAGGTCCTGCATCACCCAGCTGGGGTGAGGAGTGAGGAGCTGTGTGGGGAGGGCAGAGCCCTGCTGGCTCTGTGGCTGGGTGCCTGTGCCACGCCGTGGGATGGGGCTGCAGCTCAGAGCATCCTCAGGCAACGCCGGCTCCACACCTCCCCCAGCTGCTCTGCAGGGTCTGGGGTTTATGGTGCTGCCAGAGATGGGTCCCACTGCACCTACCACAGAGCATGGAGCCCTGAGCAGGAGGACTTGGGGGTGCTGGGGGATGAGGAACTCAACCCTACCCCACACTGTGCACTGGCAGCCCCAAAAGCCCCCTGTGCCCTGGGCTGCACCCCTGGCAAGGCTGGGACAGGGGGATCCTGCCCCTGGACTCCACTTGGGGACACAGACCCCCAGCAGTGCTGCTGACAGCTCAGGGGCCCCCAGGACAAGGGGGACATGGAGCTGTGGGTGCCAGTCCCCAGGAGCCCCAGAGATGATGGGAGGGCTGGAGGCCTCTGCTCTGGAGCCAGGCTGGGAGAGCTGGGCTGGCTCAGCCCAGAGAAGAGAGGAGAAGGCTACTTCTGGGGAGAGCTCCCTCGAGGGGCTCCAGGAGAGCTGGAGAGGGGCTGGTGCCCAGGGCAGGGAGGGCCAGGCCCAGGGGAACGGCCTCCAGCTGCAGGAGGGGATGGAGAGGGGCTGGGGGGCAGGAACCCTTCCTGGGGAGGGGGGAGGCCCTGGCACAGGGTGCCCAGAGGAGCTGGGGCTGCCCCGGGACCCCTGGCAGGGCTCAGGGCCGGGTTGGATGGGGCTGGGGGCACCCTGGGCTGGGGGGGTGGGGTGTGTGTCCCTGCCCCTGGCAGGGGGCACGGGGGGGCTGGGGTCCCTGCCCACCTAAACCATTCTAAACCCCCAGAAGCTCTGGGAGAACATCAGCCCAGGAGCACAGGAGGGAGGGGGAGAGGCGCTGGTTTCCCTTCTCGCAGCTTCCCGCGGCCGTCAGCGCGCAGCCCCGCAGCCTGCGCACCCCCACGCACGGCGACAGGGCTCTGCTCTGTGCACTGTGAGCCTGGTAAACAAATCTTCATCTGCGGGGGAGACTGGGAAGCACCAGACCCAACTCCACCAAGGCTGCACCCATCCCAGCGTCCCACAGCCCCCCCCCCACCCACCGGGGGCTTCAGGGCCCCTCGCTCCCCTGTACAGCTCCCAGTGCTGGGACCCAGCTGAGGGTCAGACACAGACCAGGCTGCATGGGAGCACCCACAGCCCAGGGCCCTGATCAGGCTGAAGACACAAGTCACACTGTCACAGAGTCACAGGGGTGGGAACCACGGGCTCCAGGTGTCCTGCTGGAATCAGCTCTGTGGGTCAGTGCGATCCCCTGGCACCCCTGAGGCTGAGGCTGTCCATGAGCTGGCATCAGGGAGCAGAGAATCATAGAGTCACAGACTCACAGGGGCTGGAAGGGACCCCCGGAGCCCATGGGGTCCCACCCCCTGCCCAAGCAGGGTCCCTAGGACAGGGGCTGGGATCTCTCCAGACAAGGAGACTCCACACCCCCTGGGCAGCCTGTCCCAGGGCTCCCTCACCCTCACTGGGAAGAAGTTCTTCCCCACACTGGGGGGAACTCCCTGGGCTCCAGCTTGAGCCCATCGCCCCTTGTCCTGTCCCCACAGACACTGAGCAGAGGCTGCCCATGGCCCCTGGGTCCCACCCTTCAGCTCTTGAGAACCAGTGATCAGATCCCCTCTCAGGCTCTTCTCTGCAGGCTGAACAGCCCCAGCTCCCTCAGCCTTTCCTCCCAGGGGAGATGCTCCAGCCCCTTCAGCATCTCTGTCCCTCCTCTGGACTCTCCAGGAGACCCCTGGCTGTTTCACACAGCCCTTCCACACCTGCTGCTGCCCTCAAACAGAGAGGGGCAAAGCACAGACCTTCTAAGGATGCCCACGAACGGGGCCACATCAAGAGGCCCTCGGAGAGCCCCAAAGCACCCCAAGGCCCCAGGCACCGTGCTGCTGCCCCAAGTGCAGCCCCACCGGGCTGGGAGCTCAGCACCCAGCCAGCAGACCCCAACTCATCCCCACACACATCACTCCTGCCCCAGCTAGAGCCTTGGCTGCACCACCCAGAGCTGTCCTGCTAATAATAGGTCCGTGTGCCCCCCCAGCCCAAATCTGGGACGCTGCTGAGGTTGAGCGGCGGCACACGGAGGGTTTGGCTGGAATTAATGAAGGGATTTCTAATTCTGGAAGGTAGAGAGGGACAGCTGCCAGCTCAGCACACACCTCACCACGCTGGGCTGGAGCGACACCCCCAGCTCACAGCGGGTCCCATCTAGAGGTCACCTACACCCCACATCTCAGCCCTGGGTTTGTTTCCCAGTGCTCCTGGCAGGGAGACACGTCTCTGCCCTATCACAGCTCTGCCCATTGCCTGGGGGGTCTAACCAACGATGCCCAAAGCCACCCTGACACCCAGAGCGCTCCCTCACCCAGGGGGACAGGGGTCCCCTCCTGTCAGTGAGTGTTGGCAGGGACACCCCATCACTCTGGTAACTCAGTTGTCTCCCCGAGGACAAAGAGGCTCAAGGTCCAACCCACCAGGCTACACACACACCAGGAAACATAGAAACACCCTAATTACATCTTAAAAGAAAGAGGGGGAGGTCTGTTTATCTTCTGCAACTGCAGCCAACTCATTATTTGTATGTCACAGGATCCCAGAATCCCAGACTGGTCTGGGCTGGGAGGGACCCCAAGGGTCCCAGAGCCCCAACCCCCTGCCACAGGCAGGGACACCAACCTCCAGGCCTGGAGCTACACAAGGGTGCCCAGGGCCCCAGCCAACCTGGCCTTGGACACCCCCAGGGACGGGGCACCCACCCCCTCTCTGGGCAGCCCCTTCCAGCCCCTCACCACTCTCTCTGCACAGAACTTCCCCCCAGTCTCTCCTCTCCCCCTTCCCTCCTCCAGCTTCACTCCAGCCCCTTGTCCTGCCAGTCTCTGCCCTTTAACAAGCCCATTCCCCTCCTGTTCCTGGGGTCCCTTCAGGGACGGGGAGGCTGCAGTGAGGTCCCCCCACAGCCTTCTCTTCTCCAGGCTGACCCAGCCCAGCTCCCTCAGCCTCTCTCCATAGGTAGGGGAGCTGCTCCAGCCCCCTGAGCATCCCCGGGGCTCCTCTGACCCCTCTCCAACAGCCCCACATCCTCCTTGTGTTGGGCCCCAGCTCTGGCCACAGGACTCCAGCTGGGGAGGGCAGAGCAGAGAGGGACAATCCCCTCCCTGTCCCTGCTGTCACCCCTCTGCTGATGGAGCCCTGAAATCAGCATCCTGAGGACACGGTCAGGGCTCTACTGTGAGGTGCAGCCCCTTCCCTGCCACCACTAACGAACCCACTGCAGCATCCAGGCTGCAGACAGACCAGTTCATGGGCATCAGTGACCTGAGCTGGAACGTGTTGGTCACAGCGAGTGCTGCTGGTAAGGGGCAGCTCCTGGGCAGGGTTACAGGGAGAATCGTTTCCTTCATTGTAATTACAGCTCTGGGAGCCAAATGAACTGACCCAGATGAACTGTTGTGGCTGGAAGTTGGAGGCCACAACGGCTTGAAGTGGGTAAACTGGTCTCTGACAAGGGGCAGGGTGGGTCAGCTCTTCTGGCTACCCCAGCTAGCCAAGCCACAGCTGGGGGATGGACAAACAGACGCCTCCAATGACCAGGGTGCTGACAAGCAACAGTCACCCCAGCACAGCCACAGTGATGCTACAGACAGTGATCAGTGAGCAAGCACAGAACCCCAGAGTGCCCAGGCTGGAAAAGACCTTTGAGATCATCAAGTGCAACCGTCCCTGTCCTGTGCTGCCCCAGCCCCTGAGCACCTCATCTCCCCTCTGTTCAACACCCCCAGGGCTGGGGACTCAGCCCCCTCCCTGGGCAGCCTGTGCCACAGCCCCACAACTCTGCCAGGGAAGAACTTTGCCCTCCCAGCTGAGCTGACCCTGCCCTGGGGCAGCTTGAGCCCATTGCCCCTCGGCCCAGCTCCTGGCCCCTGGCTGCAGAGACCATCGCCCACCTCTCTGCACCCTCCTGCCAGGGCAGGGCAGGGCAGGGCAGGGGGGAGAAGGGCTCCCCTCAGCCTCCTCTTGCCCAGGCTCAGCACCCCCAGCTCCCTCAGCCGCTCCTGGGAAGCTTTGCTGCTCTCCAGCCCCTTCCCCAGCCTGGTTGCCCTTCTCTGCCCTCACCCCAGGACCCCCATGTCCTTCTGGTGCTGAGGAGCCCAGAACTGGACCCAGCACTCCAGCTGCAGCCTCCCCAGTGCCCAGCCCAGGGGCACAATCCCCTCCCCAGCCCTCCTGGCCACGCTGGCTCTGACACAAGCCAGGATGCCCATTGCTTTCCTGGCCATTTGGGCTCATCCCCACATTCAGAAGTGACAATGATCAAACATTGGAGCCAAACAAGTCCCTGAGCTCCCAGCAGCTGATCTCGGTGTCGGGACACAGAGCAGAGCTGAGGAGACACACAGAGGAAACTCACACCAGGCCAAAGGCCAGAGGCAAACGAGAGCTGGCCCGAGGTCAGCCAGCACAGAGCCTCACCCAGCACCTTCTGCCCTGAGCAGCAGCCCTAGGCAGGTGAGATCGGGGATGGACACTGGCCCAACAACCACAAGCCATCAACCAAAACCCTCCCTGGCCAGCTGCGTGCCCCAGGCATCCACCCCCAGCTGCAGCCTGTCCCCACACAGCTGCAGGATGCTCTGAAGACACCTCTTCCCAGCCCACGCTCAGCCCTGAGACTCCCGAGGTCAGTGGGACCCCCCTTGTTCTCCAAGCATATGGAGAACACTCATAAGCTCTACAGAGCACTGGGCATCTCCTGAGTTACCACAGCCCAGAGCAACCACCTTGAACTGTGAGTCCTGAGCACCTGAGGAACCACAGTTACTCTTAGAACTGAAAATGAGCCCAACAGCAGCCAGAGGCACCGCACAGGAGTTACAGCAGGTCACTGTAACTGCATTACTCCCATTTTAGAAAGAGGTAGGGTGGCATCTCCTTGCCAAGCCCCTAAAAATCTCCTGGGACACCCCTCCATGCCTCCCCCCTGTGTCCTGGCGTTAGCTCTCACACTGCATCACAGCCCAGCTCTTCCCAAGCCCCGGGTCAGACTCCAACCTTCCCTCCCAGAGGCTCCAACATGATGCACCCGGACACAGCAGCATCTCCTGCCCGGTCTGGAGGCAGCTCCTGTCAGCAGCCAGCCCAGGATTTTACTCCATTTACTCCATTTCCCTGCGGAGAGAGGCTGAGAGAGCTGGGCTGGGTCAGCCTGGAGAAGAGAAGGCTGTGGGGGGACCTCACTGCAGCCTCCCCGTCCCTGAAGGGACCCCAGGAACAGGAGGGGAATGGGCTTGTTAAAGGGCAGAGACTGGCAGGACAAGGGGCTGGAGTGAAGCTGGAGGAGGGAAGGGGGAGAGGAGAGACTGGGGGGAAGTTCTGTGCAGAGAGAGTGGTGAGGGGCTGGAAGGGGCTGCCCAGAGAGGGGGTGGGTGCCCCGTCCCTGGGGGTGTCCAAGGCCAGGTTGGCTGGGGCCCTGGGCACCCTTGTGTAGCTCCAGGCCTGGAGGTTGGTGTCCCTGCCTGTGGCAGGGGGTTGGAGCTCTGGGACCCTTGGGGTCCCTCCCAGCCCAGCCCAGTCTGACTCTGGGATTCTATAACCACAAGCCAGGGGAACCACCGCTGCTGCCCAGGGACCGGAGGGAACTGGCACCACAAGCCGTGGTGTGACAGCAAGATCTGCACCAGCAGCAGCGTGTGGATCCTCACTGAATCCCATCAGAAGCAGCAGCAAACCCACCCAGGGTGACTCCTCGTGCCCACCAGCCCCCTCCCCTCTGAAGGGGCTGTGAGGCACCGTCTGGGGAGCCCACGGGCGGCAGCCCCAGCGCGTCCTACAGGTGTCAGACCCGAGGTGCTTATTGAATCCACAAACATGTGGCTGGATCCGAAGCAAGCTGTTCCTGTCAGGCACGGCGATGCCTGCTGGCAGGCTCCTTCCCGACTCCCCGGCAGCCTGTGTGCCAGCACAGCCCCAGACAGTCAAACAACTCAGCTCCACCTTGGGAGCAAACTGCTACAGCGCCAGCCTCACCTCCCCAGCCTGGAACAGCAACACAGCTGAGCGCTGTGCAAGAGGCACCCGCCGGCAGGGCTGTTCTGCCGTTAATTAACTTCACCCTCAGCAGATTAAGGACGCGGAGCTGCTATTCAGCTGAGGCAGAGCGTGCCGAGGCTGCCAGGAACGCGCGTCCCTCCCTCCCTCCCCAGGACGCTGGGGAAGCACAGCAGCACCCCAGGCAGGCTGGGCTGGCCCCAGGGACGAGCCAGGACTGTGGTTCACAGCCCAGGGACAGGTGAGGGATGTTGGGTTCACTATCCCCCCTCCGCCCCGACTGCCGGAGCAGGATGCTGAAGACAACCCCTTCTGGGTGGGACAGGGATGCTGCAGCCAAACCAGCCCTGGCAGAGCCGCGGGAGCCCCGAGCAGGGGCCAGGCCAGGGCTCCGGGCTCCCTACACCCATCCTCAGCCGAGAGAGAAACCGGCTACTGCAGAGTGATTCATCAGACTTATTTTAACTGTCGAACTGGGGACGAGATGGATTGTGCTCTGGGAGAGCTATTTCTTGCCACCGACCAGAGGGAGTCTAGACAACTCCCGCTGCGCACGCCAGCCGCGGGCAGACGGTCCCCCCGCGCTCACCAACAGCCCTTCCGCCTCCCCAGCCCAGAGAGGGGATCCCACTGCTGCCCCGAACCCCACAGCAGCCCTGAGGCAACGGGGTGCCCCGAACCCCACAGCAGCTCTGAGGCCATGGGGTGCCCTGAACCCCACAGCAGCTCTGAGGCAACGGGGTGCCCCGAACCCCACAGCAGCTCTGAGGCCATGGGGTGCCCTGAACCCCACAGCAGCTCTGAGGCAATGGGGTGCCCCGAACCCCACAGCAGCTCTGAGACAACGGGGTGCCCCGAACCCCAGAGCAGCTCTGAGGCCATGGGGTGCCCCAAACCCCAGAGCAGCTCTGAGGCCATGGGGTGCCCCGAACCCCACAGCAGCTCTGAGGCCATGGGGTGCCCTGAACCCCATGGCCAGTCTGCACCAGGGCCACAGCAGCCAAGAGCTCTCCTTGCTCAGGCTGCCAGGTCAGCCAGAGGAACCCGACAGAAAGCTGATGAGGGGCAAACCCCCCAGTGAACCTCCTGCCCTGTCATATCCTAACACAAATTTAGAACTATTGAATAGTTTCCAACCCCCAACGATGACACAAGGTGGTCACAGCAGAGAAGGGTGGGTCTGCTGAGCTCCAGAGTGACGGCAGGGCAGGGACGAGCCCTGTGCCTCCCGGTTAACACAGCCAGAGCTGCGCCGGGATCCCAACAGGGATGGGCTGAAATGGGACTGAGCTAAAGGGACAGGACAAGGGGCTGTGGGCACAGACTGGAGCAGAGGAAGTTCCCCCTGACCCTGAGGAGGAATTTCTTCGCTGGGAGGGTGGCAGAGCCCTGGGCTAGGCTGCCCAGAGACGTTGGGGAGTCTCCCTCCATCTCTGGAGCCATCCCAACCCCGTATCCTGGGCGCTGTCCTGTACAGCTCGAGGGGACCCTGCTCTGGGGGTGGGACTGGGGGATCTCCAGAGGTCCCTTCTGACCCTGAACAGCCTGGGATCTGTAAGGGAAGAAGCATTCAGTCACAGCTGTGGTGCAGGGGTGGCACAGGCCATACTCACAAGGAGATCACAGAATCACAGGGGTGGGAAGGGCCCCCCAGAGCCCATGGGGTCCCACCCCCTGCCCAAGCAGGGTCCCTAGGACAGGGGCTGGGATCTCTCCAGACAAGGAGACTCCACACCCCCTGGGCAGCCTGTCCCAGGGCTCCCTCACCCTCACTGGGAAGAAGTTCTTCCCCACATTGGGGGGAACTCCCTGGGCTCCACCCTGAGCCCATCGCCCCTTGTCCTGTCCCCACAGACACTGAGCAGAGGCTGCCCATGGCCCCTGGGTCCCACCCTTCAGCTCTTGAGAACCAGTGATCAGATCCCCTCTCAGGCTCTTCTCTCCAGGCTGAACAGCCCCAGCTCCCTCAGCCTTTCCTCCCAGGGGAGATGCTCCAGGCCCTTCAGCATCCCTGTCCCTCCTCTGGACTCTCTCCAGGAGATCCCTGGCTGGTTGATCCCAGGGAGCCCAGCCCTGGACACAACACTCCAGTGGGGCCTGAGCAGGGCAGAGCAGAGGGGGAGGGTCCCCTCCTGTCACCTGCTGCCCACACTCCTCCTGATGCCCCCAGGATCCCCTTGGCTCTCTCAGCCCCCAGGACACTCTGCTGGCTCATGGCCACCCTGTCACCCACCGGGACCCCCAGGTCCTTCTCCTCAGAGCTCCTCTCCAGCAGCTCACCCCCAGCCTGGACTGATTCCAGCGGTTAGCCTGGCTTGGTAGCACGAAGCAGCATCTGCCAGGAATGTGACTGAAGACTCTGGGCAGCTAAAGCAAACTTGGCTGTAATTGGATTGAGGAGAGAGAGGCGATGCTGGCTGTCAGTACCCTCCCGTCCTGAAAGCGCTTCTGACAGACGCGGGGAGGAGAGGAGCATGTGGAGGATGAGATGAGACATTTGTATTTGTCCTGCTCTTCCTGTGTCAACAAGCAGAAAATGTCAGGGTGCTGAGGAGAGCTCCACCTCGCTACCAGCAGCCTGGGGAGGGAATAACCTTGGCCGTTACTTCGGCACGTCCTTGGCTCAGCAGCCGCTCGTGAGGATGCTCTTTAAGTCCCGTTACGCTTCACACGACAGGGTTCAGCAGCGCCCAAGGTGGTGCAAAGTCCTCTCTGCTGTGGAATTCAGGGGTAGCAAAGCACAGGAGATGGAGAAGGACCGCGAGGAAGTGCAGGAGCAGAGATCCACCCCCAACACACCTCCTGAAAAACGCTCTCAGTCTCAAATCAAGCTGATGGGTTTTACTCTTTCCCCCAAGGGCTGCATCTGCGAGCGCTGCAAGAGCATCCAGCAGATGAAGAACAAAATAAAAATAGATCACAGGGCTGATTTAATTAAATAAATAAATAAATCAAGGAGGGAGGGGGGAGCACAACATTTCCTCAAAGGAGAAAGTCCATTCTAAAGCAAGATGCCAGCCAGCCAGAGACATTCTGAACAACCTGTTGGAAACGAAGCTGAAGCCACTAAAAATAAAGCCTCCTTGCTGTGCTAGTCAGTCTCCCCACGCCGGTTGTCGCTGTGCTTGGCTTTGGCTACCGAGCTGATGCACACAAGCCAAGTACAAACCACCCCAGTAACATCTGCTGGGAACCTTCTGCTCCCCCGCTGCGCACGGGGCTCGGGACGCGGCTGCCGGGTACCCAGGAGGAGGGAGCAGGAGGAGGAGGATTCCTGCTGCAGAGGGAAGGGTTTTGATGGTATCTTGTTCTTTTGATTGTCAAGAAGGTTCCCTCTCCTAGGGTGACAAGCTGATAAGAGTTCTCAGTGTGTCAAGCCAGATGCCAGGTTCAAGTGATGGCTCTGGGGTGGGATCTGATCCACAGGCTGAGGAGCCTCCCTGGTGTGTTCCAGAGGTGCTGGGACACGTTACTCACAGTGCAAACACCCAGCTGGGACACAGGAGGCACGTATTCCCCTTCTCTTAGTAAAAGGGGAGAAGTCCCATCGAAAACATGCGGGTGAATCAGAGTCACAGGGGTGGGAAGGGCCCCCCAGAGCCCATGGGGTCCCACCCCCTGCCCAAGCAGGGTCCCTAGGACAGGGGCTGGGATCTCTCCAGCAAGAATGCAGAATCCCAAAGGAAAGCACTCCCCCTGACCCAGAGGGACTCAAACCCTTTCACACATCACCCAGTACTCAAAGGCAGCAGAGCTGAGCCCTGGGAAACGGGCAGGGCAGGACAGGCAGCTCACCCACACCACACCCAGTAACACCAACTCTACCTCACAGGGCTGTTCCTCCAGCACCTGTTATCTCACCACTACAGTGTCACACACACGAGTGTCTCTGCAGAGAGTCAGCACTGACACAAGCTGAGGCCTGAGGAAAGGTCCCACAGGTTTCAGAGACTGACACCCCTGGCAGAGGGATTTATCTGTAAGAATAAAGTACAACAAAGTTGCATCAATTTGTTCTCTCCTGAGCCAGCAGAACCTCCCTGCCAGGGTCACCTGAACGAGAAGCAAAGCTGGAGGCAAGTGGACCAGAACAGCTCAGGCC
This sequence comes from Gallinula chloropus, assembly GCF_964237585.1. NCBI lineage: Eukaryota > Metazoa > Chordata > Aves > Gruiformes > Rallidae > Gallinula > Gallinula chloropus. Next base: position 773,061 of record NC_140085.1, on the reverse strand, counting down.
AGATTCATCCCTCCCACACGTGGCAGAGACACCAAGACCCTGGTTCTCTGCTGCCTGACAGGGTCTCCAAACCCTCCCTTCCTTCAGTGATGTTTTTTCTCCTCCAAATTCTTACCAGAGACTTTCTCACCAACAACACCCTGACTTCCAGAAGGGTTCCTTGGCCCAAGCAGGACATTTCCAGTCCAGAAACCATGCTGCTGACCTGCCACATGTGGGATCTCAGTGGAAAAATCCCGCCCTAACCTGAAGCAAAGAAATTTAGCACAGCAGAAAGCAGGACTTCTGACAGACAGCAGTCCCAAGAGGTTGTATAATTCTCATACCAGGCTACAGCAACTAGCCGCATCTTGGCTTCTTCCCATCTCTTTCAGAATGACCTTCCCAGTAGACTAAACAAGGAGGACCAGGAGAATTTCCTGACCCCAGTATGAAGGAAAGGCTTCACCAGTATCTCTGAGTCCCTCCTAGTGCTGGAGCTGTCACAGGGATGCTCTGTAATCAACTCATTCACAGAGCTGGAACGTGAAGCTCGGGACCCAGGGGCTTTGTTACCTGCTGCTGCTGGAGCACAAACCCTGCTCAGCTGAGGCAGGTGCTGAGCACCATCACCTGCACAGAGCCCTCCTGCCCACCCAACCACCCACACAGCCCCCAGCAGCCGTGCAGGCACTGGTGGCCAACACATCTCTTGGTTGGCCAAGGCCAAGAGCATCCTGGCTTGTGTCAGGACCAGCGTGGGCAGCAGGACCAGGGAGATCATCCCCCTGCGCTCAGCTCTGGTGAGGCCACACCTCAAATACTGGGTCCAGTGCTGGGCTCCTCAGCACCAGAAGGACATGGGGGTCCTGGAGCGAGTGCAGAGAAGGGCAACCAGGCTGGGGAAGGGGCTGGAGAGCAGCAAAGCTTCCCAGGAGTGGCTGAGGGCGCTGGGGGTGCTGAGCCTGGAGAAGAGGAGGCTCAGGGGAGCCCTTCTTGCTCTCTCCAACTCCCTGGAAGGAGGTTGTGGTGAGCTGGGCTCAGCCTCTCCTCAGATACCCGGTGACAGGACCAGAGGGAACAGCTGCAGGTTGTGCCAGGGGAGGCTCAGGGTAGAAATGAGGAGAAACCTCTTCTCAGGAGGAGCGGTTGGGCGCTGGAAGGGGCTGCCTGGGGAGGTGGTGGGGTCACCGGCCCTCGGGGTGTCCAAGGGAAGGTTGGATGAGGGACTCAGGGACAGGGGTTAGTGAGTGACAGAGATGGGGGGAGGATGGTTGGACTGGATGGTCTTGGAGGTCTCTTCTGACTTTATTCTGTGATTCAAACATGGCAACTCCAGAGATTAACCCCCCATGCCCAGGGCAGCTTCACCTGCAGCCGGGTGCACCCTGCCTGCTTCGCTCAGGGATGGGGCTGGAGCTGCCGATCCCACCCGCCGTCGGGCAGTGCCCCAGCCCCGGGGCACAGAGCTGCTCCCCTCCCAAACAAGCCTGCTCATGCCTTGGGGTGACACTGAGGAGGCCTGAACACGCAGCCTGATCTGTGGCAAAAATTAAACTTTAAACAGAGTGAGAAGATTTTAGGCCAGACCGATTTTTCCAGCTAGAGTTCAGGGTTACTAAAAATAGAGCCTGCGATGCCAACTGGTGGCAGCTCTAATAATCAGAGAGGGATCACTCGCTCCCTGTGTCCTCAGGGAATCTCCATCTCTTCTTTGCTCCGAAGTGGGTTCTGACACTTCTTCCTGCTCACTGTCCTCATCGGATCCCACCTGACCTTCTACGTGATCCCTGGCTGGCCTGAGACCAGCAGCAGCGCTGCGGAACGCCAGCAAGGCTCCAACAAGCCCCTTCCCATCCTCCCCAGAGCCCTTCCACGCGTCACGGCCTCGCAGGGCCCGCTGGCCATCGCTTGCCAACGCTCAGAGCCCCAGAGCCCGGCACAGGCAGGGATCTAGCAGGAGTCTGGCCGCCCCCACCCCGCGGGACAGCGGGTCCTCCGAGCCCACAGCCCCACGCTCCCAGCCCAGGTTTGGTGCCCGTCTCCAGGCCGCGCTGCTGCTGCGGGTGCGACGCGGCATCCCCGCAGGCCTGCTCTGGGGGAAGAGCCTGCCCACCCAGCACTTCGCCTCCCTCTGAGGCCATTCCTCTCTCGGGCCCAGGCCTGCTCCACCCAGACAGTGAGCCACATCCCGGGCACCAGGCCCAGCTCTGCCCCAGCCGCCCAGAGCGGCCTGCTGGGCAGGGCCGGGCTGCCACGGAGCTGCCAGTGCTGAGCACCAGGGAGGGCGATGCCATGACTCCCCAGCGTCCTGCAGCCCATCAGCCCCCTCCTCAACAAACAGGGGGTACACCCATCGCACAGTCCCCTGTGTGCTGTGAACCACCCGTAACACCCCACGTTTAGCACGGCCACCTCCACTTGTGCCTGACACGGGCCGTTACCGACCTTTAAGAGTGGAAGGACCGGGAGGCCCAGCGTGTGCCACACACGTACTTGATACTCCTGAACTCTGAGAGGCTGATTTGCTTTGCAAAGCTAAACCCAGGTTTGTAAATTCCACGTCCCCTTTCTCCCCCATCACCCATCGGAAGCGGAGCGAGACCGGCACCGCTGCCATCACAGAGACCCAGCTCTCTGCAACAGAAACCCGAGTGGGTTAGAGAAGAGCAGGGGGCTGATCAGAGCTGCAGAGACACTAAATGCAGGAGAGGATGGGAAGCACGGGGCGGGTTAATGGCGAAGCAGCACACAGGCAGACACGAGCCCGGCAAGGAAAATGCTGAGCGGGATCTGCAGGCCCAGAGAGCACCTGCCCAGCAGCGCTCTCCAGCTGGGGAGCAGCAGTTCCAGGGCAGAAGGTGAGGAACTTCCCTGCATCGGGCATCGCCAGCTGCCTTGTGACAGAGCAGAGGGCTCCGGCCCAGCACACACGTGGGCCCAGGAGCAGCCAGGGACGGCCCAGGCGTGACACAAGGAAGCCCAGGGCCCCTGCGGCCCGTGGCTGAGCCACAGCCCCAAGCCCAGGTCCATCTCCCCCGTGTCCTACAGGCCCCCACGGCTCCCCATGCTCCCTCTCCCTTCCTCACTCCCCAGACAGCCCCAGTGCCTCTTCCCACCACAGCAATTCCAGCCTTTCCCTGGCTGTTCTCTGCCCAGGCTGCAGCGGATGCTGCCGTGGCTGCCACAGAGCTTCGGTGGGCTCAGCAGCCAGGACCACCATGAGATGAGCCATCAAACAGCTGCTTCCCCACCCCAGGCTGCCAGAGTCACAGAATCACCAGGCTGGAAAAGACCTTTGAAGATCATCGAGTCCAACCAATCCCACCCTGAGCTAAACCAGCTCCCTGAGCACCTCATCTCCCCTCTGTTCAACACCCCCAGGGCTGGGGACTCAGCCCCTCCCTGGGCAGCCTGTGCCACAGCCCCACAACTCTGCCAGGGAAGAACTTTGCCCTCCCAGCTGAGCTGACCCTGCCCTGGGGCAGCTTGAGCCCATTGCCCCTCGGCCCAGCTCCTGGCCCCTGGCTGCAGAGACCATCGCCCACCTCTCTGCACCCTCCTGCCAGGGCAGGGCAGGGCAGGGCAGGGGGGAGAAGGGCTCCCCTCAGCCTCCTCTTGCCCAGGCTCAGCACCCCCAGCTCCCTCAGACACTCCTGGGAAGCTTTGCTGCTCTCCAGCCCCTTCCCCAGCCTGGTTGCCCTTCTCTGCACTCGCTCCAGGACCCCCATGTCCTTCTGGTGCTGAGGAGCCCAGAACTGGACCCAGCACTCCAGCTGCAGCCTCCCCAGTGCCCAGCCCAGGGGCACAAGCCCCTCCCCAGCCCTCCTGGCCACGCTGGCTCTGACACAAGCCAGGCTGCCCTTGGCCTTCCTGGCCCCCCGGGCACACTGCTGGCTCCTGGGCAGGCTGAGCTCACCCCACACCCCCAGCTCCTTCTCTGCCTGACAGCTCTCCAGCCAGTCTCCCCCAAGCCTGTAGGGGTTGTTAAGTCCCATCACAGGCAACTGGCCTTGAAACCTCCACACATGGGACAAGCTCAGTGGAAAACGTTCCAGTGCCTTGGAAGGGGCTACGGAACAGCCAGAGCAGGAGCCGCGACCGCTCGTGTGCGGCTGCCTCGGGGAAGGTCTGAACGAGGGACCATGGACGTTCCCACAAGGGGCAGGGGCCCGTTGGGATGTCTCCCTGCCCAGTGCCTGCTGTGCCCTTTCCAGGCATCAGCTAATCAGAGACTAATTACCCTGCAGGGACAGGACACTGATTGGATCTAGGAGAGAAATTGCACAAGCGTGTGTCCCGCTGACCTGAAAGGAGCAGGACCGTGGCCCCGTCACCGGCCCAGCCTCCTGGCTGTGTGGATCAGAACCAACACCACCTCTTCTTCCAAACCACTTTCCTCACTGAGATGTTGTATTCTGTTTGTCTTTCATGAGCAATTCTTCTCCTCTTCCTCCTCCGTGACTCATGTTTCAGAGTTCCCAACAACAACAACAGGAATAAGGAATCCACGTCTCCAGCAGCTCGTTATTCCTGAGAAAATCCTTCAGCTGCTCAACACTGACCACTGGACAAACAGCCCCCAGATCCCACAGCCCCCAGCAGCCTGCCACCCAAGCAGGGTGCTTCGTGCTCGGCTCCCAGTGAAGGTGAAGTCACTCCAGGCCACGCTGGTGGCAGAGCACTGATGGCACTGCCACAGCACAGGGGATGCACAGGAACCTACAGCAGCAGACAGGGACAGCTCTGCACTCCATCACACGGTGAGGTAGCAGCTCCTGCTCTCCCAAAGCCTGGCAGGATCCACACCGGTGCCCAATTAGTTCTGAGGAACAGCAGGTTGCAGGGAACTGGGGCAGCATTCATCTGCTCTCATGGTGCTGGGTCAAAGCCGGGTTTTTGACGCGTTTCAGTCCCCAGGAGAGCTGAAGAGCTGCTGCTCGAATGGAGAGGGAGAGCAGCGGGCACCCAAAAGGGCTGAGAGCGAAGGGCCACGAGCTCAGGGGGCAGCGGGGTCTCGATGACCCCAGCCCTGTCCAGTGCTGCAGAGAATGTTCCAGAGCCAGCACCCACGGGACAGGGCAGCTAGACCACAGAGGCAACAGCACCAGGAGATGCTCCACAGCATCAGGCAGGGAGCTGCTCCCACACACAGACCCCCCCTCAGAGCCAGCGCACCCCAGGACCCCGCTCAGGGCATCAGCAGAAGGTCAGCCAGCAGCACTCGTGACCGAGTCCTCTCATTTCCTCACTAAAACCAGTCTCCTTTCCCCAAACCAGGAGCTGCCCACAGTGCCTCTGATGCCTCACAGCAGCTGGCTGTGTCTAAAGGCACACCAAAAACCCAAACACTTCCTGCAGAAGCCTGAAGTCTGGAAGGTTCTGGAGCTGCCTCCCCACCAGGGCAGGAGGAGGAAAGCATCCCTGGGGTTCGGGCTGGAGCGGGTCCCATCGTTCACAGGTGGGGGGCCAAGGTCTCAGCTCAGGGACCAGGAGCCTCCTTCCTTCTCCCTCTCTGCTCCTGCACCCTGGGAATGACCAGGGCAGCAGCCTGGCGGGGAGGCAGCTGCTTGTCACCCCTCTGCTCTAGTCACCGCGGGCGCACGCAGCCTCGGGGGGAGTTCAAGCCCTGGCCTCACCTCCACCTTGTGAACGGCCCCGTGTCCAGCCACTGACCACCAGAGCTGCAGTCTGCAGCCCCAGGGATCCCACAGCCCAGAGCAACCGGGGCACCAGCAGCCTCTCCTGCCCATTTCTGGGTGGATAGAGAAAGTCCAGAGGCAATGAGCTGGCTGAGCATCAAAAAGCAGCCACAAAGCTTTCCCCTGGCAAAGCCTCTCTTCCCCGAGCAGCAACAACTTCATTCCCAAGTGAAATAACCCCCTCTGTCTGAACACCCCCCAGCATCACCCAGAATCACGACAACAGCAGTTTGACAGACCCACAGCCACAGGAACCCAGCTCATCCCACGGAGGGCGAGACAGTGGGGATGGCAGCGGGAGCCACACCAGCCAGCGCAGCAAAGCCTACTGCAGGCCCCCCATGGCAACAGCTGCTGGAGGAGACCTCCTCCTGATCACCACGCAGAAGAAACGTGCCTCCAAAACCAGCACCTGTCCAGAGTGTTCTGGATTGCTCCCTGGATTCCAGGCTGGAGATTCAACCCCTGTCCCTGAACCGTTTCTCCCGCTCTGACCTTGTGATTTCAGTGCTGGTGACTACTGGTCCTCCCTTTGCTTGGGGCGCTCACATCTCATTTCATTTCTCATTATCAGCAGCAAGCAGATCAAGGGCAGGCTCTCCTCTGCTCAAATTCTCCAGCTATCTTGCGAAGGAAATAACCCTATTGATTATTGCCCTTTGTCATCCCACAGCTGCCAGGACAGACACCCTAACTTCAGCCGTGCCTTGGAAGCCAAACAGCTCCTGCTGCAGCAGCCTGGAAAGCCCATCACACCACACGAGGCCCAGCACAGCTCCTGCTCCAAGCCCAGCACGTGAGACCCTCGGCTGAACGTCAGGGCTCAGGGGAGCCTTCACAGCAGCCTGTCTGCTCTCAACAGGGACTGGCACCCCCGACTCGCCCTGGCTGGGTGCTCACACCCCCGCAGCGCTGTCCCAGGACGCTTGGAGCTGGGCCCTGCACAGCCTCTGCATGCTCTGCTGTTCCCCTCTGGATGGGAGCTGCTCGCAGCACAGCCACGGGAAGTCACTGTGTCTCACCTCATCCAAGGGATGGCCGTCCAGTCCCCTCACTAACACCCCTCCCGACGAGGCACCAGCCCCAGCGCAGCTTCCACACCAGCAACCTCCTGTCCCCAGCCTGCCCCCACCCAACGGCTCCTCCCCACAGAGGCACTCGTGCTCACAGACACTCCTCACCCAGACTTCCACCTTCAGACAGGTTTCTCCCTCAGCATCGTGCTCCAGAGCTCCCTCCATGCAGGGCTCTCACCCCTGCACATCTCCCCCAGCACAGCTCACCTTGCCCTACTCCTTGCCATCACTCCCCAGATCTGCTCCCACAAGCAGCTCATGTGCTCACACCCACCGTGCTTCAACACCCTCCAGCCACCACCTTCCTTCTCCCTCCAGGACCCTCCATCCCAGGTCTTGGCTCCCTGGCCGGGTGCAACATCAGGACCATCAGTCCCCACTCAGGTGCAACATCCTTCTTGGGACCCTCATCCCGAGTGCCCCAGGTGCCATGACAAGGCACCCTCTCACACACCACGCTCCCCACACCTCCCACTGCCCATCCACAGACACCCCAGAACCCCCAACAGCTCAAAGCAGAAGTCCAGCCCCACCTTGGCGACCTTCCCTCACACCAACATCCACTTCCCACAAGCCAGGTGCAAGAGATCTTCCCGCCAGCAGCTCCCACCAGCTCATTCCCCACCACACCAGAGCACCTCACTGCCACGCTGGGACCCCCTGCCAGGACCTGCCCCTGCTCCTGCCCTGGCAGCAGTTCTTCAGCATCTCTGAGGCAGTGAGGAGCCCAGCGCTGCCCATCTGCGCTGCCTGGGGACCTGTCCAAGGAGTCCCTGAGGAGTCTTTCTAAGCCCTACCACCTCTCCTGGCCCATGCTGAGGAAGCCAGGGGAGACGGGCTCTGGCTCTGAGGAGCCATGGCCATCACAGCCCGCTCTTCCTCCCCACGGGACTCTCCCCAACTCACCTTCCCTCTGGGGATGTCAGGAGGAGGAGATGCAAACAGGGAGCTTGGGGCTCTGTTGCAGGTGCTAAGGAATGGCCTCAGGACCCCCACCCAATGCAGGCACCCAAGGGGATGCTGAAGGGCGCGAGCAAAGACAGCGGGTGAAGACAAGGGATGGGGAAAGCACTTCAGGCCCCAAGTCCTGCCTGTCCACTGGTTTCTTCCAGCCCTCAGGAACAGCTCACCCCACACCGGGCAGCTCCACACATCCAGTGCCCCCAGCTCCAGAAAGCTCAGCCAACGGGCACACCAGCACCTCACCCGCTCCTCAGCACCGGGGACAGAAACACCCTGGTGGGGACAAGACCAGGGCTGCTTGGACCAGCACGGCCAAGGGGAGGCTGCTGGCACCCACGGCACAGGGCCTGGAGCTCTCACACCAGCACCACGGGATGGGAAACGCCTCACGGGTCCAGCTACAGCAACACAGCCGCTCAGAGCAGGGGCTGCTCCAGCCCGCGCTGCCAGAGGCACCGGCAAAGACAGCAGAGGCAGGAGAGGAGAAGGAGATTCTTAAACTTTCCGTGCCAAGCGATGGCATCAGCTGCCTGGCAGGGGAACCCTCTGCTCCCCCCTGAGCGCTGGGAACCGGCTCGGGACCCACCGCGGGGTTCCCGGGGCTTTCCAGACGCCTGCCCGACACCCCGCGGAGCCCCTCAGCCCCCGGGAGCGCTGCGCCGGGGGGTTCTGGGGGAAGGGCCGGCACCGCGCGGGCGGTTCGGGGCACCGGGAGCGGCTCTCGGGGCTCACGGCCACCGCCGGGATGGGGAGAGGAGGGGCCGGAGCAGCGCCCACGCGTCCCGGGGTCCCGCAAAGCGCGGCACCCCCTCCTCATCCCACCCGCGCATCCCGGGGCCCCGCAACGCGCGGCACCCCCTCCCCATCCCACCCTCCCCGTCCAACCCGCGCGTCCCGGGGTCCCGCAACGCGCGGCACCCCCTCCCCATCCCACCCACTCCTCCCGGGGTCCCGCAACGCGCGGCGCCCCCTCCCCATCCCACCCACTCCTCCCGGGGTCCCGCGACGCGCGGCGCCCCCGCCCCGTCCCACCGGCGGCCCCGCTGCAGCGCCCGAGCGCCGCGGCCGCAGCCCCAAAGGCGGGGCAGCCCCCGGCCCGGCCCCGCCCGCACTCACCCTTGACGGCTTCGCCCCGGTTGAGCTGGATCTCGCCCTCGCCCTGCGGCGCGTAGCTCTTCACCACGATGAACTTGCGGCCGGGCACGGCGCTGTACAGCTTCCGCTTGGGCCCGCGCAGCGGGGCGGGCGCGGCGTGCGGAGCGGGCTCGGGGCCGGGGCCGGGCCCGGGGGGCCCCGCCGGGCCGCCGGGGCTGTAAACGAAGACGTAGGTTACGGTGCTGATGCCCGGCAGCTCGCGGCTCGGCCCGCCGCGGCCCGCGGGATGCGCCATGGCGGGGAGGGGAGCGGGGGTCGGGGCTGGGGGGGGCGGGGGGACACGGGAAGGGGGTAAGGGGCGGAGGGGGGTGGGGTGGGGAAGGGGGGGGCGGGGGAGACGGGACCGGCGGGGCTCAGCGCAGCCCCGGCCGCCGCGGCGCCGCCCGGGCGCGGGCACCGGCTGCGGCTGCGGGGCCGCCGCCCGCCGCCGGCTCCATGGCGCGGCGCCGCCCGCCCCGCGCGGCGCTCCGCTCCCGCCGCCGCCGCGCCGCCGCCGCGCAGACCATGGCCCGGGGCAGCTGCCGCCGCCGGCGGCTCCTCCCCCTGCGGGCGGGGACGGCGCCGGACCGGCCGCCTCCCGCCCCCGGCCGCCTCCCGCCGCCGCCGCCGCCCCGACCCGCCGCTGCCGCGGGGCCGCGCTCAGAGCCGCCCCCTGGCGGCCGCCGGGCACGGAGAGGGGCGGGGGCAGCGCCGGGGCAGCCGGGGAGGGGGGGGACGGGGGACGGGACGGGACACGCAGTGGGGGGCGATGCCCGGAGGGGCGGGGGCCGGGGAGGGATACGGGGGGCGGGGGGTGCCCGGAGAGGGTTGGGGGGGACAGTGGGGGGATGATGCCCGGCGGGGAGCGGGGGGCAGGGGGATGCCCGGAGGGGGTGGGGGGGGCTGGGGGGGGGGTGATGCCCGGAGGGGGTAGGGGGGGCTGGGGGGGGATGATGCCCGGAGGGGGTAGGGGGGGCTGGGGGGGGATGATGCCCGGAGGGGGTAGGGGGGGCTGGGAGGGGATGATGCCCGGAGGGGGTAGGGGGGGCTGGGGGGGGGATGATGCCCGGAGGGGGTAGGGGGGGCTGGGGGGGGATGATGCCCGGAGGGGGTAGGGGGGGCTGGGGGGGGGGGTGATGCCCGGAGGGGGTAGGGGGGCTGGGGGGGGGGGGGGGGATGATGCCCGGAGGAGGTAGGGGGGCTGGGGGGGGTGATGCCCGGAGGGGGAGTGGGGACACAGCGGGGGGGATGCCCGCAGGGGCGGGGGACCGAGGGAGGGATGCTCGAGGTGGGGGATGGGGACGGGGGGATGCCCAGAGGAGGTCGGGGTGACAGCGGGGGGATGATGCCCGGCGGGGGGGTGGGCACGAGGTGGGGGGATGCCAGAAGGGGCGGGTGACAGTCGGGGGCTGATGCCCGGCGGGGGTGGGGGGACGGGGGATGCCCGGCGGGGTGGGGGCCGGGGACACATGGCGGGGGGAGATGCCCAGCGGGCGGGGGAGGGGAGGAAGGACAGCTGCGGGGGGGCGGCGATGCCCGGCGAGGCGGTGTGCGGGGCTGGGGGGGGGGCACAATGGGGAGGGGCCGGGTGTGTGTGCGGTAATGCGGGGGTGGGCGGGGGTGCCCGGTCCCCGCTCCCGGGGCGGGGAGCAGTGCCCCGGGGGGGGTGACAGCAGTGCCCTCTGAGTGTGGGGGGGTCCCCCTCTCTGTCCCCCGACCTGCCAGCACCGCGCACTGCAGCCCCCACACACACACGGGGGGTGGGGGGGGCTCAGCCCTGGGCGCTCCAGCGGGCTGGTCCCTCCTGCTGCCCCCCCAGCACCCTGTTTGCAGCCCCCAGCTCCGTGCTTGCAGCCCCTGATCTGCACCCTCAGCCTCTCTTGGGGGGGGGGGGCTGGTACATCCTCACACAGCAGCCCCCACGTCCCCCAGGTCCATGGGGTCGTGCCCCACACATACCCCTGACCCCCCTCCTGCTGCCCCCCCGAGCCCTGGGGAGAGGAGGGGGCGCAGTGGGGTCTCTGCCCAGACCCTCCCTCGGCCGGGGGTGCTGTCCAGGGCAGGGAACGGCTACTGCAGCAGGACAAGCTGTCCTGGGGCACCCCCAAAAGGGCCGTACCCCAACAGGGTGCACCGCAGGGTGCAGCCACGGGACAGGGTGGCACCCCTCATCCCTTGGCGTCTCCACTGTCACCGAGCAGCTCTGGTGTGGATGGATGCCATGGGAGAGACAGGAATGACAGCCCAACACCAACAGCCGGGCTGACACAGGAGCCACGGATTCCACCCTGGAATCACCAGGCTGCCCAAACCCGGCACCCCAACCTCCCGCCGGGGACACCCCAACCTCCCGCCGGGGCCACAGGGCTTCACCAGAGGCACCGTCAGGGCAGGGATGGGCACTGGGCAACCCTGCTGCTTCCCACAGCCCCCAGGGGAAACAGCTCTCGGTGAGGAATAAATAGCTGCCCTTTCCTGGCAGCGCTGCTAAATGCCACCCCAGCAGCGCTTGCAGGCGGCGCAGGGATACTGGAGAGCAGCCCTGAGATCCCGAAAGGGCCCTTCATGCTTCCAGGGCTGCTCTGGGAAGCGCAGACACGGCGGGTGCTGCAGCAGGAGCAGCGGCTCAGGCAGCGCCCGCGGCACCGCGGCGAGGTCACACCCGGCACCAGGTCACACCAGCATGGCACTGGCACCGGGCACCACAGCCCCACGGTGAGGTCACACCCGGCACCAGGTCACACCAGCATGGCACCAGCACCGGGCACCACAGCCCCAGGGTGAGGTCACACCCAGCACCAGGTCACACCAGCGTGGCACCAGCACCGGGCACCACAGCCCCAGGGTGAGGTCACACCCAGCACCAGGTCACACCAGCATGGCACTGGCACCGGGCACCACAGCCCCAGGGTGAGGTCACACCCAGCACCAGGTCACACCAGCGTGGCACCAGCACCGGGCACCACAGCCCCAGGGTGAGGTCACACCTGGCACCAGGTCACACCAGCATGGCACTGGCACTGGGCACCACAGCCCCAGGGTGAGGTCACACCTGGCACCAGGTCACACCAGCATGGCACCAGCACCGGGCACTGCAGCCCCACGGCGAGGTCACACCGGTCACCAGGTCACACCTGGCACCAGCACCGGGCACCACGGCAGCTTCATGCCCCATCGCCCAGTGCTGACCCTGCACCGTGTGTGGGGTGAGCTCTGACAGTGTCACTGCAGGACCCAGAGCCGGTCAGAGTGACACAAGGGCCCGAGTGACATGAGGATCAGGCCCACAGCCCAAGGGCTCCGTTGCTTTGGGGAAGCATCACTGACACCGCTCACCAACCTCCCCATACGCTCGTTCTTTGATCGTTAAGATGTTCAGAATCACAGGGGTGGGAAGGGCCCCCAGAGCCCATGGGGTCCCACCCCCTGCCCAAGCAGGGTCCCTAGGACAGGGGCTGGGATCTCTGCAGAGAAGGAGACTCCACACCCCCTGGGCAGCCTGTCCCAGGGCTCCCTCACCCTCACTGGGAAGAAGTTCTTCCCCACATTGGGGGGAACTCCCTGGGCTCCAGCTTGAGCCCATCGCCCCTTGTCCTGTCCCCACACACACTGAGCAGAGGCTGCCCATGGCCCCTGGGTCCCACCCTTCAGCTCTTGAGAACCAGTGATCAGATCCCCTCTCAGGCTCTTCTCTGCAGGCTGAACAGCCCCAGCTCCCTCAGCCTTTCCTCCCAGGGGAGATGCTCCAGCCCCTTCAGCATCTCTGTCCCTCCTCTGGACTCTCTCCAGGAGATCCCTGGCTGGTTGATCCCAGGGAGCCCAGCACTGGACAAAACACTCCAGGTGGGGCCTGAGCAGGGCAGAGCAGAGGGGGAGGATCCCCTCCTGTCACCTGCTGCCCACACTCCTCCTGATGCCCCCAGGATCCCCTTGGCTCTCTTAATGAAGCCACATCTATTGCACCAGAGCCAGGTTTGTAACGATGACTGTGTGATACCCCCCAGATCACCCCCCTGCTGCTGCTGGGGCTCTCCTGGCAGGCTCACTTTCAGTTAGAGGATGTTAATTCATTTAATCATACTTCATGTTGATGACCTGTCCTGCAGCTGCTGCAGGTTCAGGCTCTGCTCTGGGAACGCTCCTACCTACATTCCCAGCTGGCAAATGTGTGGAAAACTGCCTGGAAGGGGGTTCCTGGTTCCCCTCAGTCGGGAGCAGAGCATCTCTCGGTGTGTTCCCACAGGTGTCTCCTCACTCCCTGCATCCCCCGTGCCACGAGCACCCTGAGGCCGCCGGAGCGGGTCTGCCCCTCGCTTCGCCCAGCTGAGCGGCAGCTGGTGGCTGCTGGGCCCGTCCCTCCGGGCTGAGCGGCAGCCAGGAGCCCTGGGGTGATGAATAAAACAAACAGCAGCAGCGTTTGTTCAGCAGCTACGGAGCCTCTGAATGTCCCCAGTGTGTAACCGTGACTGCGCCGCGTGCGATGCCCACCTCCCCCTCCTCCTCCTCCTCTTCCTCCTCCTCCTCCTCCTCCTCTCCGAGATGCACAGGCCAGACGTGCAGCCGAGATGCCCGGTGCCAGAGGGGACTGTTCCCCACGGGGGTGTGAGGGGGGGCAGCTCAAATGAACCTTCACTACCAAAGGCCCACAGCCCCGTCTCTTCCTGCTGAGCTGCCGCCCTTGGGGCTCGTGGGGCTCTTCCCTTTAGGGCAGCTGCTCATCTGGAGCTCATCCCTCCAAACCCAGAACCCATCACAGCGCCCAGAGAAGGCTGCTGTGGGTACTGACTGAAGGACACCAGCACGAGGGACACGATGGGGTGGGGGACTCGTCCTCCCAATGTCACCTGCTGCCCCTGCAATGGGCAACCTGCTCCAGAAGCCGTTCAGCTGAAACCTCTCTGGATGCTTCTCCTGGAGGCAGCAGGAGCCAGAGCAGCTGCCACTGGGTGCTCCTCCCAGTCAGGTCCTGAGCGGGGCTGGGTGCAGTGTGGTGCTCCCAGTCAGGTCCTGAGCGGGGCTGGGTGCAGTGTGGTGCTCCCAGCCAGGTCCTGAGCGGGGCTGGGTGCAGTGTGGTGCTCCCAGCCAGGTCCTGAGCGGGGCTGGGTGCAGTGTGGTGCTCCCAGTCAGGTCCTGAGCGGGGCTGGGTGCAGTGTGGTGCTCCCAGCCAGGTCCTGAGCGGGGCTGGGTGCAGTGTGGTGCTCCCAGCCAGGTCCTGAGCGGGGCTGGGTGCAGTGTGGTGCTCCCAGTCAGGTCCTGAGCGGGGCTGGGTGCAGTGTGGTGCTCCCAGTCAGGTCCTGAGTGGGGCTGGGTGCAGTGTGGTGCTCCCAGCCAGGTCCTGAGCGGGGCTGGGTGCAGTGTGGTGCTCCCAGCCAGGTCCTGAGCGGGGCTGGGTGCAGTGTGGGTGCTCAGCTTTGGCTCTCCAGAGCTGCGGGACCTGTCAGCCCAGCACCAGCAGGCAGACCTGGTGGCACAGCCCCGTGTAACACTTCAGGAGTCTCACACTCGCCCTGCCTGTTGAAGATGACTGTGTGAGATGGGTTTGATGCCTCAGGTCTCCTACAGGTATTTGGGCCCTGGCAGCATCCAGACTTGCTAGTGCCTGGAGCCAGTGATGGAGACCCGGTGACCCCACAGGGTGCCTCCTTCAGAAACAGTGCTGGGAGAGCTGGAAACAGGACGGGGGAGCTTCCTCACAGGAGCAGAATCGCCTTCAGCGACCCCCTCAACAAGCCCCAGCCGTTTCTGAGGGCAGACAGACTCCCTTCTCAGGCTGGTGGTGCATTCAGATCACCTCAGGGGAACCAACAGACCATAATACTCCCCACAGTTACTTCAAACACACCCAGCAGTCCCAAACACCCAGACGGCTGCTTTAATTCCCGGGTGCTCCCAAGGGGCTGATCAGCAGAGAATCGCTCCTCCTCAGGCCTGAGGGATTCTCGGGTTGGGTTTGAGCCACCGTCCTCCTCCTCCTCCTCCTCCTCCTCGCTTCTCCGGGGGGTTCCTGCCCACCCCTGTCCTGGCAGAGCACGGGGGGTGAGGTGAAGGCACCCTGGTTTTTGGAGAGCTCAGCCCAGGAGGCGATGCCGGAGGGGTGGAATCACTGGAGCTTTGCCTTGCCACCCTTCTTGCCTCCCCGGGCATCTGCCCATCACCACGAAAGCACCAATTACTGACCCTATTTCTCTCCCCTGGGAGCTGAGCAGCCCATTTTTTGTGGCTTTAGGACACAGAAAGGTTTCTGCACAGCGAAACCTCCGATGGTGTCACCGTGAGAAGCTGAGCCCTGCGGGGCCGGAGCGCACCCGGCAGCGTTGGGGTGACCTGTCAGCCTCTCCCAGCACCGCTACAGCTGTGAACCTGCTCCTGCCCCAAGGCACCGCTCCCAAAGCACGGGGCGGGGTTTCCTTCGCCTTTTTGCTGTCTCTGGTGCTGGAGCTGCCGCTCAGTTCAGCCACAGAAGGGAGGAGCCATAAGCTGCTGCTCCTGCTCTGGGAACATTCACATCCTCTCCCAGGCAGCTCTGCACCTCTGGAATACCTGGTGATGATCTCCCTGTGGGAGCCTTTCCAGGGACACCCGTACCCAGAGCTCGGTGGGATGAAGGGCACTACACATGCCCTGCCACGGGCCCTTCAGCCTTGCCCAGCAGAGTGGCAGAGCTGCAGCGATCTCCTCTGAGAGCCACAGGTCAGGCTGCAGCTCAGAGAGACTCGGACACCACAGGAGCACAGTGACAGAGCCAGCCAGGACATAGAATCCCAGAACCCCAGACTGGTCTGGGCTGGGCTGGGAGGGACCCCAAGGGTCCCAGAGCTCCAACCACCTGCCACAGGCAGGGACACCAACCTCCAGGCCTGGAGCTACACAAGGCTGCCCAGGGCCCCAGCCAACCTGGCCTTGGACACCCCCAGGGACGGGGCACCCACCCCCTCTCTGGGCAGCCCCTTCCAGCCCCTCACCACTCTCTCTGCACAGAACTTCCCCCCAGTCTCTCCTCTCCCCCTTCCCTCCTCCAGCTTCACTCCAGCCCCTTGTCCTGCCAGTCTCTGCCCCTTAACAAGCCCATTCCACCAGATCTAACGACCAGAAGACACGGGTCCTGCCCAAAATTCAGGAGGCACTTTGACACCAAGAGCTTTATCCCTCACCAGCGGGTTCCCCCCCAGCCACAGAAGCAGAGCAGGTCCCCCGCCTTCTCCCCCACTGTGCTGGGTATTGCATCAGACCCAGGCTGGTGCTCCAGGGCCAACAGCTCTGGCAGGATGGGATTCTGTTCCTCCCTGCTCCTGGAGCACAGCTCCTTCATCTCACTGCAGCCAGCTCAGAAACTTCTGGTTTCAGACCATCTCTGCAGAGCTAAATGAGAACAGCACCGTCACCGGCTAACGAGAGCCAATTAGCGGCGGATTCCCAGGGCTCAGGAAGGGAGAACAGAGTCGTTCTCCTGCCCGGCTCCTCCTCAGCCAGCTGCTGGACCAGCACCCCAGCTCATCAGCCAGGAGGTGATGAGGGAGCTGGGGAGCCCAGGGCCAGATCTCAGCGTCCACAGGGCGCAGTGGGAGCTTGGGGGCTGCTCCTCCTGCTGCAGCGCGGTCAGGATGGAGCAGTGTGAGGATGGAGCAGGGTGAGGATGAAGCAGGGTGAGGATGGAGCAGGGTGAGGATGGAGCAGGGTGAGGATGGAGTGTGGTGAGGATGGAGCAGGGTCAGGATGGAATGTGGTGAGGATGGAGCAGGGTGAGGATGAAGCAGGGTGAGGATGGAGCAGGGTGAGGATGGAGCAGGGTCAGGATGGAGTGTGGTGAGGATGGAGCAGGGTGGGGATGGAGCAGGGTGAGGATGGAGCAGGGTGAGGATGGAGTGTGGTGAGGATGGAGCAGGGTCAGGATGGAATGTGGTGAGGATGGAGCAGGGTGAGGATGAAGCAGGGTGAGGATGGAGCAGGGTGAGGATGGAGCAGGGTCAGGATGGAGTGTGGTGAGGATGGAGCAGGGTGGGGATGGAGCAGGGTGAGGATGGAGCAGGGTCAGGATGGAGTGTGGTGAGGATGGAGCAGGGTGAGGATGGAGCAGGGTGAGGATGGAGCACAGTGCAGACAGTGTCAGCTGATGACCACGCCTGCAGAGCCTCAGCAGAGGAGCATCCAGAGGGCAGTGGGGGGGCTTGTGACCCTCCGAAACCTGGAGTGGGACTCTGCTGCCAAGGACACCCCGGGAGTGGCTGGGACAGCCGGGCAGAGCTTGGGGGAAGAGCTCCTGCAGGTACCTGCTCACCGGGCAGCCACCCTGCTTTACTGCAACCGTCACTCTGGGTGCTGAACTACCCCCTGAGCCCCACAAACACCTCTGGAGAAGCCAGAGTGGGACTGGAAACCCAAGAGATGATTAATGAAAAGCCTTTGTCTCCCTTTATTGATCCACCCTCTAAAGCTCATCCCAGCCAGGGAAGCGTCCCCAGCAGTAGCTGATCTGTGCCTCTCTGCCCTGACAGCTGGAGTGCTTCAGAGCCCTGGGTCGCTCCACAGAGCTGAGAGACTCCTACTGAAAAGACAAAACGGGGCTTTACCACTTGACAGGGAGGATAAGGGGATCTCTCAAAATGATGTCTCTAATCCCACCTATCCTGCAGGATCAGAGTCCTCAGGAATGTGAACAACCTGTCTGATAAGCCCTGGAAACGCAGGAACAGGCAACTACCTGAGATAACAGGCACCTCCCTCTCTGGCTGATGCTCCTGGGGGTGGGGGGAAGCCTGGTCCTGCTGAGGCACCCAGCGGGTCAAGGGACGGGGCTGCGAGGGGGTTACCGAACCCCACAGCTCCCTGGAGCAGGGGGCAAAGGTCAGGTGGAGCCTCACAAGCTGCTGCTGAGCAGGACAAGCTCCCAAAGTCTGTTCCAGGAGAAGACATGAAAAAAGAACCTTTTCATCAGCATCTCCTGGTCAGAGTCACCATCCCCTCCCTACTGCAGGCACCACCAGCCCTCCCATCCCAGAGGCTCTGGGGCTTTGCTGCTCTCAGAGGGGGAGGGAGGAGGAGCCCATGGGCAGGAGGCAGGAGCCACTTTGTGGAGAAGGAAACAGTTTGCCAAGCCCCTGACTGAAATCGTTCCTGTTTGGGTTGCAAAGCCCTTAGGGGTGTCTCCCCAGAGCCCCACAGGTCCAGCACCCCGGGGTGCAGCTGGCTTTGGGGCACATGTTCCCTTCTGTGCAGACATCCACATTGAGACCTCCCTGGATCAACATCACCACCCCCTGCACGCAGCCAGGCACCGAGCAGACCTCTCTGAGATCCCACAGGACCTTTCCAGGAGCTTCCCCAGGCAGCTCCACAGTGCACCACAACAGGCACAGCCTGGTTACTCCAGTGCAACTGGTAAACTCCTCCTGACTCCCCAGCCCAGAGCTCGACACCTTCTGCCTCCCTCACCCTGGGAAAGCAGTTTAGGTGCCACGGGCACCTGGAGCAAGATCCAGGAGGAGAATGAGACTTTGACACTGTAGCCTGGACTGTTGGTCCTCAAAATGATGCTTCAACCTAAGGCACCCCCCTTGCACACCCTACAGACAGACACACAGCCCACACAGCCCACACCACCACTGAGAACCAGCTGGGATGATCCCAAAACTGCCTTTGTCAAGCTCAACATCCCAACTCCAGTCAGCTCATTAGTCAGCACAGAGATACCAGTACTTCCATCCCATCCCATCCCATCCCATCCCATCCCATCCCATCCCATCCCATCCCATCCCATCCCATCCCATCCCATCCCATCCCATCCCATCCCATCCCCAGCCAGCACTACTCTCAGCTCTGTGGGGCTGATGCTCAGGGGTCACTGCCCAGATCCCTAACAGATCCCACTCTCTTCCCAGCTGCAGGAGCCACTGCTGCTCAGGGGAAGTTTCTCCCCCACCAGAACCCCCAGGTCCTTCTCAGCAGGGCTGCTCCCCAGCAGCTCTTCTCCCAGCCTGGATCCATGGCTGGGATTGTTCTGGCCCAAGTGCAACCCCTGACACCCTGACACTGTGCAGTGTTGAACCTCAATAGGGCAGGAACACAAAGCCCCAGCTCCCAGAGCGACACGGTCCCTCTCAGCACCCTGATGCCACACAGCCATCCTCATCCTGACGTTACCAGCAGATGTGGGGAGCCCACATGTCGCCTGTGAAACCACAAGAGCCTTCCTGGGCTGGTGAGCACCCCAGAGCAGCACCCAGCAGCAACCTGCCCATGCACCACGTCCTCCAGGCAGAGCCCCCAGCTCCTGGGCAGCAGGAGCAGGAGCTCACCTCCCTCTGGGTAGAGGCTGAGGGACTTTGGCTTCACCCCCGTGGCCATTTCACCCCATCAGGGGGAGTGAGGGGAGCAGCTTCGCTGTGCAGGGTGCAGCCACAGACCAGTTTAACTCAGGAACTGGAGCAGAAGGCTGTAGTCAATTGGAGTACACAGGAAATGTAGATAAGCAGATTATAAACATACAAACTGGAATTGAACTGAGGGGACGACACTGCTTATCAGCAGCAGCAATTCTTCACAGACTGTCACCACCTGCCTGTCCTTTGTCTCTGATGGAGCCTTCAGATGCTGATGCTGATAACACCCTCCTGCAGCAGCTGCTTCCTCACCCTGATGACAAGGACACAAACGACTCCAGCCCCAGTCACCCCCTGGGCCTTTTCCCTCCACAAGGAATGTGTGTCCGTCCCCCCCCCCAAATAAACCTGGTAAGCTGCTGTAGAGACCAGGCCTGAACCTGAACAGCAACGCTGGAGCTGCTACAGGTCGGGACCTGACCAGGACAGGTCACTGCCCCTCTCTGTGAGTCTCTGAGCTGGCATGGAAGGATGTGCCCTCAGTGCCCTTGAGCAGCAGGACACCCCCAGGCCATCAGAGGTGGGTTAGGAAAGGGCAGTCCCACCCTGTCTGACACTGACCCAACCTCTGCCCCTGGCAGGCATCAGCTGCTGGAGAAACAAGCCTGGTGGGAGCCTGACCCACAAGCTGGGTGGCACAGGCTTGCCAAGGCCACCTTCCATCTCCAGCTGGCCCAAAGACCCCTGAGACTGGCAGCTTCTCCGGGCTCAGATCTCCACCAGCCTCAGGTGGCTCGTGACCCCCTGCCACTGAGCCCTGCCAGTCAGAGCCAGTGTGACAGCAGTGGCCACGGCCCCAGGAACGAGCTCTGTGGCAGCCTGGGCAGAGTCATCCTTCCTCCTTAAGGGATCCCCCAACCTGGCACCACCAAAGTGAGAGCCAGAAAACTTCAGGGATGTGGTTGGAGAAGCCTCAGGCTTGGCCCCAACAAAGGAAGCAGCAGCTCTGCCAGCACACCTGAAGCTTCACAGGAGCACTGCCCCAGGCAGGGCTCCCACTCCACAGCAGCACTGAAGCCAAGCTGTGCCAGCTCTGACTGACTGTTAGAGGCTGAGGATGGAATCACACCCACCCCAGACAGACCTCACCAGTGACACATCCACTGCCACCAAACACGTGTCCTGCTCCCAACTTCTGGCAGACACCAAAAGCCAAAAGCCGCCCATCACAGCTTCAGCATCCGAGGTGGGAACTGCAGCGCTGAGGTCAGTCAAACACCACACACCCACAGTGACAGTCCCACTCTGAGCTAGTCAACCAGTACAACACGTCCCACGGGGCCAGGCTGATGGTCATTAGTCCAGTCCCGTGTTATCAGCATGACAAGGTGCTGGTAATGAAGGAGACCACTCATCTCCCCCTTCCCTCCTCCAGCTTCACTCCAGCCCCCTTGTCCTGCCAGGCTCTGCCCTTTAACAAGCCCATTCCCCTGTGCTGGAACCACCCATCCTTCACCTGGCCTCATTTAGAAAATTTCAACTTGAAACTGAGCCAGAAGCCATGAAAACCCTGGGAAATTTCAGGCTGGGAGGGATCTGAACAGAAAGATTAAAACCAGATACAAAAATCCTCTCTACGAGCTGCCTGGCTCAGGAGAGCCCCTGGAGAGGCTCCCACCCCTGAAGTACCAGCTCAGAAACGGGGAGCAGCAGCTGAGATCGCTGCTCCGTGCCGGCAGCGCCAGCAATGGCACACGGAGCTGTCAGCACAGTCCTGGCTGGGGTGCAGACACCCCAGCGGGGAGCCCTGCAGAGGTGTGCAGGAAATACCCCGTCACCGGGACGGCAACGGGGACGCGGCCACCGCCCCGCTGCAGGGTCACCACCCCGGCACAGGGTCACCAGCCTGGCACAGGGTCACCATACCGGCACAGGGTCACCACCCCAGCACAGGGTCACCACCCTGGCACAGGGTCACCACCCCAGCACAGCATCACCGCCCCAGCACAGGGTCACCACCCCGGCACAGCATCACCACCCCAGCACAGGGTCACCATCCCGGCACAGGGTCACCGCCCCGGCACAGGGTCACCATCCCGGCACAGGGTCATCGCCCCAGCACAGGGTCACCATCCCGGCACAGGGTCACCACCCCGGCACAGGGTCACCAGCCTGGCACAGGGTCACCATCCCAGCACAGGGTCACCACCCCAGCACAGCATCACCACCCCAGCACAGGGTCACCATCCCGGCACAGGGTCACCGCCCCAGCACAGGGTCACCATCCCGGCACAGGGTCACCATCCCGGCACAGGGTCATCGCCCCAGCACAGGGTCACCATCCCGGCACAGGGTCACCACCCCAGCACAGCATCACCACCCCAGCACAGGGTCACCATCCTGGCACAGGGTCACCGCCCCAGCACAGGGTCACCGCCCCAGCACAGGGTCACCACCCCAGCACAGGGTCATCGCCCCGGCGCAGGGTCACCCCGTACGGCTCGCACCGGGAAGCGCCGGTGCCCTGAGCGCATCTGGCAGCCTCACAGGGAGCCACACGAAGGTTGAACCTCCACACAACATCCTGACAGCACCAGGTACTTGGGGTGAAGCCCAGCCCTGTATCTGGGGCACCTCCTGACCACTCCTGGGTGCCCCGTGAGCCCACCTGGCTCATCCCATGGGAGGCAGCGGGGATGCCCCTGAGGCACGATGGGTGCAGAGTGCCCGTGCCCAGCTCTGGCTGGGATGGAGAGCAGGCGGCTGTGCCTGCCCTGGAGCAGCAGGCAGACCAGGGAAGCTGCAGCCTTGTCCTGGAGGTGTGACCCTCCCAAAACAGCACGTCATCCAAGCGACAGTGCTGGCCAAAGCAGGGCCCAACTCCTGCCAAAGCAGGGCCACTCTCTAGGCAGAGGGATGTGAGCTGTAACCCAAAATGAGAGGACAGAGGAGGAGGTGGAGGAGGAGGAGGTGCTCCATCATCCTGTCCCCGCTTTAGGGCACTTCTTTGGCAAGATGATGGACTGGCCGTGCAGATTTAATGTGTACTGCAAAGTTGGCTGCCTTCAGGTAAAATTAAAAGCCTTGCTGGAGCCCCAGTCTGAGCTGACTGGGGAGCATGAGCTCTGCTCCCTCCTCTCCCCCTGCCCTCGTGCCCACCTGCACAGCGCTCAGGGTGCCGGCCGCCCGCAGCAGCCACGCAGCATCGGGGCTCCTGGGTCCCTCCTGCGCTCAGGAAAACCCCTGGCACTGGGGTCTGCTTCCTGCTCCAAGGCCTCAGTGCTGCAGGGTGTGAGCTGAAGGTGAGCACCAGTGAAGCACTGCAGGGATGCTCTGTGAACAGCTCAGCTGAGTGCGAGCACACGGGACCCCTCTGCCTGCCACGGCCCAAGCCCCTTCTCCCTGCAGCTGCCCAGGCTGGTACCGGGCCAGAGCAGCAGGAGCAGAGCTGGGGAGCTCGTGCCCTGCACCGAGCTCT
The DNA here is from genome assembly GCF_964237585.1 of Gallinula chloropus. Lineage (NCBI taxonomy): Eukaryota > Metazoa > Chordata > Aves > Gruiformes > Rallidae > Gallinula > Gallinula chloropus. The sequence continues at coordinate 750,413 of NC_140085.1, read as the reverse complement.
GGGACTCAGCACTGAGCCTGCAGCAGAGCTCTGGGGAGCCCTCCCAGAACAGAGCCATGGGGCAGCACGGGGAGCCTGGCCCTGCTGCTGGCACAGCCACAGCGTGGGGAGCAGCAGCCCCTGACAAGCACCGGTGGCAAACCAACCTACACAGCATGTGGAGTGTGACCCCAGCAGCAGTTTGGACTCGGGACTGAAGTCCAGCCTGCCTGCTCACCAGCAGAGGCAGGGTTAATTCAGAAGGCAGGAGGTGTAGAAAGCCAGGAATAACCTGCCCCCACACAGGCAGTTTTCTACCCCCACAACACCTGACAGGAGCTGCAGTAGCCCTGCTGTAACCCCTGTGAGCAGCAGCCCTCACGCCTTGGCCAGAAGCATCACTCCTCTGCGTCTCCCTGGGCTCGTGTGCCCACAGAGGCTGTTACCTGACGGTAATGACCTCCTTTACAGGCCAGCATTCCACTGCTCAGCCCCTGCTTCTGTTAGCTGTGAGCCAGCCCTGCAGCCAGCCTCAGTTTACACACTCTGGACAGGCCAAACAGAACTCACCCACCGGCTCCCCGCTCTCCAGCATCCTCACACCTCGCCAGGGCGCCCAGCTCGGCAGCATCAGGAGCTGCCCGCTGAGCAGTGTATTGCCCAGCCAGTGTTGCCCAGTCAGCGCCCTGCCTGCCTGCTCACCCAGCCTCTACAAACAAACACAGACCTGCCCACCCTGCAGGGACAGCAGCACTGAGAGCAACCCCAGCACATCACTACAGGGAGAGCTTGGGTGCCCCCACCCTCCTCAGAACAGGCTGCTGGTGTTACAGCTCCTCCAAACCAGTTCCATTAAACCACACCCTCCTCCTTTGATCCCATTCTTTCCAACACCTCTGCAGAAAGGAAGCACCTCCAGGTCCCCACTAATTCTCAGTGCTCCTCTCTGCCTTCGCCCCACACTGCTCCACGCTCACGATACTCAGACCAGACCGTGGCCCTGATGGATACAAAGGAGCTGCTGCTCGCTGCGCTGCCTCTCACATTGCCAAGCTGCCTGGTTTATTTCTGGCAGGACCTGCTCGGCAGGCAGAGCCTCCTTCAGGGTGGCTGCCACGACCCCTCTCCTGCCAGCACACCTCGGCTCCGGCACGGCACTCACAGCACGAGCACTGGGAAGCGGCGCTGACCCGGCACGGCGATGGTGCAGAGCGGGGTGGGCAGCACAAGAACACAGAGACAGGCAGCAGGAGGCTGAGGGTGAAGAAGGTCTGGCAGCAGGGCCGAGGGACATCACGTCCTCAGAGTCTCCTGCAGCACAAGGACTGGTCGGGAGCACTAACTCACTCCCTGGTGGGAAGCGCTTGGAGATCGGAGCTGGATGATGCTCGAGAGGAGAGAAACTTGGGAAAAGCAGCTGAACACACAGAGAACGTGTAGATAGCCACAAGCTGAGGGTTGTGACACATCAGCTGGGATTACACCACTGGAACCAGCCCAGCACACACTGGCACACCACATCAGACAAGACAACCGTGACTGCCTACCAGAATGGAGAAGACAACCATGACCATCTACCACAACACAGTCTCCTTCCTGGCCAACCCTCCCTCAGCACAGCAGCGCCTGCTTGACCCGTCCCCGTGTCTGTCTGCTCCCCAGGTCCCTGTCAGGAGGTGGGGGCTGTGTGCCTGCTGAGCCTCAGAATGCTCATCCACACGTTGAGCGCGGCCCTCGCTCCCAGCCCGCTGCTCCCAGCCAGGCCACTGCTCCCATCACAGAATCCCAGAATCCCAGACTGGGCTGGGTTGGGAGGGACCCCAAGGGTCCCAGAGCTCCAACCCCCTGCCACAGGCAGGGACACCAACCTCCAGGCCTGGAGCTACACAAGGTTGCCCAGGGCCCCAGCCAACCTGGCCTTGAACACTCCCAGGGACGGGGCACCCACCCCCTCTCTGGGCAGCCCCTTCCAGCCCCTCACCACTCTCTCTGCAAAGAACTTCCCCCCAGTCTCTCCTCTCTCCCTTCCCTCCTCCAGCTTCACCTCATCCCCCTTGTCCTGCCATTGTCTACCCTTTTAACAAGCCCATTCCCCTCCTGTTTGTATGTTCCCTTCAGGTACTGGAAGGCTGCAATGAGGTTCCCTCAGCCTCTCTTCGTAGGGGAGGTGCTCCAGCCCTCTAATCGTCTCTGTGGTCCTGCCAGGAAAGCCCACCGATGCCAGAACTCACCCTGGATCTTTTGGGGACGTCCCCTGCCTGAGCCTGCACGGGGACAGAGGAATGGCCAAGTGCATCCCACAGGCACAGGGAGAGGAGCAGGCACTGTCCTGAAACGGGACACAAACAGCGAGGGAGGGACAAGGAACTCACACTGAGACCCTGCTGCTGAGGGTAGGCACCCCCTGAGGAGGTTAAAAAATGAAGAGAAGAAAGGAAGAGCCCTGAGCAGACATACTCTGTGGATTGAAAAGCCTGTTCAGGAGAGCAACACCACAGTGATGGGCCAGGAGAGATGCTGGTCATCTGCCGGTAGCCAGGACATCCACAGGACTCACCCACCCATGGACTGGCACAGAAAACACACAGACACCTCAGCTCACCCCTGCCATGTACCCCTGGACACCCTGGGGAGGCCCACGGGGGTGAGAAAACATCCCCCTCACCAGCACGCCGATGGTCAAAGGGCAAGTGAGATCACCAGAGCCCATCTCAGCAGGCACAGAGCGCGGCGCAGGGCACACGTGGGGGATGAGCCACGGGAGCAGCACCCAGCTGGGTGCAAAGGAGAACAGGATCCCTTCCGTGGCTTCCCACGTCCCCTCAATTTCGGTGGTGATTCCCCTCCTCCAGACAAACCCCTCACTGCTGCACCTGCAGACCCCTCCTCACCGCCCGCCCCAGGAGCTGCTCAGGTCCTCGGCTCACCTGGGGCGAGCAGGCTGCACCCCAGCTGGGGAGCAGCGTCCCACCACACCACAGAGCAGCACGTCACGCTGCTGACATCGATCTCCATCTCATTTCGTACCTCCTGATGCTTCGTTCTGTGTGGTAATGAACGAGTCCCCACAGCAAAGCGGAGCCTCGGCGCTGCCGAGGGAGCCTGTGGGGCTGCAGCTCATGGAACACCCAGCACAATGTGGCAGCTGTCGGGGGTTCTTCCTTGCAGGACGCTCTGCCTGTATTTATCAGCAAACTCCATCAGCCTTTGAAGCCTCACGGTTTCCTCTAGTACAAAATAACTAAGCCAGGGACCAGCACTGCGGAGGAGCGGAGCGAGGGAGGCACCAACACCAGCTCTGGGGGCTCTTCGGGGACCCGAGCCCAAGGCTGTCCCGAACTGGGGTTCTGGAAGCCACGGGTGGCTCCTGCCCGGTGGGATCGCTCCTGCCTGGTCAGAGGCTGCCTGCCAGCCCCGGGGCAGTGGCTCTGCCTCCCTCCCAGCCCGTTGCAGGGCAGGAGTCAGGAGCCAATGCCTGAGGGCTGGGTAAAAGCAGGCACTGCTGCTTGCTGGGGAAGGCTGCTGCCCCCCCTGAACAGCAGCACGCTGTCGCTGCAGCGCTCGTTTTTCAGGTGGAGAATTTCCTCTCTCTCCAATGGAGTCCCTGACAGAACCCTCAGGGCTGTTGGGTGTCCTCACCCAAGGGGAACCTCCAAAAGCTCTCAGAACCCTCAAGCATCAGCTCCTGTCAGGGCTCTGTGTCACCCCCCTCTCTGCTTCACCCCCCCCTCTGCTTCCCCACTCCCACCTGGGCTTCACTCTTCATCTCCATCACCCATCCTGCTGCTCCCAGCCCTGTGCTATCACAGAGATCAAACCACCACACAGGTAGATAAACCCCACTCTGATGTGTTATTTGTACATCTCTGCAGCATTTATAAGGTCAAGTTTTCATGTTTTGGCCTGGTGAACCCGGACCCCCCCCACTAACAAAGCTGAGGGCAGGTTAAGCCCCTCTCCACACCCGCTGTGTGACGCTGCTGACGCCTGTGACCACAGAACTCTGCTGGGGGACAGCGTGTCTCACCCCATCCGCCTGCCCTGCCAGCTCAGGAGAGGGGGCTGCAAAGGAATCCTCCTTTGGGACATTGTCCTGCCTGTGGCACCGCACCTCCCCTTGGCCCGAGGCATCAGACCCCAACAGCACCCACACAAGTTCCTCCTCTGAAGGCAGCTTCGTGTTGCTCGTGGCCCCAAGCTCAGGCTCCCTTTGCTCTTGGACCATCTCCCAGTCCAGCTCTGCTGCCTTACCAGTCACCTCCTCTTCCAAGGGTCCTGCTTTCCAGGCTCTGCCTGGATCACCTGGCCCTTACTGCAAGGCTCTTACATTCACTGCCACTGCTGCTTTTTCAGGCCTTTCTGCTGAAGTTCTGCTCTCTCTCTGGAATCCCTCTGCTGAAGTTGGCAGGGGAAGGGTCTTCAGTGCCACCAGACCTGAGCCCAGCAAAGCTGCTGCCATCAGTGCTGCACACCTGGGGCTGCTCCTGGCGCTCCGTGCACAGGCAGCGTGGCTCCGCTCCGGTGCCCTCTGGAAGCAGAGGTGCTCTGGGGATTGTGAGCACAGCTCCTGGCCTGGGGCACAGCTCCTGGCCTGAGACATGGGACTTTCACCGTTAAGCTCTTCCCCACCAAGGAGTTGCCCCACCATCCGGCTCGGGCAGCCCTCCCAGTCACACACCCCCAGGCTCTGGGATTTGACTCCACAGCAGCTCAGAGCACATCAGGCATTCAAACTCCAGCTCCTCAGACCTTCCCAAATCCCACTCCAGCCATCCCAGACCTAATCTCCTCTTCCACGTGTCAGATCAGGTTTAACTCTAGAGCCTGTCGTGTCCCCTCACTCTACCACGGTGCCAAGACCTCCCTCCTCTGCTGGGCACTCCAGGAGCAGAACAGCTCCCCAGGAGAGTCCCGCAAGCTCCACCACACCCCAGACATCCTGCAGCATCGTTCTCAGACACAAAATCCAGTGTTTTAACCAGCAGAATACATGAAAAGCTGTCAAAACGCTCTGCTACTCATTCAAGTGGCGAGCTGCAGTCACTGCACCGGAACCACTGCGGATTTTTGTCTGTATTCCATGAGGTTGCCCTGGCCAAAAGCTGGGCCTGTGCTGGGGAGGGGTGGCCCTGGGCACCCCTGGGCAGCACAGGCATCGTCACTCCAGCACAGAGAGCTCTGCTCAGCCTCTCCACTCTCCCACTCCAGCCCCATTTCAGTTTTGCACAAGTAAAACACACCCAGAGCCTGGCTGGTATCCCAGGCTGAAGAAGGAGCTATAGGAGACACAACCCCCCTGGCAGGGCGGGAATCGCAGCTGAACGTTGCTCTGACTCCCTTTTGGTTTATCTAGACTGAAAAGGCACCTGTCCTGGTTACTTTGGGCGGGTTTGGGGTGCATGGAGGGGAGCAGCAGGCCTCAGGGTGCTGCAACAGGTGGTTAGGCCCATGTTTAAGGTGGGACTGTGTTCTGCCCAAGACGGCTCCTGGCCCACGGCCCTTCTCCGGCAGCAGAGGGACAGTGGCAGGGAGCCGGCTCCAGGACACAAAGGGGTCTGCAGTGGGGGCCTGGTGCCAACAGCAGCCACCCTGACAGGGCCGGGGGGCGAGGGAAGGGCACAGGCCCCACCGACAGGTGGTCCCTAGGGACAGCAATGCTGGGCCAGCCCCACAGCGATGCCAGGCAGGCGCTGGGCACGAGGTGGGTGCCAGAGCCATCAGGCACTGGTGCCCCATGGCACAGCTCCAGCCCGGCGATGAGGCCCTGGGCTCAGAGGCAGCCCCTGGCCCAGGCACTGACCCCACAAGGCTTCCCGCACCCTCCCTGAGCCCCATCCCTGAGCCTGGGCAGCTGGAGCCCTGGTGAGGGGCCGGTGAGGCTCTTCCTGCTGCCCCCACGAGCTTTTGGGGTTGGCCTTTCTCCTTTAGACATGAAGGGGTTGGCTCAGGTGTCCTCCGATGTCCCTTCCAACTTCCACAGCTCCACAATCCCAATCTCCTCTGCAAACAGCCCCATTTCATGCACTGGTCTCCAGTCTGACTGGGACTCCATCTCCTCACCCCACAAAGCACTGCCTAACTAACCCTCACCAGGGGAGCCGTCCCAGACGACAGCATCACACCAGGAGCAAGAGACCCCCACCCACGCTCCTTACTATCCCCCCAGAAGAAACCCTCATACCCAAAGCACTGGGCACGCTGTAGGTGCTGCTCAGCTGAGCTGCAGACGGTGCAGAGGGACCGTAAGCAGCCAGGAGACCCCAGGGGCATCTGGAGAAGCAGGTGGCCGGTGCATCATCACCCCCATCAGGCTCCCCAGCACCACCCAGGGATTTACTCCAGGGAGAATCATAGAATCCCAGACTGGGCTGGGCTGGGAGGGACCCCAAGGGTCACAGAGCTCCAACCCCCTGCCACAGGCAGGGACACCAACCTCCAGGCCTGGAGCTACACAAGGGTGCCCAGGGCCCCAGCCAACCTGGCCTTGGACACCCCCAGGGACGGGGCACCCATCCCCTCTCTGGGCAGCCCCTTCCAGCCCCTCACCACTCCGAGACTAAGGCTGCAGCTGAGATGCAGAGGGGACGCCAGGCAGCAGCCAGAGCCAGGCTGAAAACTGAGGCACGGAGGAGAGAATGAAACAAATTGGGGTAATTTCTTCTCAAATCCCCGGTGCAGGGAGAACAAATCAAACGGATCCAGCCCCTTCCAGAGCCAGGAAAGGAAAACAAATCATGTGAGGCCTCTAATAAATAAATAAATAATCCCGTTACTTAGTACTCAGGGCAGAGATCTCATCCACAGTGCTGAGGAATGAAAGGGCTGGGGAATAGCGAATCAGTTCAGACTGTTAAAAGTAATAATATGAAGAAAGAGATCAGGACAAGGCATTTATTTTATTAAACCCCCCGAGGAGAGGTCAAGAATATTAGAAATAAAGTCCCCAGGTTCCAGTTGATGCAATAACTGCAGCTCCAGCAATTTCAGAAGAAGGATGTTTGCTGAGGGAGGCAGCGTGCCAAGCCCCTTCGGGGAGGTGCTGGGAAAGGATGCTGCCTGGATCTGCCTGCTGCTGAAGAGCACCGAGCTCAGTGCAGCTCTCAGGGCCACCATCTGTCTGAGCAGGACTCTACCAGCGATTCTCATGGGCTCCTGTGGAGCTGCTCTGGGGTAGGACCACAGGAGAAGGACACTCAGGGATGGGGGCATCACCCCTGGTCTCCTCAGCACGACTCCTGCTCTACAGGCACAGGCCAGGGCTGGGCATCGGGCAAGGAGCGGGCTTGGCAGACACCCATTCCAATCCAGCACAGCTTACACCATGCTTATGTTTCTGGGGAGAAGGCCCTGGGGGTGCTGGTGGGTGACAGGGTGGCCATGAGCCAGCAGAGTGCCCTGGGGCTGAGAGAGCCAAGGGGATCCTGGGGGCATCAGGAGGAGTGTGGGCAGCAGGTGACAGGAGGGGATCCTCCCCCTCTGCTCTGCCCTGGCCAGGCCCCACTGGAGTGTTGTGTCCAGGTCTGGGCTCCCTGGGATCAACCAGCCAGGGATCTCCTGGAGAGAGTCCAGAGGAGGGACAGAGATGCTGAAGGGCCTGGAGCATCTCCCCTGGGAGGAAAGGCTGAGGGAGCTGGGGCTGTTCAGCCTGCAGAGAAGAGCCTGAGAGGGGATCTGATCACTGGGTGTCAAGAGCTGAAGGGTGGGACCCAGGGGCCATGGGCAGCCTCTGCTCAGTGTCTGTGGGGACAGGACAAGGGGCGATGGGCTCAAGTTGGAGCACAGGGAGTTCCCCCCAATGTGGGGAAGAACTTCTTCCCAGTGAGGGTGAGGGAGCCCTGGGACAGGCTGCCCAGGGGGTGTGGAGTCTCCTTGTCTGGAGAGATCCCAGCCCCTGTCCTAGGGACCCTGCTTGGGCAGGGGGTGGGACCCCAGGGGCTCTGGAGGTCCCTGCCCACCCCTGTGAGTCTGTGACTCTATGATTCTCTGCTCCCTGATGCCAGCTCATGGACAGCCTCAGCCTCAGGGGTGCCAGGGGATCGCACTGACCCACAGAGCTGATTCCAGCAGGACACCTGGAGCCCGTGGTTCCACAGGGAAGGAGCATGAAGCAGCTCTGAGCACTCGGGTTCCACGGGACAGGGTGAGGCTGGAGGAACAGCCACGAGCCTGTGAGTGTTCACACTTCTTGGGAAGAAAGCAAGAAGGGCCAGCAGAACACCAGCACTTTGAGGGCAAACTCTGCACATTCTGGAACACAGGAGATGAGGTTTCATGGAGGGACAGCCCAGGGTGGGACAGGGGGTCCCAGAGGTCACAAGCCATTACACGATCCCACGAGGGGGAAGGTGAAGGAAAGCAGGAGGTCAGACCCAGCCCAACACAGAGGGTGTTGAAGCTGTGAAGTAAGATAAATCATAAGACAATCACTGACCTCAAACACACGACATCAACTGGAAAACAGGAGCGATTCCTGTGGACAGGAGTGAAGGGAACAGGCAAACTGAGGGGCAGGCATCAGGCAGCTGCTGTGGAGAGAAGCAGGGTCTCACCCTGTAAATACACCCAGAGCAAGAGAAGGACCCCAGGAGCTACTGGGAATCACTGGTGCTCCTTTGGTCAGCAGAGAGGGAAAGCTCTGAATGGATGAAAGTGAGAAGACCAAAGTGCTTAATGCTTGTTTGTCTCTAAGTCAGGGATCAGGGTGAGGTTTCAGAGCCAGAGAGCGAAGATCCTACCTGGAAACCAGGAGCAGGAATTAACTAAGAACATCTGGATTTGCCTGACTACACATCTGGGAGGAGGTTTAAGAAGAGGCTGAAGCAATCTAAGAGCACCTGAGGTCACCTCTGAAGGCTCCTGTTGTGCCCAAAAGAGCAGGAAATGGCCAAAAAGGGGGGAAAAGGAAGCTAAAGGAATACCAACACTTCCCATCCTGGAATCCCATCAGAATCAGTGCCTAGATGGAAGCAAGGTGGTAACTGCCAGAAGGGATTTGTCAAGGACAGGCAGTGAGAGGAGCTGGTCACCCAACAGCCATCACACCCCTCAGCTTTCATTGGTCTCCTCACAGCTGCCCCAACACCAGCCCACCACAGGATGGGTAAAGGACCCTCCTGTGCCTCCCCATCCCAGGACAGAGGTACCTGGGGCTGATCCAGCCAATGTCTCCGTTAGCAAAACCAGTGAGAGACTGGGGAAGCTCCTTGCCAAACCCACAGGCAGCGCAAGGGAAGCACAACACGCTCCAGAGCCCTGGATCAGGTGTAAACCCATCCAAATCCACACAGCAGGAGAGGGAAGGGCTGGCTGTGCAGTGGGGTTTGAGGGGGAACAACCGTGGGGACTATCACACGCTGGCTGTGAGTCACACATCACACCCCTCCACGAGGCACAGCGGGATGAGCCATCCCACTACAGCCTGGGAAACACACAGCGGGGCTGCTGCCAGCTCCTCTGTGTGTCTGCTCCAGGCATGGGGGGCACAGGGGGGCTGGACAGGAGCAAAAGGGACCCTTGGGGAGGGAAGGGCAGCGGGAGCGAACGGCCAACACGTGTGCATGAGACTGGTGTGAGGGGGAAGGGAGCAAGAAGGCCAAGGGCAGCCTGGCTTGTGTCAGAGCCAGCGTGGCCAGGAGGGCTGGGGAGGGGCTTGTGCCCCTGGGCTGGGCACTGGGGAGGCTGCAGCTGGAGTGCTGGGTCCAGTTCTGGGCTCCTCAGCACCAGAAGGACATGGGGGTCCTGGAGCGAGTGCAGAGAAGGGCAACCAGGCTGGGGAAGGGGCTGGAGAGCAGCAAAGCTTCCCAGGAGCGGCTGAGGGAGCTGGGGGTGCTGAGCCTGGAGAGGAGGAGGCTGAGGGGAGCCCTTCTCCCCCCTGCCCTGCCCTGCCCTGCCCTGCCCTGGCAGGAGGGTGCAGAGAGGTGGGCGATGGTCTCTGCAGCCAGGGGCCAGGAGCTGGGCTGAGGGGCAATGGGCTCAAGCTGCCCCAGGGCAGGGTCAGCTCAGCTGGGAGGGCAAAGTTCTTCCCTGGCAGAGTTGTGGGGCTGTGGCACAGGCTGCCCAGGGAGGGGCTGAGTCCCCAGCCCTGGGGGTGTTGAACAGAGGGGAGATGAGGTGCTCAGGGAGCTGGGGCAGCACAGGACAGGGACAGTTGGACTCCAGGGGCTCCCAGGGCTTTTCCAGCCTGGGCACTCTGGGGTTCTGTGCTTGCTCACTGATCACCGTCTGTAACATCACTGTGGCTGTGCCGGGGTGACTGTTGCTTGTCAGCACCCTGGTCATTGGAGGCGTCTGTTTGTCCATCCCCCAGCTGTGGCTTGGCTAGCTGGGGTAGCCAGAAGAGCTGACCCACCCTGCCCCTTGTCAGAGACCAGTTTACCCCTGTACACCCCTCTACATCCCTGTACACCCCTGTACACCCCACACACCCCTGTACACCCCTGTACAGCCCATACACCCTTGTACACCCCATACACCCCTGCACACCCCATACACCCCTGCACACCCCTCTATATCTCTGTACACCCCTGTACACCCCACACACCCCTGTACACCCCATACACCCCTGTACACCCCATACACCCCTGCACACCCCTCTACATCTCTGTACACCCCTGCAATTTAAAAGAGCATCAGTCCAGGTGACTCGGGGAGCGGCACCCACCCAGCACCACCGGCTGTCACGGGGTGGTGGTGACACAGGGACAGCCACGGGAAGGACTGGTGGCACTGACAGGGTCCCCAGGCACCACCAGCAGCCGTGCTGGGGGGAGCAGCAGGCAGGAGCCCCTCTGGGCCCCCAGCCCTCCCCTGAGGGCTCCTCTCTGCCATCCCAGGGCCCCGCACAGGGACACACCACCAGCCCTGCATGGGAACATCCACTTGTGCCACCCCCCTCACCCCGTGCCACGAGGGGACAGGGGGTGGTGACTCCCAGCCTGAGCCCCGCTGCCTGGTCACCAGCCTGTCCCTTCCCTCCCCTCCGACTTACGGGGCACCAAGACCACCCTGGAGACCCCGAGGGCTCTGGACCTGCCTGTGCATCCTGGCTGCTGAGCACGTCGGCTGCTGCACGTGAGCGTCACCTGCCCCAGACTCAGCATGAGGGGACCCAGCAAAGACCCACAGGCACCAGGAGACCCCGCAGCACAGGCACTTCTGGCTGCCTTTTACAGACACAGGTGGCTGGGGGTAACTCAGGCACCTCCAGCCATCCCCAGGAGTTCACAGGAGCAGGAGGCAGCAGCACCCGGGGCAGACACTTGCTCGGCTGCGGGATGAAGAGGCGGGGGTCTTCCTCTGCCCCTTCTGGGTACTGGCTGTGCTGCAAGGGGCGGCACAGGGAGCAGCATCCCCCTGGCCTCCACACCGAGCCCCCCAGCCCAGCAGGTATCTCCGAGGTCAGCACACCCAGGAGGAGACGAGCCCGAGCCTGGAGCAGCCTCCCCGCTCCACACTGGGCAGGGAGCCTGGGGCTGGTGCCCGGGTCAGAGCCAGTGGCACAGCACACCAGCTCCTGACCCCCATCTCATGCTGTGGCACTGCAGACCCACTTCACCCCACTGCCCACAGCAGACCCCCAAACCCCCGGGACCAGCCGTGCTCTCGCCTCGCCAGGAACTGCCCCGCTGGGTAGGGCTCATCCTCCCCAGCTCCCCTCCTCCTGTCTCTGCTCCAGCTGACGTCGAGAACGCTGCCAAAACCTCGCTGATCACAGAAGCCCAGGGTGCTGGGTGTCCTTTCTCCTGCCTGCACAACCACCCCGTGCCCCTGCCTGCAGCACGCTGCCCAGGCTGTGAAGTCCTGGGCTGGCTCAGGGTGCAGAAGAGCCCCAGGCTGCAGCTGGCTCTGAGCACGCTCCCCATTCATCCCACCCCACGCTCCTCCTCCCGGCGCTGTGGGGCAGGCAGAGGTTCCCTCTTGCCCCCTGAGAAGCCATTCAGCAGTTCCAATATCTTTACCATATTGCCTCCTATTCATCTCGTTTCCAAGGCAACGATCCCGCTCTTCCAAACCTCTCTTCAAAGCAGAGGAATTTCTTTCCTCAATCCTCATCGTTTTCACTGCATCCAGGAGCCCTTTTCCCTCAGGCTGCTGGTGCTGACTGGTGGTGCCCAGCCAGGTCAGCAGCACACAGGAGAGTTGGTGTTCATTACCACCAAGGCATTAATTACACTCTTCTCCACTAATCACCCACTGCTGCTGGGCCACCCAGTCCTGCAGCATCTGGAGTTGCACACTGAGCAGCAGCTGCCTGGAGCTGCTCAGAAAACATCCCACAACTTTTCAGGAGTTCAGAACCCTGGCAGGTGTCACTGGACTAGTTCAGTCTCCCCCCGTGGCAGCAATTTTGCATTTCTTCTCATCACTTTTTCTTCACATGCTGCTTTTCCCCCAGTTCTTTAGACTGGCTCCGAGCTGTTTCTGCTCTGGGGTCACTGCAAACAGCTCCCATCACAGCCTGGTCCTTCACCCTCACACCTACTTCTCGGTCCCCAGGGAGCAGAGCTGCAGCCCAGACCTGGTCCTGCTGCTCCTCCAAGCCCTGCCCTGGCCTCACGGCCCCAGAACGGCTCCTCAGCCTCTCCTGGGCAGACGCTGCTTTACCTGGGGCACGGTCACTGCTGCCTCTCTGCCACCTCTGAACACAAAGCCTGACCCCAGGGTCACCAAAGGGGCCCTTGGTCACCGAGGCTGAGGACACAGCAGCCATCCTGGTGCATCACAGTGAGCTCCCACTCCCAGCACGACACAAGCACCAGCAGCAGCCAGCAGCACCAGAGCCCCTGTTCATGTTGCACGTGGCCTGTGAGTGACAGGGAGCAGGGAGGGAACACGAGCTCCATGTCACTCCTGTGCCTTGGGCCACAGCAAGCGGGTACAGCAGCAGGAATCCCAGAATCCCAGACTGGGCTGGGCTGGGAGGGACCCCAAGGGTCCCAGAGCTCCAACCCCCTGCCACAGGCAGGGACACCAACCTCCAGGCCTGGAGCTACACAAGGTTGCCCAGGGCCCCAGCCAACCTGGCCTTGGACACCCCCAGGGACGGGGCACCCACCCCCTCTCTGGGCAGCCCCTTCCAGCCCCTCACCACTCCCTCTGCACAGAACTTCCCCCCAGTCTCTCCTCTCCCCCTTCCCTCCTCCAGCTTCACTCCAGCCCCTTGTCCTGCCAGTCTCTGCCCTTGAACAAGCCCATTCCCCTCCTGTTCCTGGGGTCCCTTCAGGGACGGGGAGGCTGCAGTGAGGTCCCCCCACAGCCTTCTCTTCTCCAGGCTGACCCAGCCCAGCTCCCTCAGCCTCTCTCCATAGGGGAGCTGCTCCAGCCCCCTGAGCATCCCTGTGGCTCCTCTGACCCCTCTCCAACAGCCCCACATCCTCCTTGTGTTGGGCCCCAGCTCTGGCCACAGGACCACGGCACCCCTGTGCCACCCGGCCATCGGGTGAGTGCATCCCTCAGCCCCAGCAGGCCCAGCAGAGCCACAGCCCTGCCCGTGCACACAGGCCCAATACCGACTCCGGCGATACTGGTGATACCAGCACAGCCTCTGGCTGGCCGGGACACATTAGGTGTTGCCTCCTCTGCAACGTGCAGCCTCCAAGTATTAGTTTGCAAGATGCACTCGTTGTCATGGCAACGACAAGCGCAACGCGGCGGGGATGCACCTGCCATGTCTCTGAGACACGAGATTCAACCAAGGGCCAGGGAGATGATGGAGGGAGAGGCCCCTCAGCACCCGCTCCAGGGCCCGGCCAGCCCTGCTCCCCACAGGACAGGGGGGCACGAGGTGGCATCGGGCTGCACCAGCCACCCCGCCGCCGGGACCCTGAGGTGCCCAGCACCATGCAGGCACAGGGGCTGAAGCACACACAGGCCGTGGCACGGGGCAGCCTCGTCCTGCCTCCCCCCAGCCCCTTACCTGGCTTTGCCGCGGCTGCTCCTGCGGAGCGTGGGCAGGTCGGTCTCCTTCTCCTCCTGCACCCGCTGCAGGGACGGGGAGCGGCTGTGGGCGCTGCGGGAGCTCGCCAGGCTGCCGTCCCCCGCCACGGCCCCCGCCGCCTCCTGCATCTGAGCCAGCAGCTGCGGGGGCAGGCTGCGGAGCGAGGGCACCGGCGAGTAGGACGCCCGGCTCTCCGCCTTCAGGTTGTTGTCGCTGGCCGAGCGCTGCAGCATGCGGGGGGACGCGAGGCCGCCGGCACCCAGGATCCGTCTCCGCTTGGTGTAGCTGGGGGTTTCTCTGAAAGGCACTGCAAGAGAGCCAGGAAAGCAGCATTAGCGACCAGGAGCGCAGCACAACCCTGGCACCGGCCGGCCATGGTCACGCTGGAAGGTGGCAGCAGAGCCAGAGGGATGGGGAAGCCGGTGGAGCTGGGGCTCGAGGGCAGAGGCACCGCCAGCGCCCAGGGGAAGCAGCTCCGGCTGCTCCCAGCTCCTCTCCCTGTGCCACACCAGGGGAACCACCCGGGGAGCACGAGGGGCAGGTAAGCCCGACCACGGCACACTGCTCGGGGAGGATTTGGAGAGGGCATGTCCAAAAGAGGGATGCTGGATGGGAAGAGGGAGAGCAGCACCAGTGAGGACGTGGGGACACGAGCGGGAACCCCCCAGCCCATCCCCAGCTGCCACCCCGGTTCACGTGGGGTGAGATGTGGTGAGATGGCACACGTGGTGACATGTGTGCTGGTGACACTGTCCCCACTCGCTCCTGTCCCCAGGCACTGAATCTGCAGCTTGGGGCCAGTGCCAGGGGTGAGCACACAAAAGGTCACACACATGGTGAAGGACAGCAGTGCCCAGCTCACACCCAGCACCCAGAGAACCTCCCCAAGAAGCCACGGGCAGATACTGCTGCTGGCAGCTCTGCAGAGGGACCAGAGAGTCATAGGGGAGGGAAGGGCCCCCAGAGCCCATGGGGTCCCAGCCCCTGCCCAAGCAGGGTCCCTAGGACAGGGGCTGGCATCTCTCCAGAGAAGGAGACTCCACACCCCCTGGGCAGCCTGTCCCAGGGCTCCCTCACCCTCCCTGGGAAGAAGTTCTTCCCCACACTGGGGGGAACTCCCTGTGCTCCAGCTTGAGCCCATCGCCCCTTGTCCTGTCCCCACAGACACTGAGCAGAGGCTGCCCATGGCCCCTGGGTCCCACCCTTCAGCTCTTGACACCCAGTGATCAGATCCCCTCTCAGGCTCTTCTCTCCAGGCTGAACAGCCCCAGCTCCCTCAGCCTTTCCTTGGTTGGTCCTCAGGAAGAACCAAATTCCATTTAACAAACCCTTCCCATCCTGAAGCTTTCATGTGCTTTAAGTCTGTCTGGTGTAAGGCAACATCCACCTGCAAACCCAGAGTGACAACATCCAGCCCCTTTCTGGTACAAATGTGGGAGCAAGAGCAAGGGGATGGTGGAGCAGGAAGGGGTGCTGCCCAAAGACACACTCAGGAGCCAGGGGACCAACCCCCCTCCCAGCATCACCCTTCCCACCCCTCCCACAACCTGCACAGACACGCTGAGCCCTGAACACGCTGCAGCACCTCGAAGGGGCTGCGGAGGACGGGAGCAGCCCGGGGCCTGGGCAGGATGCTGCCCTGGAGAGGATGCTGCCCAGACCGGTGTCATCCACGACCAAACACCATCAGGTGCTCCCCAGCTGCACTGGGAGGCCACACTCGGAATATTTTAGGTTCAAAGTACAAGAATTTCAGGCTCCTGGACATCTTCCCGTTGCCATAGCGACGCGATGCATTTGTTCTCCCGTGAGTTTCCACCACGTGGTGGGGGATTTCTGCCGGCAGCATCCGCGCTCCCCATCCTCCTGCTGCCAGCTGACCCATCCACAGCCCCAGTGCTGCCAGCACCCGTGTCCAGGACACCCTGACCAGAGGAACAGGCCAGAATGGTCACCCAGAGGCTGTGGGCAAGGAGGGGGGGGGGGCGGCAGCGACGCCACGTCATGGGTGTGATGTCATCCCCGGGTGAAATGCGCTATGCATCCTGTGTCTGGGGGTCACAGCATCCTGTGTCTGGGGGGTCACAGCATCCCGTGTCTGGGGGGTCACAGCATCCCGTGTCTGGGGGTCACAGCATCCCGTGTCTGGGGGGTCACAGCATCCCGTGTCTGGGGGGTCACAGCATCCCGTGTCTGGGGGGGTCACAGCATCCCGTGTCTGGGGGTCACAGCATCCCGTGTCTGGGGGGTCACAGCATCCCGTGTCTGGGGGGGTCACAGCATCCTGTGTCTGGGGGGGGTCACAGCATCCCGTGTCTGGGGGGTCACAGCATCCCGTGTCTGGGGGTCACAGCATCCCGTGTCTGGGGGGTCACAGCATCCCGTGTCTGGGGGGTCACAGCATCCCGTGTCTGGGGGGTCACAGGACCGTGGCACTCAGGATGCTGACACAAGGCGGGTCCCACCAACCCAACACCTGGAGTGTTGTGTCCAGGTCTGGGCTCCCTGGGATCAACCAGCCAGGGATCTCCTGGAGAGTCCAGAGGAGGGACAGAGATGCTGAAGGGGCTGGAGCATCTCCCCTGGGAGGAAAGGCTGAGGGAGCTGGGGCTGTTCAGCCTGGAGAGAAGACTAAGGGGGGGACCTTATTAATGTTTATCAATATCTTAAGTATGGGATGCAGGGGGGATGGGCAGCCTCTGCTCAGTGTCTGTGGGGACAGGACAAGGGGCAATGGCTGCAAGTCAGAGCATAGGAAGAACTTTTACCCAGTGAGGGAGCCCTGGGACAGGCTGCCCAGGGGGTGTGGAGTCTCCTTCTCTGGAGAGATCCCAGCCCCTGTCCTAGGGACCCTGCTTGGGCAGGGGGTGGGACCCCATGGGCTCTGGGGGGCCCTTCCCACCCTGTGACTCCGTGATTCTATGACACCAGGCTCAGGGCTCCCTCCAGCCATCCCACCAGCACTGCCCAGCAGCTCTGCTGCACACCCAGGCTCCTGCATCATCCAGACACTGGCAGATCTCCGGGAGACACTGAATCTGCACCACAGCACTTCTAGAAAAGCCCTTTAAACAATCAGAGCAGCAGAGACCCAATGTCTCTGTGCCACCCCAGCCACTGATCCGAGCACCATCAGCCACTGAACAGCAGAACCTGGAATCCTGTGGAAGCTCAGAATCCCAGAATCCCAGCCTGGTCTGGGCTGGGAGGGACCCCAAGGGTTCCAGAGCTCCAACCCCCTGCCACAGGCAGGGACACCAACCTCCAGGCCTGGAGCTACACAAGGTTGCCCAGGGCCCCAGCCAACCTGGCCTTGGACACCCCCAGGGATGGGGCACCCACCCCAGGAAGTCACACGAGTCCCAGAGATGAGGGAGGAAAACTGCTTTCCAGCACTGTGAGAGGAGCAGACACTTCCAGACCCTTAGGTTACCGAGTGGCCCCAGCTCTCAGGTGCCCAAAGATGCTCCTGCCCCAGCCAGCTGTGGCCAAGGACACAGGGTGTCCACCCCGGCAGGCAGAGGAGAGCTCAGGGGCACTTGGCAAAGCCCCTGGGATTCTTGGGGCAGAGGCAGAGGTGATGGAAACCTCACCAGCCCCAACCTCAGTGCTTAGCTTCTGGACCCTGGGCTGCCCTGGGGACAATCTCAGGGCACTGTGCAGCCATGGAGGCATCTGGGCCAAGATCAGATGCTTCTCCACACAAGCTGGAGGTCTAGGAATGACAGTGTGTGCTCAGGAAAGCCTGGGTTTCACAGAAAACCCCAGTGAGCAGGCATCCAGGCAGCTTCACAGGGAGGGAGGAGGAGCACAGCCACTGCTTGTGTGAGCAGGACAGGACTTCTCTCCCCAGGTGGTCCAGAGCCTCAGACACCAACCTGAGGAGTGGCCAACACGCTGTCCTGCCGTTCAGTGAGACCTGGGCAGGCTGGAGAACCCAAGGAGATTCATCACAGAATGGTTTGGGCTGGAAGGGGCCTTAGAGATCATCTTGCTCCAACCCCCCTGCTATGGACAAGGTCACCCCCTGCTAGACCAGGCTGCTCGAGGCCCCCATCCATCCTCCCTGCTGGGGAGGGGGCATCCACAGCTTCCCTGGGCACCCTGTGCCAGGGCCTTACCCTCCAAGAGTGAAGAATTTCTCCCTTACATCCAGTCTGAACCTGTCCTCTGCCAGTTTATAGCCCTGGGCCAGGCTGCCCAGAGAGGCTGGGGAGTCTCCTTCTCCAGGGAGATCCCACCCCATGGCCCTGGGTGACCCTGCTTTGGCAGGGGTGGGGCTGGGGGGGTCTCCACAGGCTCTCCAACCCCTGTGTCCTGTGACTCCCCAGTGCACAGACTCGTGTCCAGCCAGTCCAGAGGCTCTACCATGCAGACACAGCACAAGCTGGGCCCTTCTGTACAGAAATGAGGTACAATGAGAGAGACAAGCACGTTCCTGGCCCTGATACACGTGAAGACAGCAAGGGAGATGAGATCTGTGGAAGAGAAGATCATCTGTGCCACAGCCAGACGGCACAGGGACAGGAGAGATCCCACCCTGTGTGGGACATGGGCTGGGGCTGTAGAACAGATCCCGAAGCAGAGGAGGAGCCAGTGGAGGCAGGAGGATGCTGAGAGGTGCTGAGGGTGCCTGTTTTCACATGGGAGGGTCTAGGAGCTCTCCTTGCAGGGGGCTCAGAGGTGCTCTGGCACCCATGAGGCCCCAAAGTGCCTCAGGATACCCTGAAGCACCTCATGAGTCCCAGGGTGCCTGGGGCAGGCAGGGGCCAGTCCCTGGGGCTGCCCAGCCAGCTCCTCCCTGCTCCTCACCCCCTCTGACCCTGGTAATAACCCCAAAACAAGCTGTGCTGAGGCTGCTCTCCAGCCCCCAGGCACAGGCTGGCTTCAGGCTGCTGCCAGCCAGCCACACCCGGGGCAGGTTTCCCCTCCCCATCCCCCAGACCCCCATCCCCAGCGGGCAAAGGGAGGGACCTGAGAGCAACGAGAGAACAACTGCGAGCGGTTCCCACGGCAGCTCTGGAGACCCCTCGCTCTGCCTTCTCCAGAGTTTCACCAGCGTGTTCGCTGGGTATCGCAGCACAACGAATCACCGGTTGCCATGACAGCGCCGCTCCAGCCGGGCTGGGGCACCCGGCGCTCGCCCCTTCCCTCTGCCCCCGGAGGGGGAACACGCGGCGGGACGGGGGGACCTCTCGCCGCTGCGGCGCAGGGGCAGCGGGGCGCAGCCGGGCCCCGGGATGCTGCTCGGGCACCTGGGCAGCCCCGGGCCGCGGCCTAATGAACCGAAGTGTAATCAACACTTGGGGGTTATTTACATTTCCCGGCTCGGTGTTAAATATTCATGTAAGAGAGCAGAAAGCGCAGGGAGTGCAAATGTCTCCGCAGCTCCGAGCCGAGAGGCCACATTTACATTTTAATAGTGGAAAATTACAAAGCAAACTGGAGAAGGCACAGAGCAACCCCCCCACTGCACCCCCCAGTACTGCACCCCCCAGCACTGCATCCCCCTGCACAGCATCCCCCCCACTGCACCTCCCAGCACTGCATCCCCCTGCACAGCATCCCCCCACTGCACCCCGCAGCACTGCATCCCCCCCACTGCATCCCCCTGCACGGCATCCCCCCCACTGCACCCCCCAGCACTGCACCCCCCAGCACTGCATCCCCCTGCACTGCATCCCCCCCACTGCATCCCCCCCACTGCACCCCCCAGCATTGCATCCCCCTGCACAGCATCCCCCCCACTGCACCCCCCAGCACAGCAACCCCCCAGCACTGCATCCCCCCCACTGCATCCCCCTGCACAGCATCCCCCCCCACTGCACCCCCCCCTGCACAGCAGCCCCCCCACCGCCCCTCACAGCATCCCTCCCTTGCACAGCAACCCGACCACAGCATCCCCCTGCACAGCATCCCTCCCCAGCACTGCATCCCCACCCAGCACAGCATCCCCCCCCAGGGCACATCCTGCCCCACTCCCTCCCAGGCAGGACCCAGAAGCTGCTCCCAGAGCCCTGCCAGGGATGTTTTTCCAGGAGGGAAAACCAAAGGAGAAGGACAAGAGGCTGAGGCAGAGCAGAACTTCCCAGCCCCAGAGAGGGAGCTGGTAATTCACCTTGGTACTGAGAAGTACCCCCCTGAAATGAATTACAGCCTCGTTAGCGTTTTTTAATTTAAAAAAGAGTCATCATCCACTTCTCCAGGTCAGACCCCGACCTGCCGACCCAGCACAGCTCCTCAGAGCCCCCCGCACACAGGGATCCCTCCTGGCCCTGCTCAGCCCCAGCCCTGCACAGCTGGGAACAGGTTTTACTGGGCATTTCTGAACTTAAATTGAAACTGCTAAAAATAGATCTTAATTAACCCTGCTGCCTCCCCCTCAGAAGCCACCCCAGGTGTGCTGGGGATTCACCTGGAGCAGTACTGCCGTGAGGTCTCCAGCCCCTCTCTCTGCTTAAAATCCATCACCTGGAGCATTTCAGCTCTGAAAGTGTCTCCACGTGTCATCTGGGCGATGGGCTCAAGCTGGAGCCCAGGGAGTTCCCCCCAGTGTGGGGAAGAACTTCTTCCCAGTGAGGGTGAGGGAGCCCTGGGACAGGCTGCCCAGGGGGTGTGGAGTCTCCTTCTCTGGAGAGATCCCAGCCCCTGTCCTAGGGACCCTGCTTGGGCAGGGGGTGGGACCCCATGGGCTCTGGGGGGCCCTTCCCAACCCCTACAGCTCTGTCAGTCTGTGATGCCCGTGTCATTCCTCAGCTTCACCTGGTACACTCAGCACCTGGAGGATCCTGCTGGGACAGTGAGGCCATCGCACCCCCCAGAGAAGCGCTGCTGGAGTCAGGGACACGCAGCACACAGCTCAGGGAACAGTGATGGTGACAGAAGAGACTCACCTGCACCTCCGACCTGTCTTTGAACTTCACCCCCACACGTACCTCTGTGCTGGCAGAACCACAGCACCAGGACCAAAACGGACCATTTAAAACCTCCCCCACGATTCCGAGGCCCCAGTACCCACCACTCGCCCAGTTACAAATGGTCCCATTACCAGCTCAAAAGCTCCTGCAGCAAAGTAGGTCTGGGGAGGGGATTGTGCCCCTGGGCTGGGCACTGGGGAGGCTGCAGCTGGAGTGCTGGGTCCAGTTCTGGGCTCCTCAGCACCAGAAGGACATGGGGGTCCTGGGGCGAGTGCAGAGAAGGGCAACCAGGCTGGGGAAGGGGCTGGAGAGCAGCAAAGCTTCCCAGGAGCGGCTGAGGGAGCTGGGGGTGCTGAGCCTGGGCAAGAGGAGGCTGAGGGGAGCCCTTCTCCCCCCTGCCCTGCCCTGCCCTGCCCTGGCAGGAGGGTGCAGAGAGGTGGGCGATGGTCTCTGCAGCCAGGGGCCAGGAGCTGGGCCGAGGGGCAATGGCCTCAAGCTGCCCCAGGGCAGGGTCAGCTCAGCTGGGAGGGCAAAGTTCTTCCCTGGCAGAGTTGTGGGGCTGTGGCACAGGCTGCCCAGGGAGGGGCTGAGTCCCCAGCCCTGGGGGTGTTGAACAGAGGGGAGATGAGGTGCTCAGGGAGCTGGGGCAGCACAGGATGGGGTTGGTTGGACTCCAGGGGCTCCCAGGGCTTTTCCAGCCTGGGCACTCTGGGGTTCTGTGAACTGTGCACTTGGTGCTCACCCATCTTGCTGGGTCAGTGGGGTTGGGGTTACAGCCTCTGTCCCTGTCTGGGACTCAATCAGGCCTGTGAGGGGTGGGATTTAGCAACCCCCTCCCCTGACCCAGCCACGGCCCAGGAGCACGGGCTGTAGTGCCCGGCCTGGGATCTCCTCTGAGCCCGGCAGGTTTCTGATCCCTCACGTCTTCCCTGGGGGTGTCCAAGGCCAGGTTGGCTGGGGCCCTGGGCAGCCTTGTGTAGCTCCAGGCCTGGAGGTTGGTGTCCCTGCCTGTGGCAGGGGGTTGGAGCTCTGGGACCCTTGGGGTCCCTTCCAACCCATGCTATCTATGATTCTATGATTCTAAGGAAGCAACGTGCTGCCTTTTAAATCCCTTGGGATGGATTTCTCCTCTTCACAGGGCAGAATTTGCAGAGCTGGTAGATTTTTAACAGTGGGTCATTCCAGACTGCGCTTCCAGTTCCTCACAGGGAGCTCTGAGGCACATGGACATACCTGGGACAAGTTCCAGACAAGGAGGGCACCTGAAGGACAAGGACCCTGGCTGGCTCCAAGACACCCTCATTACTAAGAGATACCTGACTGCCTGGTTTGAGCTATGAAATGTCACAGAGCTGAGCCTTCCCAGTGAGAACGAACAACTCAGTGTCCAAAGCCCTGTGTCATCTTCCCAAGATGTCACACTCTAATTAGCACCTCAGCTGCCAGCTCAGGCAGAGAAGGGTCCAGGGAACAGGCCCAAGTGCATCTCAAGCTGCACCACTGGCTCTCTTTCCATGGGGGACAGACACCTCATGAGGAGTTGGGTGACTGGGACATTTT
The DNA here is from genome assembly GCF_964237585.1 of Gallinula chloropus. Lineage (NCBI taxonomy): Eukaryota > Metazoa > Chordata > Aves > Gruiformes > Rallidae > Gallinula > Gallinula chloropus. The sequence goes on along the minus strand of NC_140085.1, from coordinate 728,021 downwards.
CTGGCCTCTGCTGCCTCCAGCCTGTGTCTTCATTTGCCTTGAAACAACCCCATCCCCAGCAGCAGCAGAGGAAGGTGCCTGTACAGAGCCAACAGCAAGCCAGGGCTATGGTACCTTGAGCAGATGTGGGCCAGGAGGCAAACACATCCCAAAAGCAGGGCCACCACAGGGTCACCACGGTGTGAGTGACTCCCAGACACCCTGCCTGCACGCTGAAGGACAACCAGCAGTGTTACGGGGTCCTTCAGCTTGACAGCTACGTGCTGGTGGCCTCACTCCCCAGCAACAGGTATTCCACACATCACAGGGTAACTGCTTTGGGGCTCACTGTGGCTGATGATGATGAATTAATTCCTCTGACTGGAAGTTTGTGGTTGCTGAGTGACCACGAATCGAGACGTGATGACACACAAGGAAAGGGAAGCCAGGCAGCCCCAGCCAGTGTGGGCACTTGGAGCACTAAAGGTTGATCCCTCAGGACTGAACTCGTGTTGTTCCTCCAGAGCCTCTGTCACTGAGAGGGGAAACACGAATGGAAATCAGGAGGGGTTTGAAAAATCACGGGATCACCAGGTTGGAAAAGACCTTTAAGATCATCAATTCCAACTATTCCCATCCTGAGCTAAACCAGATCCCTGAGCACCTCATCTCCCCTTCTTTTAAACACACCCAGGGAAGGTGACTCAGCCCCTCCCTGGGCAAAGAAAAGTTCAGCAAAGAAAAGTTCTGAAACCCCCATTCTGAACTGGAGCAACTCTGGTTCAACATCTGTTTGGACAAGGCATCAGTTGGCACTGCAGAATATCACAGTCCCAGGGGTGGGAAGGGTCCCCCAATGCCCATGGGGTCCACCCCCTGCCCAAGCAGGGTCCCTAGGACAGGGGCTGGGATCTCTCCAGACAAGGAGACTCCACACCCCCTGGGCAGCCTGTCCCAGGGCTCCCTCACCCTCACTGGGAAGAAGTTCTTCCCCACATTGGGGGGAACTCCCTGGGCTCCAGCCTGAGCCCATCGCCCCTTGTCCTGTCCCCACAGACACTGAGCAGAGGCTGCCCATGGCCCCTGGGTCCCACCCTTCAGCTCTTGATCCCCAGTGATCAGATCCCCTCTCAGGCTCTTCTCTGCAGGCTGAACAGCCCCAGCTCCCTCAGCCTTTCCTCCCAGGGGAGATGCTCCAGCCCCTTCAGCATCCCTGTCCCTCCTCTGGACTCTCTCCAGGAGACCCCTGGCTGGTTGATCCCAGGGAGCCCAGCACTGGACACAACACTCCAGTGGGGCCTGAGCAGGGCAGAGCAGAGGGGGAGGATCCCCTCCTGTCACCTGCTGCCCACACTCCTCCTGATGCCCCCAGGATCCCCTTGGCTCTCTCAGCCCCAGGGCACTCTGCTGGCTCATGGCCAATAGATTCATTCTGTAATTGAAATCAATATGAAGCTACAACACACCCCCCATCAGTAAGGGGAGCTGAAAGCACTAGAGAAAACCAAGCAGCTTGTGGAAAGGGGAAACTTCACAGCAGCTTTGGGGCTGTTCTGTGAATGCAGGAGTCTGCTCCAGGAGGAGCAGGCAGAGGCATTTGTGTCACCGTGATGACAAAGCAGAGACAGCTACTAATTAGCTGAAACAAGTACGTTACAACTCGCAGGCTACAACACCTCACTCAGGAGGTGGATCATGGGAATTGCTGAGCAGCTGGGACGGGATCCAACCAGTGACAAACTGGGAGCACCACACGTCTCTCCACGGAGCACGGGGAACGTGCCCGTCACCTCTCACCGAGCGGTGGAGTGGAGACTGGAACACCCACGGGACACACAAACAGCCTTCAGGGGCCTCGAGGTTCAGGCACCAGCTCACAGTGTCTCCCACTGACCAGGTCCTGGTGCTCCTGCTCGACACGCAGGCTCCTTCCAGCAGCAGCTCCAGGGCTGTGCTGGGACCTGGACACAGCGTGGCCTTGGAGGGAGCTCTGCTGTTACAGCCTCTGCAAGCCAGCCCGAGTGAGTACCTACTGCTCTAGTAGAGGGTATTTCCCCAAGGCACAGAATCACAGAATCCCAGAATCCCAGCCTGGGCTGGGCTGGGAGGGACCCCAAGGGTCCCAGAGCTCCAACCCCCTGCCACAGGCAGGGACACCAACCTCCAGGCCTGGAGCTACACAAGGCTGCCCAGGGCCCCAGCCAACCTGGCCTTGAACACCCCCAGGGACGGGGCACCCACCCCCTCTCTGGGCAGCCCCTTCCAGCCCCTCACCACTCTCTCTGCACAGAACTTCCCCCCAGTCTCTCCTCTCCCCCTTCCCTCCTCCAGCTTCACTCCAGCCCCTTGTCCTGCCAGTCTCTGCCCTTTAACAAGTGATTCCCCAATCACCAGTAACTGTCCCCAAATCTGCCTGCAGCAGTGGGGGACAGGTCGCTGTACCCCAGGTGACTCTCCTGCCCCTTAGGAAGGGAGTGAGGGCTGCCCTGGCTGCCCCACAGAAACATTCCCACACGGCTGCTCCAACCACACAGCACCAGGACGTGCCCCAGAGGGTCTGCAGTGGCCCCAACAAGTCCTGGTGACCCAACCTCTCTGGTCCAACCAAGAACACCCAGCACAGCAGTTGGCAGCCATGGCATCCTCCCCTGCAGAGAGCATGTGAGTAAGGAAAAAGCCAGAAATGATGGAGCAGCCCAATCCCAGGGTCTCTGCAAACATTCTACACATGTAGGAACACGTCCTCCCTCCCCAGATGTGCAGCCTGACACTCCCACCTCTGTTCACCCAGCGCTGGAGGCTGTGATGAGCTGGCTGTGGGGACAGGAGGGGATGGAGACCCGAGCTCAGGGACTGTGGTGAAGCTGCCTGCAGCGTCCAGCGACCCCAGGGGCTGCATGAGCAGCACTGACCACCCAGTGTCCACAGCAGCCATCCCACCTGGAGCTGTGCTCACCCAGCTGCCCTCTGGGCTGAACACCAGCCAGCACACAGAGTGTTTTCCTGGAGCAGTTTGGGGTTCTTTTCACCTGAAAGATGCTCAGTTCACACCCCCTGGGTTCTACTTTGTGAGATCACAGAATCACCAGGTTAGAAAAGACCTTGAAGATCATCAAGTCCAAACATTCCCATCCTGAGCTAAACCAGCTCCCTGAGCAGCTCATCTCCCCTCTGTTCAACACCCCCAGGGCTGGGGACTCAGCCCCCTCCCTGGGCAGCCTGTGCCACAGCCCCACAACTCTGCCAGGGAAGAACTTTGCCCTCCCAGCTGAGCTGACCCTGCCCTGGGGCAGCTTGAGCCCATTGCCCCTCGGCCCAGCTCCTGGCCCCTGGCTGCAGAGACCATCGCCCACCTCTCTGCACCCTCCTGCCAGGGCAGGGCAGGGCAGGGCAGGGGGGAGAAGGGCTCCCCTCAGCCTCCTCTTGCCCAGGCTCAGCACCCCCAGCTCCCTCAGCCGCTCCTGGGAAGCTTTGCTGCTCTCCAGCCCCTTCCCCAGCCTGGTTGCCCTTCTCTGCACTCGCTCCAGGACCCCCATGTCCTTCTGGTGCTGAGGAGCCCAGAACTGGACCCAGCACTCCAGCTGCAGCCTCCCCAGTGCCCAGCCCAGGGGCACAAGCCCCTCCCCAGCCCTCCTGGCCACGCTGGCTCTGACACAAGCCAGGCTGCCCTTGGCCTTCCTGGCCCCCCAGGCACACTGCTGGCTCCTGGGCAGGCTGAGCTCACCCCACACCCCCAGCTCCTTCTCCCAGCAGCTCTCCAGCCGCTCTGCCCCAGCCTGGAGCTGCCGGGGGTTGTTGTGTCCCATGGGCAGGACTCTGCCCTTGGCCCTGTTGACCCTCATCCCCTTGGGCTCAGCCCATGGCTCCAGCCTGGTCAGGTCCCTCTGAAGAGCTTCCCCACCCTCAGGCAGATCAACACGTCCTCCCAGCTCTGTCACGTGCAAACTGACTGAGGGAACATTCAGTCTCTTCACTGAGGTGTTTGATAAAGATGAAGCACAGCTGGTGGGGACAGCCTGCTCCCCCCCAGAGGGGCACTCCAGACCCAGGCAGAACCACCAAGGGATGCTCCCAGAGCCTGGAAGAACCGCCACGTGCCACGGGCTGTGCTGCAGAAGGTCACAGAAGCTACCAGTAACCATCCTTCCTCACCCAGCCCTCAGACAGCAGGTCCCTTCTGAGTATTTCTGATGGTGGGGGCCACCAGCTCCTCCCAGCCCAACACGCACAGCCTTTCACTGGTTAACTCAGAGGGCCCCTCCAAGGGCTACCCCTTGCAATCCTGCTCCGTGCTGCCCTTTCCCACCCCATTCTTGGACTCAGGGTTTCTGTTCTGTTGTGACCACCAAAGAAATGGCCATTCCAAGCCCTGCCCTGTCCTCACCCCAGTAAAACCAGTCTGCTCTCCTCCAGTCAGACTCTCCTGTCTCTCACTTCCAAATGAACTTGAGAACCCAGTTTCTCCTTGCTCAGAAGCTCCCTGCCAGGTCCCTTGACCCCAGGAGGATGGACACCATCTGGACCTGCTGGTTTGCCCCTGAGTCGTTTGCAACTGTTACCTGACCTATTTTATACACACAGCCCTGACTGCAGCACAGACAGTTCCTCCTGACACGTTTTTGGGCCTTTTTCCTTACCTTTTTCCAATAAAAACATGAGGCAGATTTGGATTCAATCACAGAGGAGTTCAGGCTGGAAGGACCTTTGGAGGTCAGGCAGCCCAACACCTCTCTCTCCACAGTCCCCTTCCCCTTGATGGGGTGGCTTTCCTGCTCACAGACACACTGAGGAGGAATTGTCAGGCTTCCCCATGTCCTTTCTGACTCACATCTGCCCATGAACTCCCAGCAGCTGCTTGCAGCTGTCAGCAGCACTGGCTGACGTGGGAAAGGGCACCCTGGGACCCAAGTTTCCAGGTTCACAGCCACCCCCAGGAACCAAGCCCAGGACGTGGTGTCTGTTTCAACCTCCACAGCTCTTTTTCCAGCTGCTGCTCTGGTGACTGCACCTTCTGCAGAGGCACACATGTGGAGAACCAGCTCTCCACACTGGTTCCTCCCTCAGTCCTGACAGCTCTGGACCAATAAACTTCTCAGGATAAGCAAACTCAGTAATAAGTGTTGATTGATTGCATCCCTCAGCTTTGCACAGCACATAGTAACAACACAGGGCAGTATCTGCACCACAGGACAGAAGAGACGCCGCAAGGAAAAAGGGAGACCAGAAGGTGCCAAAACATCCCTCCACAAAGCAGCAACCACCACCACAACGGCTGCTGCTTCACTGCTTCTGCCCACAGGAGGAATAATGGTCAACAGCCATTATCTCTGCTAAGACAGAGGCCACCTCCTCCTCCACCCAGTCCATCGCCTTAGGAGAGGATCTGTAGTACAGAACAGCCTTGAGGATGCAAAGAGGGAGGGGAAGGGAGGGGACTCCACAGAAAGCTGCTTTGCAGAGCTGCTCCAGACTGAGTTTGCTGATTCTTTAGCTTGGCAGCCTCAGAAGTCCTGAGCAAACGCTGGGCTGAGCAAACAGACCCGAGGCTGATGGCCCAGGACAACAGCAGATCTGCCCTGTCACTCCCAGGACCCGGGACGAGCTGCAGCTCCCACCAGCCACAGCAGACAGGACCAGGAAGCACCAGTTACCAGACCCACAGGGACAGAGCTGGGCAGGTTACACAGGGAGAGAAGGGGGAAGCAGAAAGATCAGACTCACCAACATCGGACTCTTTGTGGGTTTTGATGATTTCAGCCAACTCAAAATTTCCTGCAATGATGGCCACCTGCAAGAGAGGGAGGGGAGAGAGTTGAGCAGCTCTGACCCTGCGCTCGCCGGCACCGGCTGCGCCATATGGCCTGACAACAGCTGCTCTCCCTGGAGCCAAGGATTGTTCTGCCTCAGCTCACCCAGCCAGTAACCCCAAGGTGGAAACGTGCCCTCAGCTCCGCAGGGGGAGCGTCAGGCGAGGGCTGGTGCACCGAGAGCGGGGGGAAGAGCTCAGGGACAGCAGCTCCCCTCTCCTCGGGGTCTGCTGGTGATGTGCCTAACACCAACTGGGAACTGATCTGAGGGCTGGTGGGTGCTGACAGGATGTCCTCCAGCCAGGAGCTTCTCAGTGAATCCCAGTTAGGTGACAGAAGGAATCCCAGTTAGGTGACAGACCAGCAACCGAGCTCCCTGCACCTCTCATCTCAACAGTCCACGGGATGAACTCATCCTCACTCCAGGCTGCACTGGCTGAGGAACCACTTCTGCCTGGAGAGCTGCAGCAGCAACACCTCACCCCAGTAAAGCCACATCTTTTTAGCCCAACATTAAACACTGCTTTGCCCACCACCCACCCTGTGGCTTCTCTCCACGGGAAGAATGGTAGAGAACTCACAAAACAGGGCAAAAGGGGAAACCAATGTGGATCTGACAGCAAAAGCCAGACAGAACTGGTCTGCTTTACACTGGGACCTGCTTCTGGAGATGCTCACACTCTGGGGAGCTGCAGGACAGCAGCAGCCTACACCAAGGTAGGTTAATATGTAAGAGAGAGGCTGAAGCATTGCTCTCCTGAAGCAAGACTTCAGCTAGTGACATACCTCCAACTCTCTGTTGGTTACTTGTGAATTCGAGGAAAAACCCTGTAAACAGCACCACATCCCAGGGAGTGCAGCACAGCAATCCAGAGTGGTCACAACAAGGTCCTAAAGTCTTCATGCTTCACATGAAAGAACCACAGTGAGGTGGGCAGGAGCACGTGAAACCCACCACTGTCCTCAGGAGACAAAACTAGAAGACCAGCCCTGGACTGAGCCTGTCGTGTCCAACAACCCCATGAACCACAGCCTGCCCTGCCCTGCCCTGCCATCCCACCAGGACCTCTCAGGACACTGCCCTCACTCAGCAGCACCTACAGCTGATTCTGGGATGAGAAACAGGTGGATCAAGTTGATTCCTCATGGGGTTCAACAAGTGAAAGCTGCTACACCTGGGCTGGAGCAATCCTCATCATCAGTACGGGCTGGGAGATGAAGTGACAGAGAGCAGCCCTCCAGAGAAGGACTTGGGGTGATGGGGGATGAGAAGCTCAGCATGAGCTGACAATGTGTGCCTTCACTGGCCCAGAAGGCCAACCATGCCCTGGGCTGTATCAACAGGAATGTGACCAGCAGGTTGGGGGGGATTCTGCCCCTCTGCTCCGCCCTTGTGGGACCCACCTGTAGTGCTGTGTCCAGCTCTGGGGTCCCCAACTAAGAAGGACATGGGATTGTTGGAACAGACCCAGAGGAGGCCATGAGGATGATCAGAAGGCTGGAGCTCCTCTCCTGTGAAGCCAGGCTGGGAGAGTTGGGGTTGTTCAGCCCAGAGAAGAGAAGGCTCCAGGGAGATCTTAGAGGCATTGCAGTCCCTGAGGGGGCTACAGGAAAGCTGGGGAGGGACTTTGTAGATGGGCCTGGAGTGATAGGATGAGGGAGATGGGTTTAAATTGGAAGGGGGTAGGTTTAGATTGGATATTAGGAAGAAATTCTTCCCTCTGAGGGTGGTGAGGCCCTGGCACAGGGTGCTTAGGGAGGGATGTGGTGGCTGCCCCCTCCCTGGGCTGTGTTGGATGGGGCCTTGAGCAGCCTGGGCTGGTGAGAGGTGTCCCTGCCTGTGGCAGGGGGGTGGTACTCGATCTTTGAGGTCCCTTCCAGCCCAGTCTGTTCTGTGATTCTGGGTGAAACCACAGTGCTGCTGCTCAGAGTGTGGAAACACGCTGGGAGAGGCCGGGGTGCAGCTGCTGGATGTGCCACAGTCACCCCCTTTCTCCTCCCTGGTTGGGGTGGGTGTTGGAGACCAAGGCCCTGGGTTGGGCAGGCAGAACCCAAACCCTCCTGAGCCCAGCAGAGTCACGAGCAGGACCGGAGGCTGCTCAGCGTTTCCTGCCCTCCCACCAGAGCAGCTTGTGGAAATACGAGCTTCATTTGCATCTCACCACTAACTTGTGATGAAGGGATTATATTTAACAGGGTGACTCAGTACAGCATGCACACCTCTCTACTATCATCCTGCATCAGCAGAAATAGTCTCACTATCCTCAGCTCAACAATGTTTATGGGAGTTGTTTTCATCTTCTGAGGCCCAGAACTCGTGCTCTGCTCCTCAGCCAGAGCTGGAAGCGATCAGCAACGGCTGGAAGAGAGGCACCTTCCTTCAGCACTTGGGAAATTAGGCCACAGTAGCAGAGAAAAATCAAGTAATAAGCTCTGTTTCCCCCCAAGCTCGCTTCAAATTGCAATCCCTCTCTGCCTCTCCTCACATATACATGCACATTCGTCAGGCCTGCTCTCCCAAAGCTCACATCCCGTGAGCAGGCTCAGGAAGCTTCTGTGCAGAACAGCAAATAACCCAGATCTGGGAAATCTGAAACTGAAAGAACCGAACTCAAGGGCTGGAAAGGCACATTCAGAAACAGCACTGGCACCCAAAGTTCCTCACACAGTTAACAGCCTGGCCCACATCTGTCTGAGAAACACGAGTTCCCTGGTCCACATCCCTGTGGGAAACACGACTTCCCTGGTCCACATCCCTGGTCCACATCCCTGTGGGAAACACAAGTTCCCTGGTCCACATCTCTGTGGGAAACACAAGTTCCCTGGTCCACATCCCTGGTCCACATCCCTGTGAGAAACACGAGTTCCCTGGTCCACATCCCTGTGGGAAACACGACTTCCCTGGTCCATATCCCTGTGAGAAACATGAGTTCAAGGCACAGGTTGGGAGTCTCATTAGGTGTATTGCCTCGGAAGGAGTCATTCCTCAAACATACAGTGAAAGCCTGTGGATTGGCCCCGCTGCCCCACTCACCCTGGGTGTCCCTCCTGGGCTGGCACCCTCTTCCAGGGTGCAGAGAAGGACTTGGGGGTGCTGGTGGATAAGAAGCTCGACTGAGCTGACAATGTGTGCTCGCACTGGCCCACATGGCCAACTGTGTCCTGGGCTCCATCAAAAGGCAGGGTGCAGGGTGCAGAACCTGGCACCCTGGAAGAGGAGGTCTCCCCCCCACCGGCGCCCACCACCCCTCTGCAGCTCTCAGTGCCAGGAGGGCTGATGCTGCTGCAACAGAAGCTGCCCCTCTCCTGCCTGGAAATGTCACAGCTTCCAGCAAGGGGAGAGGAAACATGAGGGTAAGAGGCCTGGTAAGAAGCTCATCTCACCTGGATCCCTGGGAAGGGAGAAGAGCCCTAACAGATCCAGGAGGGTTTCACACCTTGTGCTCTCACCTCAGCCCGTGCCCCGTGGCACAGGGCCTGTGAGATGAGCCGCATCCTTTGAGGGGCTGCAGCACACCAGTGAACCCCTCCAAGAGAAAAGCAACAGCTTTTGGGGACAGGTAAACAAGAAAATGGAGTCTGAGGATGGAAACTCCTGCAGGGGTACATTGTATTTTAAAAGCATTTCACAGCTACCAATTTTAGTGCTTCCACACCCAAGTGGGAGGAACTGGTGACTGTCAGAAGTCCCCACAGAAGAGAAATGATCTGACTGCGAGCAATAAGCAGCCTGCCCACACAGGAATGCCTTCCTGGCATGAGAGCCAAGCCTCTCCTGCTGGTGATGTCACGGGGCAGCAGGACCCGTGCAAAGGGTGTTCCTCCTCAGGTCTCACCCTGCTGCTACGAACAGAGACTCTGTGTCCCCCTGCACAGCACGGCCGGAGCAGCGCCTGGCCCGGCCGCACCACACGGGCCCTGTGGTGGCTCTGGCACTGGGCTGTTCTCTGTGGCACCTGAGTCACTCCACGGCGTGACAGCGCAGTGACAACGCCTGTTAATCCAACAGCAAGTCGCCTATTTTTATCCTCTCAGGCAAACTCAGTCACTCCTAAAAGAGAGGAGGGGGAGGAGGGACGTCCGGACGGGTCGTGCAGCACGTCAGGGCCGTGTGCTTGTGAGGCCTCAGGAGCACCTGAGCCACAGCAGAAGGGTCATTTACAGATCCCTGGTAGGAGTCAAAGCTCTGAGGTGTGACCCAGGTTCTGTGCAACCACTCTTCAACACCCAACCCCAAAACCCAGCTCACCACACTGCACAGCACCAGGAGAGGATCCCCCAGCCCCCCCCGACCCTCCTGGGGACACAGGCTGGCCCAGAGCTCAACTAAACCAACAAGGATGCACCACGAACGCACCAAGGCCACACCAAGGCCACACCAAGGCACCAGAGTACAGAGAACCCCAGAGTGCCCAGGCTGGAAAAGCCCTTGGAGCTCCTGGAGTCCAACCGTCCCTGTCCTGTGCTGCCCCAGCCCCCTGAGCACCTCATCTCCCCTCTGTTCAACACCCCCAGGGCTGGGGACTCAGCCCCCTCCCTGGGCAGCCTGTGCCACAGCCCCACAACTCTGCCAGGGAAGAACTTTGCCCTCCCAGCTGAGCTGACCCTGCCCTGGGGCAGCTTGAGCCCATTGCCCCTCGGCCCAGCTCCTGGCCCCTGGCTGCAGAGACCATCGTCCAGACACTTCTTGCCCTCAGCCCAGCCCAGGATTGTGACCCATTCCCTGGGGAGCCTGTGCCAGCACCCGACCCCCCTCTCAGCACAGAACACCCAGCCTGACCCTCTCCTGGCAGCTTCACACCATCCCCTTGGGTTCCATCCCTGGTCCCCAAAGAGAGGAGAGAGATCAGCGCTGCCCCTGCGCTCCCCTCAGCAGGCAGACGCAGACCCCATGAGGTCTCCCTCAGCCTCCTCTTCTCCAGGCTGGACAACCCCAGGGCCTTCAGCCTCTCCTCATGAGCCTTCCCCTCCAGACCTTCCAATCCTCAGTGCCTCCTCCAGACATTCTCCAATAGATTTATGTCCCTCTTGTCCTGTGGCACCCAAACCTGCCCCCAGGACTCGTGGAGAGGCCGCCCCAGCACAGGGCAGAGTGCGACAATCCCCCCCTGGACCGGCTGGCCATGCCATGGATGATGCACCCCAGGACACAGTTGGCCCTCCTGGCTGCCTGGGAGATCAGGCTGATGTTTGTTATGATACATTCACCAGGGAGTTCCCTGGATGAAGGTCAGAAGACCGCTGAGCAGATGCCAGAGTGGCTCTGGAAACCCTGGTGTTTTCATGTATTACAGACCCACTGGCACCTCTGGCTTGAGCAGTGACCCAAACCAGCCTCCGAACCAAACCAGCCCCTGTGCTGGCTGCTCCATGCCACATGCTCCAAGGTGTTTGTCCTTTGCAGACTGACACCATTAGAGAAGCCCAGAGTGTCACTGTTACCACCCCACAAGCACAAAGGGCACCAGGAGCAGTGATGGGTGATGGCTGTGGGGCACAAAGGGCCGTGAGGGGGGCACATGAGATCAGCAGCAGCTCCTGGAGATGACGTGGTGAGGAGGAAGCAGTCAGCAGTGCTGGGACCAGAGCTGCTACGGAAGAGGAACGCACAGGGGGTTAGGAGGTGGGGTGCAGGACGTCCATTTAGTGCCATGACAAGCTGCTCCGCTCTCCTCAGCCCTGAGACACCTCTCAACACTCCAGACAGTTGTCAACTCCCTCTGCATCACTTCACCCAAGACTTCTCCAGCTGCTGCAGCTGCCCATGGCTGGGGGTTACTACCTCTGCGTTACGCAGAGAACAGCGAGCAGGAGGAGGCTTTAACCACCACACTCCATCTGATGGAGCCTCTTGCTAAGCCTGTCTGCCTCTCCTGGGCCAGGCAGGCTCCAGGCACGTCCTATATTTGTTCTAGATCTCCAGAAACCTGGCAGCCCCACTGGGTGGGTCCTACTGCTCGCAGATGGCAGCTCCATCTGGGCTGCCATACGAGCCCAGGCTGCAGCTCCGCTCGCCGCAGCGTGTGCTGCCAGGGGGCTGCACAGACACAGCCTGTCTGGTGCTGCTGGGGTGTCACTGGGGGTGTCACCGGGGTGTCACCGGGGTCAGGCACCGCACGGTGACGCTGTAGACCCAACACTTCCCGGGAGCAACAGACAGAGCTGCTGTGTGAGACAGGCCTCCTGCTTGAGCAAACACCCTGTGCGCTCGCAAACCAGACCTGCACCCTGCCTGATCTGCTGCAGACACCCCCTGGCACAGCCAAGGTGTCTTCACTGTGCCCTGTGGTCCACACACTGGGCCCCTGACTGAGAAGCAGCAGCCAGATGAACAGTCTGAGGAAGAGGAGAAACAAAACCCATCCAAAGCTGCAGCCAGGCAGCTCTGGGCTGGGCGAGACAGAGAACTCACCCGGCACCTTCAGGTGAGGCAGGTGGAGCTCCTGAGAGACAAGATGGTTCTCCTACAGTCAGAACTGTCCCCAGGAGAGGGAGATGCTGCTGTGATTTCCTCCCTCAAGGGCTGCAGAAACTCTGGGAAGCAGGAACAATCCCTGGAGTCACTGTGCTCCAGAAGCCTTTGAGCTGGGGGAGAAGGAGAAACGCGGCCGCCAGACTCTGAGGGGTGAGTCTCACCTCTGCCAGGACTGAGGGTCCCACAGCACGGCTGGTTCCCACCAGCAAAGGCTCTAAGAGGCTTATCCAAGACACACTGGTATGGCCATCACCTGCAACCTCCCCTACACCCTGCCCCAACGTGTGCAGGCCATGGAACCGGGGCCGGGCAGCCATGCAGTGCCATGTCCCAGAGACCTCATCTGCCATGAATCCATTGTGCTCCAGAAAGGCTGTGGAAATGAGCTCCAGCTCCCTGCAGAGCCCAGAGTGGATGGTGCTGCCTCGAGCAGGCAGAGGACAGGACAGCTCTCCTGGGGAAGAGTTGGTGAGCCTGATCTCTGCTCCAGCCAGCACTGAAGAGACAGGACAGGGCACAGACCTGTGTCCAGAACCGTCCTTACCACCAGAATGAGAGATGGGTTTGATGGACCTTCTCAGAGCTGCCAGCCTCAGCCAGAAGGATGGAGAAATGCAGGGCAAAAGCAGAGACTTCTGTGACACCTGCAACTGGAGTGTGAGTGCAGCGTGTCGGGGAAGACTTCAAGTCAGCAGCAGCATCTGGATCCTCAAAGCTGAGATGGCATCTGACTCAGAATTAGATCAGTCTAACGCCGAGGGCCGTGGGAGGAGTGGGAGGGAGCCAGGAGGCCAGAAACCTGATCAATTTTACAAGACAAACTTGAAATGAAAGGAGAGAGAAAACAAATCAAATCAATGAGGATGAGGAGAAAGCCTGGAGAGAGCAGGAGAATAAACCCTGGACTGTTCACCAGGCAGCTGAAAGCTGCTCCTCAGCAGCAGGATGAACTCCCTGGGCTCCAGCTTGAGCCCATCGCCCCTTGTCCTGTCCCCACAGACACTGAGCAGAGGCTGCCCATGGCCCCCTGGGTCCCACCCTTCAGCTCTTGAGAACCAGTGATCAGATCCCCTCTCAGGCTCTTCTCTGCAGGCTGAACAGCCCCAGCTCCCTCAGCCTTTCCTCCCAGGGGAGATGCTCCAGCCCCTTCAGCATCCCTGTCCCTCCTCTGGACTCTCTCCAGGAGATCCCTGGCTGGTTGATCCCAGGGAGCCCAGACCTGGACACAACACTCCAGTGGGGCCTGGCCAGGGCAGAGCAGAGGGGGAGGATCCCCTCCTGTCACCTGCTGCCCACACTCCTCCTGATGCCCCCAGGATCCCCTTGGCTCTCTCAGCCCCAGGACACTCTGCTGGCTCATGGCCACCCTGTCACCCACCAGCACCCCCAGGTCCTTCTCCTCAGAGCTCCTCTCCAGCAGCTCCCCCCAGCCTGTCCTGATTCCAGGGGTTGGTGACAAGGCTGGTTGGTGTGACTCTCACTCGGCACCCACGTGTCCCCTGTGAGCCTGTGGCCTGGTTTGAGCCAGGATGGAGTTAATTCTTTACCAGCAGCAGGGGGAATGGTGTTTGGGAGCTGGGATGAGCAGTGCTGGTAGCACAGGGATGGTTCACTTGCTGCCCAGCAGTCAGGGGCTTCCCAGTTGTTCATCCTGCCCTGCTAACAAGAAGGGTGGGGGGCACCCAGTTCGCTGGGGGGGACACAGCCAGGACAGGTGACCCGAGCTGCCCAAAGGGGGTATCCCATGCCAGTGACGTGATGCTCAGCATAAAGGGGGCTGGGGGAGGAACACTCAGCTCCAGGATGCTGGGTTTGGGGGGTGGGCTGGTGTCAGGACAGCTCTGAGCTGTGTGGCTCAGTGACACCGCATCGTGTGTCACCAGTCTCATGTGTCTTGCTATAAAGTCCTGTTACTGTCACATCTCTTTCTCTGCCACCCCAGGAAACTGTCCTTTAGGGGGGGTTTTTGAGTTCCTTTTGCCTCCCCTTCCCCCCCAGTTCCCCACGCCCCCTCTCAGGGAGCGAGGGCTGTGTGGTGCTCAGCTCTCAGCTGGGGCAAACCCACAGACCCTGCCCAGCTCAGCCACCAAAAACCAGCTCCCAGCCTATTGCCTGAGGACAGAAAATCCCCCATGGCCAGAGAGTCTTCTCAGGACCTGCAATCCTGTGCTCCAGCCCAGAGTTCAGCTTAGCACGATAAGAGAAGCTCAATAAACCAGTGATCTGCCAGGAGGAAACACTTTCACTACCACAGAGGAAGAGACACAGGTCTGTCCTGGGCCCATCACAGGCACAGGAGAGACAACATCAGACAGCAGGGCAGAGGATGTGGGCAGCAAGAGCTCAGCAGGGACAGGGGGACGTGTCCTTCCCATGGGACGGGGCGTGGGGAGCAGAGAGCTGTAACAAGGGAGATGGCAGACAGCCCTCACTGAACACAGCTCCTGTTCCAGCAGGAAAGTCCTGGTACCTTACAGAACCTCTTGAAGAGCCAAGGGAGGCACTTCCCACACCTCTGAAACACCTTGTCTGGGAACATCAGAGAAATCCCAGGAGCAGCATCAGCACCTCAAACTTCCCAAAGAGCATCAGCACCTCAAACTTCCCAGGAGCAACATCAGCACCTCAAACTTCCCAGCAACAGCATCAGTTCTTCTAAAACCTTAGAACTCTCCAACACTCTGACCTCAGCAACCAGGGCTGAGCTGCCCAGCATCAGCCCCAGTGTTACCAGCACACGAGATCCACTCTGTGCTGTAAACTCTCCACAGAGGCCACATATGGTGCCTGTGAGAATCCTGATGCATATTTAGCATTTAGAATGCTTCTCTGCATTATCTTCCCCTCATACCTTATGCCAGCTTTGACACCACAGACTCCTTTCATTTTACTCCTGTTTTACTGATCATTTCCCTGGTTTTGGGGATGGAAATCTCGTTAAAAGCAGCAGCATAATGCATGGGGTTTGACTGACAGGTTTCTGAGCCTGGCTGACAGAAGCAAGGGTGTCCAAAATCAGGGAGAGAGGAGATCTGTGAGGGCTGGAACACACCTGGAGCAGGGAAATGAAGCACGGGGTGGATACAGGGTGCGGGGTGACCACGTGGCAACAGCAGCACCACCGGCCTGAGGACAGGTCAGGAAGCTGGGGTGTTGCATGAAGAGAAGATTAATTAACAGGATGGTGAGGACCCACCTGCACCCACATGTCTGGTTTTGGGACATGAAGCAGGTGAACAACTGGAAGCAGGAGGCTGGAAAAGGCACTTGGAATTCTCAGCCACCAAGGAAAGGCTGACAGAGGTGGGTTTGCTCACCTCAGAACAGCATCAGAAGGACGCTGGTGATGTTGTCCACCACTGGAAGGACAAATCCACTCACTTTGGGGCTGAATAAATTAAAACCCAAGAGCAGATTTCTGGTTTTCCCAGCTCAGGGGAGCGCTGAGAGAAACCGGCTTTGCCTGGACACGGAGTGTCCTGGGCTGACAGCTCTGGAGCTGGTGGGACAGACGTGTCCAGGGCCAGTTCCCTGCTCAGAGCCACCAGAAACAGCAGAACCCTGACCTCCCTTCAAGGCATTTGTGCTCAGAGGTGTATGATATGACACATTCACCTCTTCCCACCCATCCAGGGAAGGGGGAGAGGAGAGACTGGGGGGAAGTTCTTTGCAGAGAGAGTGGTGAGGGGCTGGAAGGGGCTGCCCAGAGAGGGGGTGGGTGCCCCATCCCTGGGGGTGTCCAAGGTCAGGTTGGCTGGGGCCCTGGGCAACCTTGTGTAGCTCCAGGCCTGGAGGTTGGTGTCCCTGCCTGTGGCAGGGGGTTGGAGCTCTGGGACCCTTGGGGTCCCTCCCAGCCCAGCCCAGGCTGGGATTCTGTGATTCTATGACAGGGATGTGTGTGCACGTGGTGTGTGATGTACCATTCACCTTGCTCAAGCTGTACCTGCTAACACAGAGCAGGACATTACTGCACAGTATTGCCCATGGTCTCAGTCCCAACCTCCACTAGCGATGGCCACCGAGCCTCAGGTATCCAAGCTGAGGGCAAACAGGAGGTGCACAAGGCCTGGTCAGCACTGCAGCGGGCCCAGAGCAGCCAAGCCATGAGCGAGGGCACAGCACGCTGCTGCAGGAGGTGGAACTGGCCCAGAGAGCAGGGAAAAACCTGGCAGAAGCTCTCAGAGTGACAACAGTGTCCGTGATGGCTCATCACGAGGATCCATGAGACGTGTGAGTGACTTTGGTGATCAGCTCTGCGCAGCAGCAGCGGGACTGGGGAGGACGTACCGGGTCACTCCCAGAGCCACGGGCAAGGTGGACACAGGAGCAGAGGAAGAAGATCCATGTGATGGGCACAAAAGGGATCCAGTAGCTGTAAAAGCCGTTAAAACATGAACGCTGAAGGAGATCAAATCACCCTCCTCAGAGAGATGGGGCAGTCGCTGTGAGCAGGCGCTGGGGGCCGGGGAAGAAGCCCAACAGCATCACAAGCACTAGAGCAGGACAGCTGGACAGGGCAGAGGCACAAGGTGGCTTCTAGCAGGGGGGCAATTAAACAGCTTAGGAGAGAGGCCCAGACTGCCCCGTGCACGTGTGAGGGGCACGGGCCTGGCAGGCGCTGAGCCCGAGGAGACGTGTACCCCAGCACGGGGGGTGGGTTTGCCTGCACCCCACCTTGGTGCCCTGAGCCCCCCAGGTCCAGCCCCAAGTCAAGACCCAGTTTGCACTCCAGAGTTAACAAACCTCTGCTTTCAGGAGGAAGAGGAGGAGGCCGGGTCCCAGGAGGCCTGAAGAGGAGGAGGCTGCTGTGCCTCTGGGTCCCAGTAGGCCTGAAGAGACACAGCACTCAGGAAGTGACAGGAGTCACTGGGCACAAGCCAAGTGTGTCACAGGGATGCTGAGCAGGGACAACACCTCTGCTGCACCTGGAGACAGGGTACTGTGGTGGGGACAGTCACCTCCGAGCCCAGACGGATCCACCAGCCAGAGGTGCCCATCACCTGTGGGAAGCAGCATCCCCACAGGGCACTGCAAGCCCTAACAGCTCCTTTTCACTGCAAACTGTGTTTTTAAAGTCTGGATTATGAACAAGCTCTTAATTAATCTGCAGTATGAGAACGGCCAGAGGAAGCTGGGTTACTGTGCTACCTGATCATTAACGGCCTCAAGCTGCCCCAGGGCAGGGTCAGCTCAGCTGGGAGGGCAAAGTTCTTCCCTGGCAGAGTTGTGGGGCTGTGGCACAGGCTGCCCAGGGAGGGGCTGAGTCCCCAGCCCTGGGGGTGTTGAACAGAGGGGAGATGAGGTGCTCAGGGAGCTGGGGCAGCACAGCACAGGGACGGTTGGACTCCAGGGGCTCAGAGGGCTTTTCCAGCCTGGGGACTCTGGGATTCTGTGACAACAGAACCTAAGCACCAATAATGCACTTCTGAGAGGTCCCAAGCTTTAACTATTTGCTCTTTTAAGAGTTAACAAACATATTTTAAAATGCCAAAACTAAACATTAAATCTTCCCCCCCTCAGCTATCAGATGCAGCAAGTCTGAGGAAGATGTGTTGCACTTCAATACGTCACAGGCTGAAAAACCACTGCAAGTGCCAACAGGAACTCCACACCTCCACAGATTACTTTAATTTCTACTACAGTGGAGCTGGAGAGCAGAATCAGCAGGCTCTGTGCACTTAGAGAAACCCACAGCCCCCACTACCCCAACGCTGGACAGAACAGATGGAGTAGGAAGGTTACTGCTGCAGTGGCAACAAGAAGAATATGGAGCTGATTAATAAAAACGATGCTATAGAGGTTTTCCCAGCAGCTACAATCCCTGGTGCTAGTCAGGACTGAGCCTTCCGAGCTCCTCAAGCAGCAGATGTTGATTCTGCATCTTACAAGTGGAGGAACAATGGCAGCTCGATAGCACAGGCTTAGGGCTAAGCCAACCCCGCTGCAGAACACCCAGCAGCTTTTCCATCTCCCCTAGCACTGAGCACTCCTCATCCACCTCAGCAGAACTGAATTAATTTATTAATCTCTGTGACATCACCAGGCAGGATGTCTTGGCAAGTCAGAAACCCAACTACTGCCAGCTAAGATTTCAGTTAAATTAGAGAGACCAGTTAACTGAAGCTTAACAAAGCCCCTCCGTGTGAGAGTATTCGGTTGCCAGGGCAACCTGACTGCAAATTGCAGCCCCTGATGTCTATTTTAAAGCAACAAGATACAAATCTTTGAAGAAAATACATCCAACAACCTGTTTGCATTGTGCCAGGAAGCAGTGGCACAAAGCACAAGCCTTTGAGGGTTTAAGGAGAACCATTCCCAGCGTTATAAAGCCCAATTATGCGTGTGACTGATGCAAAAGGGGCTGAGAAGGGTCAAGGTACAAGATGGGACACAACCAGCAAGGGAGAGAAGGGCAGGATGGTGGGAAGGCTGATCCCACAGGCTGGTGGTGCAGGAAACCTCCAGCACCACGGACGTTCCCTGTCCCTTGCTGGAGCTCTGTGCTCCACAGCCGGCTGTGGTCACACAGACTGTCCCCAGGCAGCAGCTCGGTTGGGCCCCGCAGTGTCTGGGGCATCACCTGCCTTTGTGCCTGGCTCTGCCACCGATCTATAAATCACCTGTACTCCTCACAAGGTGCCAGAGATCTGCAGAGCCCAGGCTGAGTCACGCTGCCAAGAGGCTGCTCGGAGCCACCGCGGGCGCGAGCGGTGAGTCCCCATCGTACCCAGCAGTGCTCAGGCACTGGGGGAGAGGAGAAGCTACAACAAGCTCTGAGCACACAGTGACAGGAAGGGATCGCTGCCTGTACACCAGCAACCTGAGTGTCCTCTCCAGAAAAGCGCTGGGCAAAGCACTCTGGAAGCTGAGACGAACAACAAGAGCGATTCCCAAACCAGGCTGAAGGGACCTGAGTTGCTCCTAGCAGAGGGCATCAGGCCAGGCTTTGCTGCCAGTGAGGAAGCCGAAGCCATCACACCACTGTCTTCTGCAAAAGCTCTGACAGGCTTGTGTGACAGCCTCAGGAACAACAGAGACCAAACCGAGCTGAGACTCCTGCCAAGGGATGAAAAACTCACCTAAAAAACTAACCCAGTTTCACAGGACCCTGTCCCAGGTTCAGCAGGGTCCAGGTTTCCATCAGCAGCCTGGATGCAGTGCAGAACATGATCACTGAACTAACAGGTGAGACCACGCTGGAGGAGATGCAAAGTCACCAGGGAATTAGAACTGAAAGGAGTGTTGGAAACCCAGGAGACGGTGGGGAGGGAGATGATACTGTGTCCAGAGCTGGGGACCAACACAAGGAAGGTTGGTGGCCCTGCCTGTGGCAGGGGGTTGGAGCTCTGGGACCCCTGGGGTCCCTCCCAGCCCAGCCCAGTCTGGGATTCTGGGGTTCTATGGAGTCAGAACTGACAGAGTGACGACAGTTCATATACAGGGATCCCCTCCCCCGGGGTGCACAGAGACCAGTCCAGGGGCACAAGGTGCAGAGGGGACGTTTGGTCTGGGTTCTTCACCCAGGTTTGGGAACAAGCCCTGGGGTGGGAGCGCTCCAGGCAGGGGGGCTTCCCAAGCCTGTTCAGGTAGGGTGCTGAGCACCCTCAGCAGCCGTGGGGCTGGAGGACAGACACCCCTGCACCACCCCATCCCGATGGCTCGGCGAGTCCAGGCACAAAGGCTGGCAGGAGGCAGCAGGCAGCAGTCCTGCTGGAGAAGATCTGAGGGCTGCAGGATCACAAGCTGAAAATGAGTCAACAAAGTCACACTGTGCCAGAAAAAGGAAGAACAGCCCGGGCTCTGCAATTAGCAGCCTCACCTCTAACACGTGGATGTAACCCCTCCGCTCCTGCAGCACAGGCTGGAGCTCAGCTGGGGGCGGCTACTTTCAGGAGTGAAACAAAGAGATGGGGGAGAACCCAGAGTCAGTCAATAGCAGCGACTGGATTGTGCTCTCAGGGCCCCTGTGGGGAAGCCTGTGAGCTCAGGAGATTCAGCCCAGAGGACAGGGAGCGGGGTGGGGAAGGGATGATCTGACTGTGGAAACAGAAAGAAGCCAGCTGCAACCAGGACAGAAATAAACTGCTCTCCATAGCCACGGACAAGCAGCAGGCTTCAAACTCAACAGGAAAGGTTCAGATGAGAGGCTGGAACTGTCTTCTGGGGAGCACAGGAGCAGCCCAAATGGGAGGCTGCAGCCAGCACAGGGGCCTCTCAGACAGTTTATGGGTCAGCTCAGAGCAGTTGAAGGGAGATGTAGGTACAAACTTGGCTCAGGAAAAGAGACCTGAGATTGCCAGAAGCTGGGAAGATACTCTGGGAAAACTCTCACCCTAAATCCACCCTGCTCTGGCACCGCTACCAGCCACAGCAAGGGGAGACCACTCCTGGCACTCCTGAGCCATGCTGTGATCCCCACAGCCAGGAGCCAGAGCGAGAGGCACGGAGCCACCCCAGGCAGGGAGCGTGTCACCTTCCTCAGGGAAGATAACCAAGCAGATTACAACTCCTAAACCCTCTAAATTACTCACTCTATCTGGAGTCATCTGGGGCCACTGACACCGAGCTATCTGATTAACAGCAGAGTCAAGTTAACAGAGGTGTGTGCAGTGCTCTGTCCCTGCAGCAGCACAAGGTGCTGACGTGAGGTCCCAGCAGCCACAGAGCTGCCAGGGCAGTGCACACTCCCCTGCACAGGGAGCTGGACCCCATCGCTGAGGGGCAGTACCCCACTGCCACAGCCCCACACAGGGATGGTGACTTAATGACACGCTGAAGGCTTGATCCAAGCAGGGAGCCCAGAGCTGCCCTTTGAGAGCTGGGAACTGAGGCAGGTGCCCCTAAGAACTGGACAGAGAGGCAGCTCCAGGTTCAAGAACTCCACAGAAGGGCAGAGCAGCCCTGCATGGGAAGAGCCCTCCCCCAAACTGCTGCCTGCAGGCAGCCGCTTCCATGACCTGCAGAGGTAGGGAAGGAGTCACTCTGCAAAGTGACCCCCTTCCCCTTCCCCCTGCAGTACCCAGGTATTTAACAGAAGAAAATCCCAGCCTTCCTCCCCTCCTGCAGCTGGGGGTCTTTGAATTGTGGTTCAAGGCTATCACTGGGAGTTTAGGTGCAATCACCTCTGTGGGAACACCACCCTTTATTCCAAGGGCTCCGCTCCTTCCCTGCCATTTACTGCAGCATTTCCCCAGCAGCAATGACTCCTCCTTCCCACCTCCCTCACACGTGGCCGGACACTCTCTGAGTCTCCCACCCCAGGATACAACCTCCCCAGCCCTTTCCACGCGCTCCACACACTCTCTCCAGCTGAGCGGGTGTCAGGACAGACCCCCGCAAGGGTGGGTTTGCTGCCCACAGGTCCCAAGGCCCCGTGGCAGAGGCTGCCCTCGCTGGGGACACGGGAGCGCTGCAGGGGCAGGGAGGGCCGGTGCTGGCTGCTCACCTGGAAGGCTGTCTGGCTGTTGTAGTTGCGGATCTCTTTGCTTGCGCCGCGGAAGAGGAGGACCCGAGCGCAGCTCTCCTGGGAAGGCAAGTGGGAGAGGGGGAGAAACCCGTCAGCACCCCAGACTGGTGACCACCAGACACAAACCGTGGGGTGTCTCTGCCTCAGAAAGGCTCCTCAAAGCTCCCACCAACCAGCCCCCCAGCCTGGCCGAGCCCCCCCGCCTGCCTGCAGCTCCGGGGCCCTGGCAGCACGGCCCAAGCATCAGCCCAGGAGCTCCAGGCACAGTGCCCACCACATGCTCCCAGGGGCTGCTGTGTCTCCTAAAGCCTTGTACCATGTTTGGTGTGAATGCTCTGTGTGTCAAAGGATGCTAATCCCACGTGCTTGTGAGCCCCTGTAGTGCCCAAGGTGCAGGACATTCCTGCCATGGAACAAGCCATGGGTCAGCCTCAGTGTGCCACTGCCCACTGCAAAACACAATATTCCATTTCCAAAGCACAAACACCTCAGAAACTGAAAATCCCCTTTATTATCAGAACACAAAACCTACAGGACAAACCCTGGGACACTGAACCCAAACCTCAGAAAGGGAACAGTGGAGGTGCCAGATCAGAGAGGAGCCTCTCCCACCACCCCTGAGCTCTCCTGCACTGAGGCCGGTGACCACACAGACTGAAACAGAAACGCTGCCCTGTGGTGGCTGGACAGTCTTCTTCAAAATGCAGAGATTAGTAGAAGACCTCAGGGCTGTTTGGGAGGACATGGCCCAGCCCACATCACTTCCCCAGAGCGGGGTGAAGGCTGCAGGACGTGCCCAACAAGCCCAACACGGCCACCAGCCCACTTCAAACTGAATGTGAGCACCTGGGCCAGGGCAGCAGTGTCCACCAGGCAAACTGGTCCCTCCCAACCAGTAATCAGGGCTTGCTGGGAGCAGCAGGGAAATGACAGACCCTGTTAGGCAGTAAATCTGCAAAACCACCTTGGGAATGGGAACAGATTAAACCATGGACTCTTCTCTGTCCCCCTGCCTCTTGAGAGATCCAGGCTGGTGCTACAGACAGAAGCTGTCATATCCCAGGGCAGAGTGTGAATACAATTCAGAAGCGACTTTCTGGGTGTGGGAACAGTAACAGCAATGGGAAGGGGCCATGTTGGGGGTCTCTCTCTCTCTGGCAGGCTGGTGCCCCACCTCCACTTTCTGGTTCCCATGCCCCACGTCACACACATGTACCTGGTTATAGAGAGCACAGATGTGAAGGGCGGTGTTTCCTGAGGCGTTCTGTGCAGTCATATCAGCTCCGTAGAAGAGAAGATGCTCCAGGTGCTGCACGTGGCCATAGCGACACGCCTGCTCACACAGCAAGAGGGGAGGGGGAGGAGAAGATGAAGGAGCAGCAGGAGGATGACAGGTCTCATCACACCCTCCACTGGACACACCTGGGCTGGGAGAGCTGAATCGGGCCGGACCTGTAACCCCAGAGTCCCCTCGGGCTGTGCACACCCCCTGCTGCTCCTTACAGCCTTACACCTCAACACTCAACACAAATCATCCTACACCAACTGCCAGTGTGGGACCAGCACCACACCGGCACCAGGGGCTCCTCCAGCCTGGCTGCTACCTCAGAGCAATGCTCCAGTGAAAAGCAGGCAAAGAGGAGGGCAGCAGCTGAACCCTGCAGTTAACTGGTGTGGGGTTTTCCTCTATGTCTGGTCCATCCTGGGACCAGCTGTCCTCAAAGACCCACCCAGGCAAGGCAGGGTGGAGGCAGGAGGCAGAGAATCATACCCAGTAAATCCAGACCACAAACACATAGCTCCTGTCTTCTCATCCTCCCATGGTCACCCTTAGCTGTGCCAGCACCCATCTGCCGTGCAGGGGGCTGATATCTGGGTGCTTCAGGAGCCCCCTGGCCCACAGACAACCTGCCCTCATGATGGTCCAGGACAGGGGGGCTCTGGGCAGAGCAGCACATCCTCCTTTCTCCCAGGGACTCTCAGTCTTGAAGCACAAAGCCAGCTCAGATCCCAGCCTGTAGCCCATGTCCTCCCTCTGCCAAACCCCTTGTCAGTGTGTAAAACAGGGACAGACATCACTGTGATTTTACCCAGGAAGCTCCAGGCATTGGACTGAGATCCCAAAGCACCATCCTAAGAGTGAGTCTGGGGAGGGTCACACACTACTGAGGCCAGAACAGAACAGCCAGAGCACTGACCTGGGGTGGGAGCTCGAGGCAGCACACGGTGCACAAGCCCTGCAGAGAGACATCCAGACCCTGTGCTGGTCACCCCTCCGAGCAGCACCTCTGCTGCCAGCCTGGACACGGCGTCCCTGCGGCACCCGAGGGCACGGGACAAGGAAGCAGGACAGTGGTCACCGTGTCTGGGTCCTGCCCTGCTGTCTGTCCCACCTGGTGGATCCCCTGTCCTGCTGTCTGTCCCACCTGGTGGATCTCCTGCCCTGCTGTCTGTCCCACCTGGTGGATCCCCTGTCCTGCTCTCTGTCCCACCTGGTGGATCTCCTGCCCTGCTGTCTGTCCCACCTGGTGGATCCCCTGTCCTGCTCTCTGTCCCACCTGGTGGATCCCCTGTCCTGCTCTCTGTCCCACCTGGTGGATCTCCTGCCAGCCGTTCTCGTCCACGCAGCCGAGCCGGGCGTAGTCGTGCAGCAGCAGCTCGCAGCAGTAGGGATCCCCTCCCACCATGGCACTGTGGTACAGGGGCGTCAGCCCCCGGCTGTCCTTGTAGTCTGGGGAGGCACCCAGGTCCAGCAGCGTCTGCAAGAGAGGAGCCTGCCTCGCTCTGCGGCTTCGGGCAGCGGGGAAACTGCCCCACAGAGCGTCTGGAGATGCTGCAGCCAGGGCAGCAGGCAGCGCTCACCCCATCCTCCCCCCAGGGCTCACGCTCTGGTAACGGGCTGTGCTCCTCAACGGCAGCACGAGGTGCCCGGGCAGGGCAGAGCCCTGCCAGGAGCCTGGACAGGGCAGCAGGAGCAGCCAGTGATGGGGCAAGGGGGAGAGGAGAGGGGAGAGAGACGAGAAGGAGAAGAGAAGGAGAAGGAGAAGGAGACGGAAACGGAGAAGGAGAAGGAGAAGGAGAAGGAGACGGAGACGGAGACGGAGAAGGAGAAGGAGAAGGAGAAGGAGAAGGAGAAGGAGAAGGAGAAGGAGGAGGAGGAGAAGGAGGAGGAGGAGGAGGAGGAGGAGGGGAGCCCCGTGGCGGTCCCCGCTCACCAGCAGCGCGGCGTGGTTGCGGCACCGCACGGCCTTGTGCAGAGCCGTCATCCCTTCCCGCGTCCGGAAGTCCAGGTGGGCTCCCCCGTTCCTCAGGGCCTTGATCATCTCGGTGCTGAGCTCCAGCTGAGCAGCCGCCGTCAGGGGACACTCTGCAGAGCCCCGGGAGAGACGGGTGAGACCCCCGGGGTCACCCACCCACCCACACGAAGACCCACACAGCGTTCTTCTCCCCCCGCCCTCAGCGCAGCTCCGGGGACACCAGCTGGAATGAGCTGCCATCAGCTACTCAGGCAGTTGGGTATTTCCTACCTGATTTGCAAATGAATTAAAATCTCTCTATTTAGCAGAAATGACTGTTTAAATGAGAACAAAGAATGGCTGGAGATACAAATAAAAAAGCAGAGCAATACTCATTTCAGAGCACGGCTGTAACGAGACAGGTGCGGGTCAGACCAGCTGGGCTGTGCTGAAACTCCTGGGTTTCTGCTGTAAGAACAAACACAAAAAAGCTACAGAATCACAGGGTTGGAAAAGACCTTTGAAGATCATCAAGTCCAACCATTCCCATCCTGAGCTAAACCAGATCCCTGAGCACCTCATCAACCTTTTTTAAACACATCCAGGGCTGGGGACTCAACCACATCCCAGGGGACTGAAGATTACTTATGGCTGCTGTCAAGGGGATTAAGGATGGGAGCACCAGTATGAGGAATCCCCTACAAGGAAAGGCTGAGGGAGCTGGGGCTGTTCAGCCTGCAGAGAAGAGCCTGAGAGGGGATCTGATCACTGGGTGTCAAGAGCTGAAGGGTGGGACCCAGGGGCCATGGGCAGCCTCTGCTCAGTGTCTGTGGGGACAGGACAAGGGGCGATGGGCTCAAGCTGGAGCCCAGGGAGTTCCCCCCAATGTGGGGAAGAACTTCTTCCCAGTGAGGGTGAGGGAGCCCTGGGACAGGCTGCCCAGGGGGTGTGGAGTCTCCTTCTCTGCAGAGATCCCAGCCCCTGTCCTAGGGACCCTGCTTGGGCAGGGGATGGGACCCCATGAGCTCTGGGGGGGCCCTTCCCACCCCTGGGACTCTGTGAATCACCAGTGAAGGGGAATGTTTCAGCTGGGTCTCCTGAGGACCCTCCCCAACTCACCACTGCCAGTCACTGTAACCAGCACCTGGAAGAGGATGGGAAGGGATCTCTGGGGAGAGTCACACTCACTCACACCCTGTGGGTGCCTGTGGCAGAGTCCAGGTATGGTGACTAAAGGGCTTTGTGCACTCACTGCCCAGTGCTGAACCTCAGCAGAGGACAGCTCAGTGCTCTGCAACTCAGGATTTTAAGCAGAAAGGTGAAGGAACATGGTAACAACAGGGGAATCACATGGAAGGTGATGGTGTCCACACAGCCAGCATCAGGGGGGAGCAGAGGAAACAGTCCCTCAGCTCAGGCTTTTGTCAGTATCTCTGTTTAAATGAGACCAACTTCTCAAAAAGGCAAAAGACACAGACAACAGGCCTCCCTTTAGCCCTCCAGCCTGCCTTTAGCCCTCCAGCCTACCTTTAGCCCTCCAGCCTGCCTTTAGCCCTCCAGCCTGCCTTTAGCCCTCCAGCCTGCCCTTAGCCCTCCAGCCTACCTTTAGCCCTCCAGCCTGCCTTTAGCCCTCCAGCCTACCTTTAGCCCTCCAGCCTGCCTTGACTCTCAGTTATCAATGTCAGATTCATTACCTTGCATCCCTAAGACCAAGGCAGGCACAAGTGGGGTGTTTCCAGAATGAGCTGCAGCCCGTGATTTGTTTGCTAAATCTAATCCAATCGCCACCTAATCCAGGATTTTAGTGATTACACTCTGCTAATTCTTGGAAACGTGTGTATCCAAATATATGCTTAAAGTAATTAACTAGTAAGTGTACAAGGTCTGTTGCAGCGATGAGACCCAGCGAGGCCACACACGTGGCACAGCGTAAGGAACCGAGTGATGGCTGTAAGAAGGAGCTGGAGGTTGGGCTCTGCCTTTGAGGGTCTGACACACGTGCTCCCCACGATGCTCACTGAATGCTCCCTGTGATGTGCTCCCTGTGACACTCCCTGAGCTCTCCCTGCACTGCTCCCTGAGCTGCTCCACTGCTGGCACAGCTGCACCCAGCACACACCCTTTAACAAGCTCTGCCCTGGGGAGGCCCCAGCTGGAGTCCTGTGGCCAGAGCTGGGGCCCAACACAAGGAGGATGTGGGGCTGGTGGAGAGGGGTCAGAGGAGCCCCGGGGATGCTCAGGGGGCTGGAGCAGCTCCCCTACCTATGGAGAGAGGCTGAGGGAGCTGGGCTGGGTCAGCCTGGAGAAGAGAAGGCTGTGGGGGGACCTCACTGCAGCCTCCCCGTCCCTGAAGGGACCCCAGGAACAGGAGGGGAATGGGCTTGTTCAAGGGCAGAGACTGGCAGGACAAGGGGCTGGAGTGAAGCTGGAGGAGGGAAGGGGGAGAGGAGAGACTGGGGGGAAGTTCTGTGCAGAGAGAGTGGTGAGGGGCTGGAAGGGGCTGCCCAGAGAGGGGGTGGGTGCCCCGTCCCTGGGGGTGTTGAAGGCCAGGTTGGCTGGGGCCCTGGGCAACCTTGTGTAGCTCCAGGCCTGGAGGTTGGTGTCCCTGCCTGTGGCAGGGGGTTGGAGCTCTGGGACCCTTGGGGTCCCTCCCAGCCCAGCCCAGCCTGGGATTCTGGGATTCTATGATTAACCTCCAATAGCACATTTGAGTCAGAGGTGCCACCAGCTGCCTTGATAAAAAGGTCTAAAGCAGCTCAATGAGCAGGTTTTGAACAGATTTTGAACAGGGAAGGCAGGCGACTTTAGAAGCTGCTGGAGTTTCATCTGGTGTGATCCCCATCTAACCACAACGGGCTGAACCAGCACTTCCAGCTGTAACTTTCTGCTACTAAAACTGGAAGCAACAGAAAGCACCATGTGAACGTGAGTTACTTGGGTAATTAATGAAGTCACCGTGTGTGTGTACCCTGAATGCATCACACCACAGCTAGCAGCCAGCCTGAATGCAGGGCAGGAGGAGAGGAGAAGGGGAGGAGAGGAGAAGAGAAGCAGGGGAGAGGGAGAGGGAGAGGGAGAGGGAGAGGGAGAGGGAGAGGGAGAGGGAGAGGGAGAGGGAGAGGGAGAGGGGAGGGGAGCCAGCTCCCCGTGCTCAGTGCTGCCCAGCCAGGAGCAGGGCTCTGTGCAGGAAGGATCCCCTCCCCTCCCCTCTGCCGCCCCAGGTCACTCTCTGAGGATGCCTTTCTCTCCTCCACACGCTGAACCAGCGCTCGGTTTGGGTCTAATTTTAGAATAACAGTAACTTCTCAAGTGGTTTTTTTACACCCTTAAAACGTACCTATGGGAAACAACTGTGAAATTCTCCTTTTCATCTCTTTCAAAGACCATTAATCATGCCTGGAACATCTTCCCAGCCACCCTGCGGCACTGAAACGGGATGGCAGACGGGGCTGGGGTAGTTTAAGACACGGCTCTTCTCTGCCCTCTTACCCCAGCAGTCAGGGGAAAAGGAACACGTGCTGGACTCCAGCTGCCCCCACACAGCTTAGAACCCTCCCAAAAGCTGCTTAAATGAAGATACTGGGCTATGCACTGAAGAGGCTGGGCGGCTGCTGCATCTTCCTGCTGGCTCCGCTCCGAGGATGGCACCACAGAGCACAGAACACTGCACGGTGCTGCCAGCGAGACCCCAGGTCCATTAACCAGCCTGAACTCTGCAGGAGAGAATCCTCCAAGCAGGGGAGCCCAGGCAGCCCTGGGAGCTCCCCACACTGCGGGCACAGGAGAGGGGAGAGGGGACCCTCGTGTGAGGGGGCTGCGAACCCCCTGTGCCCCCAGAAAAGCCAGCACGGATGTTAGCAATACAAATGGGCTGTGTGAAGGGCAAAGGGAGACGTTTCCCTCCTCACAGGGACAACATGGATGAGGACAAGTCCCAGCACGTGGCTGCTGCGTGTCCTAGAAAGAGAAAGAGCAGCACGTGCTGGGAGGAGACACCAGGAGCGAGCAGGGTGTTTGGTGGCCCAGATGAACTGGGCAAACACACATCGACCTCCACAACACAGATACATCCCTTTCTGAACCTCCACAACACAGATACATCCCCTTCTGAACCTCCACAACACAGATACATCCCCTTCTGAATCTCCACAACACAGATACATCCCCTTCATAACCTCCACAACACAGATACATCCCCTTCTGAATCTCCACAACACAGATACATCCCCTTCATAACCTCCACAACACAGATACATCCACTTCATAACCTCCACAACACAGATCCATCCCCTTCTGAACCTCCACAACACAGATACACCCCCTTCATAACCTCCACAACACAGATCCATCCCCTTCTGAATCTCCACAACACAGATACATCCCCTTCATAACCTCCACAACACAGATACACCCCCTTCATAACCTCCACAACACAGATACATCCCCTTCTGAACCTCCACAACACAGATACATTCCCTTCTGAACCTCTACAACACAGATACGTCCCCTTCTGAACCTCTACAACACAGATCTACCCACTTCTAAGCCTCTACAACACAGATCCGTCCCCTTCCCCAGGCAGGAAGGGAGGACTCGTCTCCTTTAAAACAAACAGAGCCCGAGCAGGGGAGCCCTCTGCTTTCCAGAGAGCTTGGCAGGCTGCAGATAGGACTATTAATTTCCCTGTGTTGAACAGGATCATGGATAATGACCCACAGATAATTTCTGCAGGGATAATTTTTCCCCCAGGTCAGGAGAGGTAGAAGAAAAGGTTGTGGGATGAAGAGGAGGATGAAACA
The DNA here is from genome assembly GCF_964237585.1 of Gallinula chloropus. Lineage (NCBI taxonomy): Eukaryota > Metazoa > Chordata > Aves > Gruiformes > Rallidae > Gallinula > Gallinula chloropus. The sequence goes on along the minus strand of NC_140085.1, from coordinate 698,259 downwards.
TTTTTATTATGGTTCTATACTGGGAAGGCTTTGAGAGGGTGATGCCACCTCAAAACTCAGCAGAGCAGGTACATGCTGCCTTCAGACGGGGAGGCAGAAACACTTGTGTGGCACAGGAGTAGTTAAGAAGAAAGCTTCAGAGCCAAAGGCCTGGAGGGTCTGGGGTCCCCCCCTCCACTTTGGTAGGAGGCAGGAGAATAAACGGTGTGTGTAATTACCCGAGCTGCTGAAGACCTGGCCACACAGCACGGAGCATCTGGTGTCAGAGCCGATTTGCAATATCCCTGGCAGACTCATCCCTGGGGACACGGTGGATAAAGGAGCATTGCCAACCGCAGCGCTGCTCTGCCTAACCGGAGAGTGGATTTACTGCAGCGGGTCTGCAAGGGGTGCCTGAGGACTTAAGAACAGCACTGCTGCACTGCAGCTGCTTCTATCCTTGCTAAACACCAAGAGCTGAAATACCATCCTTCATTCATTCCTGGGCACCTGCCCAGGGTCCCACCAACAAACCTGGGAGTCCTGAGTGAAATATCCAGTACAGAACCATTCCTGACCAAGGAAGAGCCGAGGTTCTGGTGAAGAGTGAGAGGAGCCCCGTGTCAGAAGGATCTTGGACAAGGAAGGTCCTGGGAGGCTGAAGGTCACAGCCAAAAAGCAAAACTGGAAGATCCAGAAGATTTTGGGATGCTGGAGCTGGCTCCTGAATAGAGAACATTTATGGAAGGTTGGGGCATGGCCAGCTAGAGGGAACATGGGGTCCCAGGGGCAATTCCCAGGCACCTATAGATTGATGGATGGCTTTGGATACAATAACCAGATCGAAGGCTTCCCTGCAGCCCCCAGGCTTCAGAAGCAATGTAAGGGAAAAGGCAGCTCCTGCAGACCCAGAAACCAGTCACTGAACTAGCTGAGCCTTGGCTTAATCAAAGTCCACATCACCAAGGGTCTTGCTCATTCTGGAAGAGGATGTTAACCATTAAATTAACACTCTCCTTTCCCCGCTTCCATGGGGACTGGCAAGGAGATCATGTCCTGGAATGAGACTGCCCTGGCTTCATCCCCAGCAACTCCACCTTCCTCCTGGTCTCCTGTGTCATGCAAGTCCCAGGGCCCGTCCCAGTCTGGGCAAGCCAGGGGCCTCCTCCTCTGATTAACCCTGGGCCCTGCCCACGCTCCTTGCTGGCTGAGACGTGGCCAAGCCCCTTGACTACAAAACCACAAGAGAAAAGGTCCTTCCACCCATCGCCCTGGGGTAGCCAACACACAGTCAGAGCAGGCAGGAGGCAGAACCAGGATGATTTTACTGCCCCATTCCCCACAAGAAACCGCTCTCCTGCATCTCTGTGTTTTTATTTTCTCCCAGGATCCCCACCGACACGTGTCAATCACACTGCTTAGCAGTGAAGGGCAGTGTGGGAGCTTGTACCAGAAAACAAATGATCTCAGAGAAATAACTCTCCCTCTCTCTGCCCCGAACCCTGAAGTTCAGATGAAAACACATTGATTGGGCTGTTACCAACAGCCCAGAGGCCTTGACAGGAGGGGGGAACGCGTCTCGCTGGCGGGTGGGACACCACAGAGACACAGTGCCTGTACTGCTGCTGGGTCTTCAACGCCAAGCTGACTTCTTGTACCCATCATCACCACAAAACAGGCACCACTGATGATACCCAGACCTTCACCAGGAGGCAGAGCCAATTGTTCCTTCTAATCTTGCTGCTCCTGGTGGGTTTGCACACAGAGCCCTGACCCGAGGCGCCGCTCCTCCGCGCTGCCATCGCACAGATGTTCACTTTACAAGGAGAAAACTGAAGGAAAATGGCCCAAAGATCTTTCCTGTTATAAAAGAGATGTCTGTTAAGCCTCTTCCAAACCACCTTTAAGGTTTCTGTGTTAAAATGTGTCTCTGCTGCTCCCTGAAGCCTCCAGTGTTCGTGCCACAACGGGAACCAGCGCAGTGTTCCAGGGGCACCTCTGGAGGCTCCTCACAACACCCCCTCCCACCCGTGCTGGTGCAGGAGGCTGCCTCCCCCAGCCCCGCTCCCCTGCGCGCCCACCGCCCTGCACATGGAAGCTCCAGCCCCACACGCTGGCTCAGCTCTTCACAGGACTCTCCCCTACCATTTCTCCATAAAAAAGAGGCTCTTGCTTCTCCCCACAACTTGGGTTAATCGATTGATTGGGTCCTGGAGGTAACTAATTTTTCTTCCTGCAGAGGAACAGGAGGGAGACGAGCTGGAAGCAGGACTCCAGGACAAATCCCAGAAACTCCTCCTTGATGGGAACTGCTCTGTGTCTCCTGTTTGCTCACAGCACAATGCCAGGAGGCTGGATAACAAGACGGGGATGTGGACTGCTTTCACTGCTCCTAAGAGCTGTGGTCTGACTCTCAGTGCTGAGACCTGCAGACAGTGGCACTGAGGATGCTCCTGCTTGCTACGGGAATGAGAAAGTGCTGAGCTGGCAAGGAGGACCAGAGGAGACATTAACATGCAAATCCCATCATGTGTGATGTGGCCAGTGACCATTCAGGACAGGACTTGGAGTGCCTGTGGATTAGAGACTGAAGTCAAAAGGTCCTTCCTAAGACTGTGCTGCAGGCTGGTAACTGGAAACCCCAAAGCTCAAGTCCTACGTGTCCATCCCCAGCTGTACAGATTAACACTCACACCACCAGCGGGGCGGCTTCAGCCTGAAGGAGAGTGCTGACCCCAAATAGAATCTTCATTTTCTAACAGGAGACAACCCATCACTTTTCTATAGGTCCTGTTTCACTCTAGTGTAAGGGGATGCTCCTTTGGGTCTCAGGATGACCAATAAAACCTGCTAAATACTTGAGTCCATCTAGTCAACTAGGGATGACATGGGAAGAAGGCAGTTCCAGCTAACCAGGTGATGCTTCCCAAGGGAAGGGAAGTTAGATTAGGAGATGGATCATAGGAATCATGGGAGGTTTAAAATTAGAAAGCAAAAGGTGAATAGGAAGTCTTGAAGACCAATTTCTGTGTGGCCTAGAGCTCTGAGTCCATGAATCAGAGGGGAACCCAGACATCCCTCCTGCTCAGTGCCAAAGTGATGGCAGCACTTACAGACACATCTCCAACAGACATCTCTCTACAGACACATCTACACCTCTCTACAGACACATCTCTGGCAGGAGGTGCTGACAAACAGCCCTCAGCATGAACTGAAAATCAGAAGATGAAGAATACCAAGAACAAATGGCAGAGGAGTACAGAAATCCCCACTTGCCCAGGCCAAGGATGATCAGAGAGGGGTCTGGCTGGTGGTGTTTAATGTGATAACACCACAGTGACTTCCCAGTCCCTGTGCAGCCAGTCAGTCCCTGGGCAGACAGGGTATGAAGTGTATAAAGACAGCAAAGCCTTTTATGTTTCACCTTGCTGCTGTGGAAACACGTTATTTCCCTCCCCATTACCAAGTGAGGGGTTTTGGCACGAGCTACCCAAGGCTGAACAAATGGTTTAACATCCTGTGAAGGTTGTAGATCACCCTCCTTCTCCACCCTAAAGATCTCCCCAGTCCAAATTCCTCCCTAAAGATCTTCCCAGTCCAGAAGAAGTTAATATGTTTGGAAATACTGGGACATACAAAAAGACCAGAAGAAAAACAGTGTCCAGTGTTCAAAAAGGGGCAAATGAAACACTTAATGAAACTACCAGTGAGGAAAATAACCCTGATGCTGGGGAAAAGGGTGTGGAATGTAGCTGAGGGAAGATTAAAGAATACTTGTTATTAATGAGGCCCAAAGAATCACAGAATCCCCAGGTTGGAAAAGACCTTTGAGATCATCGAGTGCAACCGTCCCTGTGCTGTGCTGCCCCAGCTCCCTGAGCACCTCATCTCCCCTCTGCTCAACACCCCCAGGGCTGGGGACTCAGCCCCCTCCCTGGGCAGCCTGTGCCACAGCCCCACAACTCTGCCAGGGAAGAACTTTGCCCTCCCAGCTGAGCTGACCCTGCCCTGGGGCAGCTTGAGCCCATTGCCCCTCGGCCCAGCTCCTGGCCCCTGGCTGCAGAGACCATCGCCCACCTCTCTGCACCCTCCTGCCAGGGCAGGGCAGGGCAGGGCAGGGTAGGGGGGAGAAGGGCTCCCCTCAGCCTCCTCTTGCCCAGGCTCAGCACCCCCAGCTCCCTCAGCCGCTCCTGGGAAGCTTTGCTGCTCTCCAGCCCCTTCCCCAGCCTGGTTGCCCTTCTCTGCACTCGCTCCAGGACCCCCATGTCCTTCTGGTGCTGAGGAGCCCAGAACTGGACCCAGCACTCCAGCTGCAGCCTCCCCAGTGCCCAGCCCAGGGGCACAAGCCCCTCCCCAGCCCTCCTGGCCACGCTGGCTCTGACACAAGCCAGGCTGCCCTTGGCCTTCCTGGCCAGAAGTTTTACAGTAAATAGGTTTTTCCTACTCAAACTCAGCTCCTTCCTGTGGCAAATTACAAGTCTGATAATGCAGATCACTGCCTGATGTGAGCCCCAGCTGAGTCCTACATGGCATTAAAAGTGATGGGGGAAGGGAAGGGAAGGGAAGGGAAGGGAAGGGAAGGGAAGGGAAGGGAAGGGAAGGGAAGGGAAGGGAAGGGAAGGGAAGGGAAGGGAAGGGAAGGGAAGGGAAGGGAAGGGAAGGGAAGGGAAGGGAAGGGAAGGGAAGGGAAGGGAAGGGAAGGGAAGGGAAGGGAAGGGAAGGGAAGGGAAACCCTCCCAGCCCCTCCACCTAGCAGAACTTATCCCAGAGATGTGGGATCATCCCCATCTTCCCAAACGTGGCCCCTGCTCTGCCAGGCTGTCTGCCACCCACGTCCTTAAACATCCCTTAAAATGGAGTCGTGACACAGGAGCCACAAAAACGACAGGGAAAATGTTGAAAATACCTTCATCTGAGAGACTGGAGGAGTTTGGCCTCTCCTTAATTAAGGGAAGGAAGATTGAATGTTGACTTGATTACCGTGTATAAATACCTGCGTGTGAGGGCAGAGCAGGCACTAAAGCACTCTTAATCTGGAAGATAAAGTATAACGACAGCTGGAAGCTGAAGCTGCAAATCTAAATGAGAGATGAATTTTAAGCAGTGAAGGTGATTAACCAAATAACGAAGGAGAGGCACGGCTCTTCTGTTCCCTGAATCAAGATTGATGACTTTCTGGAAAACATGTTTGAGCTTTCCTCAGTGAACACACACACACAGAGGGTGAAGAGCAGCCTGTGAGATGCAGGAGGTCAGGGTGGATGGTGCAAGAGCTCCATCTGGTCCTAAATTCCAGGAGCCCAGGGACAGCGAACGGCAGGTTTATGTCCTTCTTTCCTGCAGCAGACTGTAAAGAAGCAGTGCCCAAGTGCTTCTGCAGACGAATCAGGACTCAAAAAGTGAGGTGCCCAAGGCTGCCTCTGCCCAACAGTCTGGTTTCACATCTCACAGAATCCCCAGGTTGGAAAAGACCTTTAAGATCATCAAGTCCAGCCATTCCTGTCTAACCAAACCATATCCCTGAGCACCTCATCCATCCCTCAGTATCTCATAGCATCCGCTCCAGGTTTGCCCTCAGCTCTAAACCAGATCCAAAGGATGATTTGTGTCAGGTGTTTTCCCTTCCTCCCCCTCCAAACAACTTTCCAGGTGCTCCTGTGAGCTCTTTGTGAAACATCCAGGCTCAAACCGTATCGGATCCAAAGATCTCACAGCACCCCTGCCAGCAGCACACTGCACCCAGCAGTATCACACACTCTGGAATGCTGAATCCCCTCTGAAAGGCAGAGGACTTTGTAAGGGAAGATGCCCCTAAACGCCTGTAAGGTCTTGGGCAGCCACAGAACCCACGCTGCGTGGAGCTGTTCGGGCAGCGCCGGTGCTGCCGGGCTGTCAGCCGCGGTTCAGCAGCAGCAGTTGTTCCTCAGGATGTTCAGGCAGGTTCAGAGCGGCACAAACATTCCTGGCACAGCCCAGAAGGGTCTTGCCAGACTGTGGCTGCACCAGCTTCCAGCTCCCCAGGTGAGGAGCTGGCAGAGGGCAGTGCGGGTGCAGCCGTGTCACGGAGAGGGCAGGGCAGGGGGTGACCCCTCTGCTACCTGATCCCTGTGATGAAAACTGGTCTGGGCACACGAGATCTCTGAGGACAGAGGTGCCCAGTGCTCCAGAAACAACCTGAAACCCCTCCAACTGAACCACAAACACAGAACATTAATCACCAGGCTGGAGGCTGCTCATGGGTTGGAGATATGCCCACGACTCACACAGAGAAAAGCCCAAATCTGCAATAAATGCCAGTGCTGGTACTACAGGACTTCAGATTTGCACTGTCAGCAACAGTGTGCTGGAGCCCCACTCTCCCTTCACACAGCCAGGAGCCTGCAGACAGCCCAAGAGCTGCTCCAGTGACAGGACAGGGGTGAAGTCCTGCTCACACAGAGAGGAAAAGTAAGAGTCGTGACGGCCTCAGGAATTGATCCCCAGGCAGCAGCCAGCATCTGGCCAACGTGCAGGTCCCAGAGACAGCCTCATCCTCCCCAGAGTCCCACTGAAAGGTGCACAGCCCCACAGCTCTCCAGTTCTGTGCTGTGTTCTCAGACTCCACATCTTTCCCCCACACACAGACCACCTTCTCCCAAAAGCCTTGTGGAACTTCATGCTACCAGACCCAAGAGCTATCAGAAGACACACTGCTGAGAAGTTAATCTCACATCCCTCTGTTCCAAATCCTGCATTTCAGACATTTTCTACCCCCTCCCTTGAAAACAACCACTCCCCAAAGTCCCACTGTGTCCCCCCAACACTTTCTCCCCCAACCTGCCAATCTCCCCTCTCTGGAGAAGCCATCCTCACCTCCAGTATCCGGATCATGAAAGTTGGGGTCCAGTCCCTTCTCCAGCAGTCTGCAGACCTTCTCTGCGTTCAGCATCTGTACGTACTCCATGAACTTCTTCAGGTTCGCCTGCAGCCGTGACACCCCAGGAAAACACAACACACACTGTCAGCACCCAGATGTGAGGAAAGAAGCCACCAGAGAAATAAAATACCCCCGCTCAGGAGACTCAAATCAACCATCCAGAGTAATGGGGTAGCACCCACCAAAAGCCAGGACACACGGGGATATGCCACAAACCTCCAGGGCCCTTGCGCCCCTCTGCCAAGACTGGGATTGCTGGGTCACCCCACAGAAGCTGTCTGGGGCTGCCCACCACCCCCTGCCCCCACCACAAGGTCCCCGCTGCCGGTACACCCCCCCCGCACACAGGATGCACACGCTTGTGACACGGGCACATCAACGTGCCAGCTGAGCAGCGTCCCAGTGCGCGTGAGACGTGCTGCCGGGGTCCCACCCACCTCCCACCGCAGCATCGCGTGTCGCAAACTCCTTTTAGGGGTGGTATGAACTTAGAACCCTCTGGGGGAGCTGCAAAGCTGCTCAAACATGGCACTTGCTGTGTGGCACCATGGGCAGGGCTGCCACAGCGCTGTGACACCGCGCGCTGCTCTCAGTGACAGGCTCTGTCTCTGGCCACACACTAATCCTGTCCTCTGAGGAGACCCAGTGCCCTGAAGACGATCCTTTAAGTCTGCCTGGTTGGCTGTGGGCTGTTGGTTTTCCTCCCTCTTTTGGACAGCTGCACTGGATGAACACATTACTCTATAAAATTCCTGGACCTGTGGAGATGCTGCTCTGCCAGGGAAGGCAGCGCTCGGGCAGCCCACGGTGTGCAAACACCCATCTCATCTCTCAGTCTCCAGGCCGGATCTCCAGACCTCGGACTGCAGGTTGGCTGGGTTTTGAGTGTGTCTTAACCAAACGTGACAGCGTTAGGAAAGGCATTCCAGAGAGCGTCTGACGCAGCAGAAATACCAAGCACTCAGCTGAGGGAATTCTTTGGGAAGAGCTCTGACCAACCGCCCGAGCTGCGGCCTGCGGTCAGGGACTGGCTCTGGCTCCTGCGACCCTCTGCGCAGCTGCCTGAGCATCTCTCAGCAAAGCAGGTTCCTCACCCAGTGAAAAAACTCGAGTTTCACGACTTTCTCTTAATTTGATATACACAAAATGTAACCTTTATGAAGCAAAACGCATTCCAAAGCGCTTTGCTTCAGATTTCATTCTGCCAATTTCCAGCACGAAACAGGAGCAGAAACAGGTCTGGCTCCATTCAGAGGCTTCCTGAACAAAATTTCACTGCATGTTATTTTGCATAATATTTAGATTTGGCCAAAATTTAAGGGGAAAATGTAATGCTTTTAGAACCAGTTCTAGAGAGAACCCTTCAAATCCCAAACGGTGGGACCCACAGGCTCATCTGTGTGGCTCCTCTGACGTGCCAGGAGGCTGCGGTAAGAGGCCAGACAGAAAATCACACCAAGATGAACCCTTCAAAGGATGAGATGAATTTAAACCAGGCTGTGAACCTGGTTTAAACCACACTCAGTCTCTGTGCAGTTAGTCTGCAGAACCAAGCCCGGAACGCAGTACATTCCTTTCTGAAACCAGCCTGTGGAGCCAGGCCATGAGGAGCCAGGCCATGAGGAGCCAGGCCATGAGGAGCCAGGCCATGAGGAGCCAGGCCATGGAGGAGCCAGGCCATGAAGGAGCCAGGCCATGAGGAGCCAGGCCATGAAGGAGCCAGGCCATGAAGGAGCCAGGCCATGAAGGAGCCAGGCCATGAGGAGCCAGGCCATGAAGGAGCCAGGCAATGAGAAGCCAGGCCGTGAAGGAGCCAGGCCATGAAGGAGCCAGGCAATGAGGAGCCAGGCCGTGAAGGAGCCAGGCCGTGAGTTAGTCACACAGCCACTTCAGGGCATTACCCTGCAATGCGAGTCCATCTCAGCAGAGCTCATTAGCGAAACCCTACGGTAATCCAGCTCCGCTGCCCGCACCGGGGCCTGCCCTGCCCGCTCCGGCTGTCTGCAGGCACGTGTGGGGATGCCAACACTGCAGGAATGCACATGGCAACACACAGCGAGGCAAACACACAATCCAGCTACAAGGTTCACTCCCCACAGTGACCCAGGGACAGCAGCACAGTGAGGCTAGAGCCAGGAGGAGCAGGAATTCACCGGGATGGCGGGTCCACAGCAGATCCCTGGGTGCAGAGCACAGCCCCGCTCCCCATCCTGCCCATCCCCAGGTGCTCCCCCGCACCCCTCAATACAGCCCAAGCCCAGGCAGGGCTGCCAGGACAGACCCAAGGCAACTGCAGGACAGTGTGCATGAGCAAGGAGAAACCCCTCGGAGGGTAGAAAGGGGCTGGCAGACCTGCACCAGGAGGCGCTGGGGATGGCTCCATGCAGCATACACAATTCCCACAGCACCAGCAGCCTTATCATGAGCATGGAGAGAGGGAACTGGCATCAACCACAGCAGGGCACAAGCACTGCCTCTTCGGGTGGCGAGCCGCTCCCTCGGCCCTCGCTCTTCGGCGTTCCTTCTCCCCCAGATCCCCTCTCGCCCCACAAGTAACCGAAATCCATCCACCTCCTGCTCCACCTCCTGCTCCGTATCCCTTCAGCTACCGCACAGCACAGAGACACTGAAGGAAATCACAGCTGCCTGCCAGCAATAGCAGACGGGACTTGACAACTCCAGCAACCGCCTCCAGGATGCCATCCCAAAATGCCTCTTCCCAACCATCACCCGATAGCGCAGATTTAACCCTGTTCCTTCCGCTCCCACCCGTCCATACGCCTCTCCTTCTCCCAGCAGACGAGACACTAACCTAACCCAAGAGGTGAAGCTCCTCCACGTGTGGCCCCACTAAGCCCACAGCCAAGAACGGCACTGCCAGACCCACCGAGAACCATGCCGGTGGTCACGGGACACTGGGAGGCACGAGCCAAGAAAGGGACCCCCCACCAGGCAGCCCACCCCCTGGACGCTGGCAGGCTCTGTCCAGGCCAGGCCCTGCCCCAGCAGCCTTCCTGGGACGTCCCAGGACAGAGGCACTGACTTCTGTGCACTCCCTGCAAAGGCCAAGGCTGTAGCTCTGTGCATGTGACAGGAGCTCATGGCAGCTTCGCTTCTGTGCTGCTTCCAGGTACATCCCCAGCATCCACCTGAGTTCTGCTCCCCAGGCTCTGCCAGCGACTCCCATCTGCAGCCCCAGCACTGAGTCCTGCCCAGGCCATCGGTGCCCAGCAGGATGCTCGTTTGTGTCTCTGGTTTTCAGGGTGCTCAGGCACTGGAAACAACTGTTGACAGTAAGAAGTCGATGCACTAAGTCAACTTTGGATGGTACTTTTACATTTAGAAAGGTAACTGAAGAGACAGTGCATCACAGAATCACAGAAGTGTCGAGGTTGGAAGGGACCCCCAGAGATCGAGTCCAACCCCCCTGCCAACACAGGTTCCTTTGCATGGGCAAAAGGAGGATGCAGAGAAGGCACCCTCCATTCTGGGATACACATTCTCCTGCTGTAGATGTTTGATCATCATCATGGACCTGTGCACCACACAGGCATGAAGGGGTCCACACATGGAGTTTCCCCTTGGGGGGAAGTCAACTGCTGAATTCCCAGATGAGGAACAAACAAGGTTCATCTTTCCAAGCTCTCAGACCAAATCCACAGCAAAGCCTCAATTATAAAGTCCAGAGCCATAACCAGTTAATTTTTACATTAAAAATAAATCCCTTCCCATCAGTTTGCAGCTGCCTACCTGCTCTGCACCACACACCAGGCGTGCAGCTCAGGGGCTGCTGCCAGTCACAGGCTCAGTGCCACAGGGAGAGGGCAGGACAGCAGCACAGGGATTTCTGACCCTCCCAGCCCAGATCCCTCCTCCGGTTCGGTCCTACTCCCTTGGGAACAATGAAAGTGCCTAAGAAAACTGGGAACTTGGATAACAAACCTCACCCGAGGCCCAAGACTTGTGTGACCACCTTGCTCCACGGACAAACCAACTGGAATTAAGGTGAAACAAGGAGGGAGACCTAAAAAAGGGAACAATGAGAAGATCCCAGCCTCAATGGCCTCGCTGGTCAGGGCTGCACCCAGCCTCACCAGGAGCTGCAGCCCAGCCTCACCAGGAGCTGAGCTTGCACCGTGGAGGCCGTGAGCTGCAGCGGGAGACGCGGCTGAGCCGGGAGCAGCGTCACCAGACACATTTCACTGCCCACAGTGTGGATCCACGCTGGGGTAACAGCAGCAACTGGAGCCACCACAGCAACCAGGAGCAGCAGCGAGCGTGGCAGAGCAGCCCAACACCTCCTGTTACCAGGGGTTTCTGTTTCTTATCCTTCACAGGCAGAGGAGGATATAATTAGCTCAATTAAGCTGTTTTCCAGAATGAAGTTAGAAAAAGTATTCTTTAGTTCCAGTTTGGTATTTCTATGGCCACAGAGCACCCACCACTTCCACATGCAGGCTCTGGGGGAGCCCAGGCAGCTCTGCAGCACCACGTCCACAGCCACATTTGGGAACCAGACCTGATAAAAGAACAGGAACCAGCCAGCTCAGGCGTCCTGGTCATGCTTGAGACCACCACATTAAGACCCATGGACTCCCTTCCTTGGAGGCCTCAGACACATCCACCTTTGCAGCCCAACGACCAGACCCCAACAAGCTCCCTGCTGCCCCCCAGCACCTCCCCAGCATCCTTCAGGCTCCTTGGGAAGAAGCTGTGTCAGCTCTGAGGACCCTCCACAGAAGAACCCCAGCTCTGCCAAGGCATCTGCTGATGGGGGGGTTTGTGATGGCCCCTGCACAGCCCGTGGACAAGTGCCCCCAGCCCCCCGGTGCCACAGCAGCTGGTACCCAGCGAGCCAGTGCCCCCAGAGCCGAGGCACCCAACACATGAAGAGGAACCAAAGCAGGCACAGGCCTGACCCAAGCGCTTAACCAGAACCAGACCAGTGCTGCACCCATGGTGTGTCCATCTCCACCAGCCCCTCCCTGGCAGCGGGGACAGGGGGACCCTCGGGGAGCCGCCCCCTACCCAGGCAGGACCGTGGGCACCGCAGCAGCCCCGGAGCTGCGGCACGCAGAGCGGCACCACGCCAACCACAACACGGTCCTGGCTTTAATGTTCCCACTTGCTTAAGATTTCAGGTGCACCAAAGGTCTGTCCCACCCCCAAAGGCACCCCCCCACCTGCACCCGCCCACTTCCAAAGCCACCCCCCACCTCCAAAGGCACCCCCCCGCTTCCAAAGGCATCCCCCACCTCCAAAAGCATCCCCCACCTCCAAAGGTGCCCGTGTGACCCCAGTTTGGGGCATGACAGCTGCTGGGGGGCTCTGCATTCATAGGCACCTACACAACTGCCCCGGTGTCGCAGCCCTTCTGCCAACAGCCATGGTCCAAGCGTGGGTTTTCCACCCAGATCCGCAGCACAACATCCTCAGCCACCGAAATGGACTCAAACACCACAAATACACCACAGCCTCATCCCTTGCTGGGCACATCATCCCCACTGTTCCCAGCACAGCAAAGCCTGGGATTTACACCCTCCCCTGCCCCTGTTTCAGCTGATGCTGCACAGAGCAGCTTTCCCATCCGATTGTTTTCCATTTCAATTTAGCCAGAAACACAGAATATTCCCCTTATTATTTGGACTGATTCACTCAAGGCTGAAAGGAGATTTGAGAGCTGAGAAAGTGAGGAAGCCTGTTTTCCTCCCCCAGCCTACGAATGAAGCCCCGGTGGGAACAGAGTGAGATCTCATTATTCAATGAACTTGAGGGATCGGGGGCTGCGTTTTCACATGTATTAAGGTGCCCAGACATGAAGAGAGAGAGCAAATGTCAGGCACCCTCTGAAATCAGGGGGGGCTCAGCAGATGCCTGAACTGCTTAGGCAGTTCTGAGATCTCACTAGATACTCACTGATTTCCTGGCACTTAAATACCTTTGAGAATCTGTAATGACAACCCCTGGTAGGAACCAAACCTTCCCTTGTTTAAAAGATCAGTCAGCTTTAAATACAAGAGATACACACTGATAAATTTACCCTTCTGTGTCCAGTGCATTCACAGAATCATAGAATCCCAGCCTGGTCTGGGTTGGAAGGGACCCCAAGGGTCCCAGAGCTCCAGCCCCCTGCCACAGGCAGGGACACCAACCTCCAGGCCTGGAGCTACACAAGGTTGCCCAGGGCCCCAGCCAGCCTGGCCTTGGACACCCCCAGGGACGGGGCACCCACCCCCTCTCTGGGCAGCCCCTTCCAGCCCCTCACCACTCTCTCTGTGAAAAACTTCCTCCTAATATCTCATCTAAACCTTCCTTCCTTTAGCTTTAATCCATTCCCCTTGTCCTGCCATTCTCTACCCTTTTAACAAGCTGATTCCCCGAGCGAGCGAGCCGGAGGCACTGTGGTTTGGTCACAGGGGTGAGCAGGAGGTTCGGGTCTGGGGAGGGGGTGCAGCTCCAGCCACCCAGCTGGCACCCCCGTGCCACAGTCCATTATCCCCCGCCAGCACCCAACCACAAGAAGAATCAACACCCTCCAGGAAAGAAAAGCTCATTGAGAGCAGGCTGGTGCAAGGGAACAAGCTTCCCTCTCCTGCCTCGGAATGAAAGGAAATAAATGAGATATTCTTCTCACAGAGGAATTGCTCTGCCACTTGCTGTTCACTGCGGGCTGGGTGCTGGGGAGCCAACCGCAGGCACCCGGCTCGGGGGCTCAGCAAGAGCAGAGAGACAACACAACCCTTCACGTCGAGCACACGCTGATGTTCCCAGCAGTTTCAGCCTCAAGGAAAGACTAATCTTTACTCAGGGGCTGGTTTGCTCCAAACAGCAGCTGGAATTGCAACAAACCATCTGCTCTCCAGGGTCTAGCAGCTGCCATGGGGTCACCAGCCCAGGAAGAGCCTGGAGCAGACCAACCCCGCTCGTTCCAGCTGCGTGACATGCTCTCACGCTGGCCATTGGGCAGCAGCAGATAGAAACATCAAATGATGGGCTGCATGGCACAGCACACTGTTTAACAGCTGCTTGGCAGCCAGCTCAGCATGTCTCCACTCCTGTGGGAATAGCCCTGCCAAGGACCAGGGGCAGCCCCACCATCCTGCCCACAGCCATCCCCAGCAGGGACACCCCCTCTGCATGGGACGCTGCAGGGACGGACCATCTTCTGCTGGGAGAGAGCTGCACCTCTTCATGGTGTCCAGTAAGGGCTATGGATCTGTGCTGGGCACAGCGCTGAGACCCCAGGGATGGGTCAGTCGCTGCCAAGCAGCACCCAGGGCTGTTCTGCTCCTCACCCCTCCAGCAAGGAGCTGGGGGTGCACAGGGGGTGGATGGGACATGCCAGGACCCCGGTGACCAAGCACACAGGACATCATGCTCAGCAATAGAAGCTGGAGAAGGAGGAGGAAGGGGGAGGACGTTTGGAGTGACAGCATTTTGTCTTCCCCCATCCCATCCCATCCCATCCCATCCCATCCCATCCCATCCCATCCCATCCCCATCCCGTGTGACACAGCCCCGCTGTCCCAGGCTGGCTGAACGCCTGCCCATGGGAAGCAGGGAAGGAATCCAGCCCTGGGTTTGCCTTGCTTGTGGCCACTGAACTGTCTTTATCTCAGCCCACAGCCACTGTTCTGTGCCTGTACAGTCTGTGCAGGAGAGGAGCGCTCCTGACTCCCCACTAGTGTCAGTCACCCACCCCAGGAGCAGCAGACGTGCTCCCAGTAATTACCCAAGGTGTGTTTTTACGTGTCCTGCTGCGAGGCGGTGACATCCCAAGTCTCTTGGTAGCACCATGTCCTTTGTGGATGTTCTGGTAAATGCCACGATCCTTCTGCACAGGTTTCTGTTCAGGAGCACAATGGGATTGCCCTTTTCCAACACACAGGGGTTTGTACTTCCACTTCTAAACAGTCTAGTGCCATCCTTTGGGGAAAACACCTGAGCAATGTCACCGCCAGCAGATCCCAAGGGGCACAAGGGACTGAGGCTGACTGACTGACTGCTGCTACCCAGGCACTTCGGCAGTGCTAGCAATACAGGAAATCCCATCCCCTCTTCCTAGAGCAAGTCCACTAGCACACAAAAGAGGAGTTATTTTTCTTGTTTCTCTTTCTTAAGGGCAGTTAAGCATCATGTTTCAAGATCATTACAAGATTTAAGTAGTGGTTCCTGCCACTGAAAGTCAAACCCTAACCTCCAAACACCTCTGTACTTCATTAGTATCCTGGAGAGACCATTAGCCACAGCCCTAAAGATTCTGCATATACCACAGCCCCAGGAGCAGCCCCATCACCCCGTTAGACCCAACTCTCACCCTTCACAGCCCTTTAAATTACCAGAGCTCAGAAAAAATCAGCATTTCACTGCCCAAGCGATTAGGCACCACTACAAACACAGGGAAGCCTCACACCCCGAGCAGCACACAGTCTGCAGCGTAGCGGCACCGTCACCGTGCCTCTGCTTCCTCCAGGGAACTGCCGACCCCTCGATGCTCAGAGCAGAAACCGCCGCAGCACCCGAGCCCACACATCTCTACAAGCCTGCAGGGTGCAGGAGCCAACCCAGAGACCCCTCACCGCGCCTGCGACATGGGGAATGACCCCTCCACCCGTCCTGCCCCGCAGCCAGCCCCCGCAACACCCCTCAGTGGGGTCAGGGGCTGTTCCCCGCGTCCCCTCGCCCAGCGGTGCCTGGCGCAGCTGTAGCGGAGGCGGCACAGCAGCTGGGGCAGAAGCAGGCAGTACCGTGCTCGTCGCTCGGGCTCGGCAGTCCCCAGCAGCTCGCCGGTCTCCTCTCTGCTCAGCCAGCCACCGCCCCAGAGAGGAGCCCATGGCCCACTGCTCTCCGTGCCCCCTCACCCCAGGCCGGCTGCTGGGAGGCTGCACACACGCTCCACTCTCACCCTCTCCCAGCGACACAGCGTCGGTCTGTGCCGGGCAGGCAAGTCACGCTGCCACCAGCCCTCAGCGCCAGCATCGCTCCTGGGAGAGGCCAGCACGAGCACACCTCCTGCTCCCAGCCCTCCTGGCACTCCAGCACTTCCCCAATGCCACAGCCCTGTGGGAGCAGCCCCGAGCAGGACAAGGGGTCCTCGTGTGCCCCCACAAGCCCCGCAGCCCAGGGTGCCCAGAGGCTCAAGGGGAACACCAACCAAAGGAAGCACCCATGGGCATCCCTGTGATGGAGGCCAAAGGGAGAGGAGAGGCAGGGTCTCTCTCACATACTCTGCGTTTATCAGCAAGGGGTGGTTTAACAATAAAGAAACAACGTGAGGGAACTGTGGTTGTTAAGTGGGAACGAAAGCCTGGGGATGAAGCGCAGTTTAAAAAGTGCATTTCTGGCTACAGACTGGCAGGGGAAGTCCTGGGATGCCGCTGCTTGGGTCTCCCCGTGGCAGACGCCTCCAGCCCTCCCTCCAGCAGGCACGGTCTCTCGCTGGCACGGCTCAGGAGGACCATGATTCATGCTTCCTGGCGCCAGGAAGATGCCGAGAGCTTTCCAGATTTGCTGCCTGGATATTCTTATGCCACCAGACAGAAGCCTCGTGACTTCGCTCCTCGTGAGTCAAACCTGAACCCGAACAGCATTTTGTTTCTTGCTTCTGCAGCTCTGCCAACTGAAGACAGAGGACCTGGTGCTTGCAAACAGAGCACAGAGGACCTGCTTCTTCCCTGTTTTCACTTTTGGGGTAGGTCAAGCCTTTTGGGAGAAGGTGCCTTCCTCCCTGCTTTACCTCTGTGGCCACACCTGTCAACTGAAACAAGCCCTGCCAGTGCAGGTGTGACCAGAACCACCCTGCAGACCCATGGCAGGAGTCACACGCCGGCCCCAGCACCCACTGGTGATGCCAGGAGGAGGAGGCTCAGGGCCCGGCTGTGCCCCTGCAGCCACCCAGACCAGGCACCTCCTGCCCATGTCTCGGTGCCGCCGTCTGTCTGAGTGTCTGAGAAGGCTCAAGGCAGACAAGGCAGGCTTCTCCTCTCCTTGGAGGGCAGAAGGAAGAGGGCCCAGAGGCTGCCCAGCCCTGGTGGGAAGCGGTGGCTCTGAGCAGGGGCCTACTGAGGGGACACACAGCACAGTAGCGGCCCTGCGGGCCCAGCCAGCCCCACGCGCTTCCTCAGTGAGAACCCCAAAGCCTCTCCGCACGGTGTCTCCACACAGGGCTGTCCCTGAGCACCTCCCGAGGCCTCTCCGCACGGTGTCTCCACGCAGGGCTGTCCCTGAGCACCTCCCGAGGCCTCTCTGCACGGTGTCTCCACACAGGGCCATCCCTGAGCACCTCCCGAGGCCTCTCTGCACGGTGTCTCCACGCAGGGCCATCCCTGAGCACCTCCCGAGGCTCCACACACCACTGTTCCTGGCTTCCCAGGAGCCATCCAAGTCCCCCCAGGGCCACAAGCCCCCTCACGGCACAACTGTGAGAGCAGCCATCTTCCAGCAGTCCCAGGCCTCTCCACAGTTACTGGTGTTAACTTCTTAGGCAAGTGGCATCATGGGACTACTGCAGCTGTTGAGGGGCAGAGCAGTGTGAGAGGGCATCCAGCCAACCTGTGCCCAAGGCCTGGTCACCACCCCCATGCCTGACTCTCTGGCTGTGCCAGCTGGGGCCTCCCTGCCTGCACAGCCCAGTAGCTCCGTTGGAATCTCCCCTCCCAGAAACACACAAAAGCGCTGCTCCTGCCACCCTCCCCGTTCTCCAAACATCCAGACGTCCAGTTCAGCACCTGCACCTCCCATCTTGACACATGCCTTGACCACTGCTCATGGCGCGGGGGCTGCAGCAGACCAAGGGTGCTTCCCACTTCACACACAGATCCTGGCCAAACACATGGGTTAAAGAGAGAGACAAGGCAACAAACCCCTGTGCAAGGCGGGGGCGTGCTGCAGCCTCTGGCTGGGGGGAGGGAAGGCGCTCCTCAATGCACACCATTGTGCTCCCCAGGCATTCAGCAACTCCTCCATGCCAGAGAATAAAGCTTCCCTTCAGCCCGCCCATTATGTGCTCCTCTGTCTCACCACCCCATGGAAAGGTGGCCCCACGCTCTCCCACAGACCCCACTCCAAGCACACACCTTCTTGCAAGTACACATCCACAGTGCAAGTCCATCCTTGTGTGGGGACCCTATGCACGGCTTGATGGGGGTCCTGCAGCTTGCACCCCCACCTAAACCACCCCGGGCTCCAGCGAGCACCATCCATTGCTTGGGAGTGCTCTGCAGCCTGGCAAGAAGGGAAGCCTTAACCACCCCAAAACCTGGTGTCCTCTCTGTGGTAGGCTGCCATCAGTGCTGAGCACACCCCAGGGCTTTGAGCTTGCCAGCTAGACTCCAGCCTTACCTTTGTATGGAGCTTGGCAAACTGCTTGTCATCCAGCAAAGTCTGGGTGTACACACGCCTTTTGTACCGGAACTGCAAGAGGGAAGAATGTCAATGAGAGATGGACAAACCCACCCAGCACCACACCGAGCAACGTCACCCTGCCCGGCGACACTCAGTGCCTGCAAACACCAGGTACAGAACACACCTCCTTCACAATTAGCCATAGCAGTTAATGGCTTTCCTCACTAAAGAAATCCTGACTGGTTTTAACATGAACCTGCCTGGCTTCAGCTGTCAGCTGGCGTGGGCTTTGTTCTGCTTCGTCCCAGTGAATCAGGGATCTCTCTGTCACAGAGTGGCTTCCCCAGGACGATTCTCACACACGCAGTCTTGACCTGCCTCCCCTGTGCACAGCCTGAGCTCAGAATGTCTCTTGGAGGGGTCTCCTGTCCTCTGATCACTGCTGGGGCTCTTTTCTGTGCCACAGCCCTTTCCAGTGTCCCCTCACATACACTGACTGTCACCCGCACGCTGCTCCAATACCAACCACTTCCACCCCCACCACCCCTGAAGCCAGCTCACTGCATGCCCGGGTCTGCGGAAGGATTACAGGGTCACCTGGTGCCACAGCAGCACCCTGGGAACTACTGAGGTTCCTTGGCCAAAAGGCTCATAAAACTTGCTGGGAAACTTCTGTTCTGCTCTCTCTGGGATCGCCCCTCATCCTGCCCGCCCGTCACTGGGCTGACTTACAGCCTTCTTTGATGGGACCCCCACTTACCCAACGACCAGGGCAGCACAGTCAACACCGTTGGATTCCCTGCCAAACTCTGTGTAATCAGACTCCACCAGCAGTGATTTTACACTGACACCCAGATCCCTGGGGTAACTACATCGAGCTTCACACTGGTCCCTAAGAAACCTGGCTAGGAACACAATTAGGCAGCGATGATCACAGTGACAACTGCTTCTCATCACAGATTAGTTTGCTGGTGGCACTTGTCCCACTGACGATTTATAGTGCTAATCCTGAACCTGAACATCAGTAGAACAAAACCAAGTACCCCCGAGTGGCTGCTCCCTCTGTACAGTTATCTTTATCAAGCAGAATTACAATTTCCTTAAAGAATGAAATTGGATTTGTTTGACTGGATCTCCTTTCAGTGCATGAATTGTGTGCTGAGATTTTGAATCACTGTGAACTTAATCCTCCATCAACATTTCATTATTTCAGCTGGAACTGACACTAAGTTATCTTTGGACTGCAGTTACTAAGCTCATCCCACTTACTTCTCAATGCTGGCAAAATATTAGCACATTTTCAGTCTATCACAAACTGCTGCTTGGCAGATGTTTTCTCACACAACTTCTCTCTTTGTTTTAAATCATTCCCAGGTAAAAACTGTCTGGCCCACTGCTTTACAGGTGTTGGTCCTTTGCAGATGCTGCCAGTGCCAGGGATCCCCTGTGCACCCTTCAGCAGCTCCTCTTCAGCCCCAGCACCCTGTCAGAGGGTCAGCAAACAAGATCTGCTCCCAGCCTCGTCCTCCAAGCCCCAGGCAGCACTGGCTGAGCTCCAACGTGCCAGCTCAGGTGGGCTCACCCACTGCTCCCTGCCAGTGGGTGAGGGAAGGGTCCAGTAATGGGTGGGGAAGGGTCTGGCAGGGCTCCTGCTGCCCTGTGCTGTGGGACAGGGGCTGGGGCAGCACATCAGTGAGGCAGGGCTGAGAAGGGGGAGCTGGGCTACACTGGCTTTGATGCACGGCAAATCATCAGCTGGGAGGAGTGAAGTTGTGCAAGTCATCAGCTGCTCCAAAGGGAGCACTGAGAGTTCTGGAGAGCACCTGGAGTGGGACCCTAGCCCAGTGGTTTGGCTCCCAGGGACCTGACCTGTGCAGGGGGGACGTACTGAAACGGGCATTCCCAAACCTCATTCAAATTTACAAGGTGCCTGAACTGAATGTGTGATAATTAATAGTGTGTTTGGCACACAGAAATAAACTGCTACCTCGTTAAGGACCCAATGAGCTTCTGACTGTAGAGAACACCAGTGAGATCACACGGGGCACAGTCAAAAAACCCCAAACACACCTGAGGGTCACTGGGTGCCAGCAGAGGGGCAGGGAAAGCCCAGTGCCCACTGCCTGGTCACCAACACACGTGTTGCAGACGGTGTTTTAACCTGACCAAGGAATCTGGAGCACCTACAGCTCTCCTGGCACTGAGCAGAGCCACCCTCACCTCTCCAGGGACACAGGGCAGGTACCTGCCTTCCAGCGTCACCTTCCTGTCAGGGGGCACAAAGCCCTTGGTTTCCTGATCACTGCAGCCCTGGGGGACAGTCATCTTTGGGGGGTGGCTCGGAAATCTCAGTGGTATCAGCACAGGACTGATGCCTTGAGAAAGGACTGGGGATCGCTGGTTTTCCAGTAGGATTCTCCATGCTCAGCTGCCATTCTGACCGAGCTGTGAAGACTCAGAATGACACACAACAAACAGCACCTCGAGTCTGTGTGTAGACGTGTGTGCTGAGACACTAAGTGTGGACATGGTGCCAGATTATACACACCAAAGTGTTACAGCCTGCAGAAGGACCATTAAGGAATTTCCTCCCTCCCAGGTTTATTTGCAAGCATTCTTAATGTCGTTCCAAATGTTTCTGTCTACATCAAATGTGAGTTCCCTGGGAAATTGTGCTGCACTTTCTTCCCCACTCAGTCAGGATGAGTTCTGATGGCAGCAGCCACGCTGCATCTCTAAGTGCCTGTGCAGCTTAAGCGTGTAATGCCTCCTAAACAGACTTTGTGGGTAAAATATAGAACGAGATTCCTCAATTTAGAAGCTCACGTGGAGGTCACTGGAGTCCCACTGCAGCCAGAGGGATGTCCACAGTGACAACCAGGGAGCGTGAGAAATGCCACAGGCCACCTCAGAATGAACACCTGAACCCCAGCCCAAGGCAAAACCTGTAGTGCATGTGAATTCAGAGTTAATTCAGTTAATTTCTGCTCTAGTTAATTTTGTGAGGCAGAAAGTGGCACAGATTATCCTCCATGCTCATCACACAAGCGAGGTCCAGGCAGGGACGGTCACTTGCTGACAAAGCACAGGGTTGTGTTCCAGGCTCTGTGGGATTTGTAAATTAAATATCACACTCAAGTCCTCCTGTTCCAAGCCCTCCCTACAATCTTCCTGCCATACCTACGAGCCTTTCACTTTCCCTCTGCTACTGCAGACAGTTGTGTACCATGAGAAGAGAAGGAACTTTGCTGACTGTGGAAGCAGGGAAGCTGTTCCACGAGGCTGTGACAGGCGTGATGGGGCTCTCAAGCTGACAGAGGCACCAGCAGCTCAAGCTCAGAGGCGTTTGCCTGGGCTTTCCCTCAGTGAATCCCCACACAAACCCCTACACTCTCACTGCAGGGAGGGTAATGGGGGAAAATGGGGAGGGGGACAGGGGCCATTAGTATCCGTGCTGCCTACAGGGGCTTCAGGGGAAGGGATCGTAGAAGTTGGCTACCTCCAAGTAGGGGACAGGAGTGTCTGGATTCAGGGGGTACTCCCTCAGCAGGCGCTCCTCATCCAGAAACTTGCCAGCCCTGCCGTTGAAGGCCGGCTGGAAGAGCCCGTAGTTGAGAACATCCTTCAGGCTGTGGTTCAAAGTGCAGAGGATGCGCTGCTTGGAAACCCACACGGGGACATCTGGATTCAACCGTAGACACTTCTGTGGAGAGACACAGAGGGCGGTTAGAGCTGAGCGTGCCAAGGGCCTGCACCCCAGAGCTGCACCCAGCAACAGTCACTGCAGGAGCTTGGGAAAGCCACACCGGCCCCGTGGCGGTGGGGAGGCAGAGGGGAAAAAGACTTAGAGGAGAATGAGACTGAGCAGATCCCACCTCAGGCGTTCCACGGGCTCAGGGCCAGCTCAGACCCTGTACATCACAGTACCCTGTAGGGTATCAGAAGGGGCACAGAGTATTTTATGGCCTATTAACTGTGTCTTTGCAAAGTTTCACTTCAAAATCCCCCATCAGAGGATTCTGGCAGCATCAAAGGTGTTGACTGCTCTGCCACGGAGCAGGGAGAGGAGAGGGAGAGGAGAGGGAAAGGAGAGGGAGAAGAGAGGGAGAGGAGAGGGAGAGGAGAGGGAGAGGAGAGGGAGAGGAGAGGGAGAGGGGAGGGAGAGGGGAGAAGATCACAGCCTGGTCTCAACTGCAGCCAACGCTTCCCCTCCCGAGCCGCTGGTTCAGCATTTTCCTCATCCCCATCATGTTGTTCTCCTCCCTCTGTTTGTGTGTCCGTCCCCCCCAGCTCTCTGCAGCAGGGAGCAGCGTTTAGTCTTGTTCCAGCATTTCCTTTCAAAGCCCCAGCCTGTCAGCCCCCTTTAACACTCCTGGTTTCTGCTCCGGAAGGCAAAGCACTCCCTGCCCCTGCAGAGCTCCCCACAGCCGCTGCTTTCCCTGGCTGAGTCCTGCTCCACTCATCACATGGAGGAACTCTGCGTTTCTGCCCACCCTTGCTGGTTCCCCAGATCGCATCCCCACCCTTACCACGGGAGACGGGAGGTGCCCGCTGCATCCAAGGGACAGGATGGATCCCATGAGGGTGCTCATGGATCCACACAGCAGCACGAACACGGTGTGTCCATGAAGGTGCTGAGGAGCTGAGGGCTGGACACCGGCAGCTGTTGGGATTTCTGAGCAGACAGACAGACCCCGTCCCCACCTCCTCATGCTCAGCGGCTGTGACGGACTCGCAGTGCCACAGCTCCTGCCACCGCTGCTCCGTGTCCCCACCACACCAGGACACCCACCCTGGGCGCCAAAAGTACCTGCCCGTTCTCACCCACCCCTTCAGCCCCACTCCCAACCTCGAAATTTAACCCCAGGACCCATGTTGGTCCCTTTCCCCCTTAATCCCATCGTCTGGGTCCTGTGAATGACACGGGCAGCGTCTCAAAGGCTGGGACTGCGCGGTGCCACCCTGCCCGCCGGCACGTCACCCCCTGCACAGCCCCCGTGTGAGGCAGAAAGCCAAGAGCCAGCAGTGTGCCCTGGGGCTGAGAGAGCCAAGGGGATCCTGGGGGCATCAGGAGGAGTGTGGGCAGCAGGTGACAGGAGGGGATCCTCCCCCTCTGCTCTGCCCTGGCCAGGCCCAACCTGGAGTGTTGTGTCCAGGTCTGGGCTCCCTGGGATCAACCAGCCAGGGATCTCCTGGAGAGAGTCCAGAGGAGGGACAGGGATGCTGAAGGGGCTGGAGCATCTCCCCTGGGAGGAAAGGCTGAGGGAGCTGGGGCCGTTCAGCCTGCAGAGAAGAGCCTGAGAGGGGATCTGATCACTGGGTGTCAAGAGCTGAAGGGTGGGACCCAGGGGCCATGGGCAGCCTCTGCTCAGTGTCTGTGGGGACAGGACAAGGGGCAATGGCTGCAAGTCAGAGCATAGGAAGAACTTTTACCCAGCAAGGGAGCCCTGGGACAGGCTGCCCAGGGGGTGTGGAGTCTCCTTCTCTGGAGAGATTCCAGCCCCTGTCCGGGCAGGGGGTTGGACCCCATGGGCTCTGGGGGGCCCTTCCCACCCCTGTGATTCTATGAAAGCCACAGGATGATGCTGCAGCTCATCTTTCTCAGGCTCTTGGCAGCGTGATCTGCGCTACACACAGAGGCCAGCGTCATCTATCCCATCCCTGACTCCATCAGCCAGTCAGCCGGTCACCAGCCTCGGCTCGTCCTGCCACAGGGACTGAGGAGGGGGCGGCCAGTGAGAGAAACTGGAGTTCAGACCTTTGGGAAACCCCAGCTCTGTTCTCTTTCCATCCTCAAGGAGAAGTAGAACACACATCACTCTTTCAGGGAGCCCATAAATCACAAACGAACGTTGCCTGTACCTTCCTAGATGCTTATTTGGCTCCTGGGACTCTTCCTCGCTGACAGATTGTGCTGTTCAGGATTGAATACGTGGCACTGCCAGGGATGCCACGTGCACACACACAGGCACTGGCTGGAGGAAGGTCCCAGCATAAAACCCAGTGAACTAATTGTATACCCAACTCACACCATCTGGGGAGCACCAACGCTTCATGTGCCAGAGGGAAAACAGCCCCTGCCCCGTGGTGAGTCTGTCTTTGACCTGCATCAGAACCCAGGGGGAAGAAACGCTTCCTGCAGCGTGAGGGCCGAACCCCACAGAGACCTCTGAGAGCACAATCCAGCTGCCTGAATGTCTCACGACTCCGTTTCTCCAGGTGCCATCGTGTGTATTAACAACTCGCTCACACCAGAGACCCTGAGACTCAGCTTGTGCACCCCACGCCGTGACACGGCGCAGCCCTGGGGGGGGTCCAAACCCCCACCAAGCCCGGCCAGAGGGGCTGTGAGGGACCTTTCTGTGCAGCCTGTGGGGACCAGCCAGGGAAAGCTGCTCTGTGTATGGGGGCATTGGGCTCACCTTACGCCAAGAACCACCACAGCAGTGAGGGCTCCTGGCTTCCCATCGCACGTGGGGGCACGCTGCGCTCCCCCATCCTCCCATGCCACAGGCCCAGCCCTACCAACTCTCACAGCAGCACCAGGCTGAGCCCAGACAGGGCAGGACTCTGCTGCCCGAGCTGTGGATGCCATGCAGGTGCTGACCCCATCCATCCCCATCGGCGGTGGGGGCTGAGCTCAGACAGCACGTGGAACCGGGACATCCAGCCCAGAGACAGCACTTCACAGCAGCTCACAGGAGGCAGGACGTGCTGCCACCCCGCAGGGTCCCCGCACAGTCCCAAGCCCACAGCAGACAGGAAGGTCTCTGCCCCTTCCTCGTGGTGCTCTCCTGAGCAGAGGCTCAGCACCAGTCCTGGAGCCAGCCCCCAGCAGCCCCAGGATGTGCCCGGGGAGCCTGGGGAGGCAGCTCCATGGTAGCCCGTGTGCCCCCCAGCACAGCACAGCAACCACGGCAGCTCCCCAGGCTGGGAGGAGGGCAGGGGCGGGAGCTGCTTTCAGAACAAGCTGCTCACTTTGTTTTGCAGTTACCAGCGATCATTCCTTCCGTGCAATTACAAGCTCTGATCACAACAACCAAAGCCTTAGGAACAACTCCTGAAAGAACACGGTACAGCTCCTCCACTCTTAGACAGCACAGGCGGCTCCTTCCCGAAGGAAGAAAGAGCTCAGAGCTCCAGATTCAATCCCCAGCAACACACGGGATGACAGACAAGATCTATTCAAGGGCCACCCCGCAATAATGACAATAAAGAACTTACTCAATAATCCCTTAAGAGCAAAAGAGACGGGAATTCTTCATCCAGGAGCACACAAATGAGAGAGGGTTGAAAGGAAATTAAAAGGAGCAGCTGAAAAGGCAATGTGCTTGCAGGCAGCAGGGAGTGTATTTCATAATATCACATTAGAGGCTCTGAGTGAGGATATGACAGGAATGGAAAAACAGCCTCTGAGAAGCCCCTGCAGAAGGATGGAGCAGCCAGACCCGCAGAGCAGAGGAACCATCAGAAGGTTTCCTTCAGAGAATGGGAGCTGTGTCTGAATGGGAACAGAAGGGAGCACAGTCCTGCCACACCATGTCAAAAGGACAGTGGCACTGAAGCCATGAAAGCCAGCAAGCACAGAGGAGGAGGAGGAGAGGCCAGCAAGCACCTGAGGAGTCACCCCAGGAGGAGTCCCAGAGCTCTTCCCAGGAGGACCAGCTGCAGGACAGGCTCCTCGCCCGTCACTGTCACAACAGAAGCCAACACCAAGGGTCTCACAGACTGGGAATCAAAGCACAGACTGGGAATCAAAGCTCCCCAGCAGATCCACGAGCACAGCAGACTGGAGAACACACGGCGAGCAGCTGCAGGACTGGCTGTGCTCTGTGACACACTGTGCAGCCCTTGGCAGAGCGGAGCAGAGCACAGGCAGGAGATGTGGATACCCAGGAGTGACTCCACAACTGGGCTGTGCTCTGGGCCCCAAAGCCTGGCCTCTGTCCCAGGAACACGGCTGGGAACAGTGACCAGTGTTTACAGTGCAGGTAAGTCTGCTTATTTCTGTGGAGTCATGCCTTGCTCCTAGGAGCAGGGTCTGAGTAAGGCTGATCTGCCTACCAGTACACACACGTGCTTCCAAAATGCTTCCCTCAAGGTCCCCTACAACCATAAACTTAAGCACCAGAAGCAAGAACACATCCCTTGAGGACCTAACCAACAAGGACACCAGTAAACAAAGGTGAAGGTCAGCCAGGCAGGTTTCCTGGCACTGGGGCTCACCAGCACCAGGGCCACACTGGGATCTGGGCTGAAGGGATGTAGAGAGGTACGCTGTGACTCTGGGAACTGGCAGCACACCCAGATCTCCTACATCACGAGCAGGTCTTGTGGCCCCGTCCTTCAGGAAACAACAGAAACAGGAAAATGGTAAAGGGAAAGGAGACAAAGGTGACCAGAGGCAGCAAGTGGGCTGCACAGGACAATCACACCACGTCTGAGCCTGGAGCTGGAGCAGAGCATCCCGGCACAGCACACAGAGCCGGCAGCATCAGGCCAGGTGCCTGCCCCAGGTGAGCAGCAGGGCTGGGGCAGCGACAGGAACAGACACCACACCTAAAACAAACAGGCCCAGGTCCCTTTTCCACCTTTCCATAAGAGGTTATGTTGGGTTTTCTCTGACTGCACGTTTTCCACAGTCATAGAATCCCAGAATCCCAGCCTGGTCTGGGCTGGGAGGGACCCCAAGGGTCCCAGAGCTCCAACCCCCTGCCACAGGCAGGGACACCAACCTCCAGGCCTGGAGCTACAGTCACCCAGCTAAAGCTCGTGCCCTTAAGCAGCAGGTTCAGCAGCAAAGCTCTTCCTGTGCCCCCAGCCTGTGAGATCCCACGGGATCCTCTGGCCTCACTCACATGTCAGCAGGAGAAGGGGTCAGTCCCTGTGCAGGACACAGGGAGTTCCCCCCCCAGTCTGGGGAAGAACTTCTTCCCAGTGAGGGTGAGGGAGCCCTGGGACAGGCTGCCCAGGGGGTGTGGAGTCTCCTTCTCTGGAGAGATCCCAGTCCCTGTCCTAGGGACCCTGCTTGGGCAGGGGGTGGGACCCCATGGGCTCTGGGGGGCCCTTCCCACCCCTGTGATTCTGTGACTCTCCCAGAGCACTCCCACCAGCAACATCCCTGACCCACCACCTTGCTGTGGGGCAGAGGCTGGGCACCAAGCAGCAGCCCCCATGTGCAGACAGACCCTGGCCAGGGACCATGGGACAGCCTGAACATCACCATGGGATGGCCTGAATGTCGCTGTGGGGTGGCCTGAACGTCACCACTGTGGCTTTGTTTCCCCTCAGTACCTTGGTCCAAGGCAGGAGCTGGGCTCTGCGGGGACCAGGGCAGAGCAACCACCACTCTGCACTTTAGCAGATGAGAGGAGGACCCAGCACAAGCTTTCTGCATCCTGGATGCTGGTGAAAGGCAAACTGGGACCAGCAGGGAGAGAGAGTTGTATGTGCTGGCAAGACAACAGGAATTTCTGGGCTTAGATCACCTCCTGAGGAAAGCTCTGGCCCTGCCATCCGCTGTGCTGAGCGCCACGCTGGGAGAAGCTGCCTCCACCAAAAGGAAACAAGATAAAGAGCAGGAGGGAGGTTCTCAGCTCCCAGCAGGAAAGAGCCCTTCGTGCTGCAGATAACAAAGCACTCTGGTTCTGCAGGTTTTCCAGCAAAAGGGTTTCTGCTTGTGAGCCAGCCTGGAAGGATGTTGCTGACTGTTGTGTCATCCCCCACCTGCGGCAGGAAACCACCCAGTTACTGCCGTTCAGACGCCAGGAGCCCAAGAGCCCCTTGTTACAGCCCCTCAGCAGCACCAACAGCCACCACCAGCCCCATCCCGCAGCCCCACCGAGCCGCTGGTGCTCTCAGAGGAGCAGCTGCCTCTGACACAAACACAGCTTGAAATGAATGTTCAAAGGGATTCAGCTCCTGATTAACTCCAAGCGAGCGGTGTGGGCAAAGCCTCCCTCACACACAGAGGTTGCTCAGGAGCAAAGTCCTCAGCCAGCTTCATCCAACTGCTGAACTTCCCACACAGAAGAGACAGCACAGGGGGAAAGGCAAAGTGTTGGAGCTGTAACTCAGGCTGAGCCCCCCCAGAGCCCAAGAGAGGTTAGAGAGACGACTACCATCTTCAGTGCCCTGGGAATGTTTCCCCTTGGGCTCACTGCAATGCCACAACCACACAAAAAAACATCACCCCCCTCCTAAAAAAAACCCAAATACCTTTGTGTCTAACTCATAATCCATTGGGAAAGGAGGACCTGGGAAAGGAGGACCTGGGAAAGAAGGACCTGGGAACTCCCAGCCCTACGTAGGGCTGGCAAAAGCTGAGCAGTGCAAAGCTGCTTCTGGAGAAGAGGGAGTGAGATCTGCTCCTCCAGCATCAAGTCTGAAGCACGTTAATTGGACATGTAGGTCCTAACAAACACATGCAAGAGGGATACAGAACGTCTGAGCATAATGGAATCAACTGAACCAAATTTGACTAGAGAATGGAAGAAACCAGTGCAAGGAGCAGGCTGTAGCTGCCTTCCCATGCACTCTGATTCAAGGAATCCAAAGCCAGGAGAGCCCTAAGATCACCTCACCTGAGCAGCGTATCACTGCCCTGTGAGTTCCAACCAGTAACTCCCATAAAGAAACAACTTACTTGACAGTGGCCAATGGTTCCCTGACAGGCATCCAGGTCTAAACACACCACGATGGAAACCGTGCTCCCTCCTGGGACAAATTACTAAGCAAATACTCATCCTCAGTGAAAGAAGGTGTATCTTACGTTCTGTTCCTGTCATTTAAACTGCCAAAACAATCGTTATTACTCGTCACATCCTTCTCTGTGGTACTGGAAGCTCTTCAGCTGCACTGGCAGCCCCACTTGACACGGTCACGGCTGGGATGCGCTGGAGAGGCCGATGTTCATAAACAGCAGCGTGTTTCCTCCAGATCTCAAATCATTTCTGTTGCTCTTTTCAGCACCCTCTTTAATTTTAAATACACTTCTGAAAGTGCAGAATCCAGAGCCAGAGGCAATATTCCAGCATCTGTCTCCCAGCTGTCACAGGCAGCTATAAAACACTGTCCTCACCTCAGCTCACTGTCCCCTCGCTTCATCCCAGCATCGTGTTAGTGCCTGTCACCAGGGCACGTGGCAGGCTGGGTTCAGGCTGCTTGGGCCACCCAGTTCCTCTCAGAAGGCCAAACCCCTCACCCTGCCCAGCTATACTCCCTCTTTTCTACATGGGGCATTACTCATACTATTTCGCATATGAATTAATTACAAGGTCGTTTATTTCGATGGGCACGGGTCTCATTTACATGTGTATTTTAAAAATAGAGAGAGAAATGGGGATGCAGCCTGGAACAACCCCAAACCAGGAGCTGTGGGACTGGAGGATCATGGGGGGAATGGGGCCCAGACACGGCTCAGCCTCTGTGCCCCGTGGAACTGCTGGAGACGGATGCTGAGTCAGACAGATGACCAGTGGGGCTTCTTTGTGCTCTTAGTTATGGCACCTGTACTCACTTCTTTACTCCTAACTCCACCACTGCTTTTAGTCACATGGAAACGTTGCCAATGGAGGTGATTCAGCTGCTCCTGGGTTGTGTTGTCACACTTCCCTGTCGTGGTTTTACCCCCAGGGACGGGGCACCCACCCCCAATCTGGGCAGCCCCTTCCAGCCCCTCACCACTCTCTCAGGAGGGAATTAAGTGAGACTGGAAGAGTCCAAAGCAGGACCAAGAGCTGCTGTTGCTTTACAACCTGGCACGGGCTCATGGTGGAGCTCCACACCACAAGTCAGAGACTCACACTGGGGGAAGGGTCCTGCAGAAAGCTGGTCTGGCTTGGAGCAGGATGCTGCTCGGGGATGGGGCTGGGTGAGAGCACTGAGCATCTCCAGGGACCTGGTGTAAAGCCAGCTTCACACCCCCTCCTCACCCAGCCCCTCCTGCTCTGGTTTGCAGTAAGGAGATGAGAGGAGAGCGTGCTGACCACCTCCTCAGGACCAGGGCTGGAGCCTTTCCTGCATGAGTTCCCCACAGCTGCCTTTCCCCACCCCTGACACCAGCACCAAGAGCTGACTTGCATTGAAAAGGTACAGCCTCCTGGAGAAGACATCTGCTGGAGGTTATCAGGTATCCCTGTGGCTAGGGAGCCCCTAATCCTGCTGCTGGGCTGGGCTGGGCTGGGGGAGTTCCCTGAGCAGGCGTCACTGTCCCTTGTGTCACCCCCCTGGGATCTGTCCTCACCCCTCCAGGAGCCGATGTCCCCCTGGTCGCTCCAAACAGGATGCCAGTGGACCCTCACGATCTGACCCAGTGCCACTCACTCCCCTCTGCCTGCTCGCTACATCCCTCCTCCAGTTACTCGTACTCTGGGCATTCCCCTCCTGCCCTTCATCACCCTGTAAAAGCTCCTGGAGAGGAGAACCCACCGTCCCTTCAGACCTTCCCGTGCCCATCTGTGTGCCCGGCACTCGGTGCACCGCAGCTCCCCGGCTCGTGCAGCCCATCCAGACACCTTCTGAGGTCTGATAGAGCCCACCAGGCAGCTCTCCTACGTGCATTCCCTCTCATGAGAGAATTAGAATAGACTGGGGAGACATGGGCTTCTGAAAAGGCAGTGGCTCCATCTCATCAGGAATTACTGATTCTGATCCTTCTGATTTCCATCAGCACTGTGACTCCTCTACCCCTCACAAGTTCATGGGTCTTCAGCTCTCCACACTGACACTAAGGCTTGTGCTAACCATGACTCCAACAGCTCCTCCTTGCTGATCTCTCTTCCTGGATATAATAACTGTTTTGAGTGAAAAGAAAATGCACATTATTACTACCTACTCATCTGCTCCTACTTACAATTCCTCCAGTAATTACCCACTGTTTTGTTTCTTTAAATCAGTTTGCCTCAGCACTCACCCTCTGATCCATCCTCCTGTGAAACCTCTGCAGGGTAATTCGGATTGCTTCTTCACCTCACCCTCCTCCTGTGGCTCCGGGTGCTCGGAAGGGCCCGGCGCTCAGGCTGGCCCCTCGCCGCTCTCCACCATTGCTGCAGCCCCAGGGAGGGGCTGTGGCGGTCGGGGGTCCCGGCACCAGTGCCCATGCAGGTGCTGTCACATCCCCTCTGGGCCAAGCTGTGCTGCTGGGGGGCTGCCCCCCCCGGCACCCCTGCCCACCCCCTCCCAAAGACGGTCCCGGCAGCCGGCGAGCTGAGGGCTGGGAGAGGCACGCTCCTCTAACTCACTGGCTTTAATGAAAAGAATAACTATAATGACATCGTTGGTAAGTGTATTAACCACTCCTCTGCTGATCAATCCAGCCAGCGCTCGTCCCACACGAGCAGCCCTGGCAGCCTCCCAACACCAGCCCGAAAGCTCGGCTGCTCCGGGGCAGCCTCCAGGTTCTCACCACACACCCTCCCAGCATCACCATGCTCTGTGCTCAAACTCTGCCCTGCAGAGGGGCTTCAGGTTGTTAACAAAGGCAAATATTAAGTTAAACAGCATCAGGAGGGCTGATCCTCACTGCCTGACTTCTGTGTTTTACCCAGTTTAAAATAATTCAGCATTTTCCTTCCCTCAGCCACTGCAGAGTTTGCAGGCTGCTGCATTCAAGTACCATGGGCTCCTCTGGCTGTATATGGAATTTCTATTAGGCTTCCCTCAGAAAACAAAGGCCTTGAGGTGCAATTCCTTTGGTCACAACAGCACAAGAAGTAGGGAAAAACTCTTAAGTGACAGAAAGGACAACTGGATCTGTCTGTGCAACAAGGATCTGGGGAAAATGGTTTAACAACCATATCCAAATTACAACTTCTTGGTCCCAAGAAAGGCTTCTCAGCAAGACAAAAACAGTCACTAAGTCTTATCCACACATTCTCTCTGGTCTAATGCCAACAAAAACAAGGACAGCAATTAAGCAAACACTGCTGAGACTCTAAGAGGACGCAGAGCTTTTGTCAACATCACTAAGAAGGGAGAGGAGGGCTTCAGCATGAACATTAACAAATGCAGAGAAAGAAAATATTCAAAGGATGCAGCTCTTAATTTCTGAGTTACCAAGTTCAAGGCCAGGTTGGATGGGGCTTTGAGCAGCCTGACCTAGTGACAGACATCCCTGCTCACTGCAGGGGCTGGACCATGCCCTTTACAGGTCCCTTCCCACCCAAACCCATCTTGATTTTATGTAAAGCACTTCACAAATCATCCTACATTGCTGCAACCAGAAGAGGTGCCTGGAGCTTCTACCATCATGCTTACCACCCGCACCTCGCTCCAGCGGTGCCGGAGCAGCACCACCAAGCACCACCAGCACAGCGCCCAGACCCCCCCAAGCACCAGCACTGCCTGGGACGACAGGGACCGTGCCTTCCCTGCAGCCCCTACACCACCTCCTTAGGCAGAAAAGGAATGCTGAGACACCGCTGAGGGAGGAGGAGGAGAATGCTGCTGCTCTCCTGACCTCCAACAGCTCCGAGCTCATTCACCCATCAGCAGACGCTGCGCCCGCTCCCCTCGGGTGCTGCCCTGCCCACATCACTCTGAGCGTGCATCGGCTCCATCCCTGACACCCTGCACAGCATGCAGCCCACCCCGAGCACACACTGGTCCTGAGCACATGCAGATGCTGAGCACACACTGCTGCCCGTCCCCCACACACTGCTGCCCATCCTGAACCCAGACTGGTCCTGAGCACACGCTGCTGCCCATCCTGAGCACACACTGGTCCTGAGCACACGCTGCTGCCCATCCCAAGCACAAGCTGCTGCCCATTACGAACACACACCAGTCCTGAGCACATGCTGGTGTCTGTCCCAAGCACGCACTGGTCCTAAGCACACGCTGATCCCAAGCACACACTGCTGCCTGTCCCATGCACACACTGCTGCCCACCCTGAGCACACGCTGGTCCTGAGCACGCACTGCAGCCCATCCCACACACACTGCAGCCCATCCCACACACACTGCTGCCCATCCCAGGCACATGCTGCTGCCCAGCACATTCTGCCTCCGGGCACGTGCTGCTTCCCCCAGCCACTGCTCGAGGCTTCCTCCGCTCCAACGGTTCCTGGCTCGTTACTGGAGACAATTCTGTAAAACAATGGGTATTTTTAAAACAAGAAGTCTCTGTCGATGCCCAGCACCACCAAAAAGCCAATCAGGGGCAGCGAGGAGGATTTCCTTAGGTTAGCTGCCTGCTTCATTAATCAACAAAGACTTTAACGATGCCAGTGACCTGTGAATGTCAGGACACAGTCAGAGGGACCGTGGTCTGCAGCAAAACTGAGCTGTGAGCCCAAAGCAGTTGTGTGCTGTTTAATTAAAACCAGGATCAGCAGGAAGAGCCCAACTCCTAACGGGCTGACTGAGGTTTTATTTCTACTGTGAAATCGCCCAGCCATGAGCACAGGCTCCAGGCCATGTCTTAGAGGCAGTGTTTGATACTGCTCCCTGACGTCGGGTCTGCATGAGTGGAGTCACAGCTGCCATGGACGTGCTCCATGGCTGAGGGCTGAGGGCACACAGAGTAGCAGCAGTGGTGGCAAAGAGCTGAATGGAGGAACGAGGCTGGATGGCAGCGGGGTCAATCTGACAGGAGAAGTGACTGAAGGGGGTCAGAGGACACCAGGTTTGCATCGTGAACACACAGGGTGTTGTCATCAAGGATGTACTGTCACACATTACATAGAATCCCAGCCTGGGCTGGCCTGGGAGGGACCCCAAGGGTCCCAGAGCTCCAGCCCCCTGCCACAGGCAGGGACACCAACCTCCAGGCCTGGAGCTACACAAGGCTGCCCAGGGCCCCAGCCAACCTGGCCTTGGACACCCCCAGGGACGGGGCACCCACCCCCTCTCTGGGCAGCCCCTTCCAGCCCCTCACCACTCTCTCTGCACAGAACTTCCCCCCAGTCTCTCCTCTCCCCCTTCCCTCCTCCAGCTTCACTCCAGCCCCTTGTCCTGCCAGTCTCTGCCCTTGAACAAGCCCATTCCCCTCCTGTTCCTGGGGTCCCTTCAGGGACAGGGAGGCTGCAGTGAGGTCCCCCCACAGCCTTCTCTTCTCCAGGCTGACCCAGCCCAGCTCCCCCAGCCTCTCCTTGTCACAACATGCAATGTGCTTCTAGACAAGGAGAGGAGACTCAGCAGAAACTACTCCTGTGGTGTAGAGCTTCCCCCACACCTACTCAGCAGAGGAGAGAAACTACAAGAGCTGCAGCTCCTGGCAATGACCTACACATGAGACAGCAGATTAGAAACATGTTTGCCAGCAATAAGGAGTGGGGAGAGAACAGGAAATGTGGAAAATACACCCTGTGAGATGAGATCAGAGCGAAATGACACCCATACAGCTCCAGTTCAGCTCCATTTGGAGCACCAGTCCCTACATTACCCTGTGCCTTGGTAAATAACCACCGGCAGTGGGAGGAAACACGGCATAGCTGTGGCTGCTGGGGGATGCCTGCAGTATCTCTGGGATACCCCCAGTATCTGGGGGATGCCCGCAGTGCTCTCTGGAAACACCCAGCGAGCCCAAGCAGCCAGCTCAGGCCCAGGCAAGGCCAGCACCGAGGTGAAAGGCTCAGGAGGAAGCACTGCCACAGCTTCCAGTTCATCATTCCCTGGGAGAGACCCCCAGCAGAAAGGGCAGCTCAGCTCCTCCCCTCCCACAGCACCACTTGCTGCTGGCACACAGCAACAGGCTGATTCTGCCTGGAGCATCCCAGCAGCCATGACCAGGGTGCTGCCAAGGGTCCATAGCAGCTCTGCAATCCTGTCACATGCTGTGGGGCCAGAAGGACAAACAGCCTGCCCAGGGAAGGCCCAGCAGAGAGGTACATTAACCTGCAGTGTCTCACCCAGCACCATCCCAGAAGGGGCATTTCTCAGAATCACCAGGCTGGAAAAGACCTTTAAGATTATCAAGTCCAACCATCCCCATCCTGAGCTGCCCCAGCTCCCTGAGCACCTCATCTCCCCTCTGTTCAACACCCCCAGGGCTGGGGACTCAGCCCCCTCCCTGGGCAGCCTGTGCCACAGCCCCCAACTCTGCCAGGGAAGAAAAAAAAGCCCAAATCCTGTTGGGTCCCCACAGACACCCCAGCTGCAGGGACTGAAAAGCAGGCAGCCTTATATCCAAGCCTCTTCCCGAGGGCTGCAGTGACCCATCAGCTTTCCTCCACCTCAGGATTCCCCCGCTGCTGCCAGTGAGCAGCACAGGTGAGCTGCATCCCTCCCTCCAGCCGAGCCCTGCCAGCCCCACCTCCCATCCCAGCCACCACCACGGGGTCAGGGCGGCCCCATTCCTTATCCCCCAGCAATCGATTGACCCAACCCAGTGGAATTTCACTCTGTGAGTGGCCTGAGGCAAAGCTGGGGTGGGCACCCTCCCTGGGACCAGAAGCATCCTGCTACCTGCAAACCCAAATCTTCATAAACGACTGTAAACCAAAAGCAAAGCTGAAAACAACACCAAAAAGCTACATAGTCCCTGGATCAAATTCCATTGGCCTTTTGAAGGAAGAAAGGAGCAGGCTGGGGATGAAGCAGGAGCATCTCCCGTACCAGAGATGCCTTTTGTCAGACATGCTTACACGTCCTGCTGGGACACTCTTCAAAAGGAGACCAGCACCTAAACCCACAGGGTCCCAGTCCCACAGGGTCCCAGTCCCACAGGGTCCCAGCGCTGGCAGAGCGCAGGGTGTGGGTGGTGGGATGAGCTTTGGAATTGTGTGTATGTCAGTTAACTTGGAAATAAGTGTGTGAAGTGGAAATCAAGGTTCTGCACCAGAAGGTGGCCCAAATGAGCAGATGGGGTGCAGAACATCCAGAACATCCAGGGATGTGGAAGTCACCTTCCCTGGGTGTGTTCAGGAAAAGGGGAGATGAGGTACTTAGGGATCTAGTTTAGCTCAGGATAGGATTGGTTGGACTTGATGATCTTAAAGGGCTTTTCCAAGCTGGTGATTCTGTGATCCTGTGAATCCTGCCAGGCAGAAAACTCAGCCCCTGAAGCTGAAATGAAAAGACTGTCAATGCAAGAAATGTTGCACCCCTGCGCCCCATCACCCCCTCTGGAACAGCACTGCCCACTGTCACCGGGGTTTAACCCGCCCTTCCCCAGAGTAAAGCTCATGTTGTCACTCAGAGCTTGTTTACCCTGCAAAGAGGATTTGGGTGAACCAGAGCCACGCTGTTCTTCATCAGTGGTGACACCCATAAACCATGTTGGGAACAAATCCCCTGGGGCCTCTGGAATTTCAGAGCCTGGGAATAGGGAATAACCACTGTCAAGGCACAGAGAGCACCCCAGCTGGCCCACGGGCTGCTTGTGTCAGCAGTGCTGTGGCCAGCAGGACCAGGGCAGGGACTCTGTGTGTCCCCACCTCATTCCTCAAGCTGGGAGAGCTCTGTCTGCTTTTCCTGGCACTAGGATGGCCAGCAACGTGCCCTCGGGACCGGGAAGGCCGATGGCATCCTGGGGTGTGTTACAAGGGGGGTGCTTAGGAGGTTGAGAGAGTGACTCTGCTCTGCTCTGGTGAGACCACACCTGGAATACTGGGTCCAGTTCTGGGCCCCTCAGCTCAAGAAGAACAGGGAGCTACTGGAAAGAGCCCAGTGCAGGGCCACAAGATGATGGAGTGGAACATCTTCCTTATGAGGAGAGGCTGCGGGAGCTGGGCCTCTTTAGCCTGGAGGAGACTGAGGGGTGACCTCATCAATGTCTGCAAAGGGTGAGAGTCAGGAGGCTGGAGCCAGGCTCTGCTCAGGGATGGCAGCGACAGGACAAGGGGCAGCGGGTGCAGCTGGAGCAGAGGAGGCTCCTTGTGAACACAAGGAGAAGCTTTTTCACTGCGAGGGTGGCAGAGCCCTGGGCCAGGCTGTGGAGTCTCCATCTCTGGAGACATTCAAACCCCTCCTGGCTGTCTCTGCTCCAGGGGATCCCGCTGTAGAGGGGGGTTGCCTGGATGATCTGCCGAGGTCCCTTCCAAGCCCTAATGCTGTGATTCTGTGTGAAGTATGGTGCTGCTTCATAACCCTCTCCAGTCTCTGACAAGGAACAGACAGCAGCCCGTGGCCCAAAGCTCTAGAAAAAAGCCCATGTTGCCATAAAAATATGTGGGACAAGATGTAATGGGAGGTGGGAAGGCAGGAGGGAGCCCACCACAGGACCAGCTGCTACAGGATGTTTGGGGAGCCCAAGTCTGAACATCTTCAGTCTACACTGACTGCCAAGCTCTCCCCTGTGAGGGAATCTCACCCTCTCCAGCAAGGACCTTGCCCAGTCCATCCATCCACACACCCAGCACAGCACTGTGAGTTTCTAAAAACACACTCTCTCTAAATGCAGGAGAAGGTTCCTGACACAGGTAGAGACTCTTGGAGACAGCAAGCTCCTCTCCAGAGCTGCACCCAACACACCCTCCAGTTCCTCCCTCCTAAAGCCTTGTTCTGTTACCTTATGCTGAGCTTGGTCCCTGCAGGACACCAAGGAGGAAATAACTCCAATTATGTTTCCTCAGCACTTGTGTAGATGCTGATTGCTCAGGTCTGTGATTCACAGACTCTGAGCATGGGCTGGGAAATGCTGGGGACAGCAAACACCAACCCAAAGCCAGAGGTGGGTGCTGAATAGCGCAGCAGGGTGGCAGACCCACCCCAGGCCCACGGGCAGCCCCTCTCTGCGTGCTCCAGTCCCAGCCCTGCTCCCAAACCCAGGGAGGAACCGCTGTGAGTCACCTCACCCGTGCCTGCAAAGCCCGGAGCCGGCAGCACGCTGTGGTGTGCGGCACCGAGCGGCTGCAGAACGTGGGCAACAAAGAGCTCTAACAGCCTGTACTCCATGAAAGGTTACCTCCTCAGCTGATTATTCCCGACCAATTAACTTCCCCAGGGAGGGGATGAGCAGACAGAAGGAGCTGAGGCTGAGCCAAACCCAACACGAAGAGAAGCTACACCCCCCTGCTCCTGTGAGAGCAGCTCTGCAGACCATGAGTGGGGTGGGGGAACTCGTCCAGCAGGAAGGAACCCCAGAGCCCCCAGAGCCCCCAGCACTCCAGACACGCTCAGATAAACCCAGAAGTGATCCGTTAGCCCAGTAATCAACAGCCACCACCCAGCCATTAGCAGAGAGAAGCTCTACATGTGCAAGTGCACTGGGGAAATTTTCAGAGGCAATTAAAAAACTCCAGGGACGCTCCTGAGGTCCCTGCAGGCACCACGGAGCCCCAGCCATGCCAGAGCACACATCAGCTCTCAGCCAAGCAAGGCTGGAGCTCCAGCCCTGGCTCCAGTGTGTGACTGGGATGGATGCACCATGTCCCCAGGCGCTGCTGGGTGTCTGTGCCCATGGTTCTGGTGCAGCTGCTGGCTCCTGCTGAAGGCCACCAGGACACAGAACCGACACCCTGATGGATGCAAGTCTCCATCCTGGCCAGACACGGGCAAGGACAGAAGACACGGTCAGCACACACCTCCAGGCAGTCCCAGAGGTGTGGACACCGTGCCCAGCTCACTGTGGGCAGCCTGCAGCGGGGCCCTGGGTGCCCTGGGGCAGCCATCCATCACAGTACAGCACATTGGCACTGGCTCCCCAAGGCTGGATCTACACAAGCTCTTATTCCCACAGCACATAGTGCAGACAGCCCTAAGCTCCTTCCTCCCTGGCACTGGCAGGGATGCTCCTCCAAAACTCAGGCAGCAGAATGCACCAGCTCCATCCCTTTCTCCTGAGATCACAGAATCACCAGGTTGGAGAAGACCTTGAAGATCATCGAGTCCAAACATTCCCATCCTGAGCTAAACCAGCTCCCTGAGCACCTCATCTCCCCTCTGTTCAACACCCCCAGGGCTGGGGACTCAGCCCCCTCCCTGGGCAGCCTGTGCCACAGCCCCACAACTCTGCCAGGGAAGAACTTTGCCCTCCCAGCTGAGCTGACCCTGCCCTGGGGCAGCTGGAGCCCATTGCCCCTCGGCCCAGCTCCTGGCCCCTGGCTGCAGAGACCATCGCCCACCTCTCTGCACCCTCCTGCCAGGGCAGGGCAGGGCAGGGCAGGGCAGGGGGGAGAAGGGCTCCCCTCAGCCTCCTCTTGCCCAGGCTCAGCACCCCCAGCTCCCTCAGCCGCTCCTGGGAAGCTTTGCTGCTCTCCAGCCCCTTCCCCAGCCTGGTTGCCCTTCTCTGCACTCGCCCCAGGACCCCCATGTCCTTCTGGTGCTGAGGAGCCCAGCACTGGACCCAGCACTCCAGCTGCAGCTTCAAAGTGGCCCTGCAGTTCACTTTACTGTAAATTTCCCATCATTCATGTGGTTTTTTTCACCTAAGGTTCCACATCCACCTTTTTCCTTCTGGAAATGCTGATAAACACCACTGGATGTTTATTTCGATCTGTGTGTCTTCAGCACCTCAGGTTTCATGTCACAGCACTGCTGGGCACTGGAATGGCAACAGCTCAGCAGCCAGAGGCAGCAGGAAGCTCTTTTTGGGCCCATCCTCAGAGAACCACACATTAAAAATGAAGCTAATCTCAGAATTTTCCACCAACCCAGATTTTAATAAAAATAATCTCCCCTGGAGATAGCTGTAACACAAAGCTCCAGCACTGCTGCTCACACTGTGGCCCGTGCTTTCTTCCCAGTAACTGTGAATTATGGCTCAATTACGTTCACTTTGCCCTCTAAGCACAGGCAGGGAAAGGGAGGGAGGGCTGCCCCCATGTCTTCTTTCCCCAAAAAGAATGAAGTGCACAGCACAGGCCTGTGCCTGCTCCTGAGCTCCTCATCACAGGCACAAGCAGCATCTCACAGTGCAATACGTTTACAAGCACTTTGCCCCCTGGCACTGACACCTCTGCAGCTGCTTTGGGACAGAACCCAAGAGAAATCACAGAATCCCAGACTGGGCTGGCCTGGGAGGGACCCCAAGGGTCCCAGAGCTCCAACCCCCTGCCACAGGCAGGGACACCAACCTCCAGGCCTGGAGCTTGCCCAGGGCCCCAGCCAACCTGGCCTTCAACACCCCCAGGGACGGGGCACCCACCCCCTCTCTGGGCAGCCCCTTCCAGCCCCTCACCACTCTCTCTGCAAAGAACTTCCCCCCAGTCTCTCCTCTCCCCCTTCCCTCCTCCAGCTTCACTCCAGCCCCTTGTCCTGCCAGTCTCTGCCCTTGAACAAGCCCATTCCCCTCCTGTTCCTGGGGTCCCTTCAGGGACGGGGAGGCTGCAGTGAGGTCCCCCCACAGCCTTCTCTGCAGAAATGGCTGTTTTGACAATTTAGCCCAAAGAAATCGTGCCCCCTGCACCCTTTTCATGCCTTGTTACTCTGAAGTTTCCTCCACCCGTTTCCCTGGCAGTTACGTACTCCCCGTGCCCCACAGAGCTGCCCTGTGTCCTGCCCCCCCCTCCACCACAGCAGCTCTGCCAGCACGGTGCATCCCCAGCCTCAACCACCTTCTGCCCAGGACCCGGCTCATGGGACGGGGAGCCAGGGAAGCAGCAACCTGCAGACAGACCAACAGCCACAACTTCACAAAAACAACAACAAAAGCAAAACAAAACAAAACCAAAAACCCAAACAACTCACCAAAAATAAAAAGGTTTTCTCTTTCTGAGCAGAAAAAGCAAGAATAAGGAAAATGTCCACTCTGAGTACAGCTGGTCTGTGGTCGGGGTGCAGCTCAACCACAGGCAGAGCCCCTCGCTGCCACCAGCCACTGTGCCAGCACCTTCCTTCCTCCAGCCAGGCTGGAGCAGGGGAAGCTTTCAGAGCTCACACGCTGGCCAGGAAGGAAGCAGCAGCAGAAACAGCCCCGTCCCCTACAGCTCATCTCACAGTGCTGAACGCACAGGACAGTGTGATGCAGGAGGAAGCTCCTGCAGGGACCCAGGGTCTGTCATGCTGGCTGTGGTCAGTATCACAGAACCACAGGGGTGGGAAGGGCCCCCCAGAGCCCATGGGGTCCCAGCCCCTGCCCAAGCAGGGTCCCTAGGACAGGGGCTGGGATCTCTCCAGAGAAGGAGACTCCACAGCCCCTGGGCAGCCTGTCCCAGGGCTCCCTCACCCTCACTGGGAAGAAGTTCTTCCCCACACTGGGGGGAACTCCCTGGGCTCCAGCTTGAGCCCATCGCCCCTTGTCCTGTCCCCACAGACGCTGAGCAGAGGCTGCCCATGGCCCCTGGGTCCCACACTTGAGATATTTATCAACATTAACAAATCCCCAAACTTTAGTAAGAACACAGAATGTATGCCCTACACAAAGCTGGCTCTGGCATCAGACAGGGATGGCCCAAAGCATCAGCAACTGATCCAAAGATGCTGGAGCCCTCAGACTGAACCTGACAGGTGAGAACGAGATGCAAGCCCCATTTTTATGTTAAATGTGCTTATGAGCATGTCCAGCTGGGAGTCAGGGAAAGAACAGCATGACCCGTGTTAACGAGAGAAAACCTCCAGCTCAGACGTGTGGCCATCACCAGTGAAACCTCCTCCTTCTCACTGCTCTCCCCACCACTTGACACCTCCACCATCACGGTCTCTGAGCCTCCTGAGGGGAGCTGTGGCTCTTCTCCTCAGTTCTTGCACTGATGATGCTCAGCGCTGCTTCTGGCACCCACCCTTGAGCAGTGAAGGGCACGTCCTAAACGTCAGGGTGAGGTAACTGCTACTGACCCACTTTACAGACAGGCTCCCTGCGAGGCTGAACAGCGTCACTGAGGACAGAAATGAGATGTGAAAACTCAGCTCCAGGAAAGTTTCACCCCTGTTCCTGCACCCTCACCCTGCAAAACACGACACACAGGCTGTGACAACAA
Organism: Gallinula chloropus; assembly: GCF_964237585.1. Taxonomy (NCBI): domain Eukaryota; kingdom Metazoa; phylum Chordata; class Aves; order Gruiformes; family Rallidae; genus Gallinula; species Gallinula chloropus. Next base: position 656,223 of record NC_140085.1, on the reverse strand, counting down.
CCTGCAATGCTCAGCACAACAAACAGTGCAGCTATTGGAGCTCCAACTGTCCACCTTCCTTCCCCCTTCCTCCTCCTCAGCCCTCTGCCTTGCCACACTCACACCCTTGCACCAGGACAGCCTGTGCACCAGCCACAGACACTTGTGATGGTGCAGGGATGGACAGGCACCACTCCCACATGGGAGCCCTGCTCCCTCCACAGGGAAGGATGCGAGTTCAGAACAGCTGCACAGGGCTCATTAGTCAGCACCCTGTTCCAGTCTTAGAGCAATTCTGCCAGTAACAGCTCCCTGGTCAAAAGGACAGGCTCAGAGTTGTGCCAGCCTGCATGGCAGTGAGTGCCAGGGAGCCACCTGAATGGGTACCCAGGACCCACAGGCTCCTCCTGAGCTCTCCAATGCCTCAAGGAATGGTCCTTAGCTCCCAACTGCCCCAGGACTAGATGGTGCCCAAGAGCCTGTCCTTTTTCAGCCCCTAAACCAGAGGAAAGTTGGGGCCCCTGCAGCTGCACCCCCAGCTCAGCATCCTGGCTCCAGACCCCCATCCCACTGCAGCACCCACCAGCCCTCACTGCACACAACGGCCACCCAACCACCCCGTTGCCAGAGCAAAAGGCCGGCAGCCCCGGCATCACGCTGCCCAGCGAGGTCATCCTGCCCGCTCTGTGGAGAGGACCTGGCTGCAGCAGCCAGCCTGTGACCACTGCCCCGTGCCGTGCCCGGGACACCCCTCTGCCCCTCAGAGTGCCCCTTCCCAGCCCGCTCTCCATCAGGCCATGGAGCAGGACCTCAGGAGGGAAGGCCAGCTGCTCTGCCCTGCCGACAAGCAGAGCCGAATCCGCCCTGCTGCTGCACACACGCATATTTAGCGGCCTCGCTTCAAACCAAGTGTGAGGAGTTTTATGCGGATAAATCACATTTATTCAAAGCAACTCATTAAATAATTCACCCACAGCGTCCCAAAGGGCGTTGCACAACACTTGGCAGCCAAACTTTCCAGCCCCCAAACTAATCCGCTGCCGCCCCAGCTCCAGCGCAGTGACCCGCAGCTCTCCCGCCCCAGGCCAGAGCCTCCCTCCACGCACGTAGTAAAGCAGAGTGGATTGATTTCAGTCAAAGCCATCACCAATTCCAACCATGATAAATCAGCTGGCAGAAAATCCGGATATAAATAATCGAGCCCGATGCTGTTTTGCACTGGCAGTCCTTAGCTGTTTTCCTAAAGAAAGGCTGAGCCGGATCAATTCTTAACCATTACATTAGATTCATTTGCAATTTAATACAGGCTTTACAACCAAAAGTGCTTTTTTCCTAAGAAGATACACTGTAACTGTATGCATCTACTTAAGCAATTAAAATGTACAATATAAATTCATTTTTTAGATTTTACCCTCATATTTTAGAAGAGAGCCAGCAGTGTGTTCCTTACTTAAAGGGAATGAGGAGTCTTGGACTTGTGATCGAAGTCAAAGTGAACCAAGACAAAAATTGGCACTAAAATATGTTCATTTAGCATGTTAAAATGCTTTTCAGTACTAAAAAATTAAGTACAACTACTCTGAACTACCTGTGCTGGACTTGTAGGAAATGTATAAGCAACCACAACATCCCTTGCCCCTAGAAGCAACAGACATACAAAGGGACTTGCATCGGCAGCTACTTGAATTAACTTTCTTCTCAGCCATCAGGGCCTTCTGGAACTGGTGGGTCTCATGCTCTTCGAGTTGCTGTGATGGCCAGAGAAGAGGAAGGCACATTCTCTGCAGCCTTCTCTGCCTCTGCCTGGCTCCTCGCTCCCAGATCCGCTCACCACAGAGCCAAGCTGGCTGAAGCGATAACACCTGCACTGATCTATGGTTAAAAGCTGGGTGAGGGTCTGAACTAGTTCCACACCTTTACTGAGGGACTCCGAGGTCACTTGTTTGATACATCCTGACCAACCGCCCCATCGGTCGGTCGTGGCACCAAGCTGGTGCCATGGGGCAGCGCTTCGAGTCCCTGCTGCCAGGTGCACCCAGTCAGGGCCCCATGCTGATGTCTCCGGGGGTAGGATGAGATGTTTCTAACCCCCGTGCAGAACACACCCGAGAGACGCGCTGCAGGCAGGAACCAGCAGCATTGCACGGGTGGGACAGGGATGGGCAGAGCACCCCAGTCCCTCGCTGCCCTGGTCCCTCGAGGTGGCAGCACGGCCTTCAGTCCCCATGATGGACTTGGGGGTTGCCAGCCCCAGATCCGCTGCCCAGATGCCTTGTGGTGAGGGGTCCCTGTGCCCAGCGAGCCTGGTGAGCTGCGCCAGGCCCAGCTCCCAGCCCAGTTGGTGCCAGTCTTCAGTGGTCCATGGGGGACAGGCAGTGTCGAGACAGCAGAAAGCCTGGGACTGCACAGTAGGGCCTGTCACACACCTGGACACCAGACCAGAGCTTTGCATCTGGTGACCAGGCACATGGGCACCTCCAGCCCTCACTGGGACTCCTCCAAGCTCCCCGGGGCCACATCCCCCTTGCACAGGCCGTGCAGCTCTTCCACAGCCAGGCATGACAGCCCCACCGCGTCCCATGGGCTCAGACACCTCAGGCGAGCAGGGGTGGCTGTGGGGCCCCAGCCTGTGCCCCACTGCCCATGCAGGCTGCAGGGGTGAGCACCAGCAACCCTGGGCCAGCTGCTAAACTCCAGCCTAAACCGCAGCACCTTCGCTGAGGAACGTGGCCTACTTTAATGACTGGCATGCAAACGTCAGCTGCCACCTCTCTGCTCCTCTCCTCCCTTCGTGCAAGGGGCAAACTGTCTCGCTGCTGTGGACACATCCCCAGGGAGCAGGCAGGCTCCTCAGCTCGCACCAGCTCAGCACCTGGACACCGTACCGGCCGGGTGCTACACGGGAGCTAACCCTGACCTACTCAGCTTGGCCTGAGGGACCTCAGTCTAAAGGATCTCGGTCCGCTCTTCTACAAATCCTGCAGCCTGGGTGCTGACAGCCAGCTCAAACGTTTGCATTGGGAAAACAGACACAGAAAAAGATACAAAGAGACTTTAAAATATGTCATCTCGGTGCTGCATTCCCCAGCATGCAGTAATGAAGCATGGGGCTGCACAGTGAATAAGAAAGATAAAAAAAAGTGGAACAGCTGCCTCATTCATTGAGCACTATTAATCTGATCTGAAAGAGGCCGGGTTCCTATGGAAAAACAATGTGCGGCTGGTAATCAAAAAGCATCTCAAACCGTGTGCATAAGTGGTTTGATTCTCCCGTAAAAGGGGTGAAAAATCCAATACAAGCATTGACGGCTGGAGATTTTTACAGCAGCAGAAAGCTGATGCTTTGGCCAAGGATCAAAGTTGTCTGCGCAGGTTTAGGCCACCCCGGGGGTCAATTCCTGACCTCCGGATCTTCCCTCTGCAGCAGTGAAGTTCTCCTGGTTTTTTCCTTCACTGCTCACAGAGCTGAGACAAATCCAGCATAGCAAAGGGAATGCCAGGAACTAGGTGATACTGGGAAACCAGTGAGAGGCGAAGCCCAGGAGAGAGGAGAGGAGCCTGCACCCCAAGGAGTGGAGGCCGGGTGTGGCTGACAGCCACACTCCTGCCCTGCAAGAAGCCGCCATGCCATCAGGGCCTCAAGTCCCGCTGCCCTCACCCCTCTCTTCTGCTGGGCTCCCTTCCCTCTCCACACAGGCTGGCTCCTGCCTCTTCCTCCCAAAGGAAGCTGCAGTGAACAGCAATCCCACCAGCCTGGGGGGACAGGGCCGCGTCCCTCTCGGCCCTGGGGAAGGCCTCCATTCTCTGAGTTAGAAATTACCTCGGGGAAGTGAAATGCAAGAACATGATTCTGGGCTTTCTATTCCCGATTAGTGAGAGCAGATAAAGGATCTAAGTAGACCGTGGTGTGGGTGGGTGTATTTAAATCACAGGCTCCACTTGTGCCAGGAGCTCACAGCCCATCCCCGGGGGTCAGCACGCCTGGAATAACGACAGAGGCCTCCTCTCGTGGGCTCCATGCGCGGCAGGGACGGCAGTCACCCCTCTGCCTGTGTGCACCATTTCACACAAGGCAGAGCTGAACGCAGCCCGGGCAAGGAGAAGGGTCTCCACTGCCCACCAAGGACATGGGTCACAGGCACATCAGGCCGCTGCAGCCCATCTCTGCCCTGGGCCCCACTGCCACACGCTGGCCCGGCACAAGGAGCTGCTGCAGGTCTCAAGATACGGGGGGAAATGTCACTTTAACCTGCAGCAGCTCCTCAGCCTGGCTCCAACACAATTTAAAAGGGAAAAGAAAAGAGTTGCCAGCACACAATGGAGAAGAAAAGCCATTGGAAATCTCCAGAGGAAGTCTCATCAGCTGTACATTGCCGTTCCTCTAGATCTTTCCAAGCTATTTCAATAAGCTGCGGCTCTCTGATAGTTAGCTGCTTCCTAAGTACCACTCCTCTGCAAGAGGCTCTTATCTTTCCACATATACATTTTTTATGCGATGCACGAGCCATGGTGCCTTGGAACAAGTTTGCCCTGCTTGCCGTGAGCAGTAAACAGAAAATCTGGGCCTCGTCACTCCGTCGTTGCAACCATGGTGGCAACTGGCCGTGCAGAGGGCAGAGTGCTGCAGAGATCATCTGCCCACGGGACGTACCCCAGGGCTGGTCAGGCACACCATGCAGGATTTCATCACCAGGACATGCTGCAGACAGAGGGGACTCTGATGACCACTGAAGGGACTTTGGCACCCCCAGAAGAATTTCTGTATTGCCGCCTTCTCCTACCACAAGGCCTCAAACCCATGAAAGCAACTCGCTCCCGAAGCACTCCCGGCACGAGACTCTGGGAATCAAACATGCTTCAATGCTACAGACCCACGATTCCCAACTACTTCCAAGAAACAAACCTTGGGCATGTTTCTGTCTCCTTAAAAAACAGGCTATAATCTCATAAATCCTGTGGGTGTCTCGGATAATTTTATCCCAGGTGTCCACCGCCCTCTCCCACAGAGCAATGCACAGCCAAGGGCTCAGCTGAAATGGATCTTCCTGAAGGAAAGGCAGCAGGATCAGGCAGGTGAGACAGAGAAGCTCCACCAGCATTAGGAGGGATCCCCAGGGCCTTGCACATCGGCCTCCTCTCTCCCTTGCCCTGGCTTATACTCCCTCCCTGTGCGAGGTGAGAATCAGTGTGCACCAGCAGCTCAGAGTCAGAGGAGGAAAGGAGCTTCCCAAGTTTTATCAAACTCCAAATACGCTGCTGTATCTAGAGAGGCACTACAGAGCCCCAGCCTCTGAAACCAATCATTCCCTGCCCTACGGCATGGAATGGCTCCGTGGAGCAGAACGCTGGCACAGCATGGAGCTCCGCACCGCACACTGCTGCTGCCAGCACTGAGCCCAGCTCCCACACCACTGCTTCCCCAGCCCAGCTGGGCAGTGGGGCAGCAGCCACGGGCCTGCACTGGGAGCAGCGAAACACTTGTGCCGTGCCACTGGGATCCTGCTCTCCCACGGGATCTGCTCTGCCCTGCCTGGGCACCGCACGCTGCCCACCCACCCCGCTTTGCGCAGCCCATCACCAGGGTTTCTCTTCAAAATCAGCCCTAGGGAGTGCTGGTGCACACAGGGGCGGCCAGGAGCATCCAGGGGTTACCAGAAGTGTTAGATCCCATGGGAGACAGTTCCTGGAGGCAGAGTGCCACTTGCCAGCCACGCTGTCTGTAGGCAGCTGCTGAACACGGAGCACGCTGGCTCTGCCCCACCCCCCCCACTGTGAGCTCAGCACCACACAGTCCTTAATTACACCATCACAGGCTGCTGCTCAAAGACTACACCACCAACCCAATGATTTTCCCTCCTCCTTTGATAAGGCAGCAGCCTCTCAGACTTCACTGTGCAGCTGCAGCTGTGGGCGAGGAGGGATTCTGCGCAGCTGAGTGGTCCCGTGTCGATCCCTATCGCACTGAATATCACAGAATCCCAGAATCCCAGACTGGGCTGGGTTGGGAGGGACCCCAAGGGTCCCAGAGCTCCAACCCCCTGCCACAGGCAGGGACACCAACCTCCAGGCCTGGAGCTACACAAGGGTGCCCAGGGCCCCAGCCAACCTGGCCTGGAACACCCCCAGGGACGGGGCACCCACCCCCTCTCTGGGCAGCCCCTTCCAGCCCCTCACCACTCTCTCTGCAAAGAACTTCCCCCCAGTCTCTCCTCTCCCCCTTCCCTCCTCCAGCTTCACTCCAGCCCCTTGTCCTGCCAGTCTCTGCCCCTTAACAAGCCCATTCCCCTCCTGTTCCTGGGGTCCCTTCAGGGACGGGGAGGCTGCAGTGAGGTCCCCCCACAGCCTTCTCTTCTCCAGGCTGACCCAGCCCAGCTCCCTCAGCCTCTCTCCCTAGGGGAGCTGCTCCAGCCCCCTGAGCATCCCTGCGGCTCCTCTGACCCCTCTCCAACAGCCCCACATCCTCCTTGTGTTGGGCCCCAGCTCTGGACACAGGACTCCAGCTGGGGCCTCACAAATATAGGGCAGGTCTGTCCAAAATCTGTGCAGTAACAAGATCAGCCCTGGTGCCAGGGGTGTCCTGGAGACAGGATGCCCCAGGGCACAGCACTGCCCCAGACTACCACCATCCCAGAAAGCCTTTCCTGCTCTGCCAACACCTGAAGCCATGGATTTGGCACAGCAATTTATTTAAAGCATGTGTGCCAACAGACTTTCATCACTGGGTTTGTAACCCACAACAAACGTTACCAGCAGTTCATTCATCCTTCTCATTAATTGCTTCCATGAGCTCAGCATTTGTCTGCTGAGGTGTCAAGCGTGTTATTTGGCACGTGGTGCCTGCACAGCCACACAACTCTGCAGCTTGGGGAAAGCAGCTGGTCAGCAGCTCCTTGTCCAGGAGGCCAGTGGGCTGTGGGAGCTCTGCGGCCGTGCCGGCCAGCACGGAGCTGCAGTGGTCCATCCCCTCAGCTGTGGGGAGACAGCAGGGCCAAGAAAACAGGCTGCACCTCTCCTCGTACCCTGGAGTCCATCCTGTGCCAGGGGCAGTAGCTAGGGGACAGACACATGGAGGTGGAGCAAGAGGCTGTGGCACTCAGAAGAGATGTGCCCACTGGCATTTCCTACATCCCTCTGTCTTTCCTCTGCTTTTCTTTTAGGGAGAGGAAACATGCTTTACAGAAAGGGCCTTTTACTTACAGACACAACCACCCTCCTCTGAAACCACCTGGTCAGCACCAGGGTCCCTTATCACACAACCCCTCTGCAGCACCCAGAGCTACCTCAGCAAAAACCCCCTCCCCACCTGCCCTGGGCACAGGCAAAGCTGCACATGGTCCCAGCGCCTCTCTCATCGGTGGGCACGGCTCTCAGCCATCCCATCCCATCCCAGCTTCACTGGGTTGCAGAGCCGCTTGTGGGATGAACCACAGACACACTCATGGGCTTGTGGGACAGCGAATCAAATCCCAAATCAAATCCCAAACGAATGGCAAGCCACACGCTCTCTTAGCAGCCTGCCTTCCGCCCTGATGGTGGGAAGCTAAGCAGGAGTTCTGGAAAACTTTGCCCATCTCTCTTTTATAATAGGAAAAGTTTATTTCTTCCCTTCCTTTGGCTGAACAGAGGAATCAGTGCCTTGTGCACTGCTTTTCAGGCTCTTCTCTCATTTGCATTGGGGAGATAACAATCCAGAACCATAACCTCTAGTGTCAGGTGGCTGGGAAGAGGGATGAGGGCAGAGCTTCTCCTGCAGCCAGGGAGGGAAACGAGCAACTCCATCCCACAGCAAAGGGAGGCCCTGGCCTCAGCAGAGACCTCAGCCTCTCACCAGTGGAGCTGGATGGTCACACACCTCCAAGGTCCTTGGTCACAGAACATTTCCTTGCCAGACCCCAACACATCACCAACGCCCTGTGTGCGGAAGGAGCCCTCCCATGGGGCCAGCAGAGGACAGACATGTGAGACCCCACTGCCTGGACGCCGCAGGACATCCTTCCACAGGGTGCAGACCCTTCAGCACCACCTGTGACACACTGAACAGGCCACACGTCAGCATGATGCACTCTGCAGATGAGACCAGACTCGCCCCAGGGTTGCAAATCCACCTTACTGGCTGCGATCCTGCCAGCCTGGGAACTGATGATCTGGCTTGAAATCACCCAGGCTGCACCCAAACAGACACCAACCTGCTTGCAGAAGCACAGCATCCACAGTCTGGGAGGGAGGAGCAGGAGGTTGGGTCCCATCACAGTGGACCCCACAGCAGGCTACCAAAAACTCAGTCCCCAAACACACAGGACAACTGCTACTCAGAGTCCTTCAGTAACTGCTAGTGAGAAGGGAGGGGGGAAGGCAGGACCCAAAACTGAAACAACTAGATGGACCCACCCTGAGGCACCTTCCTTTCTCTTGACTGCCTCAGCTGCCTCACAGAGAGCTCACAGGGGGGAAACAGGGGACAGCAAACTTTGGGCACCATGAGAAACAGCCAGCTAAGTGACACAGTCACCTGCCAGGGGCCAAGCAGCACAGAGGATCCTCCAAGCTGTTGGGTGTCCTGTGGCTCCTGACCACAGCCCCAGGCCCTCCCCAGCACAGGAGCAGCGTGTGCCAGCACAGGCCAAGCACTGCCATCCTCCCACAGCCCTGCGCTCTGCCCTGGCCCAGGACAGCCCCATACCCCCCAATTCCCATGTTTCCCCATTCCCATGCTCCCCCCCCCCATTCCCATACCCCCTCCCCATTCCCATTCCCCCACAGTCCCATGCCCGGAGGCTCTGGGAACCACGTAACACCCTGGGGCAGCTCTGCCCTCAGACAGAAGGACCACTGGCAGGCTCTGTGGGCCGCAGAGCTCCCCACCACAGGGCCAGGAACACCACAGGCACTGCAGCAAGAAGAGGAGTCTGCTTTTGGTAGTTAACAAGCACTCCCCACCCAAGCACACCCCAGCCGCTGCAGGTCCTGTCCCCCTGCCCACCTCCTGCCTCTCAGGGGCCTGTGTGGAGCAGGAGACGTGTAGTGTCCTCTCTCCAGGGTCCATTGCTTGGGCGGTCTGTGCATGTGTAGGGCAGCTCAGCCTTTCTTCCCAGCTCCACTTGGTGCAGGTAGCTCAGACTACTTAACCTGAAAGCCCTGGCCCATCATTAGGTTGTAAACAGTGGTGTGCCTGAGGAGACTGCCTTTTCAGAGACAAGGTCAGGGCCCTGGGTGGAGATGTGCTCCTAACAATGGAAAGCACTAACAGCGAGTTCAAAGGCTTTCAGCCGAATAAAGACAGTGATGGAGGGATGCTCAAAGAGGCTTGGAGACAACTCCAGCCCAGTGTGCAAACTTCACTTGAAAAGTCAGCCACTTCACAGCCTAGAAACCCACCCCAAGCCCTGACAGAAGACACGAGCTTGAACAAAGTGAACTGTGCCCAGGTGAAGTCCTGAGAGTCTGACTGGTTACTGAAAAGCTGCCTGGAGATCCTGAAAGAGATCTTCATCTTCAAGGAGAGCCAGGCAGAGCAAAGCCCCTGGCAGACCAGCCCTGTGCTGCAGCTGCCAGGGCAGACCCCAAGCCCCAGAGGCACCCATGGGAGGAGGGCAGGGGGTCACTTCAGAGTGCAAGGGCTGGAGTTCAGTGAGCCAAACGCCTGACACAGAGGCCAAGAATCCCTGCTGGGGTCCCCTCCCCACTCCTCAGGTTTGTGCTCTTCCAAGAGCAAAGGGGAGAGAAAGCCTCTTCCCTTGGGCTGATGCCTGTGTCCCACCGCTCAGAGCAACACAACCACCTGGCTGCCTCTCTTTTGGGTGCCATCAGGTGCCTGTGTCTCACCCCTTCCCTCTCCTCTGCCTGCCCAGTCCCAGTCTGCACCCAGGGTGCAGACACTAACCCTGGCCAGGAGCGAGAGCCCCACGCAGACCCAAGGAGCACCCGAAGTGCCAGCGTCCCCGCAGGCTGTCCATCAGGGACGGCCACCTCTGCAGCACAGCCAGGCAGAGCAGCAGGGGAAGGACACCTCCAGGAAGATGCCCGTGCCTCAGGGTCTTCCCTGCCCTCCTGACACAGACCCAGGGGAACAACAGCTTGACAGCAGCTCCTCTGAAAAGCAAAGACCTATCCCAGGCCAGGAAAAAGGGTTTGAGCAGCAAGAGACCCAAGAGAGGGGTCCCCACCTGGCCGGCAGCCCTGCGGAGCCACAGCAGCCCTGAGAGCCGGGCTCTGGCTGGCTGGGTGTCACTGCAATGCCCACCCATTGCAGGAAGCAGCCAGAAGCCAGAGCAGGGGAGAGGTCTGGGATCCTCACTGCTCGTGGCTGCTGAGACCAAAGGCCCTGTGCCTTCTAAGAGGGGAGGGGAGGCAGGGAACACACACACCTCTAGTGTCCCATGAGCTTCTACCGAACACAGCGAGTATCCTCCAGCACATCCCAGAGAGCCTCATGAAGGAGTCAGGTGCAGCAGCAAGCCCAGCAGCAGCAGACATGACCGGCTCAGCTGCTTCTTTTCCCCCGTCCCTTCTCACATTGGTCAGGCCCCCATCTGCTTGGATGTCACCTTGCAGGCAGGGACCAAGCCTGTCAGCTCGAGGCACAAGGAACAGGCACTCAGAGCGCTGGTGCATGGGGATGCTGTGCAGGAGCCTGGGGAAGTTCTGGGATAGTCACAGGACATTACACAGCTCTTAAGGATGCATACAGTTAATTGGCTGGGTTTTCCTGCCTCCTTTTATGTAAGTGAAGGTGCCTCAGCCAGCACAGCAGAGTTTGCAAAACAGTTTGTATTCAGGAGTCAGCCCCAACCTGAGCTGCAAATGCAACAGCCCCCTGCAAGCACTGCCTTGATCTGAAAGCAAGCGATGCCCCATCACCAGCCTGAGCTCGGGAGTGGGGTGCAGGGAGCAGCATTGTGCCTGGCTCCCCTCGCACAGCCAGCGGGTCTGACAGCAGCCATCGCAGTCCTGCCTCCCGCAGCGCTGCAGGGCGCCTGCACCCAAATCTCCCTCCATCCCTCCTCTCTCTCTGCCACGGCACAGCCTCGACACACACCTGCAGCCCTGAAATGCAGGGCACGGTGCCCTGCGGAGCGGCAGCCCGGCGATGGGCTGCGGGGACGGGGGCGATGGGCAGCCCCGCGCCCTGCGCGGCCGGCGAGCTGCCGCTACTCGCTCTGCAAAGCCAGAGCCCGGGGCTGACTGCAGTGGATTCCTCCGCACACCGCCCCGGCTCACGGTGCGCAGGCTGCGCTTGCCAGGGCGCCAGCGCTGTGGTGCTCTGATCTGCCCCCGGCAGCGCTGCCCCACGGCCCCGGCGCCCCCCGCTCCTCCTCCGCCAGCTCCCGAAGCGCTGCCTTCCCGCACAGCTCGGCTGTCTGCGGGGAAAACGCCACCAGCGCCCAGCCCCCGGCAGCCCCCCAGTCTCCCCAGCGGCTCCTGCTCTGCCGGCTCCCACCCCCGGGGCGAGGAGGTTGCACCAGAAACGTTTCCACTCTCCAGCTCTCAGATATGCATCTGCTCCCTGGGGAAGAGAGATCTGGGCGGGAAATTCCTACTTTTCACATGCAAAGATGCTCTGCCCGTGAAGCATCCCATTCCCTCCACTGCCTGGGGTGATCCTTGGCCTGGCGAGGCTGAGCTGCTTCACTGACTGCAGGACTATCCCCTGGTTGCACTGGAGGACTTGGAAGGAAGAAGGAGGTGCGGGGTTACAACACACCTTGACTCCAGCATCCCTGCTTCCTCCAATGCCCACTCCAAAACCTAAGACAGGGAGGGGAGGTGTCAGTGCCCAAGGAGCAGCAAAGCAGAGGGGTGGATGCCACAGTGATGTGCAGAGCAAGGGCCGTGCTGCATCACAGCAGAATCTGGGGTGAGGGATGGAGCAGGATGAGCCCCATCTCGGGGATGAGCATGCACAGGGCTGACAGAGGAGGACCTGATGTGCTGGGACACAAATCCCCATCCCTCCACAGCGAAGTGAAAGAGCAGACACCACGAGGGCCTTGCTTACAACCCCCGCAGGTTCCTGCAGCACAAGGTCAGTCCTCACAGCGCTGAGCATGTCGATTCTTCGACAGCACAGGCAGCGCTGCCTCTCCTGCTTCTGCCGCTCCCCAGCGCTTGGCAGCCGAGCCTGCAGAGCCGTGCCTGCGAGCGTTCCAGCACCTCAGCCTCTGTGCCTCCGTCCTACAGCAAGCTCTCTGGCCCCAGCCACCACCCCTCCACCAGCAAACGGGACCCCCACGCCAGTCTCCAAAAGAGAACTCTTTCCCCACTGCAGAGGAGCGCTCTCATTTCCCTCAGCCCCATCCACACCCCCTCTGCTTGCCCCAAAGTCTCTGCCCCCTCAACTCTCCCCACCCATCATCCCCAAGGGGAACCCTTCTCCTTCCTGCAGCCTCATCCCAGAGCACGTGCTCCCCGTGCCCCGCAGCACACCCATCCCCAGGCAGGCGCTGCTCCCAGCACTAACGAGCACCCTTCGTTAGGGCCGGTTACCGCAGCCCTTCAGTGAACTTTTTCCCCGCGCTGGCTTGACTCAGGACCCCAGCACTGGCTTCCCAAGCGCCCCAGGTGCCTCCCAGCACTGCCCAGGCGGTAACAAACCGCCCACATCCCGCGCTGCCCTCGGGCCCGACACCGGGAGCCCTGCGGTCACGCAGCACCCGCGCTCAGCCCCCGCGCCCCCGCCCCCGGCTCGGCGCAGCCCGCACACCCTGCCCGGTCCGTCCTCCCGCAGCCCGGCCCAGCCGGTACTGCTGCCCGAGCCGACCCGGGGGCCGGAGCAGTACTGGTACCGGTACCGTGCCGGTGCTGGAGCCTCCCGAGCTGTGCCCGCTCCCCCGCGCTGGGGGCTGGCGGCGGAGCGCAGCCCGGTCCCGGGCCGGTGGGAGCGGCCCCTCCCCGGCGCGCCCCGCAAAGGCAGCGCTGCGGCCGCCCGGTGCGCTCCGCCCGTGTCCCCGCCGGGCTCCGCGGGGCGGTGGGGAGCGGGCAGCCCTCCCGCCGGGCCCCCTCCCGCCGCGGGGCGAAGTTTGCCGCGGGGTTGGCGTCGCGGAGCGGGGCCGGGGCCGGGGCCGGGTCGCGGTGCGGGTCGGGCACTCACCGTCTGCTGCAGGTCGGGGATGCCGATGCGGACGACGATGGCGCCGGGCGCGGGCTCCTCCATGCGCGCTGGGGCCGCCAGCTTGGGGGAGCGGGGCCCGCCGGGGCCCCGGGCCGGGTCGAGCCGCGTCTCCTCCCGCAGGCCGGCGCCCGGCTCCCCGGCGGCGCGGGGCTGTCGCTCCGGCGGCGGCGGCGGCTCTGGCGGCGGCGACTCCGGGCTCTCATGTTTGCTGCCGGCGGGGCTCAGAGGCATGCTCCGTGCGGCGCGGCGGGGCGGCCGGCACCGGGGGCCGCGCTCACAGCCCGCCCGGGGGCCCTGCGGGGTGAGGACAGGCGTGAGCGCGGCCGCGGGGGCAGCCCGGCCGGGGCACCGCGGGGGGACCCCGGCAGGGACACCCCCCCCCCCCCCAACCCTCGGGCACCCCCGCAGGGACCTCCCCGTGGGTACCCCGGCTGGGGCCCAGTGGTCTCCGCCCAGGCCACCCTCCCCAACCCTCGGGCACCCCCGCAGGGACCCCCCTCCCATGGGTACCCCATCAGGGACCCACCCCCCCCAAATCCTCGAGCACCCCCTCAGGGACCCCCTCACGGGACCCCCTCAAAGGCCCAGTGGACTCTGCCCAGACCACCCTCCCCAACCCTCGGGCACCCCCTCAGGGACCCCCCTCCCATGGGTACCCCATCAGGGACCCACCCCCCGCAAATCCTCGAGCACCCCCTCAGGGACCCCCTCACGGGACCCCCTCAAAGGCCCAGTGGTCTCCGCCCAGGCCACCCTCCCCAACCGTCGGGCACCCCCTCAGGGACCCCCCCACCATGGGTACCCCATCAGGGACCCACTCCCCCCAAGCCCTCGGGCACCCCCTCAGGGACCCCCTCGCAGTACCCCCTCAAAGGCCCAGTGGACTTCCCCCGGGACACACATCCCCCCCCCCCAACTCTTGGGCACCCCCTCAGGGACCTCTCCGTGGGTACCCTTGCAAGGGCCCAGTGGGCTCCCCCCACACTGCCCAGGCCACCCCCACAGGACCTGCTGCAGGGCCCCAGACTGCCCCACTCCCCCATCTTGGGGCCCTCACCCAGAAGCCCTGAGCTGCCCATGGGGGATGTTTCAGAGACACCCCGCAGCGCTCGGCGTGGCAGGGAACCTGTAGGGACATTTCCCCCTGGGATCCTGGTGCTGAGGGCCTTGCAGAGGATCAGTCCCACCCTGCATGGGAACCCCCATGTCAGGGACCTCAAGAAGCCTCACAGCATGCAGGGATCCCTACAAATGCCCCTGTACCCCCACCCCAGAAAGGGCCAACTGCTACTACACGCCCTCCCCAGCCCCCATTGCTGTGACCCCCAGCAGCAACCCTGAAGGGACTCTTCATCATGGCAGAGGGACAGGGCAGCAAGACAGGACCTGCCCTGGGTTGACCCCATCCCAGGCACAACACCACCCAGAGCCTCTGCTCCCTCTGGGGTGGGCTCACAGCACAGTGCACCAGAGCCAGCACAGAGGGTCTGCCCAGCACCCTGGGGCAGTGGACAGGTTGTCTTTTGTTCTGGGGCGTGTTCCTTTGATCAACTGTCTTCACACCACAACCAATGCCTGTAGTTCATCCCATTGACCCTGTTCCCCATCTACAACCATCTTCCACCTCCACGTTGCACCAGTGTATCTGGAGGGCCTGCCTGCCTTCTTTCCCACCTGCCAGGGTGGGCGCAGGAGGGAGGCTGGACATCAGCAGGACAGGCAGGGGTATCCCGTCTGGACACCGCCCTGTGCGCCCTGTCCTAGGGACCCTGCTTTGGCAGGGGGTTGGACCCGATGATCTCTCAAGGTCCCTTCCAACCCCTACGATTCAGTGGTTCTGTGAAGTCGGGGGAGCTCAGCACCCTGCCTGTCTCTGGGTTTTACAGGGAGGGATCTTAGCTCTGGCCCTACAAACTGGACATCCCACATGTGCTGGAGCGCAGCCCACTGCGGGGTCGCCAGTGCTCCTGCTCAGAGCAGTCACCACTCAACGCTGTCTGCACATCCACAAACAGTCTGACCAGCCCCTGGGCTGCAAGACTCCACCAGCACCCCCACCAGCCCATAGAATCAAAGAATCACAGGGGTTGGAAGGGACCTTGAGAGATCATCGGGTCCAACCCCCTGCCCAAGCAGGGTCCCTAGGACAGGGCGCACAGGGCGGTGTCCAGATGGGGCTGGAATCTCTCCAGAGAAGGAGACTCCACACCCCCTGGGCAGCCTGTCCAGGGCTCCCTCACCCTCACTGTTTGGTAAAAGATCTTCCTGTGCTCTAACTTGCAGCCATTGCCCCTTGTCCAGTCCCCACAGACACTGAAAAGGGGCTGGCCATTCCCCCTGCATCCCATACTGAAGATATTGATAAACGTTAATAACGTCCCCTCTTAGTCTTCTTTTCTCAAAAGTCTTCCTTGCCATCAGGCAAGGAGCTGGGGCTCTCTGCCAGGGGTTTCCCGAGCTGGCTTGTACCTCCACAACAGGATGTGGCAGCGCCCTTGTGCCAAAGTCTTGGGAGTGGGAAAGCGGCTGACCGGTGTTTCCACCCCAGAGACCCGTCCCAATCAGAGAAGCCACGTGCACACACACTGGAGTGGTGGCAGGCACAGCTACCCTTAGCTCCAGCACAGAGCAGAGGCACAAGCAGCCACCTCCATGGGATGCTATTTCTGCCAGTGCCCCTGCCAGGCAGGGCTAATTAAAGGCAGGAGGACCCTGCCTCCCCACCACGTCCAGCCCTTGCCCCAGGGCAGGGACAGACAGCAGCTGCCCTGCCAAGAGCAGATGGGACGCTGGGTTGGACTCTGCAGGACTGAGCCTAGGACTGTGTCCGGTCCATCACTGGCTGGGATTCAAAGCTTTAATCTACGTGACAATCCTCAAACAGAAATAGCCCCCAAACCACTGAGAGCTGGAGAGATTTACAGTATGGCCTGGATCTGTCCAGGAAATGACTAATGGCCTTTCCTTCAGCCCTCCCACCCTGCGGCTGAGGGACTGCACAAGGCAGGCATCACTGAGAGCCTGACTTCTGCCAGGGCTGCTGGCCCCAAGCAACTGCCCCAGCTGGGGCAGCACCTGCTGCACATGCCCTGCCCCGACAGAACAGGAGAGACAGGGAAGGACGCATCCACAGACCTGGAAGGTCGGGGTCACAGGGAGGATCTATCAGGTCCTGGAGCAGAAGCACTGGAAGTCCATGACTCTAGCCCCAGAACAGAAATCATCAGTTGATGATTTCAGTGAGATCAGCTGAGGAGCAACCAGCTGGGCTCTGGGCTCCTCCTTTCCTTTGATCCACACCTGCGCCCCTTCCCTGGAGAGCTGCAGGTCCTGCCTGCTGCTGCTCTACAGATGGAAGGACTGCCAGCTTCCCCTGCACCCAGAGTCCCCTTGCCCCTGGTCTCTCACTGCTGCCTTTGTGCCTGGGCAGGAGGATGCGGTGCCACAACAGTTTCACTCATCCCCAAGCAGTCCCTTTTCAAGGCAAGGCACAACCTTCTTGCCCAGCAGCACAGCAGGTCAATTTCATGCCCTTCCAGGGTGCCTGTCCTGCAGCAGCTGTCCCAGGATCTGAGAACACTCCTCTAGCAGGACAGCGGGGTGACAGGGGGTGAGACTGGTGGCATCAGAAAGCCTCGTGCTCCACAGAGCGCACAGCACACCTCTCCTCTTGCGTCTGTCCCGACCCCAGGTCAAGACACATAAAAACTGCAGCTCCACGGAGCACATGCTGGGACCATGGAGCTCACAGGTCTTGGGCAGAGGGATGCAAGCTTTGGATCAGACAAGGCCGCCCAGCAAAAGTGAGGGGTGCAAGGAATAGGCCGTGCTCTGCGGCTTTGAGTCGGGGGCACCAGGGATGAGATGGGGCTGGTGCAGGGAAGAAGTGGGTGAAATGACCATGACCCACAGACAGGCAGAGACAGCCAAAACACCTGTGGATCAAAGGGCTGGAGAGGGGAACATGGCAACCCTGAACTGGGAAGTCGCAGTCGTGCCAAACAGCTCAAGGCTGAGAGAAGAAACCTGCCACCCCGCGAGCCTGGGCCACGGGGCCTCTCCCCATCTGCTGCCAGCATGGCGCTGGGTGCTGGGGCACAGGCAAGGCTGGCCCAGCGCTCCGGGCGACCAGGCCCCAAGTCCAGCAGCGAGGGGCTGAGGGCAGGGACCATGCAGACCCTTGGCAGGATCCATCACAACCCACACGCGGCTCCAAGAGCCCACAGACTGAAATCCCAGTGCCCCAGCAGAGGCAGCGGGGCTGAGGGAAGCCGGGTGGGAACAGGCATGGCAGCCACCCAGCAAGGCCCAGAGACAGGCCACCGGAGGGTCTGTGTTGGAAGTCCCTAGCCTGGGATTGCTCCCTGAGGCTGGCAGCTGCCATGGGACAGGCAGAACCTCCCTGAACATGCCAGTGTGGGAGACTGGCTCTGCCTGCCTCTCAGTCAGGCCCAAACATCACCAAAGGCTGGGTGTGAAACAAGCAGTCACCATGACTGTTCAGCTACTGTCGTGTGCTCAGGACTCAGACTGGGCCTGATTTTTGTTTGGGACCCAACAGCACCTTAAGGAAACGCAGCACAGAGCTGGGAGGAGGCAAGGGAAAAGCCCCTCAAGAGATTAGAAACAGGAGCAGGAGGAACATGAGGTTCCGCTTGGAAAAATGCACATCATAAAGAGATAAATCACCAGAAATACAAGGGACACGAGGTCTGACTGCACCCCGCGGGCACACATCCCTGCAGGGACCGGCAGGCCCTGGAACACCAGGGCACTGACAGCACACACTTGTGTACACCGTCACCAGCAGCAGAGCAGGAAGACCCCTTGCAGCAGGGGCGTGGGCAGACACCTCACCTTCACGGCCCTGGTGAGGCCCATGAGCTGTGGGAAGCCTGGAGCCGGCGCAGAGGAATACTTTGGATGCAGACTCATCTGCCCAACGGCGCTGGGGAAGGGTCCCAAGCTCTGCCCACCACCTCTCCCAAGCCATGCCATGCCTGGCAGGGACAGACCTTGCTGACAGCGGGCACTGCTCTGCACAAGACCCCCCAAGTGCTACAGACCCCCCGAACACACACTGCTGCAGAGGGACGTGGCTCCCACCTGCCACCCTGCGATAGCACCCTGCACAGCAAACCCAGCAGGCCAGGATCTACACCCCTGCACCACCCTGCAGCCAGGGCTCCCAACACACAGAGGGTGCTTGTCACCCCTCAGGAGCAAATCTCCATCCACCAGCCTGGCACCCACTGTGCCTGCATCCCACAGCACACATTCTCTTCAACTAGTGCCATTCATTGCTTTTCTTTCTTTCTTTTTTTCCCTGTCTTGTTATTTCACTAGGGGGAGAAATTAAATGCTCCAGATGGTAATTGTCAGGATTATTCTTGCTTTTTTTTCCCCAATCTTCTGGTACCTCATTAGTTCCCAATAATGTTTAAGGCACAACTGTGAATGGTTGGAAAAATGCACTGGGCACCGCCACCCCCACCCCCAAACTCCATTACAGACTTGCAGAGTCATTCACATTCATTTTCTCTTATTAAATCAACTTCTCTGCTGAGGAAAAAAAATCACTTATCTTGAAAAAAAGATACAAGTTGAGTATCTTAGAAATTATAATCCAATGAGTCTTATTCTAACATCAGGAAAAACTGATGAACAATCATCAGAGAGAGTTACAAAATCTTTCAAGAAGATTTTACAGTGACAGGGAAAATCAGTAATGCTTCCATCAGAGAGTCATGCCTCACTAGCCTGGCAGAGCTCCCTGCACGTGCCACAGGGAGCCCCAAGTGAAACCCAGAGCAGTTTATTTGGATTTCCAAAGACTCCTTGCAGTAGCCCCCCACAAGAGGCTGTAAAGACACTGCTCCTGGGTGGCCTGCCCCACTCTCCACCATTCCTGGTGTCCAAGGCACCCTCCCTGCCATCCCTCACAAACCCTTCCATCAAAGGCAGCCACACCACAGAAGCACTCGAGTTGGAAGGGACCCAGAAGGAACATTGAGTCCAAGACCCCTGCTCCTCTGAGGACTACCTAAAACCAAGCCACATGACAAAGAGTACCTTCCAGATCCTCCCTGAACCAGGGCCAGGTCATAGGGGAAGCAAACCCAAGGAATTCACTGATTCCGGGCCAAACATCACACTGAGGCACGCAGGGAAGTGGATGCTGGCAGTGTCGTGGAGCCACTCAGCTTCCTTGGTGGGACTGGCCTGCTAAATGCTGAGCCACATCACCCCACACAACTGAACACTGATCTGGCCTCTTCAGAGCCCTCCATCCAGGCTCCAGGTGCCCCAGGCTATCAGTAATGCAGAACCATGGCAGCCACTTGAGTACCACTGAATTACCTCCAGCTGGGAGGATCCTGGGGAACCCCTTTCCATCACCTATCAGCAATCCTGGCAGACAGGGGAAGTTCCACTCACTGAGGGCTGGCAGATGTTACCCCCATATATAAGAAGGGCTGGAAGGAGGATCTGGGGAACTCCAGGCCTGTCAGTCTGACCTCAGTCCCAGGGAAGATCATGGAGAAGGTCATCTTGGGAGCTGTCATGCAGCACATGTGATGGCCAGGGGATCAGGCCCAGTCAACATGGGTTTGCAAAAGGCAGATCCCGTCAAACTCACCTGATCACCTTCTGTGACAAGGTGACCTGCTTAATGGACAAGGGGAAGGCTGTGGATGTATCTACCTGGACTTCAGTAAAGCCTTTGACGAGGTTTCTCCCAGCATTCTGAGAAACTGGCTGCCACTGGGCTGGACAGGGGGACCCACAGCTGGGTTAAAAACTGGCTGGATGGCCGGACCCAAAGGGGGGTGGTGAATGGAACCAAATCCAGCTGAGGCCGGTCACGAGTGGCGTCCCCCAGGGCTCAGTCCTGGGTCCAGTTCTGTTCAACATCTTTATCCATGACCTGGATGAAGGGATTGGATGCTCCCTCAGTAAGTTTGCAGATGACACTGAGCTGGGAGGAAGTGTTGATCTGCCTGAGGGTAGGGAGGCTCTTCAGAGGGATCTGAACAGGCTGGACCGATGGGCTGAGACCAACGGGATGAAGTTTAACATGGCCAAGTGTAGAGTGCTGCCCATGGGACACAACAACCCCCTGCAGCACTACAGGCTTGGGGGAGACTGTCTGGAGAGCTGTCAGGCAGAGAAGGACCTGGGGGTGTTGGTCGACTGCAGGCTGAATATGAGCCAGCAGTGTGCCCAGGCAGCCAAAAAGGCCAAGGGCATCTTGGCTTGTATCAAAAACAGTGTGGCCAGGAGGACTGGGGAGGGGATTGTGCCCCTGTACTCGGCCTTGGTGAGGCCACATCTTGAGTATTGTGTGCAGTTCTGGGCTCCCCACCATAAAAAGGACATTGAGGTCCTTGAGCAAGTGCAGAGAAGGGCAACCAGGCTGGGGAAGGGGCTGGAGGGCAAATCCTATGAGGAACGGCTGAGGGAGCTGGGGGTGTTGAGCCTGGAGAAGAGGAGGCTGAAGGGAGACCTTATCACCACCTACAAATACCTGAAGGGAGGTTGTAGAGAGGTGGGTGATGGTCTCTTCAGCCAGTTGACAGAAGATAGAACAAGGGGCAATGGCATGAAGCTGTGCCAGGGCAGGTTTAGATTGGATATTAGAAAAAAATCTTTTACTGAAAGAGTTGTCAGGGCCTGGAACAGGCTGCCCAGGGAGGGGGTTGAGTCACCTTCCCTGGATGCATTTAAAAAAAAGGGTAGATGAGGTGCTCAGGGAGCTGGTTTAGCTCAGGATGGGTATGGTTGGACTTGATGATCTTCAAAGGTCTCTTCCAACCTTGTGATTCTGTAATGCACAGTGTTAGGGATGCAGGGGTGTGAAGATGGAACAAGTAAGAAGACAAGCAGCCCCGGGGCACATTAAGGGTAGGAAGAGGAAACCAAGGCATGCCCCAGCAGGGATGCCAGCTGGCAGTGCTCTGGAGACAGGAAAGCTCAGGGGAGGAGGGCAGGTGCTGCCCCTCTGCGTGGTGGCAGGATGAAGAGCGGGTTGCTGGAGCCCAAAGACCTGAGGCTGTTGTCAGCATTGGCACCAGGTCCTTGGGACAAGAGCCCAGAGCTGTGCACAGGCAGAGCTGGCAGGCACAGGGCTGTGGGAGGCTGCTCCTTCCAACCCTCAAGGACAGGGCTCCCGGCACCCCACGTGCCACACCTGAAGTCCTCTTACCAAGCTCCTTCCACCAGGTCTCTTCTTGCCCTCTCCCCTTCCTGGAAAGCTGTTTCAGACCTTTCTTTGCTGTGGTGGTTAGAAATGGCCTAATTTCTAGCCCACACACTCACGGCTGGTTTACCCTCCTCTTGCGTCAGCATTGTCTGTTAGCCTGTGCAGCTCTTCTCCCCTCCTTTGTTTATGTAAGTATTTATATACATATCACAGCAGCAATTAGAGCCCTGCTCAGACTTCACTTCGCAGGCTAAACAAGCACCACTTACAATGTCTGCTCTTACACAGCAGATCCCTTCCCCAGGGACTCGGAGGGACTGGCAGGCTCCAGAGGGGCTCTGCTCACAGGCTGGATTCACACTTGGGGACACAAAATAACACACTTCTGAAGGAGTCCTGTGCATGGCTTGTGCCTTTCCAGGCTCGGGAACCCTTGCCACCCAGAGCGCATTGCAGGGACACCGCAGCTCCCGCCCCAGCAGCAGTCCCACGGATGCCAACCGTCTGCTCGGGAGCACTGGAAACCAAACAGGGATAGAAGCAGCTGACACCCCAGCAGCAACAGCAACAGTCCTTCCAGAATCCAGGGAGATCTTACAGGTCTCAGCATGGGAGAAGAGCAGGACTGCACATATCTTCCTGTGCAGGGGCTGTTGGCCACCCAGGCATCACGGGCAAAGGCACCTGAGAGGGTTAACCAGCACCCAGCCACACTGTTTCCTCAAAACCTCCACGCACCCATCTACTACAGCCAAAACCTCCACGCACCCATCCACTACAGCAAGCAATGCAGCAGCCTGCCTGGGACCAGCAGTTTCCCCTGGCTGAGTCAGGGTTAAATTCCTCACCTTCCCAGCAGCGCCTGCTTTCCCAGGCACAGCCCTTAGGGTGCTCTACCTCCAGCTTCACCTCTCCACTCCCATGCCCAGTGACTCTGAGTCCCAAAAGGCCTGGGCCCTTTAAGGAGCAGGGTCTCCAGAGACACATCAGCATGGGAGCATCTGGCTCATCGTTTCCCCAGGGGCACGGCAAGGGCTGGTGCTTTGGGCACCGTACCGGAGGCTGCAGGCAAAGCTCCCCAGCACGAGTGCTGCTTTCCCAGGAGAGGTGGCAGGGACCGACAGCTAGTGCAGCTCCGACTCACTGGGGACCAGGTACTTGGGTAGCACTGGTGTGTGGGAGAAGCTCACACCCCCCCCAGCTCTCCCCCTTGGCCAGGCGCTGCCCAGGCACAAGCAGCACCAGGTCCCGGAGCTCCAGGGCTCCTCGCGCCGCCTGAGGGTTGTGGGTGAACACAGCAGTGTCACGAGTGGGGCCAAAGGGAGATCCAGCATCCTGCTGGTGTGTCACTGCCAGGGTGGGTGTGGAGAGTAGCACACAGCACTGTCACTACTGGGGTCACTGGGAACAGCCCCATGTGCTGGGACGGCCACAGCCGCAGCAGGACCAGCTGCTGGGGTACCACCTCTGCCACGCTGCTGGTGAAAGGACCGAGTAGGACAGACTCCACCTGACTGAGCTCAGATCAGCACCAGGCAGGGCAGCACATCCACCCACCGCACCAGCTCTGCCCCTGCCCTGCCAGACCCAGCAGCAAAGCCCTGGGCAGTGCTTGCCCTCACAGAGACCGCACGTGACGCCTCCTCCAGCAGCTCCCACAGCACCCCGCTCCTGCCGCAGCACCAAGCCTGGTCCCGGCTCCGCATGCTGGTGCTGTGCAAGCTCCTGCTCACCCCCAAGTCTGCCCAGGATCAGGGAGCCCTGGGTCATGTTTAACAGTCTTGCCCGCAGCCCCCAGCCCTCCCGTGCCGCTGCAGGGAGTCGAGCCCTCACCTCAAAGGACCGGGGAGCCTCCGCTTTTGCCTGGCTGGCGATGCCCATGGGACAGAGTCGTCCTCTCACACAGGCCCGACGTTACTGATTTACCAGGGGAGGCTGTGACTGCAGCTGGAGCGCGCGCAGGGTCGATGGCTGCAGCCACTCTGGAAGGCACAGTGGCCTCTGCGGGGGGGGACAGGGAGCGGGGAGGGACCGTGCTGCTCTGTTCCCACCGTGGGGCCTGAGCTCAGCGCCCTGCACAGCATGTCGGGAGTTTGGGGCTCCCACAAGCCACCTTCCCACCCAGCCAGGATGTGTCCTTGGTATCCAGCCAGCTCTGCACCCTGGGATGCCAGGCAGGGCCCTGCCCTGAGCTGGGGCTCCACGGTGCTGGGGCTGCACTCGTTGTTTATCTGGGCACGAGCAGGTGGGTCGGCCCTGCTGTTTGCCATGGCTCCGTCCCAGCCCCACGTGACGAGCAGCACAAAGCAATCTGCACCAGCTCCACCTCGTCCTTTGCCACCACTGCCCTGTGCAGGCAGGCAGGGGCAGGATCAGGGCTCTACTTGCTGCGGCCCCCGACAGAGTGTGAGGACGCACGGAGCTGATGAGGAGAGGGAACAGCGCTCATCGATCAGCCTGTGCGTGCCCACAGCGTCCTACAGCGCCTGGCAGGCAATTCTCCTGCCAATTGATTTTCCTTCTCCCCGTTTGCCAGGGTTAGTGGGTCACTGGGCATGTGTGGATCATTAAAGGGCGAGCCCCACAATGCACCCCTCTTGGTCACAGCTTGGGGTGACAGCCAAGCAGTGCTGATCCCACTGCCCATCACTGGGATCAGGAGCAACATCCTACGGCCACACAGTGCAGGCCCAGGAAGACCTGGGCTCATCTGTGTCTCTGAGTGCCCCTCAGAGAGGTTGGGGCACCCCAGAACCCCTGCAGCAGCTGCATGGCTGCTAGTGCATGGCTGCTGGTGGTTTGTGGGGGATCCTGTTTGCAGAGGTCATGGGCAATAGTCTTTGGTTACAGGGGGTGGCAAGAGTTGTCCTTAACAGCTGCCTCACAGCCCTGCAGCCCCTCACTGCCTGTCTGTGTCTGCTGCAGAAGAGGAACCCAGTGCTGGGCCACCACCAAAACCATAGGACCCACGTCCCCCCCAGCCTGGCCCCAGGGCAGCCCCACTCAGCCAAGGCAGAGGCTTTCTGCTCACTCCTGCCACTGTCCCAGCCAGAGCCGACTCCTCAGCTCAGCAGGACAGACAGCAGTAATCCCTGGCCCAAAACACGTATGCTTCCCAGAGGTCACAGCCCCACACAGGCTCCTGGCTGCCCATCTCCACAGGTTGTGCATCGCCAGCTCCAGGACATGGCCACCCTGCCTACCCCATCACTCCGTGGGGGTGCAGGACCCTCCATGGGGGAAGGAGCCAGACCCCTCAGGGTGGCCTGATGAGCCACAGAGCCCGTGCCAGCCTGCGCAGAGCGGAGCAGGAGCTGACAGCCCCGGCCAGGACCCCCCGTCCCCATGGCAGCGGAGCAGCCACTGGTCCCAGCCAGGAGGAAGAAGCACAGGCCAGCACACCCTCTCTCTGCCCCTGCAGTCTCCTGCTACACAGTGCCAGGCAGTGGCCACGCAGCCCTGAGCGTGGCTTGGGGCAGCACAGCCACTGCCAGGCTCAGCCCTGCCACAGCCTGGCCACAGGCTCCTTCCCCTGGGCAAGCTGGGCAGGTGGGGCAGGGGTCTGGTGGGCAGGACAGCAGGGGCACACTGAGGCTGCACCACACCGGCAGCAGCGCTGGGACAGTGGTTTGGTTCTTGCCCCCATCCCTGCCCACTCGCTCCCAGCCCTGGAGCACACACGGGGATACACAGGCAGCCCACGCTGCCAGCTGGCCACGGGAGCCGGGCCAGGCTAAAGCCTGCTTTGTCCTGATGGCTTTGTGCACAGCTCTAGCTCTTCCTGTAAAGCAGAAGTGGTGATGAACAACAAGCAGGGCTGAGGGGCTGTGGTGCAAGGTCTGTACCCCTGCCCTATCTGACTGCTCACACAGCCCTGGCCATACTCGTGGCCACTTAAATACAGGTGTCTGTCATACACCCACCTCCCCGGGGATGCTGCTTGTACTCTGCTTCCCCACCCTCTCTGCACCAGCCAGCTCCTGGACTGGCACAGGAACAGCTAACTCTCAGGCAGTTTGGGGTTTGTAGCATCCCAGCCCCATTCCTTGCTCTCTGCAGCCTGGATTGCCCCCAGGGAGAACATCTCTGCACGGGGCTCCAGCTCCAGCAGCAGCGGCAAGATGCGAACGGCTGCCCCTCTATGGGGACACTGCCCACTCCAGTACAAATCCAGAGTGGAGAACCCCTTCCCAGACACCCCTCCTTCCTTCCCTGGCTAACCCACGCCTCAGCTCTCCCCAAGCTCTTCTCCATCCCGTTGCTTCCTGCCCCACAGCCCCCTCCTATGCCTGTCGCAGTTCCTCGTGAAGCATCAGTGACCACGGTCCTTCCTGCTGGGATGCCCTCACCCTGCCCTGTGTGGGACCCACACAGCACCCCAGCCTGTCCCTCAGGGGGCACCTGGCTGAAGGGGAGAACAGAGCCCAGGGAAAGGCAGATGTGGCCAAAGACTGAAACTTGCGGGACTGGGAGCCACAGGCTCCGTGTGCCATGAAGGCACCTCACAGGAGCCATCACGGCTAATGCAGGGCTCCAGGGATGTGGTGACAGGAGGGATCCAGGGATGTGGGTGTGGAGGAGCCCCTCACCAGGCAGGGCCTGTCCCAAACCCAGCCCAAGAGGGGTGTCTGCAAACCCCAGGTCCTTCCCCACCGGGCACGGAGACTCAGGCATGGGCAGTCTGTGGGGGTCCAGCCCCAGACCCTGGAGGTCTGCAGAGCCCAGCAGAGCCCAGAGGCAGCTCAGCACCCAGAGCTGCCCCAGCAGCCTCTCCCACCCTGGGAAGGTGTCTCCAGGGGGTGGCAGCAACGAGAACAGCCTCACCAGGAGGCACCTGGGATCTTGGGGGCTCCGCACCCTCCCCCCGCAGTAACTCTGAGCACAAGCGGTGCGTAGCCATAGGAACACCAGTTAGCACAGTCACTGTGGCAACCACAGCTACACGCTCCACAGAGCACGTGCAGGGCCCTGTGCACCCCCGGTCGGGGTCCCCGGATCCTGCACCACTGTTATTGCCGGCCCAGGCTGCAGGTCACGCCGCTGTGGGGACAGGGAAAGCCCCCTGCTCCCTGGCAGCACCATCCACAGTGCCATCAGAGCAGCTAGAAATCACCAGAACAGGGAGCCAGACCCTTCCAGAGTCCCCTGCACCAGCCTGGCCACAGACACCTCTGCCCCAGAGTGTGCTTGGGATGGACTGGCATCTCCTCCTGTCCCCCAGGTGATGTGGAGCCAGAGCAGAAGGACCGATTTCCCCTGCCAGACCCCAGCCCATCAGTGCAGAAGAGCATGCCCCAGTGAGACAGGCAGGAGGAACAAGACCCTGGAGCCTGCCTTACCACATCTGCCCCCCATCTCCCCACACCACTGCTGGGCACAACAGCAGGTAGGCACAGCCCAGGAAGGTGGCACAGCCCAAGGACAATAAATCCAAGCACTGGGTTCCCACACCTCCCAAGCTCATCTCGGTGAACACCCCTGTGTCCCTGCCCAGGGTGCAGCAGGCACAGACCCACAGCAGCACAGCCAGGGAGAGTCAGTCCCCCCACACGTGGGCGATGCCATGGCCCAGCCTGACCAGCACAGACGTGGGGTGCTCAGCCGGCAGCACTGCCCTGTACCTGCTGCAGTCCTGCACCATTCCTGCACCCTCCTGGCTCCAGCTTAGGGGGAGTACAACACAGTGAGAAGCAAAGAACCTCAGGAATTAACACAATCCATGAAGCAACCTGGACGGCCATCATCATCATCATCACCACCAAAGTCCCATCACCATCCCCTCGCCCATCCTCACCTCTGATGGCTTTGGCCCTGCCCCAGCAGGGTCCCTGCACCACCCCAGCACCCCAGCCTTGCACATGCCCTGGCCTCCCTGCCAAAGCTCCAGGCAGCAGCAGTTGGGACACAGTGTCCAGGGCTGCCAGCGCTGACCCTGTGCCTGGGACCCTACGTGTATAGAGTATTTCTGACCTGTTCCCAGGGACTCGGTGCTGCCCGGGCGCAGACACTATCCAGAGCTGGTGTCGGGGTGGCTGCCACCCCAGAAAAACATCCTGCTGCTGCTGGAGCACCCACTGATCAGGCTTCCCCAGCACGCTGCTCAGCTTCTCCTGCTTATCCCTAATAGGATAACGCTGTGTCCATCTGGTTGTCTGAGGCACTAATCGCCTCCCCAGCATCCCTCCCCTCCCTGCACCCCGGGGTCCGGCCTCCAGCCCCAGCCCAGCCCACAGAGGCAGCACAGGGTGCTCAGGGCAGAGCTGCCACCCTGGCAGGAGTCGGGGAAGAGGCTCCAGGCAGCAGCCGGCCCAGCAGCAGAGACAGAGCGGGACAGGGCTGGGACGGGCTCCTGACTCAACAGCCTCCCACAGACATGAGCAGCCTCCCCCTGTCCCACTTGGGCTCCTGCTGCAGCAGGGCAGGACGGTCCTTCTCCTTCAGGGCCAGCCACAGAGCCCTGCAACAGGGATTGCCTTTGCCAAACCCAACTCCACGGGGCTCCACTCCCACCAGGGACTGCGGAGCGAGCACGGGCTCAGACCACTGTGGTCTGTGGAGGGATCCACAGCAGCCGTTCAGAAATGATGCTGCCACAGCCATCCGATTTGGGCTCAGCGAGTTACGGGTGTGCTCTGGGACCGGGCAGGGCTGGAACACACAAGCCAGCAGAGGAGCAGCTTGGATAACTGCCCACATCTGGGTACAAACACAGCTCAGCCCCAACACACGCATTCCAAGACGGCACCTGCCCTGCTCCAGCAGCCAGAGCTCTGACAACAGGCACAGCCCCGCAGAGAAGCCCCCCTCGCAGTGCTGCAGCCCCCAGCCCCAACCAGCCTGGCACAGCACCGCACGGCACAGCGACTCCCCTGCACGGCAGCACGCAGCGCAGCCCACACAGCGCAGCCCACGCAGCCAGCCAGCCCCTGCACGGGAACACGCAGCGCAGCCCACGCAGCGCGGCCCACGCAGCCCAGCCGGCCCCCCACGGGCGGTGGGACTGCCCAGAGGACTCACAGGGCGAAGGGGCAGCGTGTTTGGGGGTCCTGGAATGGAGCTGCAGGCTCTGGAAAGAGCCCGCTGGAGCCCAACAAGCACCCACTGTTCTCGTGTGTTCGCAGGTTGTTTCCTTTGTTCCAGCCCCCGGTTTCCAAGCCGTCACCCTGAAGCCTGACACACACACTGCCTGCTGCACGCTGCAGCTCAGCCTGCCTGGAGCACAGGGAGAAGGGGCTGGGTGGCACCGGGACCTCCTAAGCCCCAGCACCAAAGCGCTGTCCTCATGGTGTGCATGTGCATGTCGGGTCCTTTGCTCCTCAGCTCATCCCCTGCCCTGGGGTGGGACATGGAAAACGTCTGCAGCAAACGGGGTTCACAGACAGAGGATGGGGCAGGAGCTGCAGTCCTGCTCCCCTGTGAGCACCAGCACTGGTGGGAACACATCCCTGGGGACACGCTCCAGGTCTGCATCCCGGGAGTGGGAACAGCGACAGCCAGACCCTTCACTGGCAGGAACCAGCTGGTGCTGTGCTAGGTTGGGGCTGGGGTCCTTGCTGGGCACCAAGAAGTCCCCATGGAGAGGGAAGAGAGAGCTGTTCAGAGGAGCACACCGAGGCCAAGGCAGCACAGGACTTGGGGCAGGAGCCTGGGCCTATGACCAAGCAGAGAACACAAGGCAGGCAGAGGACACACAGGCAGATGTTTGTCCTTCGCTGCCTCCACTGGACATCCCTCCCATCCTCTGCCGTGTCTCACAGCTCAGACTGCTGCTTCCCCAGCTGTGGGCAACAGCTTCCCCACTCCCCTCGCTCACATTGTCCCCCATGCTCCCCTGTCCCCAGTGCCCTCCCTCCACGCCAGGCTCTGGCTCTATGACAGTCACAGCATCCCTCCCCTGCCCACATCTATTCGTGTCCCAGGGGGAAGCATGTGCCATCCTGCCTTTACCCTGGCATCCTGGGTCAGGGCACTCACCGTTGCCTCCTTCCCTTTCTGGGGGACAAGCTCTGGCACCTGCCAGCAATGGTGCTGCAGGTTCCCTGTGCGCAAACGGAGCCGGCTGGCAGCACACCATGGCTCTGTGACTCCCCTTGTGCCAGTCTGACAGCGGCCACAGAGGCAGCACCAGAGGCCTAAATGATCCAGCACGGCCAAAGAAAATGAGAAAGGGCCCTTTGGAACAGGCTGCACACTCACAGAGTCACAGAATCACCAGGTTGGAAAAGACCTTGAAGATCAAGTCCAACCATCCCTGTCCTGTGCTGCCCCAGCTCCCTGAGCACCTCATCTCCCCTCTGTTCAACACCCCCAGGGCTGGGGACTCAGCCCCCTCCCTGGGCAGCCTGTGCCACAGCCCCACAGCTCTGCCAGGGAAGAACTTTGCCCTCCCAGCTGAGCTGACCCTGCCCTGGGGCAGCTTGAGCCCATTGCCCCTCGGCCCAGCTCCTGGCCCCTGGCTGCAGAGACCATCGCCCACCTCTCTGCACCCTCCTGCCAGGGCAGGGCAGGGCAGGGCAGGGCAGGGCAGGGGGGAGAAGGGCTCCCCTCAGCCTCCTCTTGCCCAGGCTCAGCACCCCCAGCTCCCTCAGCCGCTCCTGGGAAGCTTTGCTGCTCTCCAGCCCCTTCCCCAGCCTGGTTGCCCTTCTCTGCACTCGCTCCAGGACCCCCATGTCCTTCTGGTGCTGAGGAGCCCAGAACTGGACCCAGCACTCCAGCTGCAGCCTCCCCAGTGCCCAGCCCAGGGGCACAATCCCCTCCCCAGCCCTACTGGCCACGCTGGCTCTGACATAAGCCAGGATGCCCTTGGCCTTCCTGGCTGCTCATACCCAGCTCCCCTTGAGACCCTGGTCTGAGGAGCAGCCTGCATGCAGTACCCAGTCTGTGAGCACAGCTCTGGGGTGACATGCTCACCAGTCCACACCAGCACCAGGCAGGATGGTGCTTGCAAAGGGTCCAGTGTGCTCAGGCTGTGCAGGAAACAGACCCACTGCGCGAGGCAGCATCTGAGCGGGCAGGTCTGGAAGAAGCACCCATCCCAATGTGATGTCCAGGAACCCTCCTGTCCTCTGAGACCTTGTCCCAGAGAGAGATGCAGCATCCCAGTGGGATGGGCCGGAGGGATCTTGTCAGACACCCTGGATGGGCCCCAGCAGACCTGTGTCCCCCAGACCTTTCCTCTTGATGCCTCCCCAAAGCACACTGTGTGGTAAGGACCTACAGCCTGACTCATAACCACTGCTGCATTGCCTGCAGCCTCCAGCATGGGCCCTGCCATCCTCCACCAGCCACCACAAGCCCTCAGCTCTCCACACAGCTGCCCCCGAGCTGGGTCCCTTTCCCTGTCCCCCTGCCCCAGACAGGCCATCCCCCCCACCCTGGGACAAGGCTGCAGGGCCCCCTCACCAGCCTGTGCCCGCTCCTCACCACCTCCTGGGGCATTCCTGGAGGAAGAAAGGGAAGGATAGAACAGCACTTACCTGAAATGACTGTCACTGGCACGGGGTCACAGCACTCCCTCTTCATCAACCTGTGGACAACAGACAGGAAGGACAGGATCAGTGCAGCCCACCACAGCACGGCCCCCAGGCACGCTGCACCCATGCAGATAGCAGGTTCAGCCTCAGGACAGCTTGGAGCCTGCGGGGCTGGGAAGGAGCATCCCAGGGGAGACCTCCTGCACAACACCAGGGAGAGGGCAAGGTCACCTACAGCATGCACCAACACCCGCTGCAGCACAGCGTCCCCAGCCCCCTGCACAAGCACTGTGCCCCGAGCCCTCCTGTCCATGCAAGCCCACCCTCACCCCATGGACAGGCAGGGCTGGTGCCCCTGAGGAGACCCCCAGGGGGCTGCCAGCTCCCTGCCTCCACCGGTCCTGCGGCACAGTTTGGCAAGACCACATGTGAGCACAGTGCAGCTTCCCAAGGGAACAGCCCACTGAGCACCGGAGAAGGCAGATGCAGCTGCTGTGGGTCGGCGGGGGTCCTCAAACACCTCTCCCACCCAGGCTGGTGGGGGTCCTCAAGCACCTCTCCCACCCGGATCGGTGGGGGTCCTCAAACACCTCTCCCACCCGGGTCGGTGGGAGTCCTCATGCACCCCTCCCACCCTGGCTCACCTGCTCCCAGGCAGAGCCCTGGATGGGACACAGCCTGAGAGCCGAGGGAGCCTGGAGCTGAAGTCTCATCAGTGCCAAAGGGTCGGTTCCTCCATGGGGTTGACCCTCTTGCTCAGGACAAGGGACTGGAGACCAGGGCCCAGCTGAGCCCCCCTCCAGCAGACAGGGCAGCAAGGACCCCCAGGCTAAATTCAGGAACAGCTCTGGGCGGGCAGGCAGGAGAAGCGTATCCCTCATGTCCCTGCTCTCCTGCGTGCTGGAAACGTGTGTGCTCTCCCTCCTCGTTTGGCATTGAAGATCCTTTCTGGGTGAGTGGCTGAGATGGCTGCTCTGGTGTAGGAAATTAAAAATGTATGACTGGGGATTTGAGGGAGCAGGGCTGCGGTGCTGCAGCTGGTGTCAGCCAGCACAAGGTGCTGCAGGGGGAAGGGGCCGAGCCGGGCAGCCCGTTCTGCACAGCGCTGGTGGTTTGTCACAGGGGCAGCTGGGTGCCACCGGGCTTTAAACGTGTCATAGGATATACTCCAGTGAGGAACAGAGCCCAGGCACTGCGATGCACCTGGAAAACGCAGCAGCTCGTGTGTGCCTCTGTAAAATGACGCTGGCCAGGTCCCAGCGGGGCCGTAGCACGATGCTCCGGACACAGCTGCTGCTGGCCCGGGGACTCCTCTCTGAGGAAAGCTCACAGGACACTTGTGTCAGGAGGAGAGAGGAAACCGACCATGGCTGTTTATGTAGGGCCTAAACAAATAGCACAGGGCACCTGTGTGTGTCTCCTGCTTGGACATTCAGTGGCTGCAGATAACGGAGTTTCTCTCCTGTGCCTCGGCACTGGGAATGCCTGAGCAGGGCAGGTGGTGGGGCAGGGCACTGCTGCACCCACGGGGACCCCAGACCACAATGAGAACAGCCTTGCAGGGCTCAGAGGTGACAGGGTGGCACAGGCTGGGACATGTACACAGCTCCCTCCCACTCACATGCCATCTGAAACCCCTCGCAACAGCACAGGCACAGTCCAAAGCCAGGTGAGGGCACCGACCAGCCCCAGCCCTCCCACCCCACCACTGCTGGCAGTGCCAGGAGGTTTGGACAAGGGGGTGGGTTATGGGGGGCCACAGAGCAGGAACTGCCCGTCCACCCATAGCACCTGCAGCAGCTCATGCTCCCAGCTCATCCAGCAGCCCCAGCCCAGGGACAGCTTTGGGGTAGAGGTGAGCAACATGGGTGGTAAACCCAAGCCCAAACACCCTGTCATGCCCAGTGCCCTGCCCCACACCCTCTGCCCCCCGCGTGGGCATCAGACAGACAGCTAACCAAACCACACACAGAAGCCTTCCTCAGACACTCACCCAAGCACCAGGTCAGGACTGGCACGGCTGAGGCACAACCCCGGGAAGCCAAGCCACAGGCCCCTGTCACACCATGTCCCAACTCAGCCAGGCACCAGCCACACTTTACTGCTGTCATCCTGGGTACAGGAGGGCTGGGGCAGTGCAGGCAGCACCGGGAATGGAACAGGCAGCAGAGCACAGGGGGAATGGGTGCCGGCACAGCCATCATCCTGGGCACAGCCCCAAGTGTCTCAGGGGCTCCCCAGGAAAATGCAAACCCAAGGGGACTCAGGAACAGGAGTCAGGAATAACCAGTGGGCAAGAAAAACTGTCATGAGAGAAAGGAAGGAGCAGAGATTGCTGCCTCAGGAGGAGGCAGATGAGAAGGGACACGGATAAAAAGCTGTTAACATCCTGAACAGGCTGCAGAAGGGAGACAACGTTTCTGCTCTGTTCATCTCCCAGCACGAGGGCAGTGGGAATGTCGTGGGATCCCACACTGTGGGAAGGAAACACTTCTCCACATCGCCCGTCAGTGGCTCTGCTACAGGAAGCCCTCGGGGCCCAGAAGGATGCAAGTTCCTGGATGGACCTGGAGGTTTCTGTGGGTGGATTCCAGCAGCAGCTACCCAGTAAGGCTGTGAACCCAGTGAGGCTGTGAACCCAATGAGGCCAGGAGCCCCACCGTGGGCCCCGCCGCAGCCAGATGACAGCCCCAGGATCCCCCCAAAGTGCAGGCAGCTGGTCCCCAGCACCCTGGGGCAGTGCTAGAGGTGGGCCAGAGCAGCAGGATGGTCCCAGAGGGTGGCTCTGAGCTGCAGAGGGGCTCCCAGCACCAGCCTGGTGCGGTCTCCAGCAGGATGGGTCTTCCTCTTGACTCTTGGCCATGCCATCTCCATCCCATCCTGAGATCCAGAGCAGCCCGAGGCAGCACAGCAACCTCCTGGGCTTCCCCTGAGCCAGGCCTTCTGAGCACCATCTCTTCTGTTGTCAGGCCATGAGGGCCTGGTGGAATGTGATCATGGGAATATGCTGCATCCAGGACCATCACAGGTACTTATCCGAACAGGAAAGCAGCTCAGGAGATGAATTAAATGCTCTTAATATGAGCATCTTCTCCCAACCCTGATAACAGGCAAAGGAGATTTATGAGTTTATTATTGGACCTGATAAATTAAACTCTTCATAGGAGAATAAATTATGCAGATGATCTGCGATGTATTTAGACTGCAGCTTGCACGCCGCTGGGATCTCAGCCCTCACGGTCCCTGAGGATCCTGCTGTCTGCGGAGCCAGAGGGGCCTTGTTCAGACTAGCAGGGAGGGCTCCAGGGAGGCCATTCCTCCTCTTCCTCATGAATGGCAATTCTGCCTCTCACTTGTCGGATTCTTTTATCACAGATGCCTGGATCTGCTCTGTGCATTCAGCTTCTTCTCTTTCTGGGATAAGAGCAATGGCTGTGGACAGACAGCACCCAGCAGCTGGTTCCCAGCCCAACCAACACGACGTGGTCAGAGGCGACAAGTCAGCGGAAGGAAAATTGTCCCCAGGACAGAGCTGGGAGCTGGGAAGCATCTGGAGACTCCGGTCCTGGGGGGCTGTGGGAATGCCTGTCTGCACAGAGGTGTCCGCAGGGTTACGGCTGGCAGATGGGACACACAAATGGCTGCAGTCAGGGCTCTTCGGAGGGGATGGACCCACTTCTGCCTCCTGAGGCCTCCCGGGGTCCTGACTGCGCAAAGGGGCAATGCCACCAGGTCGAGCCCCCCAACACCGTTACGGAATCCGCTCCAGCTGCTCCAGACAAAGCAGACACAGCTGTCCCTGGCAGTAAGACCACCACAAACCTGGGCTGAGGGCTGTGGTGCAGACACCACTGCACATCTCTGGGCGAGACCAGCACAACCACTACTCCAGCTGCTCCACAGCCAAACTGCCACCGCGGCACAGCACTGCTGGGCACAGCTGGGCCAGGCATGGCACAGCTGCTGCATGTGGCTCCCATGGGCTTGTGGACCCAGGCTGGAGGTGAGTAGACTGTCAGGGCAAGCTCTAGTATGGCCATCACGTCCCAGCAGGCTCCCACCACGGCTCCAGGGATTGATGACACAGTGGAGGAAGAGGAGACATCAAGGAAGGGATCCAGCTTACAGCCCTCGAGCTCCAGCATGGGATGCCCTGTATCCCCACGCGCACTGGGAGCTGTAGTCCCTTTCTGCCACAGCCAGGAAACATGACATCATGCTGTAAGGACATGGCTGAGCCTCCACGGAGCCTCCTCCGGACAGGGGCAGGGGCAGGTCCCCCAGGGAAGCCCTGCCTGTGGCTTCCGGCCGTGCTGAACAATAGCATCCAGGGCTGAGCACTTGCGTGGCCGCTGCACTTCCTGCCATTCTTTGTGCTCCCCTGAGGATGTCTATAAAAAGCAGAAGAATCCAGACCTGGAAGTCTAAACCACTCCTTAAGTGAGCCAGGAATGCCAGCCTTCCCTCAGGGAGCGAGCCCCGCAGTGCTGCAAGGGGAGAGCAGCTGTGGGGAGGTGGGACACAGCCCAGGACCCATCTGTTCTGTCCCGGGGAGAAGCGCAGGCCTGAACCAAACAGCACCCTGGGTTCCTTGGTGCAAACAAGGCCAAGCTGATCACCACCCCCACCCTGCCCACCGAGGTCCCTCCACTGTTCTGGCGCTTGCCAGGTTAGCCCCCTTAGCACAAAAGAGTGCTCCAAAGAACCAGCTCCTTCCAAATGAGCAGCCCCTCACAGCAGGGGCTGGGCCTCAGCAAAGCCACCCAGCCCCACAGCCAAGGGCCTGTGGCACATGGAGGCTGCAGGAGCCTGTGCACATCCCACACAGGACCCAGTGCTGAGCTCAGCTCTGCTTGGGGACGGTCTCACTGCGGTACAAAGCTGGTGCTGATGGTCTCCCCTGCACTGTCCCAGGCTCTGCACAGCACCGCTCCCCCCTGAAGTCACCCCTGCCGAGCCCATACAACATCCAGAATCACAAACTCCAGAGCTGCTGTCAGTGAGGGGAGAACGTGCTACTGGCAGAGAAGATCTCTCAATATTTAATGATGGAAGAGTCTCCTGGTCGACCTGCTTCTCAGATTACCAAAGTGCCCATCCGCTCTGCGCCCGGTACCCAGCCAGGCAGCCTGTGTGCCAGCAGTGGCACTGACACCCCATCCCCTCAAAGTTAGGCTGATCCTTGAGAGACTTCCACAAAAGCTGGTGCTGCCTCCCCTTCCCACGCTGCCAACAGGAGCCAAGACATTCATGAACCAGAGCTTTTGCCTGTTGTCACAGTTACAGCAGCTCAGCTGCATTTAGGAGTGGGATGGCAATTTACTCTTTGTACTCATTTTAGCTGCACGGCCTCCCCCTGCTCCAGGTCTGCCATGGCAGAGGGGATCCTGCCCTACAAGGCTGCACCCTGGAGATCCTGCTCCTTATGTCCCTGGTGCCCAGGGCAGAGCAGGGACACCGGATCCCAGCTCCCAGGCCAGCAGCCAGCGCCAGGCCAGGGAAGGAGGCAGAGCACAGTGGAAAGGGACCTGTTCCCCCATTCCCTGCCCCGTGGCTCCCTCAGCATGTTCCAGCTCCCCTAGCAGCCCTCCCTCACCTCCTGCCCAGAGAGCAGGCAGGAGCCAGTAGCACTGCTGGGCAGCTGGGCCTCCCGACATGCCCGCCCTGCTGTGGCCCAGCCCCGGAATGCTCCTTGGTCCCGAAGGCAGCTGCCAGGAGCAGCTCCACTCCCACGTCCCCAGCACACTCATGCCCTTGCCTTGGCTCCCAGGGGAGAGCTCAGCCCGACCCCAAACTCCCTGACCAGCGCCCGGCCCAGCCCTGCACAGCCCCACTGCACCCCCGCGGCCTGTGCTGCGCTCGGGGCAGGCCCAGCTCGCCTTGCCCCACACTCCGCTCCTCACCGCTTGCACACCCCTGTCTCGCAGTGTGCACTCACACAGCCCTGTGTGGAGGCAGTAGTAAGAATTCTGAGCTGGTGGAAAGCTCAACAGAATCTGCCGTAGCGCTGCCTGTGTGTCGGCATCTCCAGAACACAGCCGTGGCTGAAGTACAAAACACAACCACCACAGACATGCATTATTCATAGCATAATACTAACAATATTAAGGATACTTAGGTGTTGTATGAATATTTAGGTGTTACCTGCTGTACAAAAGGAGAAAATAAAAAAGAACCTTGCAATATTCTTCCTCTTCCCCTCATCCCCTGCTGCCATGTGCCTGGCAAGTCTGGCACAGCCAGCAAGATCTCCAGAGAGCCACTGTGCCGGAGCAAAACGCACAGGAACTCTGTAACGTGTGGAAGTGTTAGTTTAAAAAGGAATTACAGCAACTTGTTACATGACCAGCACCTCACTAGTGAGGCAGAATGACAACTAAACTTCTTAGTGAAGTTTATAAAGTGCTGGTGGGAAAAGGCCCCACCGTGGTGCAGGCCGGAGCCATCGCTGCCCCACACTCGCCCCAGGCCAGCCGAGCCCCAGGCTGCATTGCCCACGGGCAGGCAATCCTCATGCTGCCCTAGTCCAATGCCCCAAGGCCTCCAGCTCCCACTCACACCCTTGGAGCCCGGGGTCTGGTGGCACATTACCACCTACAAGGTCACACCATCCCTCAGCCAGCCCAACACACGCCGACCAAGAGCAATCGCACACCCTGGGCACAGGCAGCCTCCCTGTGAGCTAGACGAGGAGGAGACCAGAGCCCTGCAGTGGTTGCTGCCCGAGTCCTCAGCTCCTCTCCTCATAACCCAAGGCCCTGGCACAAACACACGCAGCTAAAAGGATGTCTTGCACACTAAGGCAGACAGAGATTTTCCCATCATGCTTTGCTGTAGGCACAGGTGCAAAGCCAGCCTCACGCCTGACTGTTTCTCACAGATGCCCCACAGATGTAACCCTTACATCACTGCAGGCTGTGAAGATCGCTGTCTGTAGATGTCAAGACAAGATACAGCAGGCACTGTTCCTTTCTAAATCCTATTTGCTCAGATCCATTGCTGTCTTGATACTAGCCTCCTGATTGACACGAGCACCCACAGGCATGCTCGGGCACCACTACCTACACGGTCAAACCCTGCTCTGGAGTTTCCTTGACCCAGTTTGGAAGAGTATGAGAGCATTAGACTCTCACTTTTCTAGCAGTTCCTAAAACCAGGAATAGGCAAAACTGCAAGCGGAGGCCCAGGCATAAGAACACAGGCACACAAATCCCTCACACAGGACTGTCCAGCACACCCCAAGCCCACAGAACAGTTCATTACCCACAACTGCCTAGTGTGGAAATGACTTGCACACAAATTGTGCTCACACACAGACAGGAGAGCACACAGGAAAACGGTGTGTTGAGCATCACGCATGGGCACATGCAAAGCCCTCGGGTAGAGACACCCAATTATGCACAAGGATCACAAACCAGTGTGTTACAAAAGCAATGGGATGTGCTACAGAAGCAATGCCATGCCTCCATGAGTGATCCCCATGCCTGCCTAAATGCACCACAGATGTCACGGTCCCCATGCTGGGATACACGCTCTGCCCGTTGTGCTCACTGCCGGAAAGCAGGGCTCCTGCTCCCCAGCACATCCACCCATCCACACACCACAGCCCCTGCTTCCCAGCATGGATGTGTCATTGCAAACCACAGCATCTGTCCCCAAGCACATTTGGCTCACTGCAAGTCCCAGCCCTTATCCCCCAAAATAGACTCCCACTACAGCCACAGTCCCCACTCTCCAGTCCACATAGCCCATCACAGTCCTTACTCCCTGGAACAGGCACCCCAGTTCTGACCACAGCTCCTGTCCCAAGCACTGACACCCCACTGCAAGCCATGGCCCCAACCCCAAGACACCCCACTGCCAGCCACAGCTACGGCCACCCCACGGATACATCCCAGCACAGCCACAGCCCCACACCCCACACATCCAGCCGCCCACCACAGCCCCTCTCTCCTGGGATGGGCACCCCGACCACACACCTCGGCCCAAATCCCCGGGCCCAGGAGCACCGGGCGGCACGCCACGGCCCCACCGCAACCCACGCCACGGCCCCACCGCGACCCCCGGGGCGGCCCCACCGCGACCCGCAGCCAGCAGCACGGCAGTGCACCCCGAGCCCCTGCGCGCCCACGGCCCCGCCGCCCAGCGCGGCCGCCCTCCGGCACCCCAGGGCCCCCACCCTGCCGGGTGCCCCCTGCCCCGGCGCGCAACCCCCGGCCCCGGCCGTGGCTCTGTCTGCACAGGGGCTGCAGCAGCCGCCTCTCCCGCCCGCCGCGGCCCCGGCCCCGGAGCGCGGGTCCAGCCGGCCGGAGCCCCCCCGTGCCGGCCCCCCGCCCCAAGGCGCACCTGCGCGCCCGGACCCGGAGCCGGAGCCGGAGCCCCCGCGGGCGCCCGGGGCGCGATCCCCGGGTCGGCGCAGCCGCCGGCTCTCCCCTCCGCAGGGCCCCGCTCCGCTCCCCGCTCCCCGCTCCCCGCCGCCGCCCCCGCCGCGCGGGACAGCCCAGCCCCGGCCCTGCCCCGGGACCGCTCGTTACCTGCCGGGCGGCGGGCGGCGGGGCCCGAGCCACCATAGCCGCGGCGGGGCCGGGGGCAGCGGCGGCCGCCGGCAGCGGGAGAGGCGCCTCCGGAGCGGTGCGGGGCGGCGGGCGGGGGCGGCGGGGCCGGGGCGGGGAGCGGCGCGCGCGGCGGGTGTTAGTTTAAGGAGTTGTCATGGCAACGGGGAGCCGGCGCGCGCGGGAAAGGGGCGGGCGGAGGGAAACTTCAGAGGCGGCTGCTCCGGCCCCGGCAGCTGCACCGGCCCCGGGGGTCTCCGCCCCCCGGCCCCCCCCCCCCGCACCCCGGGCTCCCCGGCGCTCCGGGACCCCCC
Organism: Gallinula chloropus; assembly: GCF_964237585.1. Classification (NCBI taxonomy): domain Eukaryota; kingdom Metazoa; phylum Chordata; class Aves; order Gruiformes; family Rallidae; genus Gallinula; species Gallinula chloropus. Next base: position 616,594 of record NC_140085.1, on the reverse strand, counting down.
CTCCGGGCTCTTCTCCCGGGGCTCCCGGCGCTTGGCCCCGGCTCGTCGTGCCCCGTCGGCGGTGCCGTCCCCCGGCGCGTCCCCGCGTGGGGCACCCCGCGGCCGCGCAGGCGACCCCGGTGCTGCCGGGGCCGGGAGGGGCAGGGCCGGGCTCCTCACGCAGAGCTCCCGGCACAGCCACGGCCCAGCCCCGCCGCCCTGCCCCACAGTCCACCCCCATGGAGCCCCACCAACCTGCCCCACAGCCCTGTCCCGGGAGCTGCCCCGCAGCCAAGACCCCAGCCCAGCCCCACCTAGCCCACAGCAAAGCACCAGCCCGCCCCGCCGACCCCGGGGCGAGGCCCCAGAACTGCCCCAGCACCGCTGGTCCCGGGGGGAACCGTGCTGTCCTGCCCCGTCGGGGCGCAGAGGGGCCCCAGCCGGGCTCCCGGGGCCGTTACCTGCCACCGGCCTGTGTCCTGCACGGGCTGCTCTGGCTCCCGGCGCCCGCGGAGCTGGAGCCTACAGGAAACCTGCAGCCGCCAGCTCAGCCCCTTTCCTTCCAGGAAGGGGACACCCCCGGCCCCCGCCAGCTACCGCCCCCCCACCCCCCGCGCCCTGCATCCTGGCGCAGCTGGGCTGAGGACACGGCCCGGGACACACGGACATCCTGGCTCAGCGCCTGGCCATGGGGGTCCCACGAGCACACAGGTGGCTGCGTGAGTTTGGGGTGCTGTGCAGCATAGGGGATCTGTGTTGTGCACAACCCCGGGGGCTGTGCGCATCCGCAGGGGTCAGGATGTGCCGCCGCATCCTATCTGGGGAGCCAGGAAACACCTTGCCAGAGCAGAGATTCTCCCTTCCTGTGGGAGCAGCACCGGCCGGGAGGAAACCCCGCTGCGGGGCCAAGAGCCGAGCGCTGGCAGCGCTGCCCACAGCAGCGCCGGATGGACAGACGGACGGACGGACGGGCAGCTGGCACCCTGGCCTGGGGCGCCTGCTGGGGCACAGAGTCTGCCCGGGCCAGGCGTGGGCAGGACGAGCTTGGGCAGGGCCAGGGCAGCGGCCTCAGGGTGCGGGGCTGAGCCGGCATTGCTTCCGCAGCAGCATCCATGGGGCGGCTGTGGAGGGACGGGGGGACCTGCCCTGTTCAGCCGCATCTGTGCAGCCGGGGGGGGACCCCTTCCACCCCCCTGCCCTCCCTTGCGTGCCCATCCCTCAGCTCTGCCCAGCAGCCTCCGTGCACACAGCAGCCAGCACGGGATGCCCGTCTGAGCGGGTCACACGAGTGAGCTCACACGGACCTGTGCCCAGCAGCTGCGGGGCCCCGAATGCGGTGCCAGCTGTCCCGAATGCCACCTCCCCCTCCAGGAACAGGCTGCCTTGTCACAGGCAGCGGCTCCGTCTCTGCCTGACAGTCGTCCCACCTTTGAGCAGTCACTCTGTGGCAGTCCCACCTGGCTTGGGCGAGCAGCAGGAGAGACGGACCCAGCTGGCTGCAGGACCCTGCCAGGCTCTTCTGCCCATCCACAGGATGGCTTTCCAGCATCCCTGGGGACCTGTGCTGGCTCCTACGCATCCCTCCTCCACGCTCCAAAGGGACCTGCAGCCACCAAAGGATGTCTTCCTGCTCCTTTCCAGGCCACTGGTGTCACCTCAGAGTGATGTCCAGGCTCTCTCCGTGTCTTTTGCCTTGTTTAAATGTTTAATTGCAGTTCTTTGGGTATGTTTTAGCTCGTGGAGGTTAACTTCCCAGGTTTCCTTCACGAGCCTGGAGACTGAGAACACACCCAGCCCTGTGACTCCAGGTGTTGGGTGCTGCAGTGCTCACAGCTCACCTCAGAGCAGCCCCATGTGCTAGGGACAAGTCCCAGCTCTTCTCACAGGAGAGAAACAGCTCCCGAGGTTGTGGGGATGGGACCAGACCCCAGGGCAGTGGGGTGGGTACTGGGCTCACAGCCCTTGGAGCCCCTTTGAGGCAAAACAACACAGGAACAGGACGTGGCAGACATCAAGCAAGGAGATGGGGGATGCATGGCAGAGGGAATGGCTTAAACTGTGAGGGATGGGTCTCAGTGGGGTGAGGTGGGGCAGAACTGCTTCCTTCTGGTCAGCAGCCCCCAGGGGTGACAGAGTGGGGGGCCATTCCCCAGACCTCCCTGGGGTTTGGTGGGACAGCCCAGTCCAGGCGCAGGGCAGCAGCCGAGGTATCGAGTGTGGCAGCGTCCCTGGGGACCATCCGAGTGTGAAACAGAGCTGGGAGAGGAGACATTGCTCAGGGAAGAGCAGCCAGCAGCGTGTTCAGCTTAGGGGATCCTGCAGCAGTCAGTGTGGGCAGTGAAGAGCCACGTGCCAATGTCTGTACCCACGATGTGTGTGCAGCCAAAGGAGCTCTGAGCCAGGGCAAGCCTGAGGGCTGGGAAGCAGCCATCCCTCCTGCTGCGTCAGGAAGCCCCAGCACAGTCCTGTGGAGTGGACCAACGTTTGTGTCCGTGCAGAGATGAGCTCTGGTGAGAGCTCAAATACTGGGTTCAGTTTCAGGCCCCTCACTACAAGGACATTGAGGCCCTGGAGTATGTCCAGAGAAGGGCAACCAGGCTGGGGAAGGGGCTGGAGAGCAGCAAAGCTTCCCAGGAGTGGCTGAGGGAGCTGGGGGTGCTGAGCCTGGAGAAGAGGAGGCTGAGGGGAGACCTTCTTGCTCTCTTCAACTCCCTGGAAGGAGGTTGTGGGGAGCTGGGCTCAGCCTCTCCTCAGATACCCGGTGACAGGACCAGAGGGAACAGCTGCAGGTTGTGCCAGGGGAGGCTCAGGTTAGAAATGAGGAGAAACCTCTTCTCAGGAGGAGCGTTTGGGTGCTGGAAGGGGCTGCCTGGGGAGGTGGTGGGGTCACTGTCCCTTGGGGTGTCCAAGGGAAGATTGGATGAGGAACTCAGGGACATGGCTAGTGTGTGATAGAGGTGGGGTGGGGATGGTAAGACTGGATGGTCTTGGAGGGCTTTTCCCACCTTAATGATTCTGTGATCCCGTGAGAAGCTTATGTGTGCCACTCAGAACAATGATGGGATGTGCTAGTCCTGGCCCGGGAGGCCCATCAGCGTGAGACCTCGTGTGGCAGCACATACAGCAGCCCAGCCTGGCAGCCTGAGTCCAGGAGGCTGAGCCAGCACATAACAGACAGGCTCTGCCCCAGTGAAGTGGGACCCCCACACAAGGGGCTCTGCAATGGGACAGGTTAACAGTGGGGCACACACACGGGGCGGGTACGGGCACCCCAGCCCCAGGGAGCTGGCAGTGGGTACCACAGGGCTGGGGATGCCCCGCCTGGGGCAGGGGCTGCAGAGGAGGGCTCTGCCTTGGAGCACAGGCCTGAGCGTGCAGAACAGAGCTCACTGCTGGTGCTGCTTCTCCAAAGGTCAGGGAACAAGAGCGATGCAAACGCTGGCGAGTGGGAAGCAGCAGGAAGAAGCCGAGTCTCCCAGGCGGGAGCGCAGAGCCGGGCGGAGGCAGGGCCCATCTGCTCCCTCCAGGCTGGCAGGGAGGGTAGGAGAGACCAGGCAGGGGAGGCAGAGGAAGGGGGGGGGACATGGAGGGCAGCCGGAGCTGCCCAGCTCTGGCAGAGTTTGCCCCCTGCCAGGCCACTCGTCCTCTGTGTGGGGGACGTACATCCCATGAGGAAGGAGCTCAGATGATGACTGTGGACAGGCCAGAGAGCCAGGCAGACCTCGGGGGCTGCGCAGGGATCTGGGGCCTCAGCTCCCTGCCCTCCTGCTGAGCAGACACTGGGGCTTCACACAGGGATGCTGCACGGTGCCCGAGGGCCGGGTCTCACAGCAGAGGCAGCTGGCATCTCTGGGTCTCACACTTGGTGCCTGAGCTGTGCCTGGAGCAGGGAACTGCCTTCCCCATGTCCCCACTTCTGTAAGTGTCCTTCATCAAGACCTTGCAGCCCCCAGGAGGGATAAGTAATGGGGCAGCAGGACGCAGCATCAGGGGCACGGCTCAGCCACCCCTCATCCTTTGGGCCTCCCTCTTCCCACCACGAATTGGCCCAAGGCACAGCATGGCACGGTGTGTGTGGGGGTCTGGCTGAAGCCCCATCTGTTGCTGCCTTTTGGAGGGCAGGGCATGGCAGTGGAGACTGCTCCCCTGCTCTGGTGCACAGCACAGAGAGACCTGCACATGGAAGCCGAGGGGTCGGGATAGTGCCAGTGGGGTCAGAGCAGGGCTGACAGTTGCCATAGGACTAGCAGCATCTCAGCACTCCGGGCTGCCCAGAGGGGATTATGCCTGGCCATCCTGCAGCCTCCATCCAAGGCCAGTCTCCAGGAAGGCCGGGACGTGGGCAGGGAGCTTCTCAGACAACTCAGGAAGAGCCTTTCCCTCTGGCACTGGTTAGAGTGAAAGCAGAGCTGTGGCTGTCCCCTCCCTGGCAGGGCTCAAGGCTGGGTTGGACGGGGCTTTGGGCACCCTGGGCTGGGGAGTGTCCCTGCCCATGGCAGGGGAGCTGGCACTAGATGATCTTGAAAGGTCCCTTCCAACCCAAACCACTGTATGAGTCTGTGTGCCACCAAAATGCCCCTTTCCCCACCCAGGGACAGCAAACCCCTCCTCCTGAGGCACTCAGTGTTTAGGGCTCTGAGGAATGGAGCCACTGGCTCCAGCTGAGCACAGGCAGGGACAGGGATGTCTTGGGTCGACAGGCAGAGCTCCAGCTGCAGAGTCAGTGCTGCTCTCTGCAGCCTTTGGTGACTCCTGCTCAGAGCTTCCTCAGAGTCCCACTGCTGAGGGCTCAGGCTGGAGACGATGCATTACCCACCACCTGGGACGATACCACAACGTGGCACTGAGGCTTCCCAGCACCACTGGCTGCTCAAACACAGCCTCAGGTCTCTGCCAGGCTCCAAGTCCCACAGACAGGTGAGCCAGGCTCGAGGTCAGGGCTGTATCTGCAGGGAGCACCAGGCCCCATCCAGCACCAGCAGCTCTGGGCTGAGGCCGTGGCTGACACGTTGCTCCTGGGGCACAGCGATGTTGTCCCCAGGCAGGGTGAGACACCAGTTTGGGGACAGCTGCTGGGGCTGCTCTGCTGCCCCCCTGCCCTGAGCACCTCTGAGGTCACAGGCAGAGAGCAGCCCAGGCAGTGACAGATGGCACATGGTCTCTGTCCCCACACTGCCCTTCCCAAGTGCCCCGCGCCTGCGCTCACCCCCTGACACTGCTGGTGCAGGTGCAATAGCTGCACTGGGGGTCTGCTTGGACCCAGCACCTCGGGGCTGCATTCTGCCTCCGTGCTGCATCCTCCCTGCTCACAGGATAAACCAGGAATTTCCTGGGACTCCTTCTCTGTGCCATGTCCCCTGGATGGAGCCCACGCTGTCCATCCCCTTCACAGCAATTCCTGGATGCTCAGTACAAAGCTGGTGGTCCAAGAGCAGATCTAGAAGTGGATAAATGCAGGAGAAGGTCTTGTGTTTTCCAAGTCAGGATGAGAGCAGAAGGTGCAGCTGCCTCTTTCCCCTGAGCTCCTGGTGTAGAAGCAGCTGCTGCGGGACTTGGAGATGTCAGATCTTCCCAGCTGACACCGATAAGCCTTGGGCTCTGCCTGCAGCAGCCTCTGAGCTCACTGCTGGGGCACCCCATGCTCAGCCCTCTGCTCCTGCAGCAGAGCTTTGATGTGGTGTGTGTCCCACTGTGCATCCGCTTGACACCTGGAGTGTTGTGTCCAGGGCTGGGCTCCCTGGGATCAACCAGCCAGGGATCTCCTGGAGAGAGACCAGAGGAGGGACAGGGATGCTGAAGGGGCTGGAGCATCTCCCCTGGGAGGAAAGGCTGAGGGAGCTGGGGCTGTTCAGCCTGCAGAGAAGAGCCTGAGAGGGGATCTGATCACTGGGGATCAAGAGCTGAAGGGTGGGACCCAGGGGCCATGGGCAGCCTCTGCTCAGTGTCTGTGGGGACAGGACAAGGGGCGATGGGCTCAAGCTGGAGCCCAGGGAGTTCCCCCCAATGTGGGGAAGAACTTCTTCCCAGTGAGGGTGAGGGAGCCCTGGGACAGGCTGCCCAGGGGGTGTGGAGTCTCCATCTCTGCAGAGATCCCAGCCCCTGTCCTAGGGGCCCTGCTTGGGCAGGGGGTGGGACCCCATGGGCTCTGGGGGGCCCTTCCAACCCCTGTGATTCTCTGATTCTATGATTTTATGGCAAGAAGCAGTGGTCCTGGGTGCCCAGCTGCAGCCCATGCTGCCTCCACAACAGCCACGCAGCAGTAAGAACCGTGCCACAGGCACAAACACGGCATCTTGGACCTTATCACCACGTTTCCTGCCCTCACTGCTTGTCCTGTGCTGGAGGCAGCTCCAGAAGACCCCTGGCAGCACAGCTTTCAGCACCAGTATCCTGCTCTGGAGACCTCCAGTGCCGAGGTTTGGACACTGTCCCTGTGGTCCTGCTGCTGAGGAGCCTCTGGCTGACACTTGTTAGTGGAGATGCCTCTTGTAGACCAACATCCCATGTCACCAGCTCCTCTGGCCCCTGCTGCTGCATGGGTGATGGGTGTCCCGTCCCTGGGGGTGTCCAAGGCCAGGTTGGCTGGGGCCCTGGGCAACCTTGTGTAGCTCCAGGCCTGGAGGTTGGTGTCCCTGCCTGTGGCAGGGGGTTGGAGCTCTGGGACCCTTGGGGTCCCTCCCAGTCCAGACCAGTCTGGGATTCTATGGCAAACACCTCTTCTCCTGGGCACCCACCTGTGTGTCACCATGAGCTGCTCTCAGCACTGACCTGTCTTGCCACATGCCCCAAATAACCTTCAACATGAGACAAATGCTCCTGCAAGGGGTAAGGATGCTGTTACAGGATGCAGGGCTGTGCCTAGACCCAGGCAGGCTGGTGGCATGAGGAGCTTTGCTCACACCCCTGCACTGTGGGGCAGAGTTACTCCTTTCCTCTCACCAGATCACACCCACCAGGATGTGGATCCTGTTTCTGGCCACAGACATAGACTCACAGAGCTGTTTAGGTTGGATGAGACCTTTAAGATCAAGCCCAACTGCTAACCCAACTCTGCCAAGTCTGACTAACCCACGTCCCTAAGTGCCACATCTACGTGACTTTCAGATCCCTCCAGGGACTGTGACTCCACCGCTTCCCTGGGCAGCCTGTTCCAGTGACTGACAACCCCTTCACTGAACAACTTCTTCCTAATCTGCAGTCTAAATCTCTTCTGGTGCAACTCGAGGCCATTTCCCTGTCTTACTTGGGAGAAGAAACGACCCCCACCTGTCCCACTCTGCTTCCAGGTAGTTGTAGGGTCTCAGCCTCATTTTCTCCAGACTGAACAGCCCCAGGTCCCTCAGCTGCTCCCATCAGACCCATCCTCCAGACCCCTCCCCGCTCTGCTGCCCTTATAGAGACCTGCTCCAGCCCCAAATTTCCTTCCTGTAGTGAGAGCCACAACCCCAAACTCAGGACTTGAGGGGTGGCCTCCCCAGTGCCAAGATCAGGGACATTGCTGCCCTGGTCCTGCCCAGTTTCCCCAGTTACTCCAAACCTCGACCCAGGCAGAGGGGTTTGCATTGGTGCTACAAACCCCTTGGCATACTGAGCTCCCACTGGGTGTGTTTTCAGGGTCACACTGACTCATTTCCTGAAATCCATCCCTTGCCCCTCTCCCATGAACTGCAGACATCTTCCCTGGGGTGCAGCAGTGCCACAGACCCCTGAGCATGGCAGCACCTTGTGCCTGCAATCTGCACAGAGCCCCTCAGCATCCCCAGTGCTGCACGAAGCACAGTCAACCTCACACAGCAGAGGCTCTTCCACCCCACTGAGCAGGCTCAGCCCTTTACACTTTCAGCATCCCAAGTCAGTAGGCAAGTCCTGGGCAGAGCCTCGCTGGAGGTCCCAGCTCTGGTACCTCTGGGCTGGAGGCTGCTCTGTCCTGCCACATCCCCAGAGGAGTCTCTGTGCTTCTAGGGACAATAATTTGAGGATGCTGATGCAATTTAACTAAAAAAAAAAGTAAAACCAGTCTGACATTTTACCCTCGATGCCTTAAGTTGCCTCCCTGTTGGTGATGTATAATTACAATAACAATGAGGGACAGCTATAATATGAAATGAAATACGTGTTTGATAAAGTTCTTCAAAGAAGAGGACTTGAAATATTTTATAGGCTAAAACTGAACTCTGTCTTAAAATTGAACAGTTTCAGCAGTTAATTTGCCGGGTCCAACCCTGTTCAGTGTATTCATCAACAACTTGGAAGCTGGGAAGGGGAGGGGGAAGAGGAAATGGAAAGGCAAAGGGCAGGGAAAAGGGAAGGAAGCCTCACAGCTCCTGGCCACACTGGCTGCAGTAGCCCAGCATCCCCAGAGCATCAGTCTCTGCGGGGAGCGTGCGGCACAGGCCTGTCTGGGTGGCTGGTTAACCAGGTCTCCCAGGGGCAGCCTCTGCCCTGGGTAGAGCCTGAGCCCCGCTGAGCTCGCTGGGCCCTGTTTGAGCATCCCGAACTCCCTGGGCTCTCTCACAGCAGCATTCCCCAGTTCCCCAGCAGTGCTGCAGAGTGGGTGAGCCTCCTCCACGTGCCATGCCATTGTCCCCATGGGCACCCAGCCCTGTCCCCATTGTGCCACACCATGGGCCTCCTCCAGCCAGCATCACCGAGCCAGCAAAGCCTCCTGGGGCCGGGATTGCAGGTGGAAAGGGTCTGCCCTTGGAAGGGGGAGCTTGTAGGGAGCCAGCGGAGCTGGGAGGTGTTCAGAGCAGGACTGGCCTGGGATGGAGCAGGGAGGTGGGAAGGTGTCAGACCTGGTGTGCAGGACACAGGAATGAGTGCTCACTGGCTGCCTCCGGGGTTCTGCTGGCAGCTCCTGCCCCTTCCCGCTGCTTAATCACTGTTCTCTACCATAATGAGGCAACAGCTCCTTAAGGGAAACATGCCTACTAATTAAGCCCTTAATTTGGTGGCATTTCCAGAGGCTGCCTCTCTGCCTGGCTGCCTGTAAGGATGTCCTGTCCCAGCCTGGCCTGGCACAGCCCCTTGTCCCCCAGCCTGGCCTGGCACAGCCCCCTGCCCCCCCAGCCCTCGCCCTGCTGCAGCCCCACTGCCCCTGGGAGCAGGATGAAGTGTCTGCAGGACAAGGACACGGAGGGCCCCGTGTGCGTGTGCACAGGGAGGGCTCAGCTGGCCACGCACACACAGAGCTGTGCTCACTGCTCACCACAGGCACACACACAGGCATCGCCCGCCACAGGCAGCACACCAGGCAGATGGTGCCCACTGCCCGCTGTGCAGGGAGGGCTCACCACGTGCTACAGGCAGCTGTGGGCACCGCTTGTTCAGACAACGTGGCTGTTCGCCCCGGTATGTGTGTTGCTGGCTGATGGTACCTCTTGGTTTGCCTGTCAAGGGCTGGCTGGTGTCGCTGGTACATCAGCCTCAGGCTGTGGTGGCCTCAGCCAGAGCAGAGAACAGACCAGTGCCGTGACATGAGTGCTGCTGGCAAGGGGTGAGAAGGGGCAGCAGCTTCACACCCGCTGCAGCGAGGCCGTCGCTTCACAGCAGCTCTGTGGGGACAATGCTGAGGCCAGCAGGCAGAGCTGGGGGGGTCTCTGCCTCCCCTGACAGTGGGCTGACAGGCAGTGCTGGCTTGCTGCACCCTACGAGGGCTCTGCACGGGCAGCACTCCCGTCCTGTCCCTCCTGGCTCTCAGGAAGCTGTACTCTGGATGGCACAAGCACAGGCAGTGGCAGAGGTTTCCACTCCTGGGTCCCTCCTGTGTGTCACACTTGGCCACAGCAGAGGGGCCTCCTGCTCCCTGTGGGCCCAGGAAATGGAGTGCAGCGAGGATGGGATGGCTGATGGTACCAGGGGACGTTTCTGCAGGGATGGCTTTGGCCAGGATACCCATGGTTTGTCCCCTCTGTGCTCTGCCTCACAGTGCAGGCTGGAAGAGGTGATGGGGTAGACAATAGAATCATAGAATCACAGAATCCCAGACAGGGCTGGGCTGGGAGGGACCCCAAGGGTCCCAGAGCTCCAACCCCCTGCCACAGGCAGGGACACCAACCTCCAGGCCTGGAGCTACACAAGGCTGCCCAGGGCCCCAGCCAACCTGGCCTTGGACACCCCCAGGGACGGGGCACCCACCCCCTCTCTGGACAGCCTGTTCCAGCCCCTCACCACTCTCTCTGCACAGAACTTCCCCCCAGTCTCTCCTCTGCCCCTTCCCTCCTCCAGCTTCACTCCAGCCCCTTGTCCTGCCAGTCTCTGCCCTTGAACAAGCCCATTCCCCTCCTGTTCCTGGGGTCCCTTCAGGGACGGGGAGGCTGCAGTGAGGTCCCCCCACAGCCTTCTCTTCTCCAGGCTGACCCAGCCCAGCTCCCTCAGCCTCTCTCCATGGGGAGCTGCTCCAGCCCCCTGAGCATCCCCGGGGCTCCTCTGACCCCTCTCCAACAGCCCCACATCCTCCTTGTGTTGCAGTGATGTATTGTAGGGCGCAGACAAGACGGCAGTTTTTCCAAGAAGGGACCAGGATCCCATCTCCCTTGGGGGTCCCCTCGCCTGTTGCCACAGCATGACACAGCCTGGTGTGTCCACAGGCATCCCACAGCCCCGTGGGGAAACCAGACTCGGGGAAGCTGGGCCTGTGACCACATCCCCTGTGAGCACACAGGGCTGAGCAGGAGTCACTGTGTGATGTGGGGCAACTCCCCTCCACAGCCGGGCTGTGGGACACGAATGTCCCGGCTGGGGTGGCAGGTCAGGCAGGGCCTCTGCAGCAGCCACAGTTGTCTCTCCACTTGTGTCCTGACAGGGCAGGGGCCACTGTCCCTCCCCACAGCAGAGCCCATCCTAGGGAGGGATGGGACTTGCTGCACAGAGCTGACAGCACCTCTCCCCTCCCAGCAGCCTGCTAATTAGTGAGGTGCTAAGTCCTGAATATTATTCATTGCTGTGATTACACATCCAGATAAGCACGAGTTGTGCAGTTATTGCCATGTGATTACAGCTCACTCTGGGATTAATCAGGTATCTCTCTCCTTCAAAACCCCTGGAAGTCAGTCCCAGGGATCTGCAGAAGTAGCCAGTGGATGGGGAGGGAGCTGCTGGGATGGAGACAGAGATGGACAGGGCTGGGGAGAGGAGTGGAGACCATGCTGCTGACAGGGATGGGAGCAGGGATCACGATGGGGATGGGATGGTGCTGGGGTGGTGATAACAATGGGACTGGGAATGGCCCTTGGGCTGGGAACAGGGATAAGGATGGTAATTTTGGAAAGGGCAGGTGGTGGGGCAGGGAGGGAGGCAAATCAGGGGAGGCCAAGCACAGTGTGGCTGCAGGGGGTGGACGGCACAGGGACATATTTACACAGCAGGCTGCTCTGAGACCACAGCAGGGTTTGCTCAGCATACCAGTGCTCAGCTGGGGGTAGGGCTCTGTGGCTTCCAGAGCAGGGCAGGCACCTTTCCTGGATGCAGAGGAGCCCTTCTGAGCCGCCACAGACTGACCCTCTGCCTGTCAGAGGCTCACCCATGTGAGCACCTAGGCAGTGACACACACCAGAGCTGTGGGCACCAGAGCCAGGACCCTCAGCATCCCTCCCCAGGGCCAGCAAGGGGCAGCGGGGCACAGGGCAGGCAGCTAGGCATCAGGCACAGCTCATGCTGGGGGACAAGCAGTGGCCCCAGACCCCACCAGAGCACATCTCTAGGCCTGTCTGGGGAGGGTGTAGCTGCTGCAGTCATAAGCTCAGGACATGAAGTGCCCCAGGACACGAAGTGCCTGGGGAAACAAAGCTGTGGGACAAAGGCCACAGCTGCCCACCTCCAGCTCACACCCATGGAGAGGATGTGTGCAAGGGAGAGCCTCAGTTTCCCCAAGGAACAGAGTGCAGGAAAGGGGCAGTATGCCACAGCATTGCTGGGCATGATGTAACTGCCTGGACTGAGCTCCAGGGACAGCGTGGCACTAGACTCTCCTCTACATACATCAGGTTGCATCTGGGCTCAGGATTCCTCTCCTCAGCAGCCCTGGTGCAGGCACAGCCTGGCATGCTCACAGGGATACCAGGGAAAGTCACATCGTGCTGGGCGGCACCGAGCGGCACCCCCCCAGCAGACACAGGGGCACGAGCCACAGAAGTGGCCCTGCCACCCAGCGCTGGGCCAGCGGGTCTCAGTCACCACAGAGGGTGGCATGGGACCAGTGCTGAACAAAGGGAGTGGCTGGGACACAGGGGGTGGTCTGATGGGCACCCTGGGGCTTGTGCCTGGGGAGCCCCCCAGCAGCAAGGCGCACAGGACGGTGCTTTGAGGTGCACCCCAGCACTGTGCTCCCTCCTGCTGCCTTCTTGTTCCTAAACAATAAGGAAAGGGGCACTTTCTCCTTCTGGCTGATGGACTTTCACTGAGTGATGGGGTGCATGAGGGTGCAGCCCCTGGGGAGGCAGCAGCAGGAACAGAAGCAGGCCCTGCAGTCAGGTCTGAGTGCCCAGAGGTCTCGATGCAGCCTCTGTGGTGTGACAGCCATGGTGGAGCCACCTGCTCAGGAGAGGCAACCGCCAGGTCCAAACCAGCTCAGGAGCTGTGGGCAGGCGCTGGGTGTGGGATGGTGTGGGGGACACAGGACAGGTTGTCACTGCAGTGTCACAGGCTGCCCCGAGCTGCTCCCAGCTCCCCACCCTGACAGTGCAAACCCAGCAGTGGGATGCCAGGCCCTCACTCCCAGCAGCACAAGCCCAAGAGCAGGACACCAGGCCCTCACTCCCAGCAGCACAGACAAGCTCCAGCCTGTGCTCACCCCTCAGAAGAGTCTGATACCAGAGAGGCAGAAAGAGCTCATGGAGCAGAGACAACTTTGCCACCCCTGCAAAAGGAGTCGTGGGTCAGATCCCCCAGCCTCCCCCCGTGGTAAATCCCCTCTGGCAGATGCCTCTCCCCAGGCCGGGCGTGATGGACCAGCACTCACTGAGGCACATGGGATTCTCACACCGAGGCATTAACTATTGAGCAGCAGTTAAATGCTCATTAGATAGGTTTAAACATCGACACCCAAAGAGCCATTACACATGCAGCGGGCAGGGTGGGGGGATCTGATGAGTGACTGCACACCCGTCCCTTTGTGCAGAGCTGTGCAAAGCCTCCCAGCCCATCTGAAGTCTCTCTGCTGCAGAGGCATCTGCTCCATCTTCTGAATGGTTCTCTCACAGCAGCGTCCCACAGCTGCGGGAGGGGAGGGGAGGGAGAGGCCGGCCCCGGGAAGCAGCAGGATGGGAAGAGCAGCTCAGCACCAGGAAGGGGAGAGCGCAGCTCTGGCACGGGGTGGCCCCCGAGCAGGCAGCAGCCTCACCCCACTCATCTGGCCTGGCTGCAGCCAGACATGGTGGCCTGGGTGGCAGTGACAGGGCTCTGCAGGCAGCTGTGGGGCTGTGCAGGCTGCCAGTTCTGCCACGAGATCCACACAGCTGGTGGACTTCAGCACTCCAAGGCACCCCGCGAGGTTTCCTCTCGCCCCCCACCTTGCTCTGCCCTTAGAAGCACTCTGCCCTCCCCGCTGCCAGTGCCCTCCTGCACAGCCAGACCCCAAATCCATTCCACAAGCTCTGGCCCCACTCTGTGGTCACTGCCTCAGCAAAAAGGTTCGAGCGTCAGCTGCCCCAGACCTGACCCCCAAGGACACAGGGGCTCCCCCAGCCCATTTCCCTGGGACTCTGCCCCAGAGAGCAATGCAGAGAGTTTTCTGAACGCCCCTGACTGCAGCCCTGGGGCTGTCTGAGGCCCTGTGTGTCCCCAGACCAGCGGGATGCTCTGTCTGAGAGGACTCAGGCTGCCTCCACACAGCGCGGTCTGTGGAGCCAGAGCCCATCACCCTGTCACAGCCATCCCCATATTGCTCTGCAGCCCAAGAGAACCACAGACAAGCACCCTGCTTGTCATCTGTGGCAGGAGCCCCCTCCCCTGACACAGCTTAGGCACACACTCAGGCGTGAGATGGGTGCAGACGGCAGGGGTGGGTGCCAGGCAGTGGGGCAGCATCCATTCACAAAGGGGAAACTGTGCCTAACCAGCCTGGTAGCCTAGTAGGATAAGGTGATGGCTTGGAGAATGAGGGAGGAGCAGTGGATAAGCTGGGGAGCAGCAGAGGAGCCTGGGGGCAGCATGCTGGTACCTGACAGTGTGCCAGTGAGGTACCTGGGTTTGCCATCTCTGTGGAGGTAGGGGATGGAGATCCAGGCAGAAGCAAAGACACAAGGGTTATCAGTGTGTTAGAAACCACAAAAGCACCTGAGAATGGTCAGGAATTAGGGCTTCTCCCCCCAAAAAGGTGCTGGGATCAATAGTCCAGCTGAAGTGCATCTAGACCAATGAAAGCAGCGCGGGCCACAGGCAGAAGGAGCTGGAAGCTCTTGTGTAGTGGAAAACCTGTCATATATTCCCATCATGGAAACAACCACCAGCCCCTTCTCTTGTGGAGGACTTCAACTTACCAGACTTCTGCTGGAAATACCACACAGCTGGCTGAACGTGGGCCAGCAGCGTGCCTGGGTGGCCAGGAATCCTCAGCATCCTGGCTTGTGTCAGCAGCCGTGTGGCCAGCAGGACTGTCCTGCTGTACTGGGCACTGGTGAGGCTGCACCTCGAGTGCTGGGACCAGTTTTGGGCCCTTCACCACAAGAAGGACGTTGAGATGCTGGAGTACATCCAGAGAGAGCAACCAAGCTGGTGATGGGTCTAGGGCACAAATCTGACGGGGAGCAGCTGAGGGAACTGGGGTTGTTTAGTCTGGAGGAGCCTCAGGAGAGACCTTATTGCTCTCTACAACCACCTGGCAGGAGGTTGTCAAGCACGGGAACAGGCTGCCCAGGGAAGCTGTGGAGTCACCATGTCTGGAGAGGTGTAAAGATGTGCAGATGGACACAGGCTGATGGTGGACCTGGCAGTTCGTAGTTGGGCTTGATCATCTTAAAGGTCCTCTCTGTGCTGCTATTTACCTCAGCTTTAGCAATGCTTTTCACACTGTCTCCTGTAACATCCTCACAGGCTGTGACCAGTGACAAGCTGTGTGTCTGGTAAGCAAACAGTGGGCTGGAAATCTCCTGAATGGCCAGGCCCAGAGGGTTGTGTCCTGTGTACAAAGTCCAGAGGGAAGAGGCCAGTCACTACTGGAGTACCCCAGTGGTCACTACTGGGGCCAATACTGTTCAACACCTTCACTGATACCTTGGATGATGGGGCAGAGCACGCTGTCAGCAGGTCTGCTGATCCCTTCCAACTCAGTCCATTCTGTGACTCAAACTGGGAGGAGTGGCTGATACACCAGACGGGTGTCCTGCCATCCAGAGAGGAGAAATGAGCTGGAATCTCATGAAGTTCAATCAAAGGAATGCCAAGTCCTGCACCAGTGGAAGAGCAGCCTCACAGCACAAGTATCTGCTGTGTGATGTCTGGCCAGAAAGCAGCTCCCCCATGATGGGCCTGGGGCTTCAGGATGACACCAAGTTCACAATACACAACGTGCCCTGTAGCAAAGCCAGCAGCATCCTGGGCTGTGTTAGAGGTGTTGCCAGGACAGAGGTGACCCTTCCTCTCTACTCAGCACCAGTAAGGCTCTATCTGAAATGTTGTGTCCAGTTCTGGGCTCCACTGTACAAGTAAGACATGGACACACTGCAGAGGGTCTGCCAAAGGGCCCTTCTGGTGATTAAATGGAGCATCCCCTCATGTGAGGAAAGGCTGAGAGAGCTGGGACTGTTTAGCCTGGGGAGTGCTCAGGGGATTTCATCAGTGTGGATGGAAGGGAATGAAGAGGGAGTTAGATTCTTCCCAGCTCTGTCCAGTGTCAGGACAAGAAGCTACAGGCTTCTTGTGAAGCCCGTGAAATGCCACCTGAACACAAGGAAACACCTGTGCTACTGTCAGGGTGACTGAGCACTGGAAGGGGTTTCCCAGAGAGGTCGTGCAGTCTCCGTCCTTGGAGATAATTTGAAATCCAACTGGTCATGATCCAGTTGTAGCTATCCCTGCTTGAGGAGGGGGTTGGTCCAGATGATCTCCAGAGGCCCCTTCCAACCTCAACCACCTTGTGATTCAGCGACAGGTCCTCACAGCACACGTCCTCCCTGACTCTCCTGTCCCACATGTCCAGGCAGCATCCTCCACCACGCAGACCATCTCTGCCATCTCCTGGCACCCAGCCTGCAGCCTGAGCACGCAGATGGAAAGCAGCAGACACGGCCTGTGGAGAATAATGTCAGGAACAGGATCAGAGAGAGCCTGTCAGGAGACTCCAGCTGGCATGTGAGGGGTGGTACTGGGCTGCAGAGGGACATCCCAGATCTCTCTGCCACCTGGAAGCTGTGGGATGTCTGCCCAGAACCACCCCCAGTCCAGGAACGCCAAGGCATTCTGTTGGAGCCAGGCCCCTGCTGCATCTCCTCACAGCAGGATGGCAGGGCCTTGCTCTGGGACCAGGTCTCCCCACGTCAGGAAGCAGCAGTGCCTCTGACCCTTCTCCTGGAAGGGAGACAGTCTCTCTCCTGCGCTTCACCCCCTTTCTGTATCTGCTGCTGACAGCCCCTCCATGCCTGCTCCTCGCAGCTCAGGCAGCCACTGGTCCTGCATCCCAGGCCATGGCTTCATGTGCCCACTGGTCTCTCCTAGGGACGTCCGAAGCCTCACGCTTCCCTCCAGGGCCTGGCCCCAAGGGGACAGGGACCTTTGATCCTATCGCTGGGTTGTTGCAGCAGCACGCGGGAGCTCTCCAGAGCGCCAGTGTCCCTGGGGCTCATGTCACTGACCCCTCCGCTCCTTGCAGCACCTTGAACATCACCCCAGCCCTCAAACACCCAGCACCCCACCCAGCAGCCCACAGCGTCCCCCGGCAGCTCCGCCCCCCCGCCAAAGGCCCTGGCACGGTGACAGCAGCTGGGAGCAGGAGGCACGGACCAGGCTGTGGGGCAGGGAGCGGGCAGAGCTCACCGGGGACACGCGTCTGTCCCTGCATGGCGCTGTGCCCATGTCACGGTGACACTGGGGACACGTGTCCGACTGACAGAGGCGGTGGCACCGCATCCAGCCCTGGGGGAAGCGGCGCCACCCGCCCCGCGCAGGGCCACGCTCCGCACCCCGGGGACGCGCCGGGCCCAGGTGCCGCCTCCCCGCCGGTCGGGCCCCGCTGGGCGCGGGGCTCCCGGCAGCACCGACCCCCGCGCCGGGCCGGCGGGATGGGGGACGCGGCGGGGACGCGGCGGGGACGCGGCGGGGACCCGGCGAGGGGCGGCGGCGCCTCCTGGCGGCGGCCGCGGGGAACGGCGGGGCCGGGGGCGGGGCCCCTCCGCAGCCGCTGCTCCGCGACCCCGCAGCGACAGGTCCGGCGACACGGACACCGACAGGCACCGGGCAGCAACACCGCGGGCACAGCGATGGAGCGGGGGTCCCCCCGCAGCCCAGGGACAAGGCCCAGACCCCACCTGCAGCCCGTGGAGAGGCCCCACGCTGGGGCAGGGGGAGACAGACGGGGATGATGTGACGCTGTGGGAAGCCCACGTTGGCACAAGCTCCTGGCAGCAGCTGCAGCCCAGGGACAAGGCCCAGACCCCACCGGGGAGTCTGCGACCATGGAGAGGCTCCACGCTGGATGGAGCAGGGGGAGACACAGAGAGGATGCTGTGACCCGCGTTGGAGCGAGCCCCTGCCAGCACCTGCAGCCCGTGGAGAGAGACAGAGACACAGAGATGAGAGAGACTTGCACAGGAACCGGCTTGCTGGGGTGAGGCTGGTGACCCCGTGGAGGGCTGGGACTGAGAGACATTCTGTGACTGGTGGCTGCACCCGCAGCAGTGACCCACGCTGGGGCAGCTGGGGAAGAGCTGACGCCCCATGGGAAAGGACTCAGTTGGGGAAGCTCATGGAGGACTGTCTGCTGTGGGTGGGACCCCACGGTGCAGCAGGGGGTGAGGAATGAATGTCCCCCCGGCCAAGAAGGAAACCAACTTATGAGGAACTGACCAAAGGCCCCATTTCCCCAGTCCCTGCCCCTCCCTGTGCCACAATAAGGGGAAGAAGGGAGTGAAATCATGACTAGAGTGCAGTCTGCTAAGGAGGGAGGGGTGGGGGGAAAGTGCTTTAAGATCTGGTCATGCTTCTCATTACCCGACTCGTGTCACTGGGGGTGCAGGGTAGTATAATAAACTAGAGAGTTTTCTGTCCTTTGTTCTGTGTTGAGTCTGTTCTGCCCATGATGCTGATTGCAGAAGGATCTCTTCATGTCCTTATTTCCCTGTCCTTCTCTCCACTCCTGAGCCTCTCAATAGATATTTTCTCCCCTGTGCAGCTGAAAAGGGGAGTGAGAGACCGACTTTTTTTGGGTGTCTGGCCTCCAGCCAGGCCTAAACCATAACCGGTGTGCTTGGCTTCTCTGGCTTGCACATCACTGCTCGCTGTGGCTGGCACTGCAAGCGCCAGACAACGTGTGTGCGCTGCCTGTGGCAGCCATGAGCTGGGGCGGAGGATTTTTGGGAAGGGCCTGGAGGCCAAGAGCTGCAGAGAGCAGGGCGGCAGTGAGCGCGGCAGTGAGCGCGGGCAGGGGCTGTGATGCCAGGCTTGGCTTTCTCCTGCTAGCCGCTGGTAGGCCGTGTGTGGAGCCAGGCGCTGCTGCCCCACACGTGGCCTGTGCAGCCTCCTCCAACGGGGCCATCGGGACTGTGCACCCCATCTTCTGCCTCCCATCCTGTCCCACCCGGACAGAACCCCCCGCGCCGCCCCTTCCCCGCCCACCCCATTGGCCTCTCTGCCCCCCACTCAGACCCAGCGCCTCTGTGACATCAGCCCCGGGCTCTGCGGGCACCTCACAGCACCCGCTGCCCGGTGGGGACGTGCCTGGCTCCCTGCAGCTGCGGCCGGGTGCTGCTGGCAGCCATGGGGGTGCTCGCCCTGCTCATCCTGCTGGCCGCCTGCGGGCCTGTGTGGGCGGCATGTGACAGCTGTGGGTGAGTGGCCCGAGGCTCCTGGAGAAGGGAGATGGGGCGACCCTGGCCCTGGGACTCACTGCCGGCTGCCCGCGTGTCCCCCGTGGCCAGGCCGCAGCTTCCCGGGCCCCACAGGGGAGCCTCAGTTCCTCGCCAGCGCCCAGGCTGCTGGCACGGCTGGGCGGCGGGGCTGAAGCAGAAACAGGGGCGCACAGACACACACCCCGTGGGATTCCCTGGCCCTGCCGCCCATGCAGCACCCGCTGGGCAGGGAGGGAGGGAAGGCGTCTGACCCTGCTCAGCCTGACCAGCACCAAGCCCTCGAGCAGGACACTCACCAGGCTCTGTTTCCAGGGACACCTGCGGGCTCCGGCCCATGGCTTCCGAGCCGGTCATGACGCGCGTGGTGGGTGGCAGGGACGCCCAGCCAGGGGCCTGGCCCTGGATGGTCAGCATCCAGCGTCCCTCCCGCAGGCACGTGTGCGGAGGGTCCCTCATCAGCCCCCAGTGGGTCCTGACAGCGGCCCACTGCTTCCTCTATGCCAGGTAAGGAGGACCAGGGGACAGGGACATCCCCACCCACCGTGCTACCGGCTGCCCTGGCCGCAGCCCCACCTGCTACTCTGGCCCCATGTGCTTGCGGCACGGCAGCGCCTGGACACAGCCCAGCCCAGCGCAGAGGCTGCTCGGGAGAAGGCCGGGCTCGTGCTGCTGCTTCCCAGCCACCTCTGGCTCCACATTCCTGGTGCCTGAGGCCTGTGGGGCAGGTGCACCCTGTGCAGCGCCACGTTACCCTCTCCCTTGAGACGCGGGTGGATGGCGGGGAGGTGATGGGCAGCTGCAGTGCGGGGCTGCGCTCCCTCTGACCCCCCCCTCCCTCTGACCCCCCCCTCCCTCTGAACCCCCCTCCTTCTGAACCCCTCTTCCTCTGATCCCCCCGTCCCTCTGACCCCCCCATCCCTCTGACACCCCCCCCTCCCTCTGACCCCCCCTCCTTCTGAACCCCTCTTCCTCTGATCCCCCTGTCCCTCTGACCCCCCTGTGCCTCTGACCTCCCTCTCCCTCGGACCCCCCCCTCTTCCTCTGAGCACCCTCTGAACTCCTCTCCCTCTGACCCCCCCTCTCCCTCTGAGCCTCCTCTGACCTCCCTCTCCCTCTGAACCCCCTGTCCCTCTGACCCTCCTCTCCCTCTGACCCCCTCCCTCTCTGACCCCCCTCTCCCTCTGACCCCCCCCTCCTTCTGAACCCCCTCCCTCTGACCCCTTCTCCCTCTGACCCTCCTCTCCCTCTGACCCCCTCCCTCTCTGACCCCCCCGTCCCTCTGACCCCCCTCTCCCTCTGAGCCCCCTCTGACCCCTTCTCCCTCTGACCCCCTCTCCCTCTGATCCCCCTCTCCTGCTGCCTTCCAGCCACATCACCAAGTGGCGCGTGCTGATCGGTGCCACGCGGCTGAGCCGGCCGGGTCCCCAGGCCCAGGTGCGCTACATCCGGCGGCTGCTGGCTCACAAGGAGTTCAGCACCCACACGCAGAGCAACGACATCGCCTTGCTGGAGCTGGACCAGCCTGTGCAGTGCAGCAACTACACCCAGCTGGCCTGCGTGCCCGACGCCTCGCTGAGAGTCTCGGAGCTGACGACCTGCTACGTCAGCGGCTGGGGCTCCACGCTGCAGAGATGTGAGTTCCCAGCCAGCACTCGCGTCCCCAGCGCCAGCTCGGGCCCCTGGGGAGGCGGGTTGGGCTCTCTGCGAGCAGAGGCCAAATTTTGCCCGCTCAGGCTGTGGGGACGGGTGCCCTTAGGGAGGGAGGTGGGTGGGCCCGAGCCATTCCCCAAGGCCAGGCAGAAGAGGCAGCGCCTTCCAAAAGGAAAGGCAAGGCCTCCCAGGCAAAGGGCTTCACCCAGACAGGCAGGAGAACCGGCAGCGCGCTGATGGGTTCTGTTCTGTGCTCAGCCACAGCCGAGCGACCCGACACGCTGCAGGAGGCCAAGGTCCAGCTCATCGACACCAACCTCTGCAACAGCAGCTGGTGGTACAGAGGGGCCATCCACAGCCACAACCTGTGCGCTGGCCATCCGCAGGGTGGCATCGACACCTGCCAGGTAGGAGCGTGCTCCCACTCAGCCCCCAGCACCACCAGCAGCCCTGCCGTCAGCGCCCCAATGCACCCCAGCGTCTGCTCTGCCTGCCAGGGCCCCTGCTGCTGCTGGGGCTCGCCTCCCCTTCCCCACCTGCTGCAGCTCCTCGCCTGCTGCCCCCCCGGCATCCCAGAGGCCTGAGACCCTGCCCAGAAAGCCCACCCGGGGCTCTTGGCAGCCCCCAGAGCCACATCCCAAGGCGGGAACAGCCGTCTGCCACGCATCCCGCATCAGCGTGCGGAGATGAGTGAGAGCCCATCTCCACACAGGCCCAGCACCCCCTCCCACACAAGCTTCTGTGGGCTCCAGCACCCAAGCTGAGCCTTTCGGTGCAGCCAGGACAGCTCTGGCAGGCGCCCCAAGGGACAAGGGTCCAGCCGCGGTGCTGCCAATGGCGGCCAACACCCCCTTTGTCCGCTCTGCCCCGCTGCAGGGTGACAGCGGCGGGCCGCTCGTCTGCAAGGACAACACCACCGACTACTTCTGGCTCGTGGGAGTGACCAGCTGGGGCGAAGGCTGTGCCAGAGCCAAACAGCCCGGGGTCTACACCTCCACCCAGCACTTCTATGACTGGATCCTGGTGCAGATGGGCCAGAGCCCGGCAACCGCGGCTCTTCCGAGGCCAAAGCCCGTCTTCCCAACGACGCCCCAGCAGAGCCCAGAACCAACGCCAACGCCGTCGGGCTGGTCTGCGCCCTGCCCCTTTCCCCACAGGAAGCTGAGGGTGTTCTTCCGCCTGCTGCAGGATCTCCTGCGGGTGCTGAAGAGGATAAAGGCCTGAGCCGCAGGACGAGCAGGAGCCAGGGCCGGCCGCAGGGAACCGTCCCCGGTTCCTTCTGGGGCCATGTCTGCTGCTCCCGAGGCAGCCCCAGTGCCAGGGGCCTGCTCTGTCCCTCGTGATCTCCCCTGAGCACCAGGGGCCCGCTCTGTGCCACCCGACCCCCCCTCAGTGCACAGCTGACTTGCTGGGGCTGACTCGGCTCTCGTGATTTATAAATGATGTTTCCAGTGTTCACGTTAATGGGGCAGCCTGAGTTTTGTGGGCACCACATGTCACCCTCCGCCCTGGCAGTGCGGGCTCTCCCTCCTCTCATCCACTGTGCCCTGAAGCCACCACATGAAGACTGGGACCAACATTTTCTCATTGAGGGACCGATGAAGTTTGACATGGCCAAGTGTAGAGTGCTGCACATGGGACAGAACAACCCCTGGCAGTGCTACAGGCTGGGGGGAGACTGGCTGGAGAGCTGCTGGGAGAAGGACCTGGGGGTGTTGATTGACTGCAGGCCGAATATGAGCCAGCAGTGTGCCCGGGCAGCCAAGAAGGCCAAGGGCATCCTGGCTTGTGTCAGAAATAGTGTGGCCAGTAGGGCTGGGGAGGGGATTGTGCCCCTGGGCTGGGCACTGGGGAGGCTGCAGCTGGAGTGCTGGGTCCAGTTCTGGGCTCCTCAGCACCAGAAGGACATGGGGGTCCTGGAGCGAGGGCAGAGAAGGGCAACCAGGCTGGGGAAGGGGCTGGAGAGCAGCAAAGCTTCCCAGGAGCGGCTGAGGGAGCTGGGGGTGTTGAGCCTGGAGAAGAGGAGGCTGAGGGGAGCCCTTCTCCCCCCTGCCCTGCCCTGCCCTGCCCTGCCCTGCCCTGGCAGGAGGGTGCAGAGAGGTGGGCGATGGTCTCTGCAGCCAGGGGCCAGGAGCTGGGCCGAGGGGCAATGGGCTCAAGCTGCCCCAGGGCAGGGTCAGCTCAGCTGGGAGGGCAAAGTTCTTCCCTGGCAGAGTTGTGGGGCTGTGGCACAGGCTGCCCAGGGAGGGGGCTGAGTCCCCAGCCCTGGGGGTGTTGAACAGAGGGGAGATGAGGTGCTCAGGGAGCTGGTTCAGCTCAGGATGGGGATGGTTGGACTCGATGATCTTCACGGTCTTTTCCGACCCTGTGACCAGGCGCCGGACACAAGCAGGAGCCCTGAGCCCCCGGGTGGGCAGCGCTGGGGGTGTCCCTGTGAGAAGCCCCTGTGGTAATAAACCATCCTCGACCGGCGCACCCAGGCACAGGACCAGTTCTCGAGGGGCCGCCTGCCCCGGGGTGGCGGCTGCGGGGCCCCGACACCGACCGGCGCCGTCCCACGGTGGACTACAATTCCCGGCATGCTCTGCGCCCGGCGGCGCGCGTCACGTGGCTGACGGCGCGGGGCTCGCGGGCTGCGTGCGTTGCTCGGCGGTGCCGGAAGTGCCCGGCGGGGCCCGTGCGGGAGCAGCGCCGCGGGGATGCGGCGCCGGGGCCTGTCCCGGGCCCGGGGCCTGTCCTGGGCCCTGGTGCTGCTGGCCGTGCGCGGGGCGGCCGCCGCCCGCCCCAGCTTCGTCCTGCTGCTGGCAGATGACCTGGGCTTCGGGGACCTGGGGAGCTACGGGCACCCTTCCTCCGACACGCCCAACCTGGACCGGATGGCGTCCCGAGGCCTGCGCTTCACCAGCTTCTACAGCAGCTCCCCGGTGTGCAGCCCGTCCCGGTACGTGCCGCGCCGCTCCACGGCCCGCGCTGGGGATGGAGAGGCGGCGAGGCGGGGCTTGGCACAGGGCGAGGCGGGGCTGCAACACGAGGGGCCCGGCGGTGTGTCCCAGCAGATGGGAGGTGGCGGTGGCAGCCGTGAGACTGCGGCGAGCCGGGTGACAGGTCCCGAGGCGCGGGGCACCCTCTGCTGAGGTTGGGCGGCACAACTGGTGCTGTGTCTGGTGTGATGTCTGTCTGCTCCTCTCTCACAGAGTCACAGAACGTTAGGGATTTGAAGGGACCTCAAAAGGTCTTCTAGACCAACCCCCCTGCCAGAGCAGGATCACCCAGACTAAATCACACAGGGACGTGTCCTGGCGTGTTTGAATCTCTGTAGAGAAGGAGACTCCCCAACCCCTCTGGGTAGCCTGGCCCAGGGCTCTGTCACTCTCACAGGGAAAAAGTTCCTCTTTATATTCCCATGGAACTTCCTGTGCTCCAGCTGCACCTGCTGCCCCTTGTCCTATCGCTGGCAAGAGCCTGGCTCCATCCTCACTCTCAGCCTTTACATATTCACAAACACTAGAATCATAGTATCCCAGAATCCCAGCCTGGTCTGGGCTGGGAGGGACCCCAAGGGTCCCAGAGCTCCAACCCCCTGCCACAGGCAGGGACACCAACCTCCAGCCTGGAGCTACACAAGGTTGCCCAGGGCCCCAGCCAACCCGGCCTTGGACACCCCCAGGGACGGGGCACCCACCCCCTCTCTGGGCAGCCCCTTCCAGCCCCTCACCACTCTCTCTGCACAGAACTTCCCCCCAGTCTCTCCTCTCCCCCTTCCCTCCTCCAGCTTCACTCCAGCCCCTTGTCCTGCCAGTCTCTGCCCTTTTAAAAAGTTGAATCCCCTCCTGTTTGTATGTTCCCTTCAGGTGATGAGGTCTTCCCCTGACTGATGAGGTCTTCCCCTGACTGATGAGGTCTTCCCCTCTCTCCGCAGGGCAGCCCTGCTGACCGGCCGGTTCCAGACGCGCTCTGGGGTTTACCCTGGCGTGTTCAGCCCCGACTCGCGGGGCGGCCTGCCGCTGCCTGAGGTCACCATTGCAGAGGTGCTGAAGGCCCAGGGCTATGCCACAGCCATGGTTGGCAAGTGGCACCTTGGGCTGGGGATAAATGGTTCCTTCTTGCCCATCCACCAGGGCTTTGACCACTTTTTGGGGGTGCCCTACTCCCATGACCAGGTGAGAGGCTTGTCAAGCCCTGAGGGGTGTTGCTGGGGAGAGTGCCTGAAAGATGGACCTTGTGTGAGAGGACATTGGTGGGTGGCTGCAGGCTGGGGAGCTGTGTGCTGGTGGGAAGCGCCCGTCTCTGAGGGGCTGTTGTGATAAGGCAGCTTTGCAGATGTGTGTGTGGGGAAGGACACCCTGTGTCACTGGAGGGAGGGTCAGCTTCTGGCTTCAAAGGAACGTCTGAATTTCCAGGAGATTATGATGTTGTGGCAGTAAAGTCCTTGGACAGTTTGAGGGTGGGCACAGACCCCTGGGCTTCTGTGAGGGGCTGCCCAGAGGGTGCCTGTAGGACCTGGTGGTGGGCCACTGTGAGACTTTGCGTCCCGTCCTGCAACGCAGGTGAAAGACCAAGTGCTGTTTGTTCTTTCCAGGGCCCCTGCCAGAATCTCACCTGCTTCCCACCCGACATCAAGTGTTTTGGGACCTGTGACCAAGGCACAGTGCCAGTGCCTCTGCTCTGGAACCAGACCATCGTGCAGCAGCCGGTCTCTTTCCCTGACCTGGCTCCACTCTACAGCAAATTCTCCCGGGACTTCATTGCTGACTGTGCCCGACGAGGCGTCCCCTTCCTGCTCTACTACGCCTCCCACGTAGGAGATGGGGAGGGCTGCGCTGGGCCCCAGGGTGGGGAAGGGTCCCTGTGTCCTGTGGGGACAGCAGGGAAGCGTCTCAGCCCCGACAGCCCCAGGACTGCTGAGCAGTCAGTACCTGCCTGGGATCACCTTGGGTTGCTGTTCCCACACCCAGGTCTTGGGCTGCTTCTCTCTGGAGCTTTGCCCCCACCCCTGGGCTGGGACTCCACCTGCTCAAACCTCCCACTCTGAGTCTCCACACTCTCTCCAGGGACTCAGCTCCTTTGTGCCATCTCTGAGAGATGCTTCTGCAGCCTGGGGAGAAGCCCTCTCTCATCTCATGGGTATTGTCACGTCCTGGCTGGGGTGCTTACTGTCCCTGGGTGAACTGCTAACCAGCTGTGGCTCTGGGAGTTTGAGTAGCATCTTCTCTGCCCTTTCTTCAGCACACACACTACCCCCAGTTTGCAAGCAAGGAGTCTGCAGGGCGGTCACGGCGTGGGCCGTTCGGTGATGCACTCCTGGAGTTCGATGGCTCCGTGGGACAGCTGCTGCAGGCGCTGCAGGAGAACGGTCTTGCAAACACAACCTTGGTGTTCTTCACCTCTGACAACGGGTGAGTGGGCTCAGCAGGGCTGACTGGGTCACTGGTGAGGTTCTGCTGCCATGAAGTGACACGGTTGTGGCATTGCCAGGTGACAGCCAGTGACCTGAAGCGAGACTCTGCCCTGTGAGGCCCCAGCTGGAGTCCTGTGTGTCCAGAGCTGGGGCCCAACACAAGGAGGATGTGGGGCTGGTGGAGAGGGGTCAGAGGAGCCCCGGGGGTGCTCAGGGGGCTGGAGCAGCTCCCCTACCTATGGAGAGAGGCTGAGGGAGCTGGGCTGGGTCAGCCTGGAGAAGAGAAGGCTGTGGGGGGACCTCACTGCAGCCTCCCCGTCCCTGAAGGGACCCCAGGAACAGGAGGGGAATGGGCTTGTTAAAGGGCAGAGACTGGCAGGACAAGGGGCTGGAGTGAAGCTGGAGGAGGGAAGGGGGAGAGGAGAGACTGGGGGGAAGTTCTGTGCAGAGAGAGTGGTGAGGGGCTGGAAGGGGCTGCCCAGAGAGGGGGTGGGTGCCCCATCCCTGGGGGTGTTCAAGGCCAGGTTGGCTGGGGCCCTGGGCACCCTTGTGTAGCTCCAGGCCTGGAGGTTGGTGTCCCTGCCTGTGGCAGGGGGTTGGAGCTCTGGGACCCTCGGGGGTCCCTCCTGACCCAGGCCATTCTATGATTCTAAGAGGTAGATGCTGCTCTGGAGTGGACCCAGTGCACAATGTGCTGCTCGTTCCTGTGGCTCAACTGTGCCCCTCCTCATATCCAGGAGCACACAGCCCAAACATGCCCCTTTGGTGTGTGTTGGGCTCTGGTACCCTGCTTGAGCATCTTGCAGATGTTGGCTTCTTCCCCTGCCCCACGGCTCCTGCCTCGCCAGGCTGAGCAGGTTGGCAGTGCCCTCGCTGGCACCGTGCCTGTCCTGGCCCCATGGCAGCCTCAGGGAAGGGTCAGTGTGGACCTGTGACAGCAGCAGTTGGTGATTCCTCTCCCTCACAGCCCCTCCACCATGCGGATGGCACGTGGAGGCAGCTCTGGCCTCCTGAAGTGTGGGAAGGGGACAACGTACGAAGGTGGCATGCGGGAGCCAGCAGTGGCTTACTGGCCAGGCCGAGTCACCCCAGGTGAGACTGGGCGCTGCTGGCTGGGGCAGGGGGGTCACGGGTGGGGCAGGCCTGGGGGGGGCAGGGGTGGGAGTGAGATCAAGTGCTTGAACCTCTCCTTGTGCCTTGCTGTGCTGGGTGACAGGAGTGACACATGAGCTGGCGAGCACCCTGGACATCCTGCCAACCCTGACTGCGCTGGCTGGAGCAGCTCTTCCCAAGGTGGCCCTGGATGGCTACGACCTGAGCCCGGTGCTGTTTGGGTCAGGGAAGGTGAGTCCTGCAGGCTGGTTCAGCTGGCACTGTCTGTGAAGGCTCTGTATGGAGCTGGACCTGTGTTCCTGATGAGCAGAACCAGCTGGAGATCAGGAGACACCCATGAGCTGGGACCTTTTGTCTCTCCTGAGCCATACACAAAGCTCCTGGCCTTCCACGGCCTGCTCTGCTCTAACACCCTAACACTGCCAAGCCACCCCTGGGGCCACAGTGGAGGGACAGAGGCCCAGGAGCTTTAAGTAGGCAGCAAAGAGGGTGCTGCTGTTAGTCAGCTCCCCCCTTCTCTGGCCATATCCTGTCTGCTGTATCAGGGCTCCTGCGTAACTCTGGAGCCTCTGCCTGGTCCTGCCTCAGGCTTTTCTCCTCCTCAGAGCTGTACAGGGTCCAGCTCACTGCTGCTGCCTCCCACAGAGCCCCCGTCAGACCATGTTCTTCTACCCGACGTCCCCCGACCCGCTGCACGGCCCCTTCGCTGTCAGGTTTGGGAAATACAAGGCCCATTACTTCACCCAAGGTGAGTGCTGCTTTCTCCTTGCATGGGCAGCTTTGTGAAGGCCTGGATGGGTCAGCTGTCCAAAGAGCAGGAGCTGAGCTACACCCAGAGGTCTCTTTTGCAGGTTCCTTTCACAGCGACACGACTCCAGACCAGGCCTGCCATGGGCTGACACCACTGACCCCCCACTCGCCCCCGCTGCTCTTCGACCTGGAGTCGGACCCAGCTGAGAACTACAACCTGATGCAGAGCAGCCCAGGCCCGGAGGTCCTGCAGGTCCTGGAGGAGATCAACCTGCAGAAAGTGCTGTTTGAGCAGCGCATGGAGTTTGGAGAAAGCCAGATCAGGAAGGGCAGGGATCCTGCCCTGCAGCCTTGCTGCGTGCCAAGCTGCACTCCCAAGCCTTCCTGCTGCCGCTGCTCCTAGCATCTCGCTGCTCCAGCCCCTGCAGTCCTACACACTCTGCCAAAACCACCAGACGCTCCCCTTGTGCCCCCCAACTAACCCAGCTCAGCCTTAGAGCCACCCCCAGCTTTGGCTCAGTGACTCTTGGGGCTGAGGTAGCGAAGGGCAGGTGGGGCAGTGAGGAGCCCTTAACCCTGCGCTGGGCATTGGACATTCCAGCTGAGGACTCGACAGAAACCCCAACTTGTTCAGTGGGACAGGGTCACCTCCAGAGCCCCAACAGCTCCTGCCAAACCATGACCAAGGGGGAGCAAAGGGCAGGCCCCATGCTCAGCTGGAGCCATGCTCTGCACCCCTGGGAGGGAACGGGCCTGGGACCTGCGGCACCGTCGTTTGCCAGGGGACAGGAGCACGGGAAGAGGAGGATGGTCCTGGCAGCTCCCGAGGTGTGGCCTTGGCAAGCAGTGCAGACTGGGACGTGCTGGAGTGGGAGCAGCTCAGGGTATCGCTCTCTGACACTTCCAAGTCCTTTGTGACTCCACATGTGGCTGAGGGTTGTCAGTCCAGGTCGTCTTG
Source organism: Gallinula chloropus (assembly GCF_964237585.1). Classification (NCBI taxonomy): domain Eukaryota; kingdom Metazoa; phylum Chordata; class Aves; order Gruiformes; family Rallidae; genus Gallinula; species Gallinula chloropus. The sequence goes on along the minus strand of NC_140085.1, from coordinate 587,748 downwards.
TGGGTTCTGTGGATTCTGGGGCTGGTGAATCAGCTGGGCTCCACCACAAGCCATCCCTGAAACTGGGAGGGCGTGTGTCTTCTTGCTTGTGATATAGCCCAGCTTAAAGCTTTTCTGTTTTGTTGGTGGGCACTTTTGTGGGGTTTTATATATATATTTATACACATATATATATATAATTATGGTTTTTTAGAAGGATAGAGGTTGGAAGGGACAGCTGGAGAACATCCAGTCCCCAACCTTCCTGTGCTGAAGCAGGCTCACCTTGAGCAGGTCACACAGGATGGTATCCAGGAGGGTTTGGATGTCTCCAGAGGAGACTCCCCATCCTCTCTGGGCAGCCTGTCCCAGGGCTCAGGCACTCTCACAGTAAAGAAGTTTTTCTTCATAATCAGTTTGTGCCCATTGCCCCTTGTCCTGTTGCTGAGCACCACTGAGAGAAGCCTGGCCCATCCCCTGACCCCCCTTTGGAGGGGGTCAGTGTTGGTCAGATCACTCAGTCTTCTCCAAGCTGAGCAGCCCCATCTTCCTTGACTCTGCCCTTTCTCTGCCCCTGTGTCCTCCCAGACAAGGGACTTCCTCCCTGATTATTGTTTCCCCGTGTTCATAGAATCACAGGATGTGTTGGGTTAGAAGGACTTTTAAAGGTCATCTAGTCCCATCCTGCAGTGACAGAGACATCTTCACTGGAGCAGGGCGCTCAGAGCCCCATCCAGCCTGACCCTGAGTATCTCCAGGGATGGGGCCTCCCCCACCTCTCTGGGCACCCAGTGACCCACCCCCCTCAGAGGGAAGAGCTTTCCCCTCATCCCCAACCTCAATCTCCCCTGTCCCAGTTTGACCCATCCCCCTGGTCCCATCGCTCCAGGCCCTGGGAACAGCTCTTCCCAGCTTCCTACAGGCACCTCTCAGGGACTGGAAGGGGCTGTGAGGTGCCCCCAGAGGCTTCTCTTCTGCAGGCTGGACCAGCCCAGCTCTCCCAGCCTGGCTTCACAGCAGAGCTGCTACAGTCCTTGGGTCATGTTTGTGGTTCCTCTGGACACACTCCCTCCCTGTCCTTCTTGTGCTGAGGGCTCCAGAGCTGCACATAGCACTGCAGGTGGGTTCTCCCCAGAGCACAGCAGAGGGGCAGAATCCCCTCTCCATCTGCTGCCCACACTCCTGGGGATGCAGCCTTTCCCTCAGGGCTGCTCTCCAGCCCATCACCTCCTGCCCTGGATGGATAACAGGGGTTGTCCCAGCCCAGGGGCAGGATCCTGCCCTTGGCTCTGCTGAACCTCCTGAGGTTCCCCTGGGCCCTTTCTCCATCCTGCCCAGCTCCCTCTGGCTGGCACATTGACCTCAGCACCCAGCTGAGGGTGCAACTGGTCCCACTGCGGGTGTCACCAGTAAAGAGCCCAAACAGCCCCAGGCCCAGCACAGACCCCTGAGGGACCCGCTTGTCACCGGGTCCATCTGACCTGGGGTCAGTGACCAGCACCTCTGGGTGCGACCGGCCGGCCAGCTCCTCGTGCCCTGAGCAGCCCACCCACCCACCCACCCACCCACCCATCTCTCTGCAGCCCAGAGAGCAGGGTGCTGTGGGGACCCTGCCCGAGGCCGTGCAGAGACCCAGGGGTGACATCCCGAGCTCTGCCCTTGTCCTGATGAGGTCACTGTGCTGCTGAGAGCCACCTGATCGCTCAGGCAGGACTTGCCCCTGGTAAAGCCACACCAGCTGTCACCAACCACCTCCCTGTCCCCCATGTGCCTCAGCAGAGCTTCTAGGAGGATCTGTCCATGATTCCCAGGCACAGAGGGGAGGCTGACGGGGGGCAGTTCCAGGGTGCCCTTCCTGCCCTTGTGGGAAATGGCCCTGATGGTTCCTCTCTCCCAGTCCCCAGGGGCTTCCCCTGAGCACCGCGACTTTCCAAGTACCATGGAGAGCGGCTTGGCAGCCACATCAGCCAGTTCCTTCAGGACTCTGGGATGCATCTCACCAGGTCCCACAGACTTGTGTACATACATGCTCCTCAGATGGCCATGAAACATGTGTTTGCTTAATGGGAGGGACTTGATCTCCCTGGTCCTCATCTTGTGGGCCACATACCTGATAATGGTGAGGAGAGAGGTTGCCAGCGAAGTCTGAGGGGAAAGTCTTGATAAGAACTTCAGCCCTTTCCCCTGCTGTTGTTAACAGTTCCCATTGTTGCTCACTGACAGGGGTGGTACAGTTTCTGTAACCTTCCCTTAATGGATCACCCACCTCTAGAATCCCTTCCTACCTTTCTTGGTGTCCCCTGCCAAGTTCAGCTCCAGCCACACCTCAGCCTTCCTGAAGTCATACATAATGAACTGGGGAACATGCCTGTAGTTTTCCCAGGGATTCCAGGTTTCCAAACCCCTGAAGGGATATAGTGTTTCCAAAGCTGTTGGCCAAGTCAGCTTGGACTTGAATGGCGTTCAGCCCTTTTGGGTGACTCTCCCCCTTTGCATGTGGCACATGCGGGGTGTGGAAGTCCTTGTCTTGAGCAGGAGACTGAACTGAAGCGTCAACTGTGAACACTGGAAACATCATTTATAAATCACGAGAGCCGAGTCAGCCCCAGCAAGTCAGCTGTGCACTGAGGGGGGATCGGGTGGCACAGAGCGGGCCCCTGGTGCTCAGGGGAGATCGCAAGGGACAGAGCAGGCCCCTGGCACTGGGGCTGCCTCGGGAGCAGCAGACATGGCCCCAGAAGGAACCGGGGACGGTTCCCTGCGGCCGGCCCTGGCTCCTGCTCGTCCTGCGGCTCAGGCCTTTATCCTCTTCAGCACCCGCAGGAGATCCTGCAGCAGGCGGAAGAACACCCTCAGCTTCCTGTGGGGAAAGGGGCAGGGCGCAGACCAGCCCGACGGCGTTGGCGTTGGTTCTGGGCTCTGCTGGGGCGTCGTTGGGAAGACGGGCTTTGGCCTCGGAAGAGCCGCGGTTGCCGGGCTCTGGCCCATCTGCACCAGGATCCAGTCATAGAAGTGCTGGGTGGAGGTGTAGACCCCGGGCTGTTTGGCTCTGGCACAGCCTTCGCCCCAGCTGGTCACTCCCACGAGCCAGAAGTAGTCGGTGGTGTTGTCCTTGCAGACGAGCGGCCCGCCGCTGTCACCCTGCAGCGGGGCAGAGCGGACAAAGGGGGTGTTGGCCGCCATTGGCAGCACCGCGGCTGGACCCTTGTCCCTTGGGGCGCCTGCCAGAGCTGTCCTAGCTGCACCGAAAGGCTCAGCTTGGGTGCTGGAGCCCACAGAAGCTTGTGTGGGAGGGGGTGCTGGGCCTGTGTGGAGATGGGCTCTCACTCATCTCCGCACGCTGATGCGGGATGCGTGGCAGACGGCTGTTCCCGCCTTGGGATGTGGCTCTGGGGGCTGCCGAGAGCCCCGGGTGGGCTTTCTGGGCAGGGTCTCAGGCCTCTGGGATGCCGGGGGGGCAGCAGGCGAGGAGCTGCAGCAGGTGGGGAAGGGGAGGCGAGCCCCAGCAGCAGCAGGGGCCCTGGCAGGCAGAGCAGACGCTGGGGTGCACTGGGGCGCTGACGGCAGGGCTGCTGGTGGTGCTGGGGGCTGAGTGGGAGCACGCTCCTACCTGGCAGGTGTCGATGCCACCCTGCGGATGGCCAGCGCACAGGTTGTGGCTGTGGATGGCCCCTCTGTACCACCAGCTGCTGTTGCAGAGGTTGGTGTCGATGAGCTGGACCTTGGCCTCCTGCAGCGTGTCGGGTCGCTCGGCTGTGGCTGAGCACAGAACAGAACCCATCAGCGCGCTGCCGGTTCTCCTGCCTGTCTGGGTGAAGCCCTTTGCCTGGGAGGCCTTGCCTTTCCTTTTGGAAGGCGCTGCCTCTTCTGCCTGGCCTTGGGGAATGGCTCGGGCCCACCCACCTCCCTCCCTAAGGGCACCCGTCCCCACAGCCTGAGCGGGCAAAATTTGGCCTCTGCTCGCAGAGAGCCCAACCCGCCTCCCCAGGGGCCCGAGCTGGCGCTGGGGACGCGAGTGCTGGCTGGGAACTCACATCTCTGCAGCGTGGAGCCCCAGCCGCTGACGTAGCAGGTCGTCAGCTCCGAGACTCTCAGCGAGGCGTCGGGCACGCAGGCCAGCTGGGTGTAGTTGCTGCACTGCACAGGCTGGTCCAGCTCCAGCAAGGCGATGTCGTTGCTCTGCGTGTGGGTGCTGAACTCCTTGTGAGCCAGCAGCCGCCGGATGTAGCGCACCTGGGCCTGGGGACCCGGCCGGCTCAGCCGCGTGGCACCGATCAGCACGCGCCACTTGGTGATGTGGCTGGAAGGCAGCAGGAGAGGGGGGTCAGAGGGAGAGGGGGTCAGAGGGGGCTCAGAGGGAGAGGGGGGTCAAAGGGACGGGGGGGTCAGAGAGGGAGGGGGTCAGAGGGAGAGGAGGGTCAGAGGGACAGGGGGTTCAGAGGGAGAGGGAGGTCGGAGGAGGCTCAGAGGGAGAGGGGGGTCAGAGGGAGAGGAGTTCAGAGGGTGCTCAGAGGAAGAGGGGGGGTCCGAGGGAGAGGGAGGTCAGAGGCACAGGGGGATCAGAGGAAGAGGGGTTCAGAAGGAGGGGGGGGGTCAGAGGGAGGGGGGGGCTCAGAGGGAGCGCAGCCCCGCACTGCAGCTGCCCATCACCTCCCCGCCATCCACCCGCGTCCCAGGGGACAGAGGAACGTGGCGCTGCACAGGGTGCACCTGCCCCACAGGCCTCAGGCACCAGGAATGTGGAGCCAGAGGTGGCTGGGAAGCAGCAGCACGAGCCCGGCCTTCTCCCGAGCAGCCTCTGCGCTGGGCTGGGCTGTGTCCAGGCGCTGCCGTGCCGCAAGCACATGGGGCCAGAGTAGCAGGTGGGGCTGCGGCCAGGGCAGCCGGTAGCACGGTGGGTGGGGATGTCCCTGTCCCCTGGTCCTCCTTACCTGGCATAGAGGAAGCAGTGGGCCGCTGTCAGGACCCACTGGGGGCTGATGAGGGACCCTCCGCACACGTGCCTGCGGGAGGGACGCTGGATGCTGACCATCCAGGGCCAGGCCCCTGGCTGGGCGTCCCTGCCACCCACCACGCGCGTCATGACCGGCTCGGAAGCCATGGGCCGGAGCCCGCAGGTGTCCCTGGAAACAGAGCCTGGTGAGTGTCCTGCTCGAGGGCTTGGTGCTGGTCAGGCTGAGCAGGGTCAGACGCCTTCCCTCCCTCCCTGCCCAGCGGGTGCTGCATGGGCGGCAGGGCCAGGGAATCCCACGGGGTGTGTGTCTGTGCGCCCCTGTTTCTGCTTCAGCCCCGCCGCCCAGCCGTGCCAGCAGCCTGGGCGCTGGCGAGGAACTGAGGCTCCCCTGTGGGGCCCGGGAAGCTGCGGCCTGGCCACGGGGGACACGCGGGCAGCCGGCAGTGAGTCCCAGGGCCAGGGTCGCCCCATCTCCCTTCTCCAGGAGCCTCGGGCCACTCACCCACAGCTGTCACATGCCGCCCACACAGGCCCGCAGGCGGCCAGCAGGATGAGCAGGGCGAGCACCCCCATGGCTGCCAGCAGCACCCGGCCGCAGCTGCAGGGAGCCAGGCGCGTCCCCACCGGGCAGCGGGTGCCGTGAGGTGCCCGCAGAGCCCGGGGCTGATGTCACAGAGGCGCTGGGTCTGAGTGGGGGGCAGAGAGGCCAATGGGGTGGGCGGGGAAGGGGCGGCGCGGGGGGTTCTGTCCGGGCGGGACAGGATGGGAGGCAGAAGATGGGGTGCACAGTCCCGATGGCCCCGTTGCTCTGCTCGCGGGAGGAGGCTGTGCAGGCCTGTTTGGTTAGCTGAGGCTGACGCCAGGCCCTAACCACCAGCTTGTGGGCCCTAATGCAGACCCCCAGCAGTGCCCGTGTGTCCCAGCGCACATTCCTGTCCTCTTTGTAGCCTCCCCACAACAGCCTTCTCCATCCCAGGGTGGTGTAGAGCTTCCTCCTCTCTGAGCAGATGCCCTTTCAGCCCTTTTTGGGTGACTCTGCCCCTTTGCACCCGACTAGACCGCGGCCTCATGTGGCACGTGCAGGGCATGGGAGTCCTTGCCTTGAGCAGGAGACCAACCCGAAGCATGGTCAGCTCTGAAAACTGGAAACTTCATTTATAAATAGAGCCACGTCAGCCCCAGCAAGTCAGCTGTGCGCTCAGGGGAGTTCTGAGCAGGATGGGAGGCAGAAGATCAGGACGGACAGACAGTCACAGATGCGCTGAGAAGAACAGGCAGCTCTGCTGCCCCAACAGCCCCCAGTGTGGCTCTGCGTGGCAAGTCACCCTCCCACCGCTGGGTCCCTGCAGCTGTTGGGGCTCACCTCCCCTTCCCCACCTGCTGCAGCTCTTTGCCCAGTGTCCCCACCTCGTCCCAGATGTGTGGGACTGGCTGGAAAGCCCATGCTGGGGTCCCTGCAGCCCTCAGAGCCAGTTCTCAGAGAGGCTGTGATTAGACAATCCTGGGTGTTACAGTCCACCTTATTCAGCTCTAGTTGAACTGAAAGGAGAGATCCTCCATGGTCAGAAGCGTACTGCATCTCACTGCAACAGAATGGGGGAGAAAGTGAGAGATATTCTGCATCAGAGATCACAGGGGTGGATGGAAAGGTGGTGCTGGCTGAGCTGTGAAAGCGATGGGTAGGACCACAGTGTAGGACTTGGACTGCCTTGTAACAAAACTGCAGGGAGAATTCAAGGTGAAAGCTCTATAAAAATGATCATTTATTATTTGTTTTCTCCAGTAGGTACCATTAAAGCATCTGGGTAGGACCCTTCCCTGCGGGTCCAATAGTGGCTTAGCTCTCCTGGCACGCTTTGTCTTGAAGAAGCATAGTCAACCACGTGGATACTCTCGCCCCTTCCTTGACCATGATGTGTTGTGGATAGCTGGCCCCTCTGCCCACCACCAGCGCTCTCATGGCACGAGGAAAATCCCTTTGCTCTGTGAAACCCAGCTCTAACTAGTCCCAGAAATCTAGAGTAAAGGGAAAAACAGACTCTGGGTCTGGAGCTTAGGCAGATGTGGGCTTCTTTTCAGGGCAGCCTTCTTCATCATCTGACAAATTCTCACTCTTCTGCAGGTCAAAGCTCTGAAAAGGAGCAGGACAAGGAACTGTTACAAAGCATGAAAGCAACAGCTACACCCTGATATGGTTCTTTCAAATTCAGCCTAGGGCAGCATGGGCTCCTCAGAGGGTCACCACCACACCCCTTCCAACCTAGACACGATCAGCACACAAACCCCAGGATGTCACCAGCACAAGGCAACTCTTTCCATGCCTGCAAAGTTTCACCTTTTGCCACAGACTCTGCTTTCCCTGAGGCCAAAGAGATGGATCTCTGCTAATGACTTAGGAAGAGAGCAGGGAGTCGAGCCCTTCTTACCTCCAGTTCTCGCATGACCTCGTCCATGAAATCTCCTGAGTTTTGTTTGTAAGCAACTGCCAGTTTGATAGCATCATTGAAGAGCTGATGAGAATGAGAAGGCTTGTCACTCAAAGTAAGGGGCATTGTGTTTCTGTAACATATGGAAACTCTTCCCATACCCCAAGAAAAAAAAAAAAACCAACAAAACAATTCAGCAACTACCTATAAATACCAGGACCTCACAAGCAGCCAAACAGATGTACTAACCCATCTCCTGCTCTCTATGCCTACAGCAGCCTCCATGTCCTTGACCTGTGTGGAGGTCTCACAGATCCTGAGCCACACAGCTGTGATTTACCTTCACTACATTGGTCCCATCTGCAGCAGACACGAAATAAAAGGGCAAACTGAACTTGCGAGCGAAGTTGAAGCTTTTCTGGGTCACCTTCATATCCGCTGGGGGCAGAAAAAGACCTGGTCAGTCAGAGAGCACTGGAGGCAGGATGCCAACACACACAGGAGCGGTGGAACAGATGGAGGCCACAGCCTGATTTAGCTGTCAAGGCCACCTCAGTGTAGTAACAGGGCTAGAAGACTCCTCCCCAAAAGCTGTGGGGTTTTAAAAGCAGCAGCATCAGCAAACTGTTGACGGAAAGATACACACAGAGAAAAGAGTTCTTGTTGGTTTACCCATGGTGCTTCACTGAATTATACATGCATTCTGCTGTGCTGTAAGTGAACAATCCTTTGCAGCTTAGGACATATCAATTCACTTGCTGTGCAGGAACTGAGTGTTTTCCAAGCACATCCCTAGAGTTTTGCTGTGTATCCACAGAATCTGGACATCACTGACAGTACCAGTTACATCTCTCCCTCCAGACTGGCCTTGTTTACCAGAACTCCCCACAGCCTTTATGCCATGTTACCTACATTCCTGTGAGTCACACTCACAGTGTATGACAAACTCAACTGTTAGATGCTTTACTTAGCAGGCAGTTGGGTCCAGCTACCTCCACCTTAGTAGTCCAGAGGCTTTCAGTTTTGGAATACATCTACTGCATATTTACAGGACTACTGACACAGCAGTGACAGCTCCAGGTTTTGATCGACAGCCAGTCAGTATGCCAGCACAGGAGGATAACTCCAGATAATCTGTCTTTTCCCATAAAAGCAACATCTGAAAGAGTTCAGACTCCAAATGCTTGCCAGTGAGCACTGCCCAGGCACTCGCTCCCCACCTCTTTGCAGGAAGCTGGACTGACTGTTCTGCACACTGGGCCTGTGTTAATAGCTGTGGGCCAATAATCTCCTAACCTGGGTGGACACAGCAAAGGCAAGGCAGAAGGCTGGCCTGAAGCAGCATCCACTCACACACCGAGAGCAGGATTCATCTACAACGGGGCTGTCAGCACCAAGTCTGTTTGCCTTGGACTCCCTGCACAGTCCCTGCAATCAAGGGACTCAAGAATCACTTGACTCATCCTGTAGGAAAGGCTTTTTTTTAGGCAAAATGAATCATGCCCCAAACCACACAACTGAACCAAGTGAACTTGCATGGAGTACAGTGGGAGTGCAGACAGCTCCCTCGGGGACATACACCTGTTCACAGCTGTGAGTTCTACCAGGAATGGCAGCATGAAGCCCCTGTTTGACACTGGGCTTGTGTTGTGGTTTGCATGGCTGGGTGCTGGTGGAGCAGGGGGGCTGCAGGGGTGGCTGCTGTAAGGAGCAGCCAGAAGCTCTCTGCAGCCCCAGAGAGTAAACACCAGCTGAGTCAAGGCCCAAGTCGGTGCTGACCAAGGCCCAGCCCGTCAGCGATGGTCATGGCGCCTCTGGGAATCACAGTGAGGAGAAAAACAAACACAAGCAGCTGCATTCTGCACCCAGAGAAGGGAGTGAGAAGATGTGAGGAGCTGTGCAGGCACCAAGGCTGGTGAGGGGGAGAGAAGCCCCAGGTGCCAGAGAGAAAGATGCCCCTGGAGAGACCCAAGGTGGAGTGGGTGGGTGTCCCCCACAGCCCAGGGACAAGGCCCAGACCCCACCTGCAGCCCGTGGAGAGGCCCCACGCTGGGGCAGGGGGAGACAGACGGGGATGATGTGACGCTGTGGGAAGCCCACGTTGGCACAAGCTCCTGGCAGCGAAACCTGCATCCCGAGGAGAGACCGACACACCTCAGAGCAGGTCTGGGAGGGGACTTGTGACTCTGTGGGGGACCAGGCTGGAGCAGTCTGGGCCTGAAGGTCAGCAACCCATGGAAGGGAGCTGTGCTGAGGCCTGTGGTGAGGAGCTGACACCCCAACAGAAAGCACTCACATTGGAGAAGTTCATGGAGGGCTGTCTGGCATGGGTGGGACCCCACGGTGCAGCAGGGGGTGAGGAATGAATGTCCCCCCGGCCAAGAAGGAAACCAACTTGTGAGGAACTGACCAAAGACCCCATTTCCCCAGTCCCACCCCCTCCCTGTGCCACAATAAGGGGAAGAAGGGAGTGAAATCATGACTAGAGTGCAGTCTGCTAAGGAGGGAGGGGTGGGGGGAGGTGGAGGTGTTTTAAGATCTGGAGAAGGAAAACAGCTTATGAGGAACTGACTGAAACCCCCATTCCCCAGTCCCTGCCCCTCCCCGTGTCATGATGCAGGGGGAAGAAGGGAGCAAAAGGTTCTGCCCATGATACCGATCACAGAAGGATCTCTCCCTGTCCTTATCTCAACTCCTGAGCCTCTCAATATCTATTCTCCTTTGTCCAGCTGAAAAGGGGAGGGAGACCCTGACTTTGGTGGGTGTCTGGCCTCCAGCCAGGCTCAAACCACCACAACACATGGTAAAGACTGAATTGTAAGGACACTGCTTGAATAAACTTTAAATGGATCAATTTTTTATTTTTAATTGCTAGTAAAACAAAGATAAGACTTGAATGAGTCCAGAGAAGGGCAACCAGGCTGGGGAAGGGGCTGGAGAGCAAATCATATAAGGAGTGGCTGAGGGAGCTGGGGATGTTTAGTCTGGAGGAGGCTGAGGGGAGATCACACCATCACCTACAAATACCTGAAGGGAGGTTGTAGAGAGGTGGACGATGGTCTCTGCAGCCAGGGGCCAGGAGCTGGGCCGAGGGGCAATGGGCTCAAGCTGCCCCAGGGCAGGGTCAGCTCAGCTGGGAGGGCAAAGTTCTTCCCTGGCAGAGTTGTGGGGCTGTGGCACAGGCTGCCCAGGGAGGGGGCTGAGTCCCCAGCCCTGGGGGTGTTGAACAGAGGGGAGATGAGGTGCTCAGGGAGCTGGGGCAGCTCAGGATGGGAATGGTTGGACTCAATGATCTTAAAGGTCTTTTCCGACCCTGTGACTCTGTGACTCTGTAAGATATCATGCAAGGTCAGCAGAGAGCCCAGCTATCTGTTTGGTAAGATACAGCCCCGGGGGACTAATATTCAAGAACTCATCTGGACCTAACAGATGAATGACATTCTTTCTCAGCCAGGTCAGCAGAGAATCACATCCCTATTTTGAGGGGTTGAAAGAAGAAGATCCACTCACCATCGATTTTGTTGGCCACCACAATACAAGGAATCTCTGGGCGGAATTCTCTCAACTCCTTGTACCAGCTGTTCAGGTTCTTGTAGGTGACTTTCCTCTGCACATCAAACACCTTCCAAGAAAGAACAAGTTCTCATGGGGCCGGCAGCAGGACAGCTCCTGATCAGCCCCCTGAACCAAGCACAAGAACCCAGAGTTTTCCCAGGAGGACATCAACAAAGGAAGCTGGCCTTTGTTACCAAGGATGAAAGAGCAAAGAGAGAGTATCCACCAAGCCCTGAAACATGCAGCCAGCCTGTTTCTTTGCGTGATGCAGGGAGCAGTGCCTCATTTCCCTTTACATTCTTATTCTGTAGTATGGCCAGCACTCAGGAGAGCGAACAAGCACTGGGAAAGATCCCTTCTGCTAAGGAGGGCCAGAGGTGAGGCTTCTCTATTCTAAAGTATCAGGGAAGTTGACTGATGCTCATGAGTGATGAGACGTAGTGGAAAGTTTGGGCAAGAGTACAAACCAAGAGACCTAAGAGGGTCAGGAGCCAGGAAACAGGACTGCTCTCAGATAGTAAGAGTGGAGCACAAAGCATAGAGAAGCAGAAGGGGCAGAAGACCAGAGAAGAATGCCTTCTGCCCTTGCAGAACACATCCGTTTTGTGTTACATAATCCATCAGTCACATCACAGACCAAGGAAGGAATGCTCTCTCCCTTGCATCACCTCTGACAGGACTGTGTCTGCTGAAAGTACGTTTAGTTGTACTCACCATCCTACTGAAACATAGGGACAAAAGAAAATGTAGAGGAGAGCAAAGCCAGGGCATATAGAAAAAGGAAAGGCAGAAAAGAGCTAAACATACCAACTACTCTGGGTTTGTCTGGTGAGGGAAGAAAGAACAAGATAAGAAAGGTTTTTAAACCACTGGAAGAATAAGAAATAGAACATGACATCATCATGAAAAGGTCAAGTTTCAGGTGGAATGGGTATTAGTCTAAATCCCACCAGATGACAGCACAGACACTGCACTTACCATGATGCAAGCATGAGCCTTATGGTAGTAAGAGGCGTGCATGCTCTGGAACCTCTCCTGTCCAGCTGTGTCCCAGAAGTCTGAAAGACACAAAAAACAGGCTCAGGATGACACAACTGTCCCAGTTCTGGTTTCTTTCAACTTAAATCTGGGATGCAATGCCCAGTCCATCTACTCAGGGTCACAAATTAGGTTTCACCTTGCTGACATAAAACATCCCAGGGCTGAAAGGTTATGCAAACCAGGACCTTCCTTTGCTAGGTTTAGTTGTGCTGACACTAAACACTGCTAGGAACATGTCAGAAAAAAAGAAGCCATCAGTAGACGTGACTTAGGACAGTGGGACAAAGCTGACAAAGAGTGCAAAGACTGACAACCACCTGAACTCTGTCACTAGAGGTGACAGGAGAAACCATGTGATCTCTGACACAGGGGTACGCAGCCAGATCCCTGCCACAGGAAACATTCCATCTCCCTTCACAGTCAAACTGCTCTTTCCAGGGGCACAGCTCACTCTGAAATCAGGAAGGGTAAGTTAGCCTGAGACAGACAGGTCCCAATTCATTAACTGGGTATCATAAAGAATACCTAAACAGCCACCAACATGTTAATGCCTTCTTCTGTTGGTGTGCCTCAGGTAGAGATCTCCTCCCATCCTCTTGCTGGATTTACAGGCTAATATTCGTGTCTTATTTGTTGTAAAAATTTACACAGCCTCAGCTGGGAACCACCAAATGTAGTTACAAAGCTGTAGTTACACTTCTAAAGCTGTATTTACATTTCTAAAGGTAAAGTGATACTTCAGACATGCAAAGCCTGCCACTCCACCTAAAGCCGAATAAGCCACTTTCCTCAGTGGTTACTGGCACTGAAATTCAGTTCCTGACTGGATACTCTATCAGACTTGCAGGATGGTGACTTCTTAAACCCTCCAGAATACAGACAAGTACTCACTGGACCACATTTGTGTTCATTTTGGATAGTTTTCCTTCGCTTCTAAAACTGCCAGATCCTTTTGATGTGTCATTTCAGAACCCTCCCTTACAAGGGAAAAAGAGGGGCCAGTGACTGTGACCTAAAGAACGTCCCTGAATTAACATCCCAAACAATGTGGCAGCTGCCATGAGAGAACTTGCCCTGGCTAACTGAAAACACTCCCTCTTGCACTGCTGAAACTCCAGGTCTTGCCTGTCACACCCCATGTCACTCCAGAAATCAGGAATTTACCTCAGGAAAAATAAGATTCATAAAGAAATACAACACATTTTAAAGCAAACCTAACTCCACCATGTGACATTTGGCCATGGTGACTGAGCTGAGCTGAGTAGAAATTAAATGAGCAAGGGGAGTGGTAATTCTGCTCAATTAAAAATCTTCAGCCTGCCTGCTTGACAAACCTCACTTCAGGGCAGCTCTTCTCTGCAGGGTCGCTTGGGAGATCAGCATTATGTTCATGAAAGGTGAAGACAGAAGAGACTGTGGACTCTTGCAGAACATACACCAGATGAATTACTCAAACTAGAGCAAGTTACTTAATCCCTGACATGTGAATCCATATTTCCTCAAGCTGCCTTAATAATAATTGCACTTACTGGTTAAAAACCCCTCTACCTTACCTTCTATGAGTTTACCTAACATCAACTAGACTCTGTTAAATCCTTCTTGCTAAGCCAAAGCCTCCTTTGGTACCAAGTTCCTGTTGTCTGATACTCTGCCTTCTCCTTGGGAAGCTAAGCAGAGAGACTCTCATCATTAGGCCCTTTTTCCCATCTTTCAATTATTCTAACAGCTCTTCTCTGAAAACTTGATTTGGACTCAAGTGGCAAGGGTTTCTTCCAGCAGGAGGGGGGAATGGAGGGGGAGCTGTGGGGTGCAGAGCTCTGGGGGTGCAGAGAGGTGGGCGATGGTCTCTGCAGCCAGGGGCCAGGAGCTGGGCCGAGGGGCAATGGGCTCAAGCTGCCCCAGGGTAGGGTCAGCTCAGCTGGGAGGGCAAAGTTCTTCCCTGGCAGAGTTGTGGGGCTGTGGCACAGGCTGCCCAGGGAGGGGGCTGAGTCCCCAGCCCTGGGGGTGTTGAACAGAGGGGAGATGAGGTGCTCAGGGAGCTGGTTTAGCTCAGGATGGGATTGGTTGGACTCGATGATCTTCAAGGTCTTTTCCAACCTGGTGATTCTGTGATCCTGTCCCCGGGGCCCACCCGGCGCCCACCCCGCACTCACCCACGAGGACGGCCTGCCCGTCCACCCGAGCGCGGTGCTTGTAGAGCGTCAGGGCGAAGGTGGAGAGCTGCTGAGGGCGGCTGCGCCCTTGTTAAGGAGCCGACGGAGGCGCAGACCCTCCCGCGCCGCAGCGCCCGCCCGGGCCCCCCGCCGCTCCCCGGGCCGCCCGCCCGCGCCCCTCGCCACGCTCCGCCGAGCCGCCGCCTGCTGCGGGGCTGCTGCGGGGCTGCCCGGGGCGCGGGCAGCCGGCGCTCCGCAAGGATACAAGCCGTCGAGCAGGAACCTCTCCAGCAGCCTGCGGACAGAGCACCACAGAGCCGTTAGCCGCGGGGCCGCGCCGCCCCCGCCCCGGGGCCACCCGGCCGCGCCCACGCACTTGGACTTGCCCACGGCGCTGTCGCCCAGGCAGATGATCTTCACGTTCTCCTCGGCGCCGGCCGCGGCCTCACCCGCGGCCCCGGCCCCGGCCCCGGCCCCGGCCCCGGCCCCGGCCCCGGCCCGCTCCGCCGCCGCCGCGGCCATGGCGCCGCGTCCCCGCTGCTACGCGACAGGGCGGCCCCGCCCCCTTTGTCGTCACGGGCGCGACGCCTCCCGCGTGCGGGGCCATGGCGGCGCCGGCGCGGCCGCTGCGGCTGACGCTCGCCCTGCTGAAGCCGGACGCCGTGGCCCACCCGCTGGTGCTGGAGGTGAGCGCCCGGCGCCGCGGCCCCGCAGGCACCGCCCGGCCCGGCCCGGCCCGGCGCTGCCCCCGCCCAGCCGCTGCGCCTCTGCCCGCAGGCGGTGCACGAAACCATCCTCAGCAACCGGTTCCTCATCGTGCGCGCCAAGGAGCTGCGCTGCGGGCGGGAGGAGAGCCGCCGCTTCTACCGGGAGCATGCGGGTAGGCGGGCCGGGCCTCGCGGGCGGGCCGGGCCTCGCGGGCGGGCCGGGCCTCGCGGGCGGGCCGGGCCTCGCGGGCGGGCCGGGCCTCGCGGGCGGGCCGGGCCTCGCGGGCGGGCCGGGCCTCGCGGGCGGGCCGGGCCTCGCGGGCGGGCCGGGCCTCGCGGGCGGGCCGGGCCTCGCGGGCGGGCCGGGCCTCGCGGGCGGGCCGGGCCTCGCGGGCGGGCCGGGCCGGGCCGCGCTGCGCGGGGGGCGGGGGGCGAGCGCCGGGCCGGGCGGGGGCCGGTCTGCGTGACTCGGGCCGTCTTTCCCCGCAGGGCGGTTCTTCTACCAGCGGCTGGTGGAGTTCATGGCCAGGTACCTGCGGGGCTTCGCGGCGCCTGCGGACCCGTGTCGCGACCGAGCAGGGGCCCCGGGAGTCGCGCTGGAGGGGTATAGGCTGCGGGGGCGGGGGCGGGGGAGGGTCGGGAGCCGTCTCAGCGGTGACAAGGGTACTCGGTGGGGCGGCATCCCCCGAGGGTGTGGGTGCCATCACCCTGAGCAGGAGGAGTTCAGTCGTGCTGTTGCTTTGCCTCCGAGCCGTGGTCTCGCTGCCCAGTGTTACATGGTAGGTCTGTGTCCCTTGCTGGGAAGCACAGCTCGGGTTTGCACTTCTTTGCTGCGCTGCACTTGCCACATTTATAAGAACAAAGGAGCTGTGTCCTTTTGTAACCATGTCTACTTCTGCTCCTACCCGGTCCTTTTCTAGTGGCCCCATGTGGGCTTATATCTTGGCTCATGAGAATGCTGTTCCTCTCTGGAGATCCCTGATGGGGCCCACTAAAGTGTTCAGAGCCCGAAATGATGTTCCAGACTCCATCCGAGGATCTTACGGCCTCACTGACACCAGGAACACCACTCATGGCTCAGGTAAAACTCCCCTTCTTGGCTGAGTGTTGTGCAGAGGCTGGAGCCTGGGGAGACAAGATGGTGTTTGTCTGCCTTTGCTTGCTTTCCATTCTGGGAATCAGGTTATTTCTTCACTTCTGCAGGCACCACTCTCACATGTCCTGCTGCGACTGAGCCTGGCTCTTTACAGGCCATGCCCTTCCCTTTGGAACACAGCACATATCTGCATTTCTCATCTTCTTTTCCTCGGTTCTGTAACAGATTCACCAGCATCAGCCAGCAGGGAAATTGCTTTCTTCTTCCCAGAGTTCAACGAACAGCTCTGGTACCAGCATGAAGAGCCACATCTGCGCTGCGGGCAGGTGTATTACAACGCAGAGGAGCGTGTTCACTGCCTGTCCAGGGGTGAAGAAACACAGCTCACCTGAGGGGTATGGCTTGCAGATCTAGAAGTAGCTTCTAGGCACACTGCTTGGGGCAGCCCCACAACAAGACACAGAGCTGCAGCCTGTTTTAAGGAGTGTGGGGGAAGGAAAGACCAGATGTTTATTAAGCTGCACTACCTGGGATGCTGTTACTCCTGCATCATGCAGGACCTGGGGCGTTTCTGGAATAACTAGTGTACTCCAGCTTGATGCAGAGGTGTAGCCATGCACCTCACTGGTCCCTTGTGTGTTTATTTGGATACAAGCAGTACAGCCGAGCTCATCAGAGGGCTAGGTAGATTCAGCATTGCTAATTCCAGTTAGGATATGATTGATTTTGCTGATAGCAGGCCTCAGGTTCTTAACATTTTCTCTGCTCCCACAGTACCTTAAGCAGAAAAGAGAGGGGAAAGAATATGGAAGAATGCAGGGGTAAGCAGGGCAGTAGTAACTCTCTTGCCTTTGCTTCCCTGGATTCAAGCTGAGAAACAAGGTTGTTTTGTCTTGCATCATGATTCATATCTGAAACGTGGAGCACACAGCCAGAAGCTGTTCCCCAGAGGAAAACAGCATATCCAGTTGATTCAGTGTGGTCTGGGCTGGCAAACCTGCAGCAGAAGTTCTAGGGGGAAGCTGCAGAAGGGTGTGGAGTAACACAGTGAAAGATCTTCTATTTTGTGCTCTTGGATTGCTTGGGGCATGAGATCAGAGAGGGTAGAGCAGAGGGGGCAATCCCCTCCCTGTCCCTGCTGCCACCCCTCTGCTGATGGAGCCCAGGATACCATTGGCCTAACATCAACACTTCTGTTCCTTCCTCAGTGTTCCCTGAGACTGAATGCAGCTGTTCTGTTGCAGGTACAGACCGAAAGGATCTGTGGAGTATTTCTGCAGTTGGCATTGGCTTTTCACCAGCAGCATCTTAGTGGTGGATCTGCTCACGATGGACTGTGCACTTATACAGCTCTGAACTCTTGCTGCTGTAAAAGCTGCTGTCTTACTGATTCCCTGAGTTTCTCTTAAGTGTGTTTTTCTTGTGACTAATTTTTGTAACCTTTATATTGTGCTTTCTTTTTTGCATATGAACTTGGGGTGCCATTAAATGATATTTGCCAGCTGACACTCCTCATTTTAAATGTGTTTGGGGTTTTTTCTAGTCACTTGCAGGGGGAGAAACAGACCCTTTGAAAATTCCAGGCAGGAGTAACACTGGCTTAGTGGTGTGTTGTTTTCATAGAATCACAGGTGGGAAGAGCCCCCAGAGCCCATGGGGTCCCACCCCCTGCCCAAGCAGGGTCCCTAGGACAGGGGCTGGGATCTCTCCAGACAAGGAGACTCCACACCCCCTGGGCAGACTGTCCCAGGGCTCCCTCACCCTCACTGGGAAGAAGTTCTTCCCCACATTGGGGGGAACTCCCTGGGCTCCAGCTTGAGCCCATCGCCCCTTGTCCTGTCCCCACAGACACTGAGCAGAGGCTGCCCATGGCCCCTGGGTCCCACCCTTCAGCTCTTGATACCCAGTGATCAGATCCCCTCTCAGGCTCTTCTCTGCAGGCTGAACAGCCCCAGCTCCCTCAGCCTTTCCTCCCAGGGGAGATGCTCCAGCCCCTTCAGCATCCCTGTCCCTCCTCTGGACTCTCTCCAGGAGATCCCTGGCTGGTTGATCCCAGGGAGCCCAGACCTGGACACAACACTCCAGGTGGGGCCTGAGCAGGGCAGAGCAGAGGGGGAGGATCCCCTCCTGTCACCTGCTGCCTACTGTTCTGATGCCCCCAGGATCCCTTTGGGTCTCTCAGCCCCCAGGCCACACTGCTGGCTCATGGCCACCCTGTCACCCACCAGGACCCCCAGGTCCTTCTCAGAGCTCCTCTCCAGCAGGTCACCCCCAGAAGTTTTCACAGAGTAACTATCAGATCACAATCACCACTACTTAGAAAGCTGCCAGTTGTTATGTGTGTGTTGGCATTTCTGTGGTCCACCAGGACTGTCAGAACTGAGCAGAGTATTTACTTTTTAATTCTAAAGGTGTTTGGTAAACTTACAGAAGGTCAGAGAGACTTGGTGTTGGATGCAGAAGATAGTGCCAAAAATCTTATGCAATATTCAAGGCAGGTCCCAAACTCCTCTGGCACTGGCTTCCCAGTAACGTGTCAGCAGAGTCCTGTCTCTGGCTCACAGGTCAGTGCAGGGCCAAAGGCAGACCCTGCCCCTCTCCCCTACACCCCAGAGGCATGTGCACCCTGACAAACCACCACTGCTTAACACTTGAAAGGTCTCACACAGAGTCTGGAACTCACACAGGGCTGCATGCACATCACACACCTTTTAGACAGGGGCAGCAGCTCCTGGGAAGCACCAGTGGTCCCCCAGCTCTCACCCCTCCCAGGCACCCCCAAACAAGCTGGCATGTTCCTGCACATGGCTTTGGCTGGGGGGAGAGCAATGGTCCAAGATGTTCAGAATGCTGGATGATGCAGTTCTCAGGTACCCAGCCAGTGTGTGCAAAACTAGTGATTAAAAATCCCTGTTAAAGGGTATGTTGAGCAGATGGAAAGCTACGACAGGCAGTGGCTTCTTCACCTTGTAGCACCCATATGCAAGATGAAGTAACCAGTCTGGATGTCATTATGTGAGGCAAGGCCCATCTGAAATTCAACTTTGCTTAATCTTGTCAAGAGACATGACAATTGACCTCAGCTGCTAAAAACACACCTACACACAGGAGAAGAGGGAGGAAATGTTTTGGGGTGGGGTTTTTTTGGCATACTCTCTCTGTGTCCCTGCACAGCCATTCAGGTGCCATTCGGGTGTTTAGTACATGGACATGGACCCACAGCTTGTCTGGGAACACTGAATCCTGACCAGTTACCTCTAAGGAGCAGTTGCTCACAGCTACCCCGTACTAAGGCAGCAAAACTACTTTTGTTTTGACCCACGAGAGTTTTGAGCTGTGCCATCTCCAGGTCAGAACAGGAGGGAGCTAAATCCTTGAGATCAGGAAACTGGATCTAAATCCTTGAGCTCAGTGAGACACAGACCTCCCTCAGTGCTGTGAGAACCAGCCCAGAAGCCAGCAGTGGTTCTGCTGCAGATCCTGGCAAACACTCAGCAATGGCCAGTGCATTGGCCAGTTCCCTTTCTCTTTGCTTCCAGAGCAGTTGTGAGCTCTAGCACCTGCAACTGGGCCAGGTTTGGCTACTCCCCAGCAGCCAACACGCTGATCTCTGCACTGTCCCCCCAGCCCATGCTGACCCTCACCTGCAGCCAGGAGGTGCTGGGCCCTAAGGAAAGCCATGTGGGGACGGGGCACACCAGGGTTCCCCCCTGCCCCAGGTAACAACCCAGTACCAGGGCTGCAGCAGAGTGCTGGTGTGGCACCAGGGCAGCATCACCCATCTGTGTGTGGGAGATCTTTGCTGTGGGACAAGGGCTCCCTGTCCAGGCAGTGGCTGCTTGTGGCAAGCTGCCATCCCTTGTCTGGCCCTCAGCACATCACCAATGGCAGGACTGCAACATCAAGTTGGGAACAAGGCTGGAGTTCCAGGATTGTCTTTATTTTGCAAGTGCTGTGTGCTGAGCTCAGCACAGGGCGCGCTGCAGCTGTGCTGCTGCCAGGAAACGCTGTGAAAGGCAAGTTTATGTGGTATGGGCCTTGCTGGCCCTGGGCAAGGCCAGGAGCTCGGCCTTGGGGTTCCCTAAGGTGGGCCCTGCATGGGACAAGGGGCAGCATCTTGAATTACAAAATCTGGCCTCTGCAAAGAGGCTGTCACACCATCCTCCTTTCACAAATGCTTTGGCACTGAGTCTGATGCCTACAGGGTGTCTCCAGGCTGCCACAAAAGCTCTGTAGAATTTTGCACATTAGCACAGCAGGACACACGCTCTCAGTGCTTTGGTCAACCAGCAGGTTGTCAGCACTGAGCTGTGAGCTGACATCGCTTAAATCCTCATCAGAAAACACTGATCTGCACTACAGCCATTAAAAAAAAAAAATTAAAAAGCAGTTTTAAGTGGTGTGGCTGTGGCCAGTAGTGACCAAGGGCTGGCTGCTGCGGGACAGCCAGCTTCAGCCACTTTCTTTTCTATCTTTATTAATTATCTGGACAAGGGGATCAAGTGCAGCCTCAGTAAGTTTGCAGACAAGTCCAGGTTGGGAGGGAGTGTTATCTGCTTGGGGGTCGGAAGGCTTTGCAGAGGGATCTGGACAGGCTGGAGCAGTGGGCCAAGGCCAATGGCATCAGGTTCAACAAGGCTCAGTGTGAGGTCCTGCACTTGGGTCACAACCACCCCAGGCAACGCTGCAGGCTGGGGGCAGAGTGCCTGGAAAGCTGCTTGGCTGAAAAGGACCTGGGGGTGTGGGGTGACAGCTGAACATGAGCCAGCAGTGAGCCCGGGGGGGCAAGAAGGCCACAGTATCCTGGCTTGTGTCAGCAAGAGTGTGGCCAGCAGGACCAGGGCAGTGACCATCCCCTGTACTCAGCCCTGTGTGCTGTGTTCAGTTTCAGGCCCCTCACTACAAGAAGGACATTAAGGTGCTGGAGCACGTCCTGAGAAGAGCAACAAAGCTGGTGAAGGGGCTAGAGAACAGTTCTTACAAGGAGCACCTGAGGGAACTGCAATGGTTTAGTCTGGAGAAAGGGGGACACCTTATCACTCTCTACAACTACCTCGAAGGAGGTTGTAGTGGGGGAGGGTTTGGTCTTTTCTCCCTGGTGACAAGATGACAGGAAATGGCATCAAGTTGTGCCAGGGTATGTTAGACTGGATATTAGGAAATAACTCTTCACTGAAAGGGTTATGAAGCACTGAACAGGCTGCCCAGTGAAGCAGTGCAGTCACTATCACTGATTTAAAAGACACATAGATGTGGTGCTTAAGGACCTGGGTTGGTGGAGGACTTGGCAGTGCTTGGTTAATGGTTGGACTTAATGATCTTAAAGGTCTTTTCCAATCTCAATGATTCTCTGATTCTGGGAATGGACACGCTCCTGCAAGCTCCCTGTGTGACACATGGGGCAGCCTCAGCCAAAAAGGTGTGTTAGATTGTACTCCCAGGCTTCTAAACCACCTCATCTGGAAGTGGATGGTGACCAGAGCCCTCTTGGGCACAGTCCAAATCATTCCCTCAGGCACTGCCAGTTTGCTGCTTGGTATTTCTTGCACCAGCTGGAGTCAAATTAAGCTAATGACATGTAAATGGCTGAAGCAGAGAGAGATGGGAGTTTGGGAGGAAGCGGCCTGGGCAACGGGGGCATCACTGCAGGAGCTTCACGTAATTCGCCGGGAAGAGGCCTACTCTGCCTCGGCACTGCCCCCGCCACCAGCCTTCGTCCACCATCTCGATGTGTGTGATGGTGTCGTCAGGATCAAAGGAAATCTCATCTTCTCCATCTGCAAAAATCATCCAGAAAAGACAGTTACAATGCAAAGATAACCCCAGGGAGAGCTGTCTTTACATCCCTCCTTCCACCCCACCCCAGGAGGAGAACACAGAACAAGAATCCTGATAATCCTCAGAGTTCATCTCATCCATCCCCATCAAACAACACAGATAAAGCAGAGAAGCCTCAAGACTTCACAGATGACAGATGAAGCTTCTGTATTCCCAAGTCAGATATTACTCTGCTTTCTAAGAGGAAGGAATATATAAACCACCAAAGTCTTTTCACCACTGCAGACGGTGTGTCACCACCCCTCTGTCACACCACCCCAAGACAGCGCCCAGAGCCTCTCCCCACAGTCTGGATGGCAGACCCACCTCCTTGGTAATCATAGAGAGCCACTGCACAGGTCCCAGGGCTCTTCACCTCATAAACACTGTCCATTTCCCCTGCAGAAGACAGGACAGACAGATGAGCGAGAGACCAAAAGCATCCGTATAGACCTGGTGAGTGCAACCCAGCTGTCAGCCTTGGGGCGAACCACATCCAAACACCATCAACAGGGAGAGGTGCACCATGGCTCAAAACAAGGTATGACTTCCTTCCCCTTCTGCAAGGAGAGAGACGGGGTCCTGATGCCTCGTGGTCCAGTCCCAAGAAAAAAGCTGGGCTTAACTCCAACTTGTCCACCTACTATCTCCAGTAGCATCAAAGCTGCGAAAGGAATATCAACAGCAGCCCACGCAGCTTGCTTACTGTGCTGGGAGGAAGACTACCCTGCACACTCACACCCAGGAGGCATCACCAGGTCTCATGAGCACCAGCAGTTTGAGCAACAAGCTGATTTAAGCAGGCACCGCCAGGCCTCAGTGCAGCACTGGCAGTCACTTGCCAGGAAACAGCATAACCAGACCATGAGTCCAGGGACAGCTTCTTGGCAGCCCATGGCAGGCCTCTGGTCCTTCTGCTTGGGTTCTGCTCAAGCAGAGCTGCATGGCCCAGCTGGTTCACACTTTGAAGCCAGGCAAGTGAGTGTGAGACTCCCAAAGTCTCCATCATCATGGGCAGCTACCCTGACCACAGCAGACTTCACAATACACATTCCCTCTGGAGTCTGTTCCAGACATGCAGTGAGGTGAGTGGACATATACAAGCTCCCCAAGACATGGGGATTTCCATTAGTACTCACCCAGGTGGGGCTGGCTCTGACTGGGCTCCTCAGGACCGATTTCCTCATAGTCCTCACCTCCATCTTCTCCATCGTCATAGATGGCATCCACTTTTTCCAAAGGAGCTGGCAGCTCCTCATACTCAGCACCTCCACTGGTACCATCACAGTAGTCAGAGGGCTCTGGCAGCTCCTCATAGTCTCCACCAACATCCGGACTTTCTGTGTAGATGGGCTGATCCTGGCTGTGGTTTTTGTACAGCTCTTCCCCCAGATCTGCTGGCCGTGGTGGCAAAGTGGGTGGTATTTCCTCATCTTCCCTTTTTGCCTGCTGCCATGTGAAGTGTGAAAGTGACAGGGACGTCACCTGCAAAGCTGTCACTGCAGGCAGCTCTCCATGGCTGCACAGCAGCCCACACAAGTGAGCCTGCTCCACTGCAGGTGCCACCACTGTTATGGTGACACAAACGGAGCCTCGTCCTCTGCACAGTGGGGAAACTGTTCAACCACAGGTCTGTGCTGAGCTGGCACCCAGCATTGCCATGAAGATCCTTGTGGGATGCTATAGCTACAGCTTACTGCACTGCCGCCAGACTGCCACACTTCAGGAGCCTGTCTCATGGTGTAAGGTGCTGTGCAGTGGTGTCCCATCCTGACTCCCACATTTCCTCCCTCCCATGTTGTGGCTGCACCCCACTTCTTCCTGCAGGACTGGCTGTAAGTCACAGCCTCCTCCCAGGTGCAATACCCTCTGCCTGCTCCCCTTCCTGGCTCTCCCCAGCCTGCCCTGGTACCTGTTCTCCTTGTGGCACAGGCCTGGCTTGGTCAGCACTCCTGGGCATCCTTGCTGGCTTGGTGGCAGGGGCTACTGCTGCGTGGTCCTTCTCTCTCTGTGGGATTTGTTGCTGGAGAAAGGTAATGAGATCAAAGAATCACAGACTGGTTTGGGTTGGAAGGGACTAGTTTCAAACTCCCCCTGCTACAGGCAGGGACACCCTCCATGACACCAGGTTCCTCAAAGCCCTGTCCTACCTGGCCTTGAACACTTCCAGGGATGGGGCATCTACAACTTCTCAGGGATCCCCTAAATCCCTCTGAATGAGGTCCAGAGCCATGTCCGTTCCCACTCCCAACAGAGCAACTCAGAAAACATTCCTCCAGCTGAAATCTTTTCCAACTTAGAGTGCAACTATCAGCTTTCCTCCAGCTGGACTATGTTCCAGCTCCCATAAACCTGCCCTAGGCACCGAACACCAGCAGGCCTGTAATGACTCTGGGACCTGCAGAAAGTGGCCTTGAGGGGGAAAACTACCAGGGAGTGCAGAGGGAGTGTGGAAACAGCTCAGTGTCAAAGGAGGTGGCATCAAGGTGAGGGTTTGGGTGCAATCTCCTGTTTGGAAAACCCTGAATGCAGACTGCTGGGATGGAAATACCAGAGATGTGTGACTGCAGCGTGTTTTCCAGGCACTACAGGCAAGAAGGAGCCCAGGCCAGAGCACAGGGTGTTATGGCTGGGCGCAGGCACACCTTGATCTGTGCACTGTGACCTTCAGTGGCAGTGCCTGGCTGCTGCAGGGAAGCAGATTAGGCAAGAAGCTACTGTAAAGAGATCAGGTAGAAGGACATGGAGCTGCACAGTCCTGAGGAGAAGTCGGCTCTGTGGTCCTGAGAGGACATGGCAAGATGTCCAGGGCTCACCTTCTGCTGGGCTGCCGGGCACTCCCGAACCTGCCGCCTCACCCGCTCCTCTTCCGCCTGCCTTCTGCTCTCCTCTGCTGACTTAGCCATGCTCTCGAATCGGGAACGGAGGCTACTGGTGCCACTGGAAGCTCCTGTGGAGAAGACAGCTGACCAAGCCTGCTCAGGGGTTCCCTTCCAACACCCCAGGCATTCAGGAGAAGCCCAGACCTCTTGTCTCTCCCAGGGAAACCTGTTCACCCACCTTCTCCTGCCCCTGGGCACAGGTTTTATCCACACCCCACCACAGCACGTCTGCCACAGAGAGAGCACAAGGCCCACAGCTTCCCAAGGAGCTCAGGGCTGGTACACAGTTGTCTCACCTGCCTCCACTGGTGTTGTTTTCTCATATGAGGAGCTGGGAGCTGCCATCTCGTTAAAGCCAGCAGCACTCTGCAGGAGGAAGAGAATTAAAGGTCCAGCTTGTCAGACAAGGCCAGCACTGAGACCCCCCCACTGAGTTTGGCTACAGGGTTTGCTCCCTGCTGTGTCTCTCCTCGTCTGTACAACGTGCAGGCTCCTGGCTGCAGCCCTGCTCTCCTGATGCAGCCCTGCACTGTGGCAGTGGTGGCTGCCCTCCAGCCAAAGGCAAGGCCTGTTCCTGTTAGCATGGTGCTCTGAGGGCTGAAAAGGCCTCACAGGGCCAGGGGGAGGACGCTGCACAGAGGGAAGATGACTGCTGCATGGGACAGCAGGGCTGGGTGTTCAGTGGACAAGTGCTCACAGGCAAAGAGCAGGGTGGATGCCTGGCACTCTGCTGCTTCCTAAGGTCCAGGGATGGAAGCCCTTCTCTACTGGATACAGAGCTGCAGTTGCCTAAGAACACGTCCCTTCAGCAGGCTGCTGCCTGCAGCGTGTGTGTGCAGTGGCACAGGCTGGGAAACCCCAGAGTGAAAATGTGTGTGAGCATCTGAGATACCTCTGGCTTTACAGCGCATGAAGAGGTGGCTAAACTGGCAGTAGCATCGATGGGGTGTTTGCAGCAAAGCCAGAATGAGATAGAGGGGGTTTGCCTGCTTTGATGAGAAAACTTCACACAAAAAGGGGAGCTGCAGAGAGGGACTGGTTTCCAGCCTGACAGCTACACCTGGAGTTCCACCTCCAGCATTCCCATGGGCTGCTACAGTCCCTGGCGCCCAGAGACCAGCTCAGAAAGCACACCTGAGCCAACCACCAGCACCGCAGGCTCAGCACCAGGTCCACACAGACCACAGCTGACCTGGACGTGTTTATGTGACAGTGTTTAAATTCAGGAGTCTCAGTGTGAGAGACAATTTGTACACTTGGGTGTTCAGAACCTTATCAAAGGGACTTAGGATTGCCTGGTGCTGTATTATGCTCTACTGAAGCAATGAATTCAGCACCACTCCAGTGCCTGAAAACCAGGCAATCAAGAATTTAAGTACTTGCCCAAATATCCTTATTTTTACCATCTCTGATTATGCTTGAATATTCTCAAAATGCACCAATTCCTGTTCCACTTCGAGCTGATCAAGAACTGCTCATCCCCTCTCTGCAGCCTGCCTAAAGCTCATGCTTTGCCTGACAGTGCACCTCCACTTGCTGTTGTGAAATTCATGTACCACATTAATCTCTTCCATGGGCAGAATGCCATTCTCACTCTGCCCCTACACACACAGCACAGACAGGAGCGTGCTTGGTTGTTACAGGTCTGTGTTCATGTCCTTCCCTGGCTCAGGGTCCTGCACAAAGGTCCTCACCCACCTCCCCCAGCTGCTGAGCGTGGTGATGTGGGTACTGTACCAGGCACAACACTGTCACTGTGCCCAACAACAGGAAAGGCATGGCTCAGAGAAGGCACCCTCGCTTCCTCCTCCAAATACCCCCAGTCCCTAACCCTGTCCAGCACTCTCATCTTTCAGATGAGGAGAGCCATTGCATGGTGCATGACTGCTGGAAAAAGTTCAGGCTGAATGGCAGCGTGTCACTAGAGGAAGGGTGCAGGGGAAGCCCAGGCACATCTAACAGCAGTGGGAAGCAATTGCAGGCTGCGGCAGTCTTACCTTATCTACTCTGTCCTTCTGGACCCCGTAACGGCCTCCAAAACCCTTGGCATAGTCTGTAGGGGAAAAAAAAAAGAGTTACTTTATAATTTATTACATCCTGTGTGCACCTCTGACTTCATCAGGCTGTGACTCCACACCAAGTTAGCTCTGTCTGCACCTTATCACATATGGAACTGGACAGGCAGAACACACAGAACAGTCTGGGCAGTGGCTCTGAAGACTAATCCTTCACTCCTCTCAGCTCAGTGCAGGACACTGGCAAATCTGCATCCCAGGCACTGGAGTGAGACGCCACTCAGCTATCTGAGTGCAATGTAGCCTTGTGCACTGAAGTTAGACAGGGAGCAAGGAAGGGACCTTAGGAGGTTGGAAGGGATCCTAAAGATGCTCTGGGAGCATTGCCCTACCTGTTTGGGATGCATGGGGTTGCACTTCCTCCTGATGGTCCCAGCCAAGGGCACTCTTGTCCTGACGGTCCTTCTGGACACCAAACTTCCCACCAAAGCCCACAGAATAGTCTTCAGCCACAGGGGTCCAGATCAGAGGACAGACAAGGGAGGGAGAGAGAAAGTGGCAGCACTGTCAGCTCAGTTCTCACAGGGACAATTGTTTTCCCTGCCCAGGAAAGACACAGAGCAAGACCAAATTTCCCCACTGGTGGCTGCAGCAACAGCCCTCCCTCTACCCTGTGACACTTCACCTGCTGTGAGATGTGCCTGGACTTCCCCTCCACCCTTCCTTTAGTGACACGCTGCCATTTAGCCTGAGCTTTTTCCAGCAGTAATGCACTATGCAGTGGCTCTCCTCATCTGCCCCATTCCCTTGCTGCAAGCACTGGACACTCAACAGCTCCCCACAGCTTTTCCACCAGTTTCCATGGTGCCCCAGAGCCCCATGGGCACAGCCCCAAGCTCCAGTCCCAACACTGCCTGCTGCATTGGGCTCCCAAGCCCACCTTTCTGGGAGTCATGCTTCTCTGCCTGGCTCTTGTAGTCAAATCCCACTGCTGCTTTGTCCACCTTGTCCTTCTCCACACCGTAACGGCCACCGAAGCCCTTGGAGTAATCTGAGGTGGTGAAAAACTGGGTGAAAAACTGCCCCAAGCGTGGGGCTGGGGAGGGGGTAAAGGTGGGGAGCAGCACTGGGGAGGGGCAGCGGGGAGAGCAGCAATGGAAAACACTAGAAAAAGGGGTTTGGAGGGGATAGAGTGGATGGCTAAGGGCCATTGAGGGTGAGGGTCCGTGTGAATGGATGCACAGCGCAAGTAAGGGTGATGGCAGCAAGACGCCCATAGTGCTGTGGGCAGCAGGAAACACTGAGAGGGCAAACAAAAGGGATGTGCCAAGGGCAGCTGGGGAGGCAGTGGGAGCTCAGCCACCCCAGGGTGCAAAGCCAAGGCAGGACTTGGTCACTGACAGCCTTGGCGTCCACCCACTCACACATCTCCAGAGCAAGGGTCTCAATCTGCTGTCTGCCAGTCTCTGAAAAGGTCTGTGAATAAAGATATTGGGCCCTGTATAGCACAGAAGGAATGGCAGACCTTTGCTGCATGGCTGACATCTGCCACAGTGCAATCCCAGCTCCTAGAGGGAAACCACCGACTCCGGATGCTGCAGCAGAGGCTGGCACCCCCGTGTCCAGAGCTGCTTCCCCAGACTGCCTCCAGCACGCCCAGCCATTATGGGACAGATGTCAGCCTCCATCCCAGCTGCTGGCTGTACTGAGACACTTTCCTGTCACAGACTTGGTATTCCAGGTGTGTTTCCAAACCCATCCTTCAGAAGGAGTAAATCAGAGTTACCTCTCTCTGTTCCCTGCCCTGTCTTACAGGTCTGTGTTTCCCAGGAATGAGCTGGGGCTTCTGCAGCACATCCAGCCTTATCAATCCATGAAGACTGTGATTTAGAGACATATGCATGAGAATGTTTTGTATTCAAGAATGGTTGCTTCACAGCAGCTCACTCACAGATGAATCTGTAAGTCCTACAAATTTATTAGACTTACCTTGATTGAACTATTATTTACCCATTAGGCCACTATGAAATGCACCTTTTAGGATGCTGCTTTCAGCAAATCCAGGTTTTATGACTGTTCCCTTGATGCTGGGATTTCCAGTATGGATACTTTTTTTTAAAAAAAAAAAACCAATCCAAACTCATTCCCCTATTTCTGATATTTTCATTCTGTCCTGACTGATCTCCCTTGTCTTACACAGCTGGATGCATTTCTGTGTCTGCAATCTAGTACATGAGCTCTAACACAGGAATATATTAATGTAGCACAACTGCATGTGGTTCATTAATATAACAAAGAATGCCTCACATTAGCTTTCTTCTTCTATAGTTTCCTTTGAAACAAACATGTTTCAGTTCTTCTTTTCTTGGCAATGCAGTATTCTAGTGTATAATCTAGTATTCCTCACATTTACCTGAAACAGTAACAGAGCTCACCCTCTCACCCTCTCTTGGTTGCAGAGTATTTGAAATACCTTTGGTTTCAGTGTTCTTAATGCATACAGCTACTTGTTTGTACATGTCAAGGTTTGGCTGAATCATCTCCAGAATTCTACACGACCTAGGTGCTGTACAGGATTTTGTTCCCATATTCACTGTTATGCATTTTCTTTTTCAGAAACCACTTCTCACGTCCTGCAGCACTCGGGTTCCCTCTGGGGCAGGTGCTCAGGAGGCTTTCGGAGGAGAGGGAGCATCAGCATCCATCGGTGGATGTGTGGGGATGTCCTCTGCTCAGCCATGGCAGAGCAGCCATCAGAAATTTAGAGAGAAGTGGAAAGTGCAAGAGCAAGGTGGTGACAGAGAGCAGGGATGGGGTCACAAGGGTGACTGGGAACAGAAACCTGAAACAAGTGACAGGAGGAGAGTAACAAAGGAGCCACAGCAGCCAGCACAGGATAATGGGGGCAGAGGAGAAGGTGGGCAAGTGTCAAGGGGGCCATGTGTGCCCACAGACTGACCTTTCTGGGATGAGTGTTTCTCCACCTCCCCCTTGTATTCAAAGCCCAGTGCTGACTGAAACAAGAAGGGGAGGAATGTCAGTCACTGTGAGGGACAAGCTGGGTCTCACCCACCCTCCTCTGGAGGCCAGGCTGGGGCACTGATACCCATCCTGCGCTGCAACATGCAGGTGCCTGATCGCTCCCTGGCTGGTACCAAGCTCCTCAGCCTCACACCACCCCAGCTGTCCACATGCCCTCAGGAGAACTCCCTGCACTCCAGGTACAAGGGCTGCAACGCTGACCCCACACCCTGTCAGCAGGCAGGACACCCAGGCAGCATCTGCCATCGATGTACATGGGAGGGACAGTGTCCTGCTGTCTCCACCCAGCCCCATCACCATGAGCGCATGGCATAGCCCCCCAAAACACACACTGTGCTGCCTGTATGGGACAGTACAAACAGGACATTGCACACCAGAGAGTGAACCTCCACAGAGTGCCCTGCAATTCGTCATCAGTCACTGTCCTGCACGCAGTAGGTGACCTGTATGCTTCAGCGGAGAACACGGTACATGGTCTGCCTAGACCTGGACCCAGCAAGAGTGGATTCCAGCTGCCCCGTCCAACACACCTTGTCAGCTCGGTCCCGCTGGACCCCGAACTTCCCCCCAAAGCCCTGTGCTGCATCCGTCTGCGAGGAGTGCTTCCCAACATCAGCAACGTACTCATGGCCCACCGCACACTGGGGAGAGAGACAGCATGACATGAGCACCCATGGTTAGACTGGTACCTGGACAGAGGCACCGACACCGCACGGCTGCTCTGCCCTGCAGCCACGCTGACAGGTCCAAACTGGCTGTGCTGCTGGTGGCAATGCCTCCTGCACAGCCCTTGCCAGTACCAGCTCTGCTCCTGGGACCCGTGGCGTGGCTTCAAGGCAGCCATCCCACACAACTGGCCCAACATGCAAAACATGGGATGCTGAATCCCTGCTGCTCACCAGTGCCAGTGGAGTGGTAGATAATCACATGGGGAAGCTGAGGAGAAAAGAGCAGATAGACATGTACATCTGGAAAACGCCAGGCAGCAGGTCTGGCACCTGCTTCCCATTTTCTGTGTCTGAGCACGAGGACCAGCAGACCTGGCTGGGATCACCCTTCCGTGCCCATCACTGGCCAGGCTGGGTGCCACTGCTCCTTGCAGGAGGTGGTGTAAGCAGGAATTGCACACACTCCTCAGAAGGGCAAGAGGCTGCATGCTTGCAGCATCCTGGTAAGAATGGACAAAGGCCCAGGAGCTGCTCAACACAAACATCCTCACTCTGTGCTGGCAGGAGGGTCTGAGCATGGATGCTCTAGTTTAGCCTCCTGGAAATGTCTGTTCTCATCTTGCACAGTGACAGTGTGACAGTGACCCCACATACTGAGTACTACAGCAACCTTATCCTCTCACTTGTGGGAGAAGAATGCTGAAAGGTACAGGCAGCATGATGATTATCAGAAAACATACAACATCTGGTGTGAGAACTGGGATTTCATACTGAGATATGAAAGATGTCTGTAACCTGAGAAGGGAATTATTGCTCATTAGTTTTTCACACAAAGTAGGGAGGCAGGTTGGCAATAAGCTGCAGACAGCCCTTCATCACAGCTGAGGGGAGTGTTGCTGCACAGGACCCAGCAGTCCTGCCAGACAGCAAGTTAAGCATGAGCTAGCAACATGCCCTCAAGGCGAAGAAGGCCACAGGTATCCTGGGCTGCATTAAGAAAAGTATGCCCAGGTCGTCAAGGGAGGTTCTTCTCCACCTCTACTCTGCCCTGGTGAGACCCCATCTGGAATTCTGTGTCCAGGGCTGGGGGTCCCCAGCCCAAGACAGACAGAGACTGAGTCCAGCGGAGGGCTGCAAGGATGATTAAGGGACTGGAACATCTCTCATATGAGGAAAGGCTGAGAGAACTGGGGCAGTCCAGCCTGGAGAGGACCAAGAGGGGGTCTGATTAACACTTAAAAGGGTGGATGTCTAGCGGGTGGGGCCAGACTCATTTCAGTAGTGCCCCATGACTGAACAAGGGCCAACAGGCACAAACAGGGTGGCAAAGCACTGGGACAGGCTGCCCAGAGAGGCTGTGAAGTTTCCTTTTCCAGGGATACTCAGAAGTCGCCTGGATGCAATCCTGTGCAGCTTGCTCTAGAAGATCCTGCTTTAGCAGCTGGGGTTGGACTAGGTGGTCCCCAGAGGTCCCTTCCAAACCCTACTGTTCTGTGATTCTGTGGACAAAGCTGTAGGCACCAATTACACAAAAGGCTTCAGACAGATCCTGGTGACAGATCCTGGGCTTGGTAGGCATGTGTGAGTCTGCACAGCCGTGCCTGATCTCTGTGCTCTCTCTCAGGGTCAGGCCAGCAAACAGGGATGATCTTTCCTTCATGAGAAAAAGACTCTTCCACTGGGGCCTGAACAAGCCCTCTGCAAGCCTCACCTTATCCATCCGGTCCTTCTCTGTTCCAAATTTGCCCCCGTAGCCATAGGAGGCCTTGGGGCCCGTCTCCAGCTCCTTCTTCTTGATGACCTCATGTTCGGCCGACACCTTGTTCCTCAGCTGATGGATGCTGGTGAGAAAAGAGCATCAGGGCAGCACAGCCCTAAGGCGCCTCTCACCCGGCGCTCCACCCCGGGCTGCCCCGCTGCTCCCTGGGGCCCGAGGGGTACCCCAGGAGCCCTAAAAGAGGCGCCGCCAGGGCGCAGCCGAAGGAAACTCTCCGGCCGCCTCCCCGTCCCACGGGCCCGGCGGCCCAGGCCCGCCCCGGGCCGTCCCGCTGCAGCGCCCAAACCCCTATTCGGCTGTTTCGGGCGGCGCCGCCGCTTCCCCTCGCGGAACGGCGCCGCCGCAGCGGCCGCCCGCAGCCCCCCGCGCCCGGGGGCCGGGCATCCCCCATAGGTCCCGGCCCCCGCAGCCCCCGCGCCCCGCCCGGCCGCACTCACTCGATGTGCTCGGCACGTCCGGAGCCCTCGATGGTTTTGGCCCCCCAGCGCTGCTCCTTCTCGGAGATGTCGTTCTGCAGAGCGAACCGCAGCCGTCAGCGGCCGGCGGGGTCCGCCCGGCCCCCAGAAGCGGGGGTCCGCTTCCCGCGCCCCCGAGCGAGCCCGGAGGACCCGTGCGGGGGGGAAGGGGGGGGGCGGGCGAAGAGACGCGGACGGCTGCGGGGCGCGGGGGGGGGCGGCGAAAGCTCCATCCCCACCGGCGTCCCGCAGGGCCGGGTGCCCGGGGCCGGCGGGGCCGCGGCCCGGGACCTCCGCGGGTACGGGGCGAGGGGCAGGGGGAAGCTCCATCCCTCTGCCTCAGGGCGGAGCTGGCAAAGTGCTGTGGAAATGGGAAAACACTGGACTCTTCCCTCGAAGGC
The DNA here is from genome assembly GCF_964237585.1 of Gallinula chloropus. Classification (NCBI taxonomy): domain Eukaryota; kingdom Metazoa; phylum Chordata; class Aves; order Gruiformes; family Rallidae; genus Gallinula; species Gallinula chloropus. Next base: position 554,780 of record NC_140085.1, on the reverse strand, counting down.
TGCTGGGTCTCAGCTTTGCCCGACAGCACTTGTCTTCTTTTTGAAGGTCTGAACATGTATCTGATACATTGAAACATCAACAAAATCTTTCCTAATACAAGGTAAAGCTAAAAATATGTATATAGAAAACAGAATTAAACTCCAAATAATACAAAGCCTTATTCTGTTGTAGTAAATACATCTGCAAATAGAGGGGGAAAAAGTAAAACCACAATCTGGCAGAGTAGAAATGTTTAAGACCGTTAATAATTTGAAACTTTGAGGAGAGGAGTTACTTTTCTATCCCAAACTAGAATTTCTTACTGGAAATAACTTGGCAAGACTGAACCTTGAAAACACAGGACCCTTGTGTAACAGAAGGGACCATCGATCAAGAAACTGCCCTGGAAACCAAAATCTCCATGGTGCTGAGAGACCCGTGGCTGCAAAGCACAGCTGGCACTCCTTGGTGTCCAGAGGAGCAGGACTCGTGCTGTGCAGAGTGCTCCTCAGAAGTTTAGGAGAAAAGTGTGAAGAGTGAGATGCCAATGCCTTGAGAGAATAAAGGACTGTTCAGGTTAACCAGATGCAGGAGATAAAGCAGTGCAGAAAAATCTTGGGATGTCAGATCAGCAGGTGATAAAGCTGTAAATGATGATTAGTGTTAATGAGCACAAAAGTGAAGCATATGGGGAAAAATAATCCTAACTATATCTGCACAATGATGGTTCCAAAGTGTTTACCATTCAGGAAGGGGTACAAAATACGGAATTACGTGCAATTATGTAGAGTAGCAAATGCAGAAGTGGCCAAAGAGACAAAGTGTGAGCAACTTACTAGGAAAGGAAAAGAGAATCACATAGAAAATCAAAATTATGACACTGTATGAATGCATGGGGCTCCCACAGGCTGAGTCCTTCTATTTTCTCACCATCTCACCTAGAGAACTAGACTGGGTAGAAAACAAAGCTATTTAGAGGCCTGGAGCGGCATCTGCACAAGACGACTGCAAATTGAGTATGATTCTTTCTTCTGGAAAAAAAGACAGCTCGGGGCAATGCTGGGATACTGGGCAATTGCAAACAGTGCAGGACAGAGAAAACGTCTTTGGTATTTAGTGTGGCATAAGTTGTGGGGAGGACTCAGGGAGCCAGTTTAAAAGAAGCTAAACATTCTGTACTAAAGCGATGCTACTTGTGATCGGATGTGGGGTACGTGGGACGTTCTGAAGACTAAACATGGCTATGGGTCAGAAGCAGCCTTGACAAATGACATGACAGCACCTTCAATGGGTTGATGGGACTAGGCTGATCCTGCGCAGCCACCAGTGCTGCATGCCATGCCGAGCCCCGAGCCCCAGCCCAGCTGACCAGCATATGCCTAAGGCCGATGAAGCCTTCACATCACCATCAATATTACAGATTAACACACCAGACACTCACCACGAAATCTGGGTCAGTGTCCCAGTCGTCCCCCTGAGCCTCGACCTTCACTGACACGTCATGTCCCACGACTGCTTTCCACATCTGCACAAGGAGGACACGGTCTCACCCAAAGCCCAGCATGAGGGCACTGCCAGCTCGAGGCCATGGGGATGTCAGGCCACAGCAGCCACGGTGTAACTCGGGCTGGAAGGAACCGCTGCAGAGTATCTGCCCTGCTGATCTCTCTGTCCTTCATTCAGCACAGGGCACCCCAAAATAGCATGCAAGGATTTTAAGTGTAAACCACAGTCTTCATGCACACCCACTGCACAGTTAAAATGCACACCTTATTTTAATGTAAATTAGCCCTTGCAACCAACTACTGGATTCTGCTCTTCAAACATACATTGATTTTCTGTGCTGCAGGAGACCGTTCCCTGCTGTAACCCCTCTTCTGTTCAGCACGGTCACAGCACGCCAGAAGAGGCCAGGCCTTGCTCTGCCACCATGATACATTGCTTATTTACCCGAGGTGGACTCCTCAGGTCTCCCATCTGTCTTCCCACCTTTTAGTTGCGGCCTAGAGCGTTCGAGAAGGCTCAGAGAGCAGCCGTGTGCTGCTCTGACAGTGCTAGCACAGGGTGCTGCACGGTGTTTATGTCTGTCGTATGGCAAAAACAGGAAATGTGGCTAAAACCATGAAGTGTGCAGGGCTGGGAAGACCCACACTGTTGTAGCACAGCTTGCACAGACTGTCCAGTGAGGCCTGGAGGAAATGATAGGCCCAGGAAGAGGAAGTTAAATAACAGCAATGTGAAATCTAAACCTCCTGCATTTCATTTTCAAGGTGACTGTGAAAAAGAAAAAAGCTCCCTCCTCCCCCCCCAAGCAGTAGAGTTTGACAAAATGAGAGACATGTGAAGGATTGGGGCCCTGGGTAACCTTGTGTAGCTCCAGGCCTGGAGGTTAGTGGCCCTGCCTGTGGCTGCGGGGGGGGGGTGGGGGGTGGGGGGTGGGGGCGGATTGGAGCTCCATGATCCCTGGGGTCCCTTCCAACCCAGACCAGTCTGGGGTTCTATGCCTGCCCCTACACAGCAGCGCAATCACCCTCAGCAGAGCTGTCATGTCCCCCCACCGATTACTACTGCCTGCGGTTTTGAGGGCCCCAAATTGTTCTGCCACCCAAAGCAGCTTTTCATTGGGGCAGAGAGACTAAACAGATCGTGCAGCGAAGATATAACCTGCACTGCTGAGCCCTGTTTCATGTCACTGAAAACATCACTTCAACCTGCGAACAAACCAGGGAAGTGTTACGAACTTCTCACCAGCACTAACGCCTCAATCCCACAACCATGCAGTAGCCTATAAATTGGCCTCAAGTGCCCAGGACAGTTGCTTTCTTTGCAACTGAAATGTTTATGCTGAACAAGTAATAACTGTACAACACAAGACGCTGTGAAGTGGCTAACCTTGCAGTTCAGTACAGGGCACTCTGCAGTTCACAGCACTGTGCAGTTCAGTTTCAAGCTGCCTTTACCACTTGTCTGGAGAATCACTACTCTAAGATGAGGAACTGAAGAGAAGAGAAACTACAAGAGCACAGCAGGGACAAGTCTGTCTTTCACTAAACAAAAGCCAGATATTTAGCTCAGTTGGAGTACATAGGACCAAGGAAGATTTACTGTGATGATCTGGCTCTAGGCCTTCCCCATGCTGCCTCAGGAGGCAAAAGGAAAATAACCAAACATGTCCTATGCTGTAACACAGCAGGTCAGTGACATGCTCCACTGTGCTTGTAGGCACTGACAGTAATCTTATGACAAACTGACTATAGGTAACTGCACGTAGAAGCAGGAGAACCAGGAAGTCTCCTGTGAGCAGCACAGCACAATCTAGCAATGGCTTCCACCTCCTTTTCTCCTCTAGCATTTTTCCCTCACAAATTTTTTAGCTTGTGGCTCATTTTCGTTAACAGTAAACCAGCAGCAGTAACCAGCCAGCACAGAGCTGATAACAGCAGCTAGCTCAAACACAAGAGGGGTTTAGATCCTGCTGTGAATGGTTCTTGACCACCTACTCTCCAAAGCCACTGCCTGTGCATCTTGGGAACCATGACAAACCAGAGACTCCAATCATGCCACAAGGGTCCAGACACAATGAGGAATATCAGCCAGAGTAGCATCTCAAACGTTAGTTCATCCCACTTTGCCCCCTGAAAGCATTGGCTGCAGCACAACACAGAGCTACCACATTCAGAACAGTCGAGCTGATTGATTTGTAATCATGGCTCTTTAAAGCCTCAAATGGAAAAGCAACAACAATGACCAAAGAACAGCCTGAGACCCAAATGCCAAGCACTGTCAGCTCTCCTGCTGGGTCAGGAAGGAGTTCACTTTGCCCACCAACACTCTATAGTTTTTATTGTTGTTTCTCACTTTCCCCTTTCAAAACACACTCAGCTTGCTTACCTTAAAAGGCTCACCAGCTCCCACTGGCAGACTTGCTGCTTTTTGCTTAGGTACCTGTTGCTAGCGACAGCTTTTTGAGCACTGTGAGCTCCAAGTTCCTGTTTTAACTTCAGCTGTCTTCATTTCCTGTGTCCCAGCCCCCAGCTCTGCTCAAGTCATGAGGACCAAAACCTGCCTCAGCGTGCTGCACTTCAGTTGCACGCTGCGTGGTCTGCGATGCTGACAAGACGTTTACCCAGGATGCACATTCTGACTCCATGAATCGCTCTTGATGGGGCGCAAATATATTTCTCATTGCTTTTCTGCCATAAAAATACAGAAAGGTAAAAGGCTGAAGTCCCTAGGCTTGGCAATTCCAATGGGATCCAAAGAAAGCAAGCTACTGCTTGCATAACTTGTTATGAAATTTGACTCAGTGCTTTAGAGCACAATTAAAATTAGATATAAACACAGACATATTTTTACACATACATGCACACACAAAAAAGTTATTCCAGGATTAAAAAAAAAATAAAAATAAATAGCTTGAACTAGGAGGATAGAAATCTTGTAGCTAAAGAATCATAAGCACTTAGAGGTCAAACTCTTTGGTACACTGAGTACTGGTGAGAAGAGCACTATTCTGAAATGAGTAGCATGAATCACGCTAGTTTGACACTAGATGAAAATCTCAAACCAAAATAACTTCCTTTCTGAATGAGTCAAGTGAAGCAAGAAAAGCTCCTAGAGTAGTCATTTCTGTTTGACATGATGGCAAGATACACAGGACTTAGTGTAGAATAGTTTAGCTGGAGGGGACCTAAAATGATCATCTAGCCCAACTGCTGACCTCATCAGGACTGACCAAAAGTTAAAGCATTGTCCAAATGCCTCTTAAACACTGACAGGCCTGGTGCACCGACCACCTCTCCGGGAAGCCTCTTCCAGAGTGTAACCAGACTCTTGGTAATGAAATGTTTCCTGATGTCCAGCCTGAACCACTCCATGTGCAGCTTTGAACCATCCCCCTGTCTGCGGATCCCAGTGAGAAGAGCTCAGCACCTTCCCCTCACGTCCCCACATCGGAGGCTGAAGAGAGCGAGGAGGTTGTACCTCAGCCTCTTTCTCTCCAAACCAAACTCAAGACTTCTCACTCACTCCCTGAGCAGTTTAAAGTTTGCTTCCTTGAAATCCAGGGTAGCAGCTCTACCTCTACTGCCTTTTTTATTTTTCATCGCACCAAAAATTTTAAACTCAACCATTTCATGGTCACTGTGGCCAAGACCGCCACCTACTCACATCTCCTGTGAACCCTTTATTCACAAACCACTCTGGGAGAGTTTCTCTCCTCATTGGCTGAGCACTTGTGACACAAGAAGTTATCTTCCAGGCACTTCAGGAATTTCCCCAACTTGCTTCTTACAGCAGAATGGAGTTTCCAGTTGACGTCTGGGAAGTTGAAATCTTTGATAAGGACAAGGGCTGCCAATCCAGATTTCTCCTATAGAATAACTCATCAGCACCATCATCCTGGGTGGCTGATCAATAGTAGACACTCACTATGATATGTGTTTTGTTTTGCATACCTCTAATCCTCACCCAAAGGCTCTCAACTGTTTCATCCCTAACGGTAAGGCCTGTATGGTCAAACCTCTCCCTCACATACAGTGCAGTTCCTCCATCTGCCTGTCCACCCTGAACAGCCCATAGGCTCCATCCCACACACTAGCTGTGGACTTGTTCTACCAAGTCTCACTGATGCGAATGATTTCATGGCTCTGGGAACTGACCAGCGCCTCTAGTTCATCCTGTTTGTTTCTCATACCACCTGCATTGGTGTACAAGCATGTCAGATGTGCTCTCGAGCCATCAGTGCTCCCTAGAGGAGTGTAAATGCTCCCATTAGGATTGCCACTCTCAGGCAGTGTCACCCCAAAGCTCAGCTTACCTTTAGAGAGCCTGTCAGCATCACCTTCCCCTACTGATTGCAGTTTAAAGCTCTCTCCATGAGTCTGGCCAGTTTACAAGCAAAGATGCATTTTCCCCATGCGGAGAGGTGGATCCCATCAGGCCCCAGCACACCTTGTGCTTGAAAGACTCTCCTGAGGTTATAAAAACAATGTTCTAGTGGAGGAATCAAACCTGGAGCCAGGTGTTGGTAGCTTAGGCCTGCTTGTTTCTTCCAGCGTCTCTCCCCACTGCACAGAAACAGACCCAGGAGCTGCCTCAGTAGTTGCCATGAGGTGTAAGATACTTCAATGTGTCTGAACCAGAAGCAGTTTGTATTCTTTCAGGAGAATTTGCATCAGGGGTCTTAAGGAAACATACTTTGCTTATAATTCTTGCTGCTATTAAATACAGTGGAAACCTGGTCTTACAATACCTCATTACAGCTTTTATTCTAATGGTCGTGGTGGATTGTAGCAGTGAATATGAACAAAGGTACCTGTCTGGCTACTCAAAGGTGGCAGAGGACAGTATGTTTCAACTAGTCCCATCTACGTTAGTAGTAGCATGCTTCCAGCTTGCTGCTGCCAAGTCCTGTGCCTTTCCCGGGGTTGCACAGCTTGAACAGGGTGTGGTACTCAGTCAAATGTGCCTAAATGCAAAGAAAAGCCAAGCAGATCCTGTTTATTGGAATTGCTTTCACTATTGAAGTTCTGTTTCCTTCATTGCAGCACAATGAGATGGGGAAAAGGTCTCCTCCACAGACATTCAGATAACACGAGACAGATTCTGCAGTCAACATACAGGGAAGTTGTGACCTACAGTCCCATGGTGGCCCTGCAAGAGGTAGGATGCAGCAGCTCTACACTGCTGACATTGACATGACAACGGTACACAAATTCCATCTGAAAAATAATCTTTATTATATATACAGGAGCACATGCCCCAGGAAGCTGTGGGCAAAGTATTTGGTCACTGAATTTCATATAGTTGAGCAAGTCCACACAGATTATCAAGGGTAGTGTAGAAACGGGTGTATAGTGACAATGTTCTGGACCTGCAGAGATCCAGCTACTTCAGCTACCATGAAATAAATCCAGCCTCAAACAGGCTTGTTCACTGGCTAGAGAATTTTAGTTTACCAGCAATATCAAAAGAACTACCTCTTTCCCATGGGAAAAACGTGACTGTTAATGCTCTAGCAAGAGGCAGATACAGTCTGCCAGAAAGGCAGTTACTTGGAACAGAATGATCACTTGGCCTCTGACAGGGAACTTGACTGGAACTATCATCTCTGCATTCAGCATTCTCCCTTTGGAAGAGGGCAGTCAATTCCAGGCTGTATTCCAGAGTTCTTATAGGATAAATGGAAGCCTAACCCTAAAGATCAAGTTCATCTGCATCAGTTTGCTTTAGATTCAAGCAAGTCCAGTGACCCAGCTTTCTACAACAGGCTTTTCCTAAAGCAGAGACACCCGAAGGTTTCAGAAATCTATTCTCCTCCTCAGCACAGGGCAGCGTTTATTTCTGGTGCTTCTGCCTTTCATTTGGGTCCATATACCATATTATGTAACCTTTTAACACAACCTGTACAGGTTTAATCTCATGACAAGGGTTCAGTAGACAAGGATGCAAGAGCACACCTGCTCTTATTTCAAGAGTTATTCAAGCGATTTCCCTCGTGAGAGGTGCAGAAATGCTACAAACAGCAAGGTTATTAACTTAAGAGCTAAAAAGTTTGTTGTTTCCTATTTTTTTTTCAATAATTAAATTACATTATTTTACAGGATTGTCAGGGCAGACGTAAGACACACTAAATGGAAGGTGTAGCTGGTCCAGATAAAAAAAGTCAAAATTAGTGTAAGAGCAGAGGCAACTGAGCAGGAAACATGATTCTGAAATTCAATTCATGTTCCTTCAAGTGCCCAAAACTTCATTAGGATATGCATTTCAAACTGCACGTGAGCTCAGGGCTGGATGAAAGGGAAGAGCTGTCTTATATTTAGCTACAGTACATCCACAACCCAGCTCTTAGAGGGTGGAAGATCCTGCAGTTCCTACAAGTGCTGGAAGTACTGGAACAACTAAGAAAGTATTTTTCTTATTCCTACCACAGCACAATTCTGTATAAAATGAGTGGTGCCACCTCCAGGTACAGGAACAGATGCTGCCCTCGAAGCTTGTAGCATGAGGGCCCTGGCTCAGAAAACATACCACTCATTTACCAACACCAAGGGAATGGCAGATGTCCTGGAAACTGATCCCCAGCATCAGCACTGGCTGCTGCATACTTAAGACAACAAACAAGCCCAGTGCCAATTCCTGGATGCAGTTGTTCCTTAAGGACTGACAGGGGAAAAGGGCAGCAGCTCTGTGAAGTGCTACCCTGTCAGTAGGGAATGCAGGCCCAGGGGTTACACAGGGGGATGTGGCTCACAGGTGGCCTGTAAAACACAGGACAACCAGTACATGGAGCGCAAGCAGATACAGGAACGCTAACAGAGGCAAGTGGGTCCGGGAACGGAAGAGAGAGCGCAACAGGCGTCGCAGTCCAAGGATATTCCGAGTCTGGAAGAGTAAAAAGAGACCAGTCAGAACCAGGAATGTGCCTGCCCCAGCTGCCTCCACCCAGAGCTCTCCATACCATGAGGATAAGTTTAAGCTAATAAGCATGAACCCTCCCACACCCATTCAGATTGTCAAGACTCAATCTCTAGCGTCAGTCAATCCTCAGCATAATACTCCCCATTCCTCTGCTCTCTGCAGGTTTCTCATGAACACGCTCTCTCCAATTCTGCTTGAGAAGGGGCAAAAGAACGCAGAATATATCCCTCTAAACATTTGGTGTCTATTAATTTATAGCCCCTCTGGGTGAAAAACAAACAAATGGATTCAGGGTACTTTCTGCCAGAGCCTCAAGCTGCCAGGAGCTGTGATTGAAGAAAGTGATTGTGTGTTTCATTCTTTCATGCTTGCAACTGAAAGGACTTCTGAAGCTGTTCCACAAGCTGCTGTAGAGTCGTGTTACTCTACAAGGGCTCTTTCAGGAGTCCTCAGACAGTGTAACATCTGCTGGCAAAGTTCTAGTAGGAAGAAAAACCTGTGTATTCCTAACAAGCCCCAGGCATGAGCAGAGAGTAGAGTCCAGTTATGGCTCCTGCTGAAATTCTGCTCTCGAGAGCACCACCCCCCAAGTCTTGGAGACACAAGGGGCAAGCTCTTCAGGAGGGCTTCATCCTTATCAAAACAGGACAGGTGACTGCCAGGCTGTCATCCAGCACAATGAAAAGCACTTCAGCTCCCAGCCTGACTGATGAAGGTTTGAAAGAGGATGATGAGGAAAACCTGAGATGGCTGCTAGCAGAAACGGCAGACTCTGCAGATGTCACAGATGCTGGGGCCAGTATGCATGAGATTACACACTGTTTGCACAAACTTCACCTATTTGCTCACCAATGAAGCTCTGAATATTCTACAAGGAACCTGGGTCCACATTTTAGGCTTGTGCAGACTCTATCAGAGTGGCTTTTGGCAAGGAAAACAGAGCAAGAAAAGAGCAGAAAGCTACACAAACCCAAACAGATCTGAATATGCCTACAGAAGGTGTTGGCTTCTGTAGGTTCACAGTTTTCAGCTCACATCACTAACAGCTATGAGTGTAAAGTCTTACTTTGCTGAAGTTATTATCCATGGAGTCAATCAGCAAGGCATGCTCCTGACCCGGAGCCGTATCGATGCCAGCACTTAAGGAAGGTGTCCACTCACTTGACTGCAACCTGTTGCAAAAAACCCATGAAATTAAATTCAGTTTCTTATGATGCCTCAAACCAGCACTGTAGAAAACTTAGGAAAGGAGGTTATTTCTTCAGAAAGTAATTAACCATTGCAAGGAAGCCGTGGCCTCACTTGAGAACTGCTTTCATCTGCACAACGGTAGCGCCTCCTAAGATCAAGGTGAGCAGAAAGACTGCGTGATCCAACTAGCAGTAGTATTCCTTCCTCCACCAGCAGGCTGGAGAAACAGAAGTACAGCAGGCAAACTGTACTCTCTATACAAGTTGCACTTGCTCAGTGCCCATTGTCACAGCAAGAAAAGCAGTCTGAGAGCCAAGTAAAACTTCCATACTGTGTGATGTGCACATTACCATTACTCTCCAGTAGAGAGGACAATTAAGCTGCTGGCAGTGACCTCCTTTCTTACCTAATTTATATTCTGCCACTTTAAATGTCATTATTTTCTGGTGCTTTTTTCCCCCCTTTAGTCTTTCAGAGACTTTAAACTCTTTACACTAACAAACATGTCTTTGTTTTACACAGGGGCTTTCAAATTAAATTTCATAGGGTGTGACTTGAAAGGAACCAGGGTGGGTGATTTGTGTATTTTAAATTATATGAATTTATTTTTGGGTCCAGCTTCGGTCACAACAGTGTTGGTTCCTGCTAACTGTTCTCTAGGGACAGATATTCAAGACTGGTAAGACAGTGTAATAGGATGACATGTGGAAGGAGCACTGCCCAATCTTTAGGTTAACAAGAGTGAGTGAAGTGAAATAAATTGTAGCAGGTTTTCATAGACTTAACTGTTGGAGAGGGTTCAGAGGAGGGCCATAAAGATGATCAGAGGGCTGGAGCACCTCACCTATGAAGAGAGGCTGAGGGAGCTGGGCTGGGTCAGCCTGGAGAAGAGAAGGCTGTGGGGGGACCTCACTGCAGCCTTCCCATCCCTGAAGGGACCCCAGGAACGGGAGGGGAATGGGCTTGTTAAAGGGCAGAGACTGGCAGGACAAGGGGCTGGAGTGAAGCTGGAGGAGGGAAGGGGGAGAGGAGAGACTGGGGGGAAGTTCTTTGCAGAGAGAGTGGTGAGGGGCTGGAAGGGGCTGCCCAGAGAGGGGGTGGGTGCCCCGTCCCTGGGGGTGTCCAAGGCCAGGTTGGCTGGGGCCCTGGGCAGCCTTGTGTAGCTCCAGGCCTGGAGGTTGGTGTCCCTGCCTGTGGCAGGGGGTTGGAGCTCTGGGACCCTTGGGGTCCCTCCCAACCCAGGCCATTCTATGATTCTGGGATTCCAAATGCTATGTCTGATTTGTGTGGCAACTACCAAGAGCTTCACCCAGAGCTCTACCATACAGACCATTGTTTGGGCTGAATCAGCACGTGTGTCAGAAGAAAGCCATTGCTTTCATGTAAAAGACTCCAGTTTAACTATCAGACAGGGAGGAGAACTGGCATTTCTAATACGCATTCTACTCACTGCACCTTACTCCTAACATCCAGCCTGGGTCAGCCTTCATTCCTCTGCTGACTATACGGGCATCTGTCAAGTAACCTGAGATACAGAGTGTACTGGGTATAAACGACAAGGTGTTGGTAACCAAGCTGTGTGTCAGGCCATGAACCGCACTGCACCGGTCACAGCCAGTTCCCGCTGGCTCAGCAATGGAAGACGCCTCACTGTGCAGAGCTACACCCAGAGAAGCCTCTGCTAAAAGGTATTTATCAGAGGGTGGTGGCTGCTAGAGGAAGGAGGAAAGGAGTAAGGAACAAGGAGCAGCAAAGACACATCACTCCACATGACTCCAGAGGCCTGAACTGCCCTTCGCCTCACCAACAGGACCAAGTGCAGCGTGTGGTGCAAACAACGGGACAGGGTACCAGGAACCAGGGAGGAAAACTGTCTAGACTGAAGCTGAGCCTCAGAGGAAATGGTTTTTCCTAGAGTGTTTAATTGATTCTCAATACCCAAATTAATCAGAAGTCTATGTTAATTGGAAGTTCATTAAAATTGGGTGCCAGTCTTCATGCCAAGACCACTTTGCCCCTGGCAGACAGACACCTACTGAGGAAACAAATCCCTACAAGCATGAAACTTCTCTACTGCTTTCACCCAATTCTTAGTGTTCAAATTATATTTTCCAGTAGTTAATTTAACTCATTGAGAAAGCTGACATCTTATTTCTAGTCAGAATTGATCCTTACGTCTAGCCAGTTGTCTCTATCTTTCTCTACAACTGAAGGACAGCTTGAACATCAGGAAACACTTTTTTACTGTAAGGGTGACTGAGTACTGGCACAGGTTGCCCAGAGAGGTTGTGAAGTTTTCATCCTTGGAGATACTCAAAAGCTACCTGGACACAGTCTTGGGCAACTGGCTCTAGGTAGCCCTGCTTGAGCAGAGGTTGGACCAGATGACCTCCAGATGCCATTCTGTGAATGTGACAGGCATTCTTGAGGTTGTTTCTGTGCCCCCAGTGCCATCTGACAGAAGAATGACTTGGAGCTAAGATCACAATGCTTTTATGGTGACATTGCCTGTTTGCTCAAGCTCCCTCACCTCCTGATCTGATCCTGTGCTGCAGAGAGTGCCTCCTCCACGGCAAGACGACGATCCCGTTCCTCTTCCAGCTGCTCCTCTAAATAGCTCAGATCCTGCTTTGTGCTGCTGTGTAAACGTTCTGTTTCAGACAACCTGTCAGGAAATAACCAAGCATATACCAAACCCAGCTAATTTATGGACCATTCTGTTTCTGTTGTGTTCACTGATGCAGCATGTAAACACACTCCAATTCACTTCCACTTCACACAGAAGACCCAGTTATCTCTTATTAATGTATTTAAGTTATCTGGAAGGCAAGAGAGAAGATATATCTCTTGAAGCTTCTGTGTGACATCAGGAAGGAGTTCTTTGGCTCTGTCATCTGTGGCCCCACCTTCTGAAAGTTATTTTGAAAGGGTATGACGAATCACATGCTGTATCTTAGTTCCAGAAGGTTGTAAGGAATCATGTGCTAAGTAAATCTCAGTTCCAGACACCCTCAGGCTAAAAGCCTTGAGACCAGGACTATTGATATGCTTAAGCAGCTACTGAGGACCCAGCCTCATTACATCAAAGATGCTAATTTTTCACTTAATTTCTTGAAGTTCTATGCAGAGATAACTGACAGCTGTCAAGTGCATTTAACAGTCCCCCCACTTCCAAAAGATCTTAGTACAGAACTGACTTTTTCCCGACACTCTGAGAGTAACAGAAATAGGCTCATCACTAGCCCAAAATGGTCCATCAGGACTAACATCCCCACCCCTGCTTTCTCAGGTTTTCTTTACCTCAGTTGCAACTCCTGTAATTCTGGTGTGTAACTGCCCCTCGGAGGCTCATTCTTCTCTTGGGGTGCTCCTGGAGCAGCATCTGTTGCAAACAAATCCTGAAAGCAAGCACGAATAGCTTGAGAGAGCAGGAAAGGAGAGGATATAAAATAGCTGCACTGTGCCATAGTTAGTGGAGCCATCTGCATCAAGCTTTTCCCTCCCTTGCACCAAAACAGCCAACTTACCACGCCCTTTTCTGCAGCTTGCAGCTCCTGGAGCTGCTTCTCCAGCACCAAGCACCGGTTCAGAACCTCACTGTAGCGCTGGTGGTTCTCACAGATGTTCCGATTGCTGCTGTGCAGCTGGAGGGAGAGGGCATTTTTCTCCTCAAACACCTGAGATAACTGAGAAGAGCACATAACTGGTAAGCAAAGAGCTCGTATTTCTGTGAAAGCAAAATTGTTCTCTGTGTAACTGAGAGTAAGAATTCTACTGAGAACATGGGAACTACCACACTGCACGTGGCAGGACAAGGGGGGTGGATTAAAACCAAAGGAAGGAAGGTTTAAATTAGATATTGGGGGGAATTTTTTTACAGAGAGAGTGGTGAGGGGCTGGAAGGGGCTGCCCAGAGAGGGGGGTGGGTGCCCCGTCCCTGGGGGTGTTCCAGGCCAGGTTGGCTGGGGCCCTGGGCAACCTTGTGTAGCTCCAGGCCTGGAGGTTGGTGTCCCTGCCTGTGGCAGGGGGTTGGAGCTCTGGGACCCTTGGGGTCCCTTCCAACCCAGCCCATTCTATGATTCTATGAACACAGGTCCCAAGACATTAACACCATGTACAGAATAACACACTTTAGTATATAAGATTTCTGAAGTACTGAGATTGACCAAAACCCTTCAGAAGTATCATCAAGAAATAATGATTTCACACTGTTGCTTTCTCCTGGAATACAAAGCTCTTTCTGAAGAGTGAAATGAAGACACGGGATTTAGCCATGTGTGAATCAGACTGCCTGTGATTCTACACTGAAATACAAAACCTCTTCCAAGATCACAGGCAGTACTGAAAAATCACAAGCATGCCTTCTGAAGGAGGGACTTCCTTCAGGAGTCTAGAAAGCAGGAGGCTAGAAAGAACTCCCAACAATAGAAATAGAACCTGAAAACAACTTTCTTCACATAGTTTCACTCTCTGGTCCCTTTGTCTGGTCCCCATCTCTCTTCCCTCACCCCATCTTCCCTCTCTCCTTTCCACCCTTCCTCCATTGTCCTCCTCTGCAATGTCATCTCTCCTCCCCTCTTCTCGCTTCTTTTTCTTTTCTCCCCTCTACCTCTCCTTCTCTGTCCTCTTCCCTTCTCCCTCTGGTCATTTTACAGAAAGGGCAGTAAAATTCAGTGGCAGGAGAGGTGTGGATTTAGACAGCACTCTCCCTGATCGTCCTGAACGTGGTCTGTACATGGCCTGGCATATCCCTCTGCTCCATTCAGGTCAGCTGTCCCAGTTCTGACTTCTCCCAAGCTCTTGCCCACCCCCCAGCCTCCTGACCAGAGGCAAAGTGAGAAATGGAGAAGGCCTTAATCCTGAGCAAGCACTGTTCAGCAACAACTAATCCACTGGTGTGCTATTAACACTGCTGCAGTCACCAATCTGCAATGCAGCACCCTCAGGGTGCTATGAAGTAAATGAACTCCATGCCAGCCAGCTCCAGTACACAGAGCTTTTAACATCATCACTGACAGTATTCACATTTGGAAACTAAAGGAGCTGTGAACTAGGCAAATGAACTGCTGCACAGTCATAAATTGGCTGGACCACTGGGCAAAGGCTGTGACCAGAATATTCCTGAAGCCCCCCTGGGGCACATACTACTTGACATTGACAGCAATGTAAGTTATGACACTGAGTATAGCATCAGCAAATTCACAGCCAGCACTGAATTTTGGGGAGTGGCTGACATGACAAAGGTCAAAACGTCAATCTGGAAGAACCTTGAGAATCTTTAGGATTTGTCCTGACCCAATCCCCATCAGCTGAGGCAGACTCATCATTTACCCCGTCCTCCTCTGGGGCTTCAGCCATCTGGGGCTCCTGTCTGGATTCCTGTGCCTGGGACTGGCATCGAACGTATTGGGCTGGAAGGGACCTTTATCACCTAGTCCAAGATTTTGTGTTACTTCACTGAATGTCCACAAGAACAGAAATAAAGACTTTGTTCCCCACTCCCTGAGCCCAATACAAGTCTACACATTCCTCATCCCAGACTCCGCAAGCAAACATAAGCTATGATTGGTACCTTGCTGTTTAACTGCTGAATTCTGAGCTCTTTCTGGTGCAGTTCTTTCAGGCTGTTACTTAGCTGGGCCTGGAGATGTTTTGTCTCTGTTTCTAGGCTTGAGAAGTCGCCTCTCAGAACTTCTGAAGAAACCTGCCAGGAAAAGAACAATATATGAAAAACATACTGCACAGATGGCAACCTGCTCTCATATTGGTCTTCTCTGTCTTCTATTCCAAGGACAAAGCTCAACATCATTTTTAAGCCTGGAATTTGATCTGGTCAAGAAAAACAACAAATAGGGAATAAATAGAAATATCCTCAAAGCCATCTGAAAATCCAAACAATTAGGAACGATCCCTGAAGTTGCACATACAATGTGCCCTTCTCAAAAGCTGTGTTAAAGCTGTCTATGATAGAGGAAGGGAAAAAAGTGTATGAATGAGAACAAGAAAAAACAAACAAAACCCCAAAGCAACGTCCAAGTGCCCTCACTGAACACAGACTAAAGAGTCAGCACTGAAGCATTCTCCCAGGAAAGCATCATAGGCAAAGAAACAACTAGATAAACGTGCACATGTGCATGTGTAGGTCAAAGAGATGAGGGGAGATGTCATCCCTCCTCCACTGACATCAAAGTTTCTCATGGAAACATTACAGATGTGAGCAGGAGAGTTTCCTCCTTGCTCATAATCTAATGGTATTGCATGTGCAGCAAGTGTCCTTCCTTAGACCAAGCAAAATACTCAACACATTCCACTTTTATAACTGTGACACAGGGGGAAGAAAGCAAAAAGTGCAGTGTTCAATCCTCAGCCTCTCTGGGCTCAAGATAGCAGATTCTGTAAAAACAGCAATAAAAAAATCAATAGGAAACTCAGAAATTAGAATGTGACATTAAAAGGAGAACTCAACCAGATCTTAGATTCAAAGTGCAAGAGGCAATTCTAAAACAGGCAGAAAGACTTGAGAAGTTTCATACTGCTTATAAGGACCTGAAGTGCCTGGGAAGCCTTGATCCTCTGCTTTCTTGAAACATTAGGAAACATGAACTAAGGGAAGAGCACATGAGGGTATGCCAGAGTGTTCTAAAGGTTTTCAATGACCCAAGTTGCATTGCTGGTACAGCCCTTGGCAGCCACAAAACACAATCCACTACTGCAGTCTGTAGTACAACACATGCTACTCTGGCTGAATTTCAAGCCTCAGATCTCCATGCAGTGAAGAATCTGTGCATTTCCACCCACCTGTGTTTGGTACTGCTCCTCTGTAATTTGAGATTTGCTGAGGGGCAGTCTCATTTCTTGTGTGATCTTTTGTAAATGGCTCAGCTGCTTGTCCTTCTCTGCTATGGCCAACAGGTACTGCTCCTTTATGCTGCTGTTCTGCTTTTCCCAGGTAGCTTTCTCTTGTCTGCCCAGTACAACACAAAGGAAAACACCATAAAGTTAGCAGCATCACTTATGATACCCAGGTATCCAGCTCAGAATGAGCTGAGGATGGTTCTATTTCCTATCATCAGTCCATGCCAGGAAAGTTTTAACACTAAATCAAAACAAAATAAGCAACTCAATTAAGTACAGGAACCTTAAAAGTGGGTTTAAGGAAGTATTCTGCATTTGGCTCAGCACTGCAGATCATTCAGTGCTCACACTTGTGGTGTTTCTGGACACTGACAGTGCTACTTGTCACCAGAACGTCATCACTGCCTCAGCCACATATTCACCGTAACTACAGCGCTGATCCCAACATGCAAATTTGAGGCCTCAGCTTCATTTACACTGTAGAAGCCAGACAGGAAATAAATCTCCTTTTCTAGAAGATTGAAGCTTTCCAGTTCCTGAAGGGAGCAGAGGAACAGGAGGGGAATGGGCTTGTTAAAGGGCAGAGACTGGCAGGACAAGGGGCTGGAGTGAAGCTGCAGGAGGGAAGGGGGAGAGTAGAGACTGGGGGGGGAAGTTCTTTGCAGAGAGAGTGGTGAGGGGCTGGAAGGGGCTGCCCAGAGAGGGGGCGGGTGCCCCATCCCTGGGGGTGTTGAAGGCCAGGTTGGCTGGGGCCCTGGGCAACCTTGTGTAGCTCCAGGCCTGGAGGTTGGTGTCCCTGCCTGTGGCAGGGGGTTGGAGCTCTGGGACCCTTGGGGTCCCTCCCAGCCCAGCCCAGTCTGGGATTCTGGGATTCTTTTAGAATCATAGAATTGTAGGGGTTGGAAGGCACCTCCAGAGATCATTGGGTCCAACACCCCTGCCAAAGCAGGCTCCCTAGGACATAGCAGGAGATTAAAGAAACTGCAAGCTTCAAACCATGAGATCTGAAGTTTAGTCTGAGGGTCACACTAGGGGCAGGGGGAGGGTGAGGGGCAGGGGAAGGGCAAAGGGGCACCCTAAGGTTTTATATAATTTTGGAAAAAAGATAAGCCAAACATCTTTCCACAAAAAAACCCCCACCCCACCTCTTTCACTCCAGGTTCAGTTATTCACAGATGGATCTCTGAAGTACCTTGAAAGGATTTCCCCCCCACCATTTTTAGAACAGAGCATATTTGTCTGACTAGTTTTAGTGCAGCTGGAGTTGAAAGTTTACTAGACTTGAATTACATAGAAGACATAAAGCAATTGAAACAAAGGATTAGGGAGTAATTCAAAGTTATTTTTGATATAATGATGATACCAGCGGGATGATAAAAGTGTGTTCATGATCAGTTTGGAACAGATAGCTCTACAATTACATACATAAATTCCAGAACAAGAAACAGCCCAAGTGTCCTCTCAAACAGATGATACTGACCATCACTGGATGAAGGAAGTAAGAATTAAAAGGTCATCGACCTATTTCATACAGGCATTCTCTTCCAGCATCACAGAATCATCAAGTTGGAAAAGACCTTTTAGACCATCGAGTCCAACCATACATGTCCCCTACTAAACCAGCTCTCTGAGCACCTCATCTCCCCTCTGTTCAACATCCCCAGGGCTGGGGACTCAGCCCCCTCCCTGGGCAGCCTGTGCCACAGCCCCACAACTCTGCCAGGGAAGAACTTTGCCCTCCCAGCTGAGCTGACCCTGCCCTGGGGCAGCTTGAGCCCATTGCCCCTCGGCCCAGCTCCTGGCCCCTGGCTGCAGAGACCATCGCCCACCTCTCTGCACCCTCCTGGCAGGGCAGGGCAGGGGGGAGAAAGGCTCCCCTCAGCCTCCTCTTCTCCAGGCTTAACACCCCCAGCTCCCTCAGTGCTCCTGATGGGCAATTATCCTTCGCCCAAGTCTGAAGCGGAAGCTGAGCAAGGGAAATATGTGCTCATTCCTGAATAGGGTAAAACGATTCACTGTCAGCTGACACAAGTAAGGGTGAGGTTCCCAATGCTTTCTTTGCCTTCTGCCCAAATTGCTCTTTGAATGAAAGAAAAGGTGCATTTGAATCCCTGAGGCCGTGAGAAGATGGCCAATCTCACCTGAGCTGCTGGAGCTCCTGCTTCAGCTCTTCTTGGAGATGGCGCTGCTTCTCTGCTTCTTGCTGGCACTGCTGCAGTTGTGCTTTCAAGTGAGAATTTTCAGCTGATTCTACCCCGACTAGGATGTACTGCTGCTGCAGGTTCTTCAGCTCTCTTACCTGTAAAGGGAAATACCAGCGTGTGACAACTGAACAACAAGCTACTTTGAAGTGTTTAAAAGCATTTCTTATTGTGGCATCTGGAATAATCAGGAGAACTCACATTCAGATGACAGAGAAACTATGAACTGAATCGGTGATTACAACAGCCTACTAAAAACTGCTCAAAAAACCACCTCAGAGAATCTTATTGTTAATGGAAGTCGTGAGTTCTGAGACCTTCCATGAAGATTTGACATGTATTAACAAAAAAGAGGCCCCAGAGTACAGTATTAATTCCCTTATTTGGAGGGAAACAAAGCGAGGCAGAAAGAGATGGTTAAGAGTAACTCCCGAGACTGGTGTTAACTTAAACCTGGGAATCAAGGAACTAAAATCCTTTCACCCGTCTGCTCAGGCTAGAGTGAGAGATAAGTTGTCATTACACATCCATCACTGCAATCAGTTTTTGAGGACAAGATGACAGAACCGACTTTGTAGGCAGGGAAGTACTTAATGAGTCAGGAGATCCCTCTCCTAAGGATGTATTTTAGTATTACCAGTGCTATACAGATACCAAGTTCAATGAAACAGCAGCAGAGGGCACAAATCCACAAAAAACTGAGATAGAAAATGGACAAGAAGGAAGATATAAGACAGTATCACAAAGTCTGTTGTGAAATAGCTGCAGGGAAAACTAAGGCAGAGTAAGTGACAGTGAAAAATGACTGCATAAGCCTGTCATCTGACCAGCAAGGAGAACTCAGACACTCACTGAGCCACACTGTGCCAGAGGCTATCCACACTAAGTACACAAGCAGGGATGTCAAAATGAAGCTGCAATGACTGTTTTGAATCAAGTCAGCTGCCAAGAGGAGCAGCAGACCCAAGTCTTTGATCTAGTCTCTTCCAGAAATCTAAAAAAAAAACCCAAATGCATGAGCTTCCACAGACATGGACTATGCAGGTTAACAGGGAAACCACATGCTATTTCTATGAATCCATATTTTAAATCGAGGTAACAGGAGAAAACACCCTGTGAAGTTAACAACATCACAGCTTCCATGTGTCAGAGGTGGTAACGCAGATGGCACATACTAACTCCGTAGGACATGATGCCCATAAGAGCTGAAGTCATAGGGAGGCAGCTGAATCACCTCTGAAAGGTCAGGGTGACTGGGAAAAGTTCCTGAAGACTGGAAGAAAACAAATGTCATCCCTACCTGCAAAAAGGGCAGGAAGGAGGATCTGGGGAACTGCAGGCTGGTTAGCCTCATCTCCATCCCTGGGAAGGTGACAGAGCAACTACTTCTAGAATCCATTTCCAGACACATGATAAATCAGGCAAATATCAGATCTGAATGTGCTGAACTTTAACATCTGAAGATCCAAAGATCTCCTATGGGGCTTTAAGCAAGAGCAGGAACAGAGAACAAGGACTTACCACTCTGTCTCTGTCATTCTGCAAGGAGGACAGTGCCTTCTTAAGACTTTGCAGTTCTGAAGGAGTGGTGGAAGTGTTCCCTTCTGCTTGCTGCTTCACTTCTTCAATCTTACTTGTTTTGCCCAATTCATTCAGCAGACGGTCTCGCTCATTCTGCAGGCTTGCCATAGCCTTAGAAAAGGATTTGACTTGGTTGGAAGAGCCTTCCAGTTCCAAAGACAAATGGAGAAGCTCATCATCTTTGGCTCTAAGCTTCTGATTAAGTGTCTCAATCTGGGCCAAAAGACCTCTTTCATCGGTGGCTTTCTGCAGTTCTGCCAGCTCAGACCTCACTGTGTCTCGGTCCATGGCAGTGAAACGTTGCTCCTCTTGTAGCTGAAGCATCTGTTTCTGAAGATTCTGCACTAGAGTCTTTTGTTCCTCTAAGTCTGCAGAGTATTTCTGTTTCAGAACATGAAGCTCTTCATTGGCGTGGTCCCGGCTATCCTGAAGAGAGCTCATGGACTTTCCAAAAGACTGAATTTGAGCTCTGAGATCTTTGTTTTCATCTGTGACTGCAAGAAATTTCTGTTCCATCTCCATCAAGTCCTGTGCCAACTCTGCTACTCTCTCTTCTGCTGTTTCTGTTTCATTCCTCATTATCCCTGCATCATGATGTAGGTGCTTCAGCTCCTTTCGAAGCCTGTCCTCAGCTTCTCCCACTCTCTTGGCTGCATCCCTTTGAACATTTAATAATTCCCCCTCAAGTTCTGTTATCCTCTTCTGCGAGAGGGAAAGTTTATGACTCAGTTCTTGTGCCTCTTCCTCTCGGGCCTTCAGCTGTGCTTGACACTCCACGATAGGACCCCCCTCACGTAACGCTGTCACCTCACTCTGCACCTGAGACAGAGAAGTATTGAGGGTTTCGATCTCTTGAGACATACCAACTTTATCCTGTCTCAGGGCTTCCATGACCTTCCTGTGATCGTCCTGAGTATGCTCTGACTCTTTCAGCTGTGTTTCTAGGACTGCCTTCTCCTTTTCCAGAGTTTGGATCCGCTGCAGCTGCGTTTTGAGAAGCTGTTTCTGCTGGGAGTCCTTTATTGAAATCACCTGGTTCAGGTCCTCTCTATACCGCACCAGCTCTGCGCCGAGTTTGGCATTCTCAGAGTTGAGGTCATCCATCTGGCTATGAAAACTCCGGATCTCTTCCTTGAGTTTGTTGTTTTCAGCAGCAGCCTCTTGGATTAGCTGGTCTTTTTCCAAGATTGCAACAAGATGACGTTCTTCAAGCTGTTTGTATTCCCTCAGTATGCGGTCTCTGTCATCTTGCAGAGAAGACATGGACTTGGTGAAGGAGTCCAGTTGTGCCTTCTGCTGCTTACTTTCTTCCCTGCCTATCTTCATCTTTTCAGTGAGATGATTCAGTTTCTCAAGAATTTTGTTCTTCTCATTTTCCAAAGCTTTATTATCCTCTTCTTCCCTGGTCAGCTTATGCTCCAACTCTTTCTTCTCTTCAGAATGTTGCTGCTGTAGTTCAGATAGAGCAGCCAGAACTGCTTCTTCCTTGTCAGACAGCAAACTGATGATCTTTTGATCTTTGGCGCTGGTTTCTTCATGCAGCTTATTTGTGAGCTCCTTGGAAGCTTGCAGATCAGCCTCAAGCTGTTCACAGCTGAACTTAAAATTCTGAATGCTGGTCTCTTGTTGCTTGACCATACTCCTCAGCTCTTCTCTGACCAATTCACATTTGGTGAAGGAGTTTTTTAAGTCAGAAATCTGTTCTTTCAGGCTGCTGATTTCTGACTCCAGCTTTTGCTGTTCATTCTGAGACTTGCTGTACAGTTTCTGAGACTCTTCAAGCCGACTCAAAAGCTCCTTTTTCTCCTCCTGCAACATTTCACAGGTCTCTTGATGCTGCTGCACCTCTTTCCTGGATTCGGACTCCCAGGCTGTCTTGTTGCGTTCCAGCCTGGAAGCAGAGAAGAGAAAGTCAGTCACAAATCAGTGAAGTATCTCACTATCCAAAACAACAGTAATAGTTTTCATTGACTATTCTAATTTAGAAAAGCCACAACATTAGTTTTACTTTAAGAACATAAGCTTGAAATACCCAGATGATCAATTTTCCCTCAACTTTAAATTCAAGATATGCTTTAAAGTTCTGAGTGTAGCACTGTCTGAAGGGGGTGGTGCTGGGGGAGTATTTCTTTTAAAGAGTTGTCCAGTGAGGTAAATCTTGATGTAACTGTTCAAAAAAATGGAGATTAAACGTGATTGTTACCATTAAAATACTTGGTCATCCAAGACAAAAAACCCCAGTGATGAAATTACTGTTCTCATGTGCTTGATGTTCCAGTGTGCAAAGATTCAGCCTTTTGATAACAAACTTTATAGAACCATTTTACTCATGTAAGAACAGTCTGGGTTTGAATTTTGAAGAATTCTAAGTGTACATTTTGGTACATTTCTGTAGCTCTGTCTTTCTCTCAAAAGCTGTTTTGGGATTAAACTGGAATTATGTATCCCAGTGCTCTCTCTTGACCTGCCAAAATTTAATCCCTGAATGCAACAACTCTATGCAAAAGAATGTGTTTCAAATCTCAGATTAATAAAATGCTAGATAGTGTACAGACAGCTACTGCTTGTCACAGAGAATAGATTTAAAATGGGTATCCTAATGATGAGAAGGAATATTTTACAGTGTTAATCTCCCTGGATCCTTTTGCAGATAATAAATATATAGCAAGTTCCTACAACATTGCTCCAAACTTCTATCCAAATATAAGTGGACCAGATGAGCCTTATGTTTATGGCTTTGTTAGGAAGACTAATCTGCTACCCTTCTTAGGCACTCACTAGTTTTACTGATCACATGTCACATTTAGCATATTTATATACTCAAAATCTTTCTTTCTGGTATACTGCAAAAGGAAAAGGGAATCCTACCTCACCTCTGGCTGCTGCCTTGCCAAAAGGCAAAACGAGAGTACAGGCTGAGTCACTGTCATTTTCTTTACCTGGATATATGGGTCTGAAGTTCTTCCACCTGTATGGTCATCTGCTTCACCTGGTCCTTTAGCACAGCACAAGTTTCCTCTTTTGAACGTATTTCTTCCTCCTTCTTCTGAATCGTTTCCGTGAATTTCTTCTCCCAGGTTTTTGATTCATCTATCACTCTATCCCTGTCGTCCTGGAGGGAAGACATGCTCCTAGTGAAGGCTGCAAGCTGGGCTAGTGTTTTGTTTAGGCTGCCTTCCAGTTGCTTTGCTTCCTGATCCTTTGTCTTCAGGGTGTCTTGAAGATCACCAACAGTTGTTTCCATATAGTCTTTCTCCCTCTGCAAAGCTGCCAGCTTTTCTTTCATGTTTTCCATCTCCTTTGAGTGCTTGTCCTTCTCGTGTTCCAGTCGTCTTTCCAAGTCCTCATCTTTTTTCCTCATTTGAATTCTAATATTCTCTCTGCTTGCCTGCAGTTCCTCTTTCACTTTGGCACTCTCTGCTAGAACCCTTGCAGCCTCACTCTGCGTGTCATCCAATACTACTCTGCAGAGTGCAAGCTCTGCTTGGGCTTTCTTAGTGTCTTCAACTGCTTTAGCCAAACTCTCTTTGGCTGCTTCTACCTCCTTCTGAGACTCACTCTGCACAAATTCCAAGGCTTTAACAGTTCTTTCTAAGCTACTGTTCTTTTCCTGGGTTTTAATACAGTCCTTCTGCAGCTGCTTAATCTCCTGCTGTTTCTGTTTCAGCAGCTCCTGAAGCTCCTTCACATGTGTGCTGGTGTCTCCCCTCCAACTGCTTTTTTGCTTTTCAGCAAATTCATTCTGCTTTTCTGAACCTGCTTTACTTCTCTCCTTTGCCATCTGACATTTCTCCTCCTCCAGTTCATGCATCATTCTCTGCAAACTCTGAAGCTCCTGTTTCAGTTGCTCATTTTGGATCTGGAAGTCTGCTGCATCTTGTTGATAGTTTCCAATGCTCCCATTCAGTTCTGCCAGCTGATTCATGAGCCTTTCTTCCAGATCATCCTTCTCAGTCTCTAGCATGTCCTTTAATTCTGTCATCCTGGCAAGGTCATCCTTGGTTTTTTGGACTGTTAGTTCCATCTCTGCTACTGTGTCTTGAAGAACATTCAATTCATGAACTTTCTCTTCCATTTGGGCCTCTAAAGCTCTTTTCTCACCTGCTAAAGTCTCAACACATGCGTGGATGTCAACCAGCTGTTGTTCTGAAGCCCTTCTGTTATCCTCCAGTTCTGTGATTCGCTCTGTGAGCTCAGTTATCTGCTGTATGTAGGTACTCAGATCTTCACAAGGCCTACTACCTTCAAATGCTTTTTGTTCCAGCTCTGCAGCCAGAGATTCTGGTCTCAAACTTACGTCCACTTGATTTTCAGGCTTCTCCATTGCTAGTGGTGAGGCAACTGCCTGATTTGTTTCCCCCCCTGTTGTGCTCTGAGCAACGTATTTGTCTACGGGTTTTGTGCTTTCCGTCAGCTTAGACTCTGTTAACTGCAAATGACACTTTAGATCTGTTATCTCTTGATTAAGAGACTCCTTTTCAGACATTACTGTCTCAAGCTGCCTAGACAGAGACTGGCAATCCCTCCTACAGCTCTCCAGTTCTTCTTTCAGGCTAATATTTGTCAAGACATCTCCAGTCCTGTGTAGCTCTCCATCTGCAGAACGTACCTCTGCTCTAAGCTTTTCATTCTCCTCCTCTAGTTCCAGGATCTTTTGTTGCTTTGATTTTGCAAATTTCCTCATTTTCTCCTTCATTCCATCAATTTCCTGCCCAGCTTCCTGCAGCTGTTTATCTGTTTCCTCTTTTTTGGCTTCAACACTTTTCAGCTTAATGAAAAGCTCCTGCTTCTCCTGCCTGGCAGCTTCAAACACACGCTGTATCCGCTCAGCCTCGTCACTCACGTTCTCGTATGACTGCAGGAGAGTCTCATATTCTTTCTGAAGTTCCCTGTGTTTTTCATGCCACTCAGAACTCTCAGCAGCTTGAAAGCATTTCAAGGATTCAATCTCCTTCTCCAGCCTCTCCTTCTCCAGAACAACTCTGTCTAAAGTAGATGTCATTTGTGTGCAGCATCCCTCAAGATCCTGGTTGGCTTGAAGCACCTTACCAACTTCTGCAGTCAGTCTGTCTCGTTCTTCAGTGAGGGCTGCTAACTTTGCTGTTAAAGATTCTGTTTCTTTCACATGGCCAGATATTTGGCTCTCCATATTTGTCAGCTTGGCACAAAGAGT
Organism: Gallinula chloropus; assembly: GCF_964237585.1. Lineage (NCBI taxonomy): Eukaryota > Metazoa > Chordata > Aves > Gruiformes > Rallidae > Gallinula > Gallinula chloropus. The sequence goes on along the minus strand of NC_140085.1, from coordinate 529,378 downwards.
TTCAACAGTCGTTTTAGCATTAGCCAGCTCCTCTTTTAGAGATTTGCTCTCCTTTAGTGCCTCTTTTCTAGAGATAAGTGCAGCTTGCAACTTCCTCTGCATTTGATTCTTCTGTTTAGTGGCTTCTGCACTGTCATCCTGCTTCTCCTGAATTTCCAGCAACTCTGTTTGCAGTCGCTTGCTTTGCTCTTCATGTGCATGAGCCTGAACTTCTAACTGACTAGACAGCACCTTGACCAAACCCTCTTTTTCCAGTAGCTGTGCCTGCACATTATTAAGAGCTTCACTCTTCTCCCTTAACTGCAAGTTCAGAGATTCAATTTCTTCATCCTTTAGGTGTGTAATTGTTTGCATGTCTTCCAGACTGCCCTCACCAGAAGTTTTCACTTGACTCTGCTCCAATTCTGCCTGAAGACTTGCTGCCTTAGCTTCAGCTTGATCAGAGGTTCTCTTCAGCTCTTCTATCTCCAGAAACAACTGCGCTATGTGTTCTTGCAAATGAAAGACTGCTTCTGATTTGCAAGCAAGTTCACTTTGCATGTGGCTAACATTATACTCCATTTCCTCTTTCTCCATCTGCAATTTTTCAAGTTTTTCCTTAAATTCTTCCCCAGAAGCATCTGCAACTTGTACAAGCTTGTTATTTCTTTTATTTTCTGTTTCTGTGGATGAAGAATCCAACCCACCTTGATTCCCAAAAACACACTCTGTTGATTCTATCTGCTCCTGGAGTTGTTTGAGCTGAGCTTGGATGCCCTCCTTCTCTTTGCTTTGCTTATCAAATTGTTCTTGTAGGACGTTGTAATCATCTTTCTGCTGTTTCATCTGTTCTCTGTGATGTCTGTCTTTTTCCTGAGCCTTTTTTATAGTGTCTTTGCGAGACACCAGGGCTTCCTGAAGCTTTTTTTGAAGCTGTTCTTTTTCTTGTTCAAGAACCAAAATTCTCTCTTTCAGAGCAGACTCCTGGTTTTCTTCAGAATCTGTAGCTGGTGAACTATTTTTTTCATTTTCTTCACAATCTTTTGGGCTTTTATTGGTTTCAGTTACTTTGTCAGTGATTGTCTGACTCTCCATGATGTCTCCTCCCATGGAAACGTTTGTCTTACCTTGCAAGCTCTGCCTCATTTCCTCAATCACTGCCTGCAATCGTGCTTCAGTAGTTTCTTTATCCAGCAGGTCTTTACGGATGCTCTGCAACTCAGATTCCTTTTCAGAAAGCAGCTGAATTAGGTACTCCTCACTGTGCTGGCTTTCTAGATTCCCTTCTTGGCTTACCACGCTTGTCATCTTTTCTTCCCTTTTAGCTTCTCGAGCTACTGAGGTTTCTGGCTCGTGTTCTCTTCTGAAATGTACTAATTCATTCTCCAATTTGCTAACCTTCTTCAGAAGCTCCTTCCTGTTTATAAGTGCTGCTTGCAGCTTCCGCTTTACTTGCTCATTTTCTTTCTTCATAAGTTCAAGTTCATTCACCAACAACTCACTTTCTTTACATGCTGCCTCTGTCTCACACTGTTGCTCAGATGCCCCACATTTCAGACATGTATCTTTTGCTTCTATGTTTTGGTCTTTTTCTTCCTGAGCTTTTAATAATAGACTTGTTTGCTCTTTAAGACTCTTCAGCTCATTTCCTAGTGAAAATTTCTCTTCATTCAGCAGGACCATCTTCTCAGACATGCTGACACTGATCTCGGTCATCTGTTGGTCCTTCTCCAGCAAGGCTTGTTGCAGGCTCTCTATACACCTGGTGTGTTCAGAAACAAGCTGGTTTAGGCTTGCTGCTTCATCCTCCTTTAAAGATAAGTTTTGGGAAAGCTCTTCTATCTCATCTACATTCTTCCTCAAAAGTTGTTCCAGATCAAATACTTCACTTTCCTTCTTTTTGATCTGGCTTCTCAGCTCTTTTAGTTGCACGTCTTGGTCAGAAAGCTGAAGTTGTGCTTCATCCAAGTCTTTTTGCAAAGCTTCGATTTTTATCTCCTTGGATTTAAATTCATTTCTAAGGCTCTGGATTTGTTCTCTCAGAAGACTGCTTTGGCTGTCTGACAGCCTCTGCTTTTCTGAAAGAGCGAGGTTTTCCTCAAGTTGCTTCACTTGCTCTTTCAGTTCTGTAATGGTAGAAAGTTCCTCCATCTGACACAGAAGCTGATCTCGTTCTTCAGTCAAAACACGACATGCACTGTCAGAATCCTCTATTTTTCTTCTGTATTCCTCAGCCAACTGGTTTAGCCTATTTATTTCTGCACCTTTTTCTCTTAGATCTTTCTTGTAGGATTCTTCTGATTTCTGTAGAACTATCTGCAGTTCTGTAACTTGGTTCTGTAACTGTACCAGTTCTTGAGATTGAGAGGTGCCAGGCTCTGGATCTGCTGCAGAGACTTCTTGCATTGCCCCCCATCTATAGGGGGCACTGCTACCCTGGGGCACCCCTTGCAGATTGATTCTATTTTCCTGAAGCACATCGATTTGCTGCATTTCCATTTTTCTCTGTAATGAGCTACTGCCCAACTCATCTGTATCTGAAGCCTTTTGCTCTTCCCTCTCAAGAAGCTGTATCTGTGAATTATCTTCTGTCTGACTAGCTGTTGCTGCCATTTGGTTATCTGTAGAAGTTTGGCTGTTTGGGCCCTTGAGCTGCCCTTTCAGAAAAGTTATTTCTTCGTGGGCTTCTTTCAGTTCCAGGAGCAAAACTGACAGCTCTTTCTGCTTCTGTGCAGCAAGATATTCTAGAAATCCAGGTGGACAACTTTCCTCAGCAAACTGCTTGCTCCCATTGGGAAAGACACCTGTTCTTGCCTAAAAGAAAACAACAGGCTTCAATTTTCCTTTGAATCCTGTGAAAGGGTCACTTTTGGAAGTACCTGCTTTCCATGTTTTGTAGCTCAAGGAATTGGCTATTGCAATAATTAACCTCACTAGGAACAGGAAGATTCCTCAGGTCATTTCTGTTCATTTCAGGTTTGTAATTTACAGCATGAAAGAGTCTGGCTTTAGGATTAGACCATAAATGAAACTTCCTATCCCTTATTTCCCATTATCTCTTGATTACAAGGGAGTATGACTCTGAAGCACTTCAGTTTTGTTATTCTCACGAGCCCTCCAGTGTACTTATCCAGGCATATTTACTTGGCATCCTATCCATAGTGTCTGAATGAAGAGGTTTGGTCCCCTATTTTACCTGCCCATGTAACATGACGAGGAAACAGTGCAGAAGCCCATATTCCAGTCTGTGTCCATCTCCAAAGTGAGAGCACCAGACAAAACATTGAGACCAAAGTGCTTGGCTTTTTCCAAACAACTATCTCAAAGTTTCCTTCAACCCCCAAAAAAGATGCAAAAGCAAAGCAGGTCAAATCCTCCCCAGAAATCATGGGACAGCAGTCCATCAGTAAGTCAGCATCTTGCATTGTAAAGGCTGCCCATCCATCAATCTGGAGGACAGAAACAGCTTACGGGGAACCCCCAAAGGACAGTTATCTCAAAGCCTGTCACAGTGTTGCCACAACCATTTTAAGTTACAGGATATTAAAAACACAACTCCTCGGGGCTTTTGAACTAAATTAAAACTTTCATATCCACAGATAAATTACCATACTGAGAAGAAAAATGTTGTGGGCTAAATTTGTACCTCAGGGAGGATCAAAGTGTCATCAAAAGGCTTTTGCACTTCAGAATTCACCAGCTCTCCTGACACACCTGGTAATAAAAGGAACAGCTGTCACCATAAGCATAAGGACTTGCATGTAAAATAAGTAGGTAAGTGGAGATGCAGTATATGGGACTGGAGCTTCTCTAGTTTCCAAGGGGAGACACACACAAAAAGACAGCTTTGAGCCTAGGCACTGCACCCAGCTGTCCCAAATAGCTCTGCACATGCGAAATCTCCTTCATTTGCTGTGTGCTGGCAAGAAACAAGTGAATTAGGTAACAGGTTGTTTTGTTCAGTTGGTTGGTTTGGTGTTATTTTTGGGTTTTATTAACAATTTCAGGGTGGAGGTGGTGATTTCAGACACAAACATACTAGCTTGCAGAGGGGAACCCAGCTCTTCATTTTACCTTAATTCTCTTCTGTGTCTTAGACATGAACTTTTGCATCTACAAACACACTCTCCTTCAAATCCTTCCCCCTTTCTCATCTTAGGAACCACTTCTTTCTTCTCTCCTGACAAATCTTGTCACATGAGAATGTTCTATTCTACCTCATGTGCATCTTTTTTATCTTCTGTACATCTTTAGGTTCTGACCTCAATGTTCCTCTTTCCGAATTGCCTTATATTTGTCCCTGAATCTCCTCAGATTTCCACAGTTTTCTTGTCACATGCCTTATTCCGTGTCCTCACCTTCAGGAGTGGAAGAGCAATCTGCATAAGAGGCTGGAGCTTCCAGAGCCTGTGAGCTTTCCAGTTTCACCTCAGGTCCAACATTCTCATTCTGTTGGTTGAAAAAACAAAACACTTAGTTTTAAGCCATGACCCTTGCATTAGAAGGCAGCTACCTTGAACCTGGACAGGTGAGCAGGTAGCTAAGTGAAAACTATCAGTCCCAACTTAAATTGAAATAAATTAAAGAAATTAAGATAAAAAGTATATTGATTTTGACATTAAGCAAGATACTACGACATCTCTCAGCAGATCAGGGTGTCAGTGAATGCAGTGATTTTAGTGACTTCCTTCCCACCTTGAGGTGATTCCCCTTCCATCTTCATTGCTTCACAAGGACTACCTATGGATTCATAACCTTTCACTGAACTACCCAAGCAGAGGTGGTGAGAAGTCATGTGTGTGTTACTGTATGCCTCACTTCTCCAGCAGATAAAGAACCTGTGATCTTCTCAGGAAAATTACTGGCTCCACCACCTTGAAAAATAACCACCCCACAACAATCTATTAACTGGTGTATTTCTCCCACTTCTGTCAGACAGAACAGAACCTGACTGTTGTGTATGACAAAACACACTAGAAAGAGAGGACATTGTGCTATTTCAGACACAAATTCTACTTGCCCACACAAAGATGCTAAATAAAGCTCAGGAAATGGGTTTGCTGTTGACATCCATACAAGAACTAAGACTTCATCTACTATTTTTTTCTTTCTGAAAAGTCCATTTATAAGTTAAGATGCACATAAAATGAATGGTAACTAGCCAGAAATATTGCCATCTCACCTTGTCTCTCACTACAAGAAACAATTGGCTCTGTTAGTACTACTTCTGAGAGAAAAGGTTTGAACTAGAGTAAAAATAAACAAGCCAGAACTAAGTAAAGCACCTCTAAAAAAAGCTACTTCCTCCAACCCCCCAAAAAACAAGTAACAAACCCCTCCACGTTAACAACAGAAAGACTGAAAATAAATTTAAGTAGTCAGAATTAGCATTTTCCATAGCTACTGACAATATAAGTACACTGCTCCACAGGTCACACAATCATAATGAAACTGTCTGCAGCCCCAGGTTCTAGAGCACTTTGCTTGTGCAAACTCCAGGCACTGGAATGGATCACATGGCATGCACCCAAATACACAGCCCAGACCCCTGAACCAGACTTGGATTCACACGTATCTTGGCCTAAAGTCATCCTACACAGATGGCAGGATACAGCTGTCCAAATGTTAATACTTATATGTGAGCTATTTAGCTAGAGTCTTTTTATAATTAAGACACTGAAATGGGAAGTTTTTTTACAGAGAGAGTGGTGAGGGGCTGGAAGGGGCTGCCCAGAGAGGGGGTGGGTGCCCCGTCCCTGGGGGTGTCCAAGGCCAGGTTGGCTGGGGCCCTGGGCAGCCTTGTGTAGCTCCAGGCCTGGAGGTTGGTGTCCCTGCCTGTGGCAGGGGGTTGGAGCTCTGGGACCCTTGGGGTCCTTTCCAACCCAGGCCATTCTATGATTCCAGGGTTGGATTCATCGGCCTATTTTCCACCCTGGTGCAGGTGAACGACATGCTGAAGAACCTGTTATCTCTGCTGTCTGTAAAGGGGCTCTAGAAAATAGCTCAAGAAAAGACTGTGTGTGGGGGTGGCTATGTACCCACTGATCTGCTAGCTTACACTTTAACTACAAGCAGTTGCAATGTAAGGATCTGAAGTCAAGGAAGATGAGCTGACCCAGAATGCCTTCTCCAGTTTTAACATGAGTCCCAAATATCAACCTCTGCACTATAAACATTCTCTTTCAGAGAGGAATGTGTTAGGTAAAACACAGCATCACCTTCTTCCCCTGACAGCAGGCTGAAATAGAAGGGAGCAGTTTGGAAAGAGCCCCAACTTTGTTCTAAGTTAACAAACAATTCTACAACAAATTCTTCCAGCTACACAGAGGCAGCCAACATCATCACCTGGCTGACTGAGCATAAAGCAAAGCAGCAGGTACTTAATCCTGCTCTCTTCTCACTGATGGACTGACTGCAACTGTACCTGCAGCTGTTTACAGTGGAGCAGTACAAGGATAGGTAAGGGTCTGTCTCTCCCTTAAAGAGAGCTCAGCTTCTGCCAGTCAGTCCAGCGTATCTCCATCAGAGCAGCGGGAATGGAGAGTTGGCTTGAAAGGCATCTCATAATGACCCCTAAACATCTGGAATTCAATTTCCTGACTTGCCTGAGCTTAGTTTATAGCTTTCTTTTGCTGAAGAACTAACTCACAGGAGGCAGAAAAAAGCACACATGTGGGTTGAGTGAATGAAGGGCAATAAGAACTCCACACAGCCAAAGTGTAACAGAGTCTGGTAAGAACACAGTACAAGCAGTATTTGGAAGCTATTTCTGTCTTTCATCATTAATCCAGTTAATAATAACCTTCCAAAGAGGATTGCTAAAAAAGGCTGTAAAACAGCTTTACTGTTTTAAGCCCTTGACCTACTTTAGTTTTAGCTTATTCAAGCAGCTTAATCATTACCTGCTTCATGTTTTCTGGGACCATCACAGCTTCCTGCTGAGGCTCCTGGAGAAGAAGCTGCAAGTGTGACACTTCTGAAACATTCAAACACAAATTATTTCTTTGAAAATTAAAACTGATTTAGAAAATAACAGGATATTCTTCCAGGAGCTTTAGAGAACAGAGCACATGGCTGTTATGTAGTGGAGATATATAAGACTGTCATTGGATAATGTGTTTTGAGGGTTTTTTTTGGAGGCAAACCACCAAACAAGATGATGTTTTAGGCATGCTTTGGCAATTGTTGTTATACAGCCTAAAATTAAAGGATAGATGATTTGGTTTCAAGTCTTAAGAAGCATTTTTATAAATGAGGGGAAAGAACTATTGCAGCAGAATGTTTCAAATTTCAGTTGGATAAAAGTGAAGAGAGAGGGGAAGGAAACCCTCGAGGCCCAGGGTCCAAGTCAAGATTGGTACATGAACTCAGCTGTTGTTTGACTGGGGATATATTTACACTGAACAGTTCTGTAAACTGGCCTATAAACACCATTCATCATAGATACAGTGCATATGATGAAATGACTGGCTTGGTAGATTAGGGTATAACAGTGGATATCAAGGCCTTTGGTAAGGCTTTCGGCACTGTCTCCCATAACAGCCACATAAAGAAGCTGTTGATGTATAGGGCTGGGTGAACAGACAGTGAGGTGGATTGGAAACGGGCTGAATGGGCAGCTAAGAGGGTGGTGATCAGCATCATGAAGTCTAATTGGAGACCAGTAACTCAGCAGTGTACCCGAGAGGTCAATACTGGCTCCAATCCCCTTCGACATCTTCATGAGTGATCAGGATGATGTGGCACCTTTTAGCCTCAGCAAGCTTGAAGATGACTCAAATACAGGACAGCTAGGTGAGGAGATGCAGTCAGCATGGCTTCATGAAACACAGGTCCTGACTGACTAACATGAACTCCTGTGACAAAAGCCGGTGGATGTTGTCTACCTAGACTTTAGTAAAGCCTTTGACACTGTTTCCCGCAGCATTCCCCTGGAGAAACTGGCTGACTGTACCTGGGACAGCCATATTCTTTGCTGGGTGAAAAACTGGCTGGATGGCCAGACCCAAAGAGTTGTGGTGAAAGAGGTTAAATCCAGCCAGTGGCCAGGCACAAGTGGTGTTCCCCAGGGATCAGTGTTAGGGCCAGTTCTCTGTAACTCCTTTATCAGTGATCCGGATAAGGGGATCAAGTACAGCCTCAGTAAGTTTGCAGACAAGTCCAGGTTGGGAGGGAGTGTTATCTGCTTGAGGGTCGGAAGGCTTTGCAGAGGGATCTGGACAAGGGGAGGGCGGGTGCTACAAGGGGAGGGCGGGTGCTGGACCTTGTTTTCACTAACAAGGACAGGCTCGTTAGGGAAGTGAAGGTCGGGGGCAGCTTAGGACAAAGCGACCATGAAATGGTCGAGTTCAAGATCCTGGGTGGAAGAAACAAGCCAAAAAGTAGGATAGCTACCCTGAATTTTGGAAGAGCTAACTTTGATTTCCTCCGCAACTTAATAGGGGCTATCCCGTGGGCTACACTGTTTGAAGGAATGGGAGCCTGTGAGAGCTGGCTATTATTCAAACAGTGCTTCTTATTATTCAAAGGGAACGATGCATCCCTTTGAGTAAGAAATCAGGAAAGAGAGGCAGAAGACCTGCATGGATGAACACAGAGCTACTGAGTAAACTCAAAGAGAAGCAGAAGATCTATGAATTGTGGAAAAAGGGTCTGAGCACCTGGGGAGAATACAGGAATGTGGTCAGGGCCTGTAGGGATGCAACTAGGAAGGCTATAGCCTTCTTGGAAATGAAGCTGGCAAGGGACATAAAGGATAATAAAAAGGGTTTTTTTAGATACGTTAATAGTAAGAGGATGACCAGGGATAATGTAGGACCCTTGCTGAATGCGGAGGGTGTCCTGGTAACAGGGGATGCTGAGAAGGTGGAGATACTGAATGCTGCCTTTGCTTTGGTCTTCACTTCAAAGGCCCCTCAGGACCCACAGATCCTGTTTGAAAGTTGGAGTGTTGGGGAAACAAAGAATTTCCCTCTGGATGAGGTAGGGGAGGTCCAGGAGCGGCTCAAAGGGATTAATGCACACAAATCCATGGGCCCTGATGGGTTTCATCCACGTGTGCTGAGGAAGCTGGCGGAGGTGATTGCTGAGCCGCTCTCTATCATCTTCAACAGGTCTTGGAGGACAGGAGAAGTGCCTGAAGACTGAAGGATAGCCAATGTCACTCCAGTCTTTAAAAAGGGCAAGAAAGAGGAACCTTGTAACTATAGGCCAGTCAGCCTCACCTCTGTCCCAGGAAAGGTAATGGAACAGCTTGTTCTGGATGCCATCTCCAAACAAGTGGAAGAGAAGAAGGTCATGAGGAGTAGTCAGCATGGATTCACCAAGGGGAAATCGTGCTTGACCAATCTCATAGCCTTCTATGATCTCATAACAGGCTGGGTAGATGGAGGAAGAGCAGTAGATGTCATCTACCTTGACTTCAGCAGGGCCTTTGATACTGTCTCCCATGACACCCTGATAGGAAAGCTGAGAAAGCAGGGGATAGATGAGTGGACGGTGAGGTGGGTTGGGAATTGGCTGTCGGACCGAGCCCAGAGGGTTGTGATTCGAGGAGCAGAATCTGACTGGAGGCCTGTGACTAGTGGTGTTCCCCAGGGCTCGGTGTTGGGTCCAGTCCTGTTTAATATCTTCATTGACGATCTTGATGAGGGAATAGCATCCACCCTCAGCAAGTACGCCGATGATACAAAGCTGGGAGGGGTGGCTGACACGCAGGAACACTGCGCTGCCATCCAGAAAGACCTGGACAGGCTGGAGAGCTGGGCAGTTAGAAACCAGATGAAGTTCAACAAAAGCAAGTGTAAAGTCTTGCACCTGGGAAGGAACAACCATTTGTATCAGTACAGGCTGGGGGATAATCTGCTGGAGAAGAGCTCAGTGGAGAAGGACCTGAGGGTCCTGGTAGGCCATGAGCCAGCAGTGTGCCCTGGTGGCTAAGGGAGCCAATGGGATCCTGGGGGCATCCGGAGGAGTGTGGGAAGCAGGTCAAAGGAGGTGATCCTCCCCCTCTACTCTGCCCTGGTCAGGCCCCACCTGGAGTATTGTGTCCAGTTCTGGGCTCCTTGGTTTAAAAAGGACAGGGATCTCCTGGAGAGAGTCCAAAGAAGGGCCACGAAGATGATTAGGGGTCTGGAACATCTCCCCTATGAGGATAGGCTGAGTAAGTTGGGACTTGAATAGAGAAGACTAAGGGGGGACCTAATTAAAGTCTATAATTATCTTACGCAGGGGATGCAGGGGGAATCAGCCAGCCCCTTTTCAGTGGTCTGTGGGGATAGGACAAGGGGCAATGGCTGCAAGTTGGAGCACAGGAAGTTCCGCACGAACACGCGGAAGAACTTTTTCACAGTGAGGGTGACAGAGCACTGGAATAGGCTGCCCAGGGAGGTGGTGGAGTCTCCATCTCTGGAGATATTCAAGACACATCTGGACACCTATCTGAGTGGTATGTCCTAGGGAGCCTGCTTTGGCAGGGGGGTTGGACCCGATGATCTCTTGAGGTCCCTTCCAACCCCCACAATTCTATGATTCTATGATTCTATGACAGACTGGAGCAGTGGGCCAAGGCCAATGGCATCAGGTTCAACAAGGCTCAGTGTGAGGTCCTGCACTTGGGTCACAACCACCCCAGGCAACGCTGCAGGCTGGGGGCAGAGTGCCTGGAAAGCTGCCTGGCTGAAAAGAACCTGGGGGTGTGGGGTGACAGCTGAACATGAGCCAGCAGTGAGCCCGGGGCCGGGGGGGGGGGGGCAAGAAGGCCACAGCATCCTGGCTTGTGTCAGCAAGAGTGTGGCCAGCAGGACCAGGGCAGTGACCGTCCCCTGTACTCAGCCCTGTGTGCTGTGTTCAGTTTCAGGCCCCTCACTACAAGAAGGACATTGAGGTGCTGGAGCACGTCCTGAGAAGAGCAACAAAGCTGGTGAAGGGGCTAGAGAACAGTTCTTACAAGGAGCACCTGAGGGAAGTGGGGTGGGTTCCAACCTAAACAGTTCTATGATTCTGTGTTTGCTGTCCCTGAAATTGGCTGAACTCCATAGGCTTTTCCTGAAGATGATGGAACCACAGAAGGATTTGGGTTGGAAAATATCATCAAGTCCAACTGTTAGCCTAGCTCTTGTCTGTGTTCTTACTGTAGAGAGGAAAGTAGAAAAAGGTAAACTGCACGGTCTTATGTAGCAGCAGGAGAGACATTCAATCACTCAAACAGCTGCTTCAAGAAATGTTTAAAGAATCCGTGTGACTAGAAGAGAGAGCAGCAGCTATAGTGGTGTAATGCACCATTAAGCCCATGAAAATTAAAAGACTATACAAAGACTTCAAAAGTTATGAAGTTTTAGAAAGTTACAGTTAAAGTAGTTTGGTAGCATTCGTTGAGGTTTGCTTGAAAATCATCAGAAGTTGCAAAATATAAGGTAACCATAAATCCTTATTACATTCTACTTGAGTTAGGACTGGAGTACTGTGGGCAGTCCTAGGGCTAGGGTTACATTTCAGATAAGACTGACAAATTAAGAAGTCTTCAGGAGACAAAGAGGAGTAGCAAAGTATTTAGAACCTACAGAGGACTTTTGAAAGTTGATTATTTTTTACATGTTTCCATGTAATCTTTTTGGGGAGGTTATTTTGGTCATTTGGGTTTTATTTTTCTTTAAGTGACATCACTCAATGTTTAAATGTTAAAAACATCAACGATCAAGTCAGTGTTCAATACACCCATTCCCTATTCAAGGCAAAATTACAACAAAACCTTGTTTTGAAGTAAGCATGCAATTAAACATTCACTGGGAAAGACCATGCATGCATGACAGTAACAACAGTGAAGCTTTACATGTCACTGCATGTTTCAGGTGATATTCCTTAGTGGAGGAAGGACCTGCTTTTTAAGCAAGCTGATAAAAGCCTTCCAGGTGCATTTTGGATATACTCAATCTTAACTCACATCATATCAGATTAAAAGCCTTACAGGATTTCTGTAAGGCCTGAGACCTTAGTAGTCCCCCCACAACATTCTTGCCATTAAGTTGCAGAGATATGGGTTTGACAGATGGACAAGGGACTGGCTGGACGGCTGTGTGCAGAGAGCTCAACTGTCCAAGTCAATGGCTCAACATCCAAGAAGAAACTGCTGTGGTGTGCCTCAAGGGTCTGACTAGGACCAATACTGTCCACTACCTTCACTCATGACCTAGTGGGATTAAGTGCATCCTCCGGAAGCTGGCAGCTGGCACCAAGCTGTGCAGTGCAGCTGATTTGCTGGAAGAATGGAATGCCACCGAGAGGGACACTGACAAGGTTGGGGAGTGGGCATGTGTAGACCCCATGATGTTCTGCAATGCCAACTGCAAGGTTCTGCACACAGTCTGGGACAATCCCCAGTGTCAGTGTAGACCAGGAGGTAAACTGATTGACAGCAGGCTGCAGAGGAGGACTCGGGGATACTGGTAAATGAAAAATTGGACTGGAGCTGGCAATGTACACTTGCAGCCCAGAAAGCCAATCACTTGCCTGGCAGCATCAAAAGAAGTGTGAGCAGCAGGTCGAGGGAGATGATTCTCCTCCTCTACTCTGCTCTCCTGAGACCCCACCTGGAATACTGTGCTTGGTTCTGGGCTTCCCCAGTACAAGAAACACACTGATATGTTAGAGTGAGTCCAGAAGGGTCACAGAAATTATCAGAGGCCTGTCAGCCCTGCTGTGAAGACAGGCTGAGAGTTGAGGCTGTTCAGCCTGGAGAAGAGAAGGTTCCAGGAAGGCCTTACTGCAGCCTTTCCAGAGGACTGCTTCTCTTTGAGCTGCCCAGAAAAGTTGTCAGTTGCCCCATCATCAGACACGTTCAAGGTCAGGTTGCATGGGGCTTTAAGCGACCTGATCTAGTGGAGAATGTCTCTCTGCCTAAGGTAGGGGGGTTGGACATCGCTTCCAACCCAAACTAAACAATTCCAAATGATGCCTTGAAACTCATTAAAGGTCTGCATTACAGAGTTCATGGAATAAAATGAGGAAAGGGAGGTGCCCTGAAGGAGCAGGAATCTGGTTTATTGTTGATTATTCCCCCACCAGGATTCTTACGGACTATAGATCTCTGGATGACAGGAAGCAAAAGGAATCTATTTCTGCAAAAATCAAGACAGCCTGTTGCCACAGCACATTGTACCCTAAAGTAAAGAAACCTGTGGGGACCCATCTTTTTATACTGTAATTCGGGGAGTGATGATATTACTGCTACTGGCCTCCATGTTTAGAGACTGAAAACCAAACTGTCCAACCTTTTTTATTTTGTGGCATATGTGTGGACCCTTTACTGTTTCAGCAAAAGCCATCAAAAATAAGCCCCCCAGAAGCACCACATGCAGATTGTCAGCATTCTGTATCACAGAGGAGCTACTGCTTCAGTTACACCTTATTTTGTACAACCTAAGAATGTGCAAGGGCACAGTAACTTGGAATAGAAAAATTACCATCCTTAGGCATGACTGACCTTAAACAAGTAGAAACCCCATTAAACCAAAAATACTCCTTGAACTTAATATGCCCTATCACAGTGAAGCTAACCTCAGTGCCCTTTTCTGGAAAAATCACAGAATCACAAGGTTGGAAAAGACCTTTAAAGTCATCAAGTCCAACCATTCCCATCCTGAGCGAAACCAGATCCCTGAGCACCTCATCTCCCCTCTGTTCAACACCCCCAGGGCTGGGGACTCAGCCCCCTCCCTGGGCAGCCTGTGCCACAGCCCCACAACTCTGCCAGGGAAGAACTCTGCCCTCCCAGCTGAGCTGACCCTGCCCTGGGGCAGCTTGAGCCCATTGCCCCTCGGCCCAGCTCCTGGCCCCTGGCTGCAGAGACCATCGCCCACCTCTCTGCACCCTCCTGCCAGGGCAGGGCAGAGGGGAGAAGGTCTCCCGTCAGCCTCTTCTTCTCCAGGCTAAAACCCTACAATCACATTGTGTTACCATCTATGCTTTCATCCTAGCCTTTCCATGTCTTCCCCATGTTCTCTGCACCTATCATGACAGGTGATACATGCAGGAAGATGAAGCATGTGAACCATCCAGGTAACCAGTTCTACCCACTGCGTCTTACGGCGAGAACACCAACCATTGCTTCATATCACCAGACACCACCACGCAGGCAGGCCTGTGATGAGCAGCCCAGTCTTTTTAATAATCACAGATGTTTTGCTTATTTGTTCCTGCCAGTCTGTTCACTGTCTGAGATTCAAATAGTTCCTATTCCCTTGAGAATTAAATTAACCCCTGAAAAGAATGATACAGTTTTTTTTTAAGGTCTTGTCAATGAAACAGGTATCCAGTAACCATGGACATGTTTATTATCTAGAAGTAGGCAAGAATAATTCTTAAATATTCTAGGAATATTAATATAGATAAGATCATTTTATCACCTTCAGTATTTTGTCCTTCCAAGTTTTCCATGGGCAGTAGCAAAGTCTCATTCTGATCTCCCTGATCTCTCTTTTCCTGTGAAGTTGTTTCATCCTGTTTAAACATAGGTCAGAAAGCTGAATTTCAATACAGTTTATACATATTAATCTTTGATAATTCAGTTAACCTTCTAACAAATCAATCAGCAACTTTTAAATTACTCAAATTGACTCCGATTTCTTTCCAGGCTTCCACAGTCTTAACATGTCTGCCCATCAGCCGAGAGAACCCCTAAGAGCCTTTCTAAAGCAATACATCATGAAAAGGGAATTAAAACCATTCTATTCGGTTTCAGTTTCTCAATACATGGGAAATTTCAGGAGACACTGGAAAAGATCATACCTGCTTCTCATCATTGGAGTCCTGCACTACTGACTTGGATTTCAGCTCATTCTCACTGCTGACAAATTCTTCAGATTTCTGTACAAGTTTATCTAATGGAGGGGGTAAAAAAAGGGAGTTGAAGGTGTGTTCTTGCCTCCTTTTCTGAAATATATCCCTATCTCTCAGTCATTGCTTCAGTTTTGAGAGGTAAAGGAGCTGGAAGAACAACAACTTGAAATAATAGCTCAAGGCAAGATCAACATTATTTGTTATCATAGAAGCCTATAGACAAAATGGTACAGTTCCCTTTCCTTGGCTGTTTTACTTATAACTTCAGTAGAAATTCATACTCTGAAGAATGTGGCACATCTAAAAACAACTTACATAAGTTGATGGAAAAAATCCAACAAGTTATTAACTAAAAAACATACATCTGGCTCAAGAAAACCATAAGCCTCAAAAGATTTTAGGCTGGGACAGTACACAGGGAAAGCACCATATATGCTGCCCTAGTCTTATGCTCCTCCACTTGCAATTGGCTTTGGTCACTGTCAAAGACAGAGAGATGGGATCGCACTAGAGACCCCTTTAGTTTGATACAGTACCACCACTCCTGTGTTCCTGTGCAATTAGTAATTGTTATATCAAAACTTTTTATGAGCTATTATAATAACATAGCCAAACAGCAGGCCAGACAGTGATCCTCTGGCTCTTGAGAACCTGTTTCACCAACTGCTGTGCTTGCTTACCCTGTAGTTTCTGTATTGTAGCACTGTTTTCCACAGACAACACCAAAAGATGATCAATATCCTGTTTCAGCTGATTATTTTCAGCTACAAGGGCAGCATGGCTAGATTGCAGCTGTTGCTCAGCCACCTTAAGAGAACTGATCTGCAGGTTCTTCTCTTCCAACTCCAGCCTTTGTTCCTGCTCCAGGTCTTTATACTTCGTCTCTAATTCAGCTTGTGCTCTTTGTGCCTCTCTCAGTTGTTCTGAGAGACACTGCACCTCCTCCTGCAAGCGATGGGAGGATAGCTTCCTCTCAGCTAGCTCCAGCTCCATCTTCTCTCTGAGATCCTGGGACTCTCGTCTCTCTGCATCTAACACATCCCTAAGGTTGCTTAGATCCACTTCCATCTTCTGACACTGGCCTAGGAGTGCCTGTAAAAGGATATGGAAATGAACGTATCTACTGGTTCAACACATTGCTAAAGTACTTTAATTTAATGGCAATTAAAAGTTTCGTTATTTTCAAGTATCTAAGTAGCAGAAAGAAGCCAACAAAAGTGGCAGAAATCTCAATTTGTTATAAAGAAACTGTCCTGCCACTTGCAAACTGCAAGAAAGCAATTCTAGGAGAAACAAAAGCTCTCCATTTTGGTAAAGAAAAGAGCAGGGGAGTGGCAACTCTTTGTGTCTGTCTTCATAGGAAAGGTGCTTCGCCCATGGACCATCTTTGTGCCCCCCCCGCCCCCCTTTAGACTCACTCCAACATGTCCACATCCTCATGTTGGGGGCCCCGGAGCTGGACACAGTATTCAGTATTCCAGGTGGGGTCTCATGAGAGCAGAGTAGAGGGGAAGAATCTCCTTCCTTGACCTGTGATCAGGCTTCTTTGGATACAGCCCAGGATACAGTTGCTTTCTGTGCTGCTGACAAAGCTTCTGAGATACTGACAAAGTCCCCACTCACCTCTTACACACACGTGAGAGTAAGGCAATAAGCAAAGCACGAACAGGTACCTGGTTCTGTTGTTCTGCAGTATGTAATTCCTGCTGCAGCAATTCTACCACCTGGGTTCTCCCCAGCAGAGCTGCATCCTGCTCCTCCAGCTTCCTCTGAAGTACACACAGGTTCTGGAGAGAGACAGTGCTGTACCAGTACTCTGGAAGGCTAACATGAGAAAGCTGGATTTTCTAGTTTCATCCATTCACCTATTTTTCATTCCAGTTACTTTAATAGCCTGAATAACTATTTTTGTTGACACCTTCTGGAGCCCTGGTGCAGCAGGGAGAACTCAGCATTGTTTCACAAATAGGGAACTGGAGCAAAATAATTTAAGACTTTAAGTACTCCTTCTATTCAACTGATATCAGCAGATTGAAGCTATGACCCTGACAGTCCAAATTACCATTCCAAAAAACCCCAAACAATCAAATTGTATTTACTCTCACCCCTTCTGCGTTATTTTGATGAGAGCTGTTCTCTCAGGGTGTGCTCAGACTGGTAAAATTTCTTTTCCTTTCCCCTCCTGTAAGAAGATTATTGTATCAAACATACCTGCTGCATCTCTACTTCCAGATCTGTCTGCGCCACTGTCTTAGGCAATTCAGTTTGGTGCTGGTGAACCTGCTCTTCTAGGACAGCTTCCTTCTCCTGAATCACTTTCTGCAGGGAGCTCAGCTGAAAACAGACAATAAATAATAAAAAACCCAAAGAACAAGAAGGTTATGAGCTTGACCGACATGCAGGCTTCCTTTCAGTATATACCAGCATATTATGTGTGTGATAAGGTCTTCTGCTTGATAATTCTGTATGTCAGTTGCAGTCAAATGACAGCTTTATCCTGCTAATACATATATTAACTGATAATATTTCAGTTCCCAGAAGGCAAAACCCCATGAAATACAGATATGCAGAATGACAAAAACTATGACTGTAAAATTACAGGTTCGTAAAACTTCTGGGTTGGTTTGTTTTGGGGTTTTTTTTTTTGTATAGGATGCAGCCCAATTCACAGATCAAACCCTAAACCTGGAATTCAGAGTATTAACAAAAATCTTTCCATAAATAAATACACTGTAACATAACAGACACTACATTACATTACAGGATAAAAAGCTCCTCTGTCTATCCACAGTAGAGCAGAGAGAGGCAGTGGCAGGTCTGGGAGCTGAAGGAATACTCTGCCTCAGCTGTTTCAAAGCCCATCATAGAGCAGCAACAGCAGGCAGGAATCCAACCCAAATTCTAAGTCAGAGGAAGGGCCCTGCCCAGGCCCTGTTCCCCCACTCCTCAGAGTCATCAGTCCCACTGCCCAAGTGTGAAACCCATTCAGATGGCTTAGATGTGGAGCGCCTTTTGCACCAAAGGTGGCCTAAGGTATAGGATGTATTATGGGATACAGGTAAAGAGCATTTTGGGATTGCAGGAGACCTACAGGAGGTTTAGAGGAACCACCAAAGGCAGAGAAATGGTGACTTGAGGAATGACAGAACCAAAAACTAAGAGTGTAAGGCCAGTTGTGTAAACAATGGCTGCTAGATATGCTTCTGGCCATGCCCTGCAGCTGAGCAGCAGTCTGTCCCATCTTCTTGCTAAACACCATTTCTAAATCTGTCACTGTGAGAGAGGGTCTCTAAGTGGTGTGCATTTCTGGGGAGAGGGGGTGTCTAAGTGCTGGTAGCTGGAATCAGACTGTAGGTCAATGGGCCTGTACGCCCATGGTGCCAGCAACTGCAGAGATTAGAGCAAGTGAATTTAAGGGCCAGCAACTGCTGTGGGACTACAGACCAGAGGGCCTGTGTGTCCATGTGAAGCTCCAAGGGAGTTGGCTACTAAAGAGACCTGGGAAGTCCTGTTGCCCTGCCAGCATGCACACGCATGCCTGCGTGTCTCAGAGTGAGACTACAACGAGACTGGCTACCAGAGGGAGCAGGAGTGCAGGTCGGAGTGTGCTTGTGTCTCTGTAAGGATAAGATGATAGGGGGTTGGCTACTGAAGAGGGCAGGGGAGCCGCACACATGCACTAACATGCACATTTTTCTATAAGCACAGGGGCAGGGGTTGGCTATTGGAGAGACAGGGGAGTCCCAGCCAGCTCTGCACACACATGTGCATGAATGATGGGTCTGTACCAGAAGCTGGAGTGGAGCTGTGGGCTCTGGGGCTTTGCATATCCACATGCCAACAACTGGAGAGACTTGGATCCAGGGGCCAGTTAGCAAGATTCACGATCTGAGATGCCATAGAGGGGAACAGGGGGAGGCTGTATGTTCATGTGAGTGCTTGGTGCTTCTATGCTATCTATGTAGCTGGTCATCATATGTACAGGGGCTGCACCCTGCTGAGAACACACCCTCAGCCATGCAGCTGGATGGGCTGAGGCAGCACGGGGCTTTGCCCCTGTCAGGCTGCAGGACTGGGCCATAGTCCCAGCAGGAACATGTCCTCAGGAACAACCGTGTCTCACATCATCCAAGGCAAGTGTGAAGGGTTCAAAGCTGCAAGAGGGGAGGTTCAGACTTGACCTTAGGAAGCGTATCTTTACCAAGAGGGTGGTCACACACTGGAACAGGATTCCTAGAGAGGCAGTCAGTGCCCATACCTGTGTTTAAGAGGCATTTGGACATTTTTTGCCCTTAATAATAGGCTTTATCTTTGGGTCAGCCTTGAAGAGGTCAGACAGTTGGACTAAGATGATCACAGGAGGTTCCTTCCAGCTGAACTATTCGATTCTGTCATGCCAGTGGAAGTGATGTGGAGATAAACACAGATGTAAACTGACAAATAGACTTTTTTTCTGTACCTGTGTTGCAAACTTGATTTCAGCATCTTTCAGATTGGCATTGGCTACAGCCAGCTGTTCCTTCAGATCCTGAACAGTCTCCTCTTGCTCCCGGAGCTGCTCTTTTAGTGCTTCAGCTTCATCCCTCTGCTCATCACTAGTGTGTTGGTTATTCTGACACTGCAAGAGAAAAAAAAAAAAGGGATAAAACAGAAGAAACTGATCAATATTACTGCTCACTGAAAAACAAATAATTAGAATGCTATTGCACTCTTTACTTCTAATCAGATGCTTATTTCTTAACTATATTTCTTAACTTCATAATGTTGTGGTTTCTTCAAATTAAATTGTTCTGCATTAAGAAACTATTTTCCCAATTTCTGTGTAGATCCACACGAGATGTATTTAACTGGGAAGCGTCAAATCACTTCTGGAATGACTAATCCATAATGGTTGCCATACAAATTAAGGTAAATCATATTATTAAATAAAATATAATACATAATCTACAGTATGACCACCCTGATCTGTGAGCCTTTTAATTTCACAGATTTTGCTAATACCAGAAATTA
This sequence comes from Gallinula chloropus, assembly GCF_964237585.1. Lineage (NCBI taxonomy): Eukaryota > Metazoa > Chordata > Aves > Gruiformes > Rallidae > Gallinula > Gallinula chloropus. The sequence continues at coordinate 509,554 of NC_140085.1, read as the reverse complement.
AGCATTTTTTAATTAGCAATAGAAGAAGATTCTTCACATGACAAAGGGGCAAACATTAAACATTCTAAGCTACAGAAAACACCCATGGAAACCTCTTTAGACTAATGGGATTTGTAACAATAAACCGGTTAAAATAAACAAAGGGAACATGCAAACAATCATCAGTTCTATTTTATTCTGAGGGACTCAAACCCTCTGTCTACAACCATGACATTTAAACTTAGACAACATTTCACATAAAACATGTCCACTCAGACATACCAGAACACTACATCTGCACACAGACGGTCACAAAGACCATCACAGCAGAGTCACATACTAGGTCCAGCATTTCAATACCATCCCTGAGAAGCAGGAAACACATCTTTCTAATGTTACCACCTCACCACTCCCAACTACTTCAAATACTCAGTGCCAGGGATTTTTGACTGAATATATACACAGTGTTGTTTGGTTTGAGGGGTTTTTGTGTTATAGATGAAAAATAACAAACACATGGAGTCTACAGAGTATTTATGTCCTTTAAACCAATCCTGAAAAAAATTCTGAAGGCATTTAGAAGGACTTGTAAGTCAGTAAAGTAAGAATAATTAAGCTACCGTTCCTCAATGTGTCACCTACAGAGAAGGTCTTTGGTAGAATAGACAAAGAAAGCTTTAATTGCACTTAAATTTAGAACAGGGGAAACCCAAGCCCACCAAAAAAAAAAATAAAAACAACCTCAAACCAAAACCCAAACCAACAAAAGAGCAGGAAACTTGAAGAAACCAAGGATATAGATGACTTACAAGGCAAGGGCAAAGCAGTTACTAGGGAAAAACGATGGGTGACTTGGTTTGCCTACCTGGGATTCGCTTTCATGGCTGCGTGCAGCATTTGATGCCGTCACAGAACATTAGGGGTTGGAAGGGACCTCAAAGGGTCACCTACTCCAAACCCCCTGCCACAGCAGGATCACCCAGACTAAATCACACAAGAATGCATCCCAGGAGGTTTTGAATGTCTCCAGAGAATGAAACTGCACAACCTCTCTGGGCAGCCTGTTCCAGTGCTCTGCCACCTTCACAGTGAAAAAGCTTTTCCTTAAGTTCACATGGAACCTCCTACACTCCACAGAGATCTTCTTGAACTGAGGGTCCCCAGAACTGGACCCAATATTCCAGGTGTGGTCTTACAAGGGCAGAGTAGAGGGAGAGAACCTCTCTTGACCTACTACCCACCCCCCTTCTAACACACCCCAGGATGCCATTGGCCTTCACGGACATGAGGGCACGTTGCTGTTCCAGAGAAGATACTTGTCTCTAAATCGGAAAGATGTGGATTGGGCAGATGGACCACTCAGTGGATAAGGAACTGGCTGGATGGTCGCACTCAAAGTTGCGGTCAATGGCTCAACATCTAAGTGGACACCAGTGACCCCTCAGGGGTCAGTACTGGAACTGATGCCGTTGAACATCTTTGTCAGGGATATGGGCAATGACTGAGCACACCCTCAGCTAGTTCACTGACAAAACCAAGCTGTGTGGTGCAGACAGCATGCCAGAGGAAAGCAATGCCACCCAGAAAGACACTAACAGACTGGAAAAGTGGGCCTGGGCAAGCTTCATGAAATTCAACAAGGCCAAGGGCAAGGTCCTGCACATGGCTGGGGACAATCTCAAGCGCAGGTATAGGCTGGATGGGGAATAGAGCCTTGAGGAGATGGCTTTATGGCTTTGGTGGATGAGAAGCTCAATAGGACTCAGCAATATGTGCTTGCAGCCCAGAAACCAACTACATCTTGGGTTGCATCAAGAACAGCATGGCCAGCAGGTCAAGGGAGGGGATTCTGCCCCTCTACTCTGCTCTCATGAGACCCCACCTGAAGTACTGCATCCAGCTCTGTGGTTCCAGTGCATGAAAGACAGGGACCTGTTGCAGCAAGTCCAGAGGAGGCCACAAAGATAATCAGAGGGCTGGTGTACCTCTGCTATGAACATTTTAAAACTTACAGCTTGGACACATGATTTCAGCAGGAAAGAACTTGGCTACAACAGATTACTGAAGATACACAAAGTGAAACTGCCCCGTACCCTTGAGGAGATCAAGTTTTGTGCCCTAAGGGCATCTGGAGTACAAGAAAGCTGGACAAACCAGCTTCCTAGAGCACAGACATCCTTGTTGGAACCATGAATGTCTGGCTGACAAGAAAGATAGGACACGCTAGCTCACTGGGACATAAAACGTCAGGTGGCACCAGATCAAAGGCTAACATGTTTTAAGTAGCTCTGTTTTCCCAACCTTGGGGTGCACTTGCTCTTCCAATAAGGTCTGTGCTGGCAGTGGTGATCCTTTCTCTGTCAGCTCCTCAATGCGTTTGTTCAGAGAGGCCAGTCTGGCTTTGGCCTGAAGTTTAAGCTTCATCAGCTTCGCATCTGCAGCATCTCGCTCTTTCTGTAAGAGAAGGATACAAACTGACTGCACTTAACATTCCAGTGCCACCACCCTGAGAGCACCACTTGGAAACGCTAGATATCTGTCAGTGTGATGGTCTGTGTCTAAACTTGGCCCCCAACCCCGCCCCAGTTACAATGCTGATTAAAACACATCCAGGAAAGAGATCTTCTCTGAAACACTATACACAGCAAAATAGCTTCTGCTCTGGTACCTTCTCTTCAAGGGACAGACCCCTCAAAGGACTTCTCCCAGGAATTAGTACAAGCTCATCAGTACAAACTTCCTCTACTATATGCAGTCCCTCAGCACTATCTCAAGTAACTCCAGTTCCATTCCTGTCATGCCTCAGGGTATGCAGTATGTATCACTGGTTACAGGCCATAAAAATCACCAGACTGCTGGGTGGCAGCAGCACACAAAGTGATGTCACACTTTTCTTTCCCCACTTCAGAGTGTTTGAGACAATGCCTCACACAAGGTGTTAGTACTTATTAGAATCCCAAGGAATCTGCAAGGGTCTTGGGGAGCTCAGAGACAAAACACCACATCAGTAGGATGTAACTTACCTGGTCCAGAAGAAATTGCCTCTAAGCAAAATGAACAGAAGCTATCCTACATGCCTTGGGTTAGGGTCCATTCTTTGGATTCAAATAATTATCTGGAGCTGATGCATTTAGTACTGCAGGTATCTCAAATTTAAACAAAACACACACCAACCCAGAGACTGGCTTGCATGGAAAGCTGAAGCAGCATTTTATTCTTTCTCTCGGGTCCCCAGTGAAAGAAATGATACCTTCAGTACAGTTTCCTTTTGCTGGAGCAGGACATCCTTTTCTCTGATCAAATCCTTCAGCTGAACAACTAGTTTTTCTGTTTTGGCGAGGCGCTCCAAAAGCTCCTCAGGTGACTCCTCCATGCTTTCTGCTTCTGGATGTAAAGCTTCTACCTAGGGCAAAGAAATGAGTACTCTGGAGGAAAAAAAGTCTGAACAGACTGCAGCATAGCATCTGAATGGTATCTTCAGCTCTGCTTCTATATTATGCACTCTGTTCCTTGCAAGTATTTCATGTAGCCTATACAAGTACACAAAATTAGGTGAAACCAGGAGGAAAGCTTAGTATACATAGGAGTCAATACTGGGGATACACAATGCAACACCAGCAAGTCTGAAGTGAGTGGCGCTGAGACTCTACCACACACACTATCCACAACCTCACATACCAAAGGGCAACAGAGAGACCAAGCCATCTACCATCACCTAATTATGCAGGGCTTCCCTTCCTGCTGTACAAAATCATTAGTACTCTTAGAAGTCTTTCTTCACCCTAATTCTAGGGGTTTTTTTTCCTAGCTTGTTCATAAGATGTAGAAACTAAGCAGATTATGGTCTGCCCCACACAAGCGCTGATTTGAGACCTCAGGAATACAGAAGCAGAGTGGAATGACACCTCAAGCTAGTACTCAGCATTGAAAAAGCAGGAAACAGTTCTCACTGCAGTCAAACGATTCACGGTCCCCAAACTCTCAGTAAGATCTGTACTGTACTCACAGTAGTAGAGGATTCAGTAACTGGCTCTCCATCATCCCCTGACAGCTCTTGTAAAACAGTACTTGCTAAACCTGACAGACGGCTCAGCATCTTCAGCCTAAAAGAGTCAGAAGAAATAAGGTAAAATAGAGAGCCAGAGTCAATACAGCTAAAAAGAACAAGCATCCCTTCATGCTGACCTCTAACATTATAGAGGTGACCAGGTACACAGGAAATACATCTCCTCTACCAAGAGAGAAAAGCCAAAGTAAAACTTCAGGAATGTGATCATGTCAACAAAAGCAGCCAGAGCTTGTGAACATAAAAGCAGGTGATGTGCTGGTAAGACACATGAAGATACCTTCATCACTTTACATGTAGGATTGAAAAATACATTTTTATACCAGTTTCAGCTCACCCTCATGGCTCATTCTTGATCTTTCTTAAGAACGACATTACAGAACCACAACCTGTTTGAGTTACTCAAAAGAGGAGTTAAGTGATTCTTAAATTAAGTCACTTCTTTACAGGCCAAACTCAGTTTGCAAATACAGCTTTCTGTTAATCAGTAGTGGAAATCATGAAGTCAGTCCTGATGGTTGCTAAGTAGATGCAAGTGTGTCTTATGAGAGAGATAAGACCTCTGCACATCATGTGTGTGACAGGACAGAACCCTGACATAGGGGAATAGTAAGGAAAGGGCAAATATTCCCTGGCTGCTGCTTATCATACCATCGTTCCTTCTGACATTCAGGAGTCAAACTGATCCAGAAACTAGTGGTGAAGAACCAGAAAAAATGCAGCAGTACCAGCCATCAATACATAATTTGCCATTTTGGAGAGGGTGGCACATGAAGTTCTCCACTATTAACCCAGAAAACAGGATGCAATCCATGTCAATGAGTTCATCAAATTCTAATGAGCAGTTAGAGTAAGTCAAAGTACAGAGCTGCCAACCAGAGTGATCTTAACAGGCTCGAGAAACTGATGTACAGAAACATAATGAAGTTTAGAAAAGTTAAATCCCTACACCAGGGATGAAACTACTGTATGCAGTAGTACAGGCTAGAGACCAACTGGCTGTAAAACTGTGGCAGAAAACAACCTAGGGATGCTGGTGAATAAAGCTTAACACGAGTCAGCAGCGTGGTCTCACATCAGAGGAGGTCAGCTACATACTGAGTTGCGTTAGGAAGACTGCAGAGAGCAGGTTGAGGCCAGCAATGATTCCTTTCTATCCAGCACTGGTACGACAGCATTTGGAGTACAGTTTCCATTTCCAAGCTCCCTGATATGCATAAAGGACAGGGATGAACTAAAGCAAGTACAGGAGAAAGCCCACAGAACGACTGGGGGTTGGATTACAAGACGTGGAGAGGCTAAAGAAAGCTTGAGAACAGCAGGTAGGGAGGGGAATATAACTGCTGCCTTCCCTATAATCACTTACAATGTAGCTAAAGACAGAGCCAGACAATTCTTATGAGGTGCACAGGAGATGGACATGGGGCAATGAGCATGAGTCGCCCTGCAAGAAATGCCAGTCAAAAGAAAGAAGAGAGAGGCACAAGGAAGATGATAAAAGATACTGGAATGGGCACACAGCAACCTGATTTAATTTTGAATCTTAGCCATGCTAAGAGCAGAGGATTTGGCACAATGAACTCCCAAGGTCCCTTAAGATGTAAATTCTTCTAGTCTTCTATGAAGGAAGGTCACATGTATCCTAACAGACAAGCTACAGATCTGTCCCAGTGTTAAGTCCATGCATGTAAATGGCAAAACAATTTGTACAAATGTAAAAGAAGCTCCAATAGTGAAAACTCACACAAGCCATAAGTAATCACAGTGATTACTTCCACCAAATGCAATCTTTTAATATGACAAGATGGCTATGTTTAGCTAGAAGTGGGCTCCTACAACTGGCTACAATTATCCACTCATTGCTAACCTCCTTTATCTCAGTAAGTAAATCTTTGCTCTGAGATTGTCAAAGGAAGTGTGGAAACGCTGACAGTGGAAAGGACAGCTGTGCATTATTTTGCTGTAGCAGTCAGACCTTCTAACCACCTGATTTTAAAGCAGCAGAAAACATCACAATGCACAAGAGAGTGTAAGTAGGAAAAAGGCACGTAAAGACCAACCTCTTTTATGCACCAAGGAGCTCACAGGTCCATCCATTCATTAGTGAAAAGGTTTCCAAGGCAGGGCAGTCATGCACAGGTCCTTCACACCATTCTTCATTTCTTGAGTACCGACCAAGACCCTTGTTGGAGAGCAAAAAGAGAAGGGGGTGGGGGGAAGAGGAAAATGATTTATCCAACAGCAAAGAAGTAAACCCATTCTTCATCCTACACAGTACACTTTGGGATTATTACAGTCAGACATTTGCAATAAGCATAAAAAGTGAAACATCTTCCTGGTTTGGGAAACTGGACTTTTCCTGTTCTTTCAGAGATACCCTGGTTTTTTACCCTGTATGGCCTGAGCTTATTCTCTTCAGCCTACAGAAGGAAATACCTGAGAAGCAGTTAGTCAAGCAAGAAGACAGGAGGCAAGAAGCCAGGCCTCAGACAGTCTCTTGCAGGGTTCTAGAGGATAAGATACTCAAGAAGCAGACTGTTGGAAAGCCAGGACTGTCCACATTCTGTACCAATACCACAGCCAGTGAAAATAGTACCAATTCCTTACTCCTCAGCTGGCCCTAGGCAAGACCGAGGCACGAAACTCCAGAATAACAGAGTTCCACAGTTCCTACTAGAGAAATGTCTTCTGTCAGCATCAACTGTTCATCAAGCCATCAACACAACAAACACTCATTTAAAGACCCAGAATCCCCAGTTCATTACAAGAGTAACAGAGTATTTCTAGTTCTGTAAACCTCCACCCTCACAAGGCCTCAATGAGGAGCAGAACCCTCTGTCTTGGCAATGGTAAAAGCAGGCATCCAAATGCAGAAATGCCTTTGACTGTCACATATTTAAAGAGGATCGATCTGATCTTCCTACTGAGCATTAGGCCACAGCAGCTTAAAGTGACAAATGCACCCTATGTGGTTGAGATGTGACATCAGGTAATTTAGGACTGGTAGAGCAAATAGATGAATTGTTAGAAATGGTATTAGAAATACACAATCAGCATCCCAGAATCACAGGGGTTGGAAGGGACCTCGAGAGATCATCGGGTCCAATCCCCTGCCAAAGCAGCTCCCTAGCTCATACTGCACAGCTATGTGCCCATAAATACAGGCATAACAGACTCAACACAGAACAAAGGACAGAAAACTCTCTAGTTTATTATACTACCCTGCACCCCCAGTGACACGAGTCGGGTAATGAGAAGCATGACCAGATCTTAAAGCACTTTCCCCCCACCCCTCCCTCCTTAGCAGACTGCACTCTAGTCATGATTTCACTCCCTTCTTCCCCCCATTGTGGCACAGGGAAGGGCAGGGACTGGGGAAATGGGGCCTTTGGTCAGTTCCTCACAAGTTGGTTTCCTTCTTGGCCGGGGGGACATTCATTCCTCACCCCCTGCTGCACCGTGGGGTCCCACCCACAGCAGACAGTCCTCCATGAGCTTCCCCAACTGAGTCCTTTCCCATGGGGCGTCAGCTCTTCCCCAGCTGCCCCAGCGTGGGTCACTGCTGCGGGTGCAGCCACCAGTCACAGAATGTCTTTCAGTCCCAGACTGCTCCAGCCTGGTCCCCCATGGGGTCCCAAGCTCCTCCCCAGCAAACCTGCTCCAGCACGGATCTCAATCTCTCATCTCTGTGTCTCTGTCTCTCTCTCCACGGGCTGCAGGTGCTGGCAGGGGCTCCCTCCAACACGGGTCACACCATCTCCTGCATGACTTCCCCTGCCCCAGCGGGGGGCCTCTCCATGGGCTGCAGGTGGGGTCTGGGCCTTGTCCCTGGGCTGTGGGGGACACCCACCCACTCCACCTTGGGTCTCTCCAGGGGCATCTTTCTCTCTGGCACCTGGGGCTTCTCTCCCCCTCACCAGCCTTGGTGCCTGCACAGCTCCTCACATCTTCTCACTCCCTTCTCTGGGTGCAGAATGCACAGCTGCTTGTGTTTGTTTTTCTCCTCACTGTGATTCCCAGAGGCACCATGACCATCGCTGACGGGCTGGGCCTTGGTCAGCACCGACTTGGGCCTTGACTCAGCTGGTGTTTACTCTCTGGGGCGTGCACAGAGCTTCTGGCTGCTTCCTGCAGCAGCTGCCCTGCAGCCCCAACTTCTGCACCAGAACCCAGACACACAAAACTACAACAGGCAAAGCAGAACCTAGGCATCTGCAGACATCCACTGTAAGCAGGAAAATATACAGGGATCAGGAATACCTGCATGCTACAGGCATTAGAGTTCCAACCATATGTACATGGACTATGCTGAGGAAAGATTCCCTGACCTTCACCCAGGCTGGTTACATTAACCTGATACTGAGCTTTAAGCTCACATGCCTTGTTGCACTCAGATCACAATTCACCTGGCCTGCATGAGGAGTGTTGTCAGGAGGAAGGTGATCCTTCCTCTCCTCAGCCACAGATGGGCTCACCGGAATAAGAGAGGTGGGAACTCATTAGAGAAAATTCAGTGAAGGACAGAGAGAAGGCTTGAGGAGGATCTTATCACAGAGTCACGGAACAGGTTAAGTTTAGAATAAATCCCTGGCATTCTGGTCCAACTTCCCTATTCAAACAGGGCCACCTCAAACCAGTTGCCCAGGACCATATCCAAACAGCTTTTGAATGCCTCCAAGTATAGAGGCTCCACAACCTCCCTGGACAACTTGTGCCAGTGCTTAGTAACTCACAGAGTAAAAAAACACTTCCTGATGTTCAGAGAGAACCTCCTGTATCTGTGCTTGTTGCCTCTCATCCTATCACTGGATGCCACTGAAGAGAACATGACTCAGTCTTCTTTGAGCCCTCCCGAAGAATAAATCCAGAAGCAAGCACAACATGGCTTTAAATACTGTCCCAAAGTGAACAGTCTACATGCAAGACAATAGCTACCTTGTGCTTTAGCCTCAGGGACCTGTGGCTGGAACACCCTAGTGCTTGCATTTCACATTTACTTCTGAGCTTCCAGCAGGGAAGTACTATACAACACTGGCCAATTTCCACATAAACAGAAGCAGACAAACAAAAAAGGACAGGGGTTATTCTGTGTTCCCTGGCTCACCCAAATAAAGTAAACAGTGCAGCTCTCAGATAAAAGACTATTGCTCTTCCAGGGTAACACTGACTTCTATGGATTCCAATTTTTGTAATTAACAGCAGAACACTAAAGACCTGCAGCATTGTGTCTGTGAGGTAAGCCAGCACAGTTTTGGCTGTGGCTGAAACAGGTCAGCATTTCTACAACCATCAAACTTTTGTTTGTGAGACATTACTTGCAGCACTGGGGCTATCAGCTGTGCTAGAGAAGAGACTCCTTGACTCTGAAATATGCTTCATTTACTGACTCAAATAGCCTAAATCCCTCACTAGTTGTAGTACAGTCTGCATTCAAGCAATAAGCAATGCATAAATCCATGCATTTCTATCTCTAGGTATTAGCCACAGGGAAGACATTTTTCTCTAGCTTGCTCTGTTGTAAGTTCATTATACGTAAATTAAGCTTCATTCTTTGCACCTCCCTTCTTCTGAAGGCAAACAGGCATTGCTGCTGCATACAAGCCCTGAAACAAATTTCTCTCAGTGTGCAGATAGGCTCTGACAGAAACAAATACAGAAGAAGAGCAGATCTTGACCATCACTGTTACTCAGGAGCCAGCAACAACTCTCTACCAAAGGAAGGGGAATCATAGAATCACAGGGGTTGGAAGGGACCTCAAGAGATCATCAGGTCCAACCCCCTGCCCAAGCAGGGTCCCTAGGACAGGGCGCACAGGGCAGCATCCAGATGGGGCTGGAATCTCTCCCAAGAAAGAGACTCCACACCCCCTGGGCAGCCTGTCCCAGGGCTCCCTCACCCTCACTGGGTAAAAGTTCTTCCTATGCTCTAACTTGCAGCCATTGCCCCTTGTCCTGTCCCCACAGACACTGAAAAGGTGATAGCCATTTCCCCCTGCATCCCATACTGAAGATATTGATAAACATTAATAAGGTCCCCCCTTAGTCTTCTTCTCTCCAGGCTGAACAGCCCCAGCTCCCTCAGCCTTTCCGCACAGGGGAGATGCTCCAGGCCCTTCAGCATCTCCATAGCCCCTCTGGACTCTCTCCAGGAGATCCCTGGCTGTTTGATCCCAGATCTACAGATTTACAAATGGCAGCAGAGCTGACCGCAACGCCTCCAGTGGGCCTCACTGGGCACAGACCTTCCCAGGACAGGCTCGGCTGCCACCTACACCTGGGCACCGCTGTCAGACCGCTGGCCAAAGGCAACACGGTCGTAGGACAGGACCCGGCGTGCTGGGGCCTGGTCGGACGGGACCGCAGAGCCTGAAGAGAGGGGATCACCACCGCCGGCAGCCCGCCCCGGCCCGGCCCGGCCCGGCCCGCTGCTCCTCACCGCCCCGGGCCCCAAGACGCTGCGAGCCCGCCCCGGTTTCTGGGCCCCGCAGGGTCGCTCCCAGCGGGACTACCGGCAGTACCCACCGTCGAGAGCCGGGTGACAGCGCCAACGCCGCACCCTGCGGAAAGACACCGACAGACGGACGAGAGGCACTGACCTGCCAAGGCCCCGCGCACGCCCAGCCCGGACACGGCACCGCAGCCATAAAACCAACCCGCCCCTCCGCCACCTCAGCACCGGAACATGCCTCCGCGGCTTCCGCTTCCAGGCGGGCCCCGCCCCGCCGCAGGCTATTCGCCAATCAGTTACAGAGAAGCCAAGATAGACGTAAACGTCAGCGAACTGCGGCGAAGAGGCTTCCTTGGCGCCGTGGTTATCCTGACACATGGCACGGAACTACCAATCCCGAGCAGGGCCCGGAGACCCGCCCAATAACAGGAAGTGACGGCGCAGCCGAGACTTTCCGGGTCGCGCATAGGGCTGGGGGGCGCGGGGCCGTGCCGCGCCGTGCCGTGCCTCGCCTCGCCTGGCCTGGCCTCGCCTCGCCTCGCCCCGCCCGCTGCTTGCGGGGCTGCTGCAAAGCCACAGGCACAGGGTGGTTTGGGGGGGAAGGGGCGTTTAGGGGTCACGTCGCCCTACCCCCTGCGACGGGCAGGGACATGCTTAACTGAATCACAGAACCGCAGGACGTGTAGGGTCGGCAGGGACCTTTGGAGGCCACCTCGTCCCATCCTGCAGTGACAGAGACATCTTCACTGGAGCAGGGCGCTCAGAGCCCCATCCAGCCTGACCTTGGGTGTCTCCAGGGATGGGGCCTCCCCCAGCTCTCTGGGCACCCTGGGCCAGTGACCCTCCCCCCTCAGAGGGAAGAGCTTTCCCCTCATCCCCAACCTCAGTCTCCCCTGTCCCAGTTTGACCCATCCCCCTGGTCCCATCGCTCCAGGCCCTGGGAACAGTTCTTCCCAGCTTCCTACAGGCACCTCTCAGGGACTGGAAGGGGCTGTAAGGTCCCCCCGGAGCCTTCTCTTCTCCATGCTGGACCAGCCCAGCTCTCCTAGCCTGGCTTCATAGAAGAGGTGCTCCTGCCTCGGATCATTTTTGTGGCACTCTGGACACACCTCAACCCTGGTCTAGTGGAGGGTGTCCCTGGCCACGGCGGGGGCTTGGAACTAGATGGTCTTTAAGGTCCCTTCCAATGCAAACCATCTGATGATTCTATGATCAGGCACAGGGCACTCATACTGACAAGCAACCATATTACATGCAACCAGCCCCTTGTATCCCCTCTCCCTCCATCTACCATGATGTTCAACCCCAGACTACATAGATCCATTCTTTTCCCCAACTTAGGTATCTCCCCTAGACATCTAATTATAAGTTTTGTTTGGTCCCTAAATGTTCTTCCCCTGCAACCCACGTTTTCCACACACCCAGGCAGTAACCCCACTCAGTCTGTAAGGTACTGTGACAGCTTTTTCTATTGACTCATTGTGATGGGTGTCACCTCCAGGTCCATGGATTTGAGGCTCTCCTATGACACTGTGGTGTGTTGACCCTGCCTGGAGGCCAGATGCCCACCAAAGTCACTCTATCACTCCCCTCCTCAGCTGGACAGGAGAGAAAATATATATAATGAAAGCCTTAAAGACAGGAAGAGATCATACAGCAATTAACATCATGGACAACACAGACTCAACACAATAAAATGCATCTATTACCCAATTGAAACAGAGTAGGATAATGAGAAGTAAAACTAAAAATTAAAACACCTCTCCCCCCAGCTGTCCCTTTTTCCTGGGCTCAACTTTATTCCCATATTCTCTCTCTCCTCCCCCTGAGTAGTATGGGGGGGGAAGGGTAAATGGGGGTTGTGGTCAGTTCATCACACATTGTCTCTGCTGCTCCTTCCTCCTCATGCAGAGGACTCCTTACACTCTTCTCCACTCCAGCGTGGGGTCCTCTCACAGCAGACAGTCCTCCATGAACCTCTCCATCCCAAGAAGGCTTCAGTTCTTCACAAACTGCCCCAGCTTGGCTTCTATGGGGTGCAGACCTTCAGGCACAGGCTGCTCTAGTGCAGTCCCCCATGGGGTCACAAGGGCCCCAGAGGACCTGCTCCAGTGTGGGCTCCTCTCTCCCTGCGCTGCAGATCTTGCCAGGAGCATGCTGCAGCACGGGCTCCCAAACGGGTCACAGCTTCCTTCAGGTTCCACCATGGGCTGCAGCTGGAATCTCTATTCCCCATCATCTTCCATGGGCTGCAAAGGGCACAGATCTGCTCCACAGGCTGCAGGGGAATCTCTGCTCCCATGCCTGGAGTGCCTCCACCCCCTCCTTCTTCATTCACCTTTTCTTACATCTTCTCACTTCTTTCTCTGGTAGCAAAAAGCTGCTGCTTATGGGTTTGGAGTTTTTTCTCCCTTCTTAAATATGTTATCACAGAGGTGCTACCACCATCGTTGATTGGCTTCGTCTTGGTCAGCAGCAGGTCTGTCCTTGAGCCGGCTGGCATTGGCTTTGTGGCACCTAGAGGAAGCTTCTAGCAGCATCTCACAGAAGCCACCCCTGCAGCCCTCCCACACCCCCCAAACCTTGCCATGCAAACTCAAACTACAGTCTTAGAAGGAAACAGGACAGGGGTTTAATTTCTCTTACTGGATTATTAGGTGCCTCACCCTGTGCATTTTTTGCTACTTCCTATTTGTGCAAATTAATCTTTTATGGGTTGATTGCACTTCTGTGTGGTTCTGGGATGAACCAGGTCAGGGAATTACTTGGGTTCCCCCCACCTGCCATTGTTCCTCTGCGCCTCTTTGTGTGTGTGGAGGTGAGCTTTTTCCTACATAGACTATCATTTATTACTTCTGTAGCACTTTCTGGTCCTAGACACTATGTTTTTGTAGTGTCTGTCCAGGGGGGCTTGTGGAGTCTCCTTCTCCAGAGATATTCCAGCCCTGTCTGGATGACGACCTGTGCATCCTGTCCTAGGGACTCTGCTTTGTCAGGGGGTTGGACCTGATGATCTCTTGAGGTCCCTTCCAACCCCTGTGTTTCTGTGATTCTGTGATTTTCAACATTTCTATTTGAGGAAACAGACTCTCAAATCCAGTTAGAGAAGCAGATCTTTACTTCACCCCAAACCCCTCATCTTGTAGCCTTTTCATCTTATCTTCATATATAACTATATGAAGGTTAAAAATAGGGTAGCATTCCAAAGCAGTATAGCTCTTGATGGCAGCATCTGATTAACCTTCTCACCCTTTCTGATTTGGATCCTGAAATAGCAGTGATTTGCTAGAATCTCCTTTCCATTCTAAGAGGACTGTTTGTACTATTGAAATTTTCAGGTTTGTAAATCAGCATCTAAGCAGATTAAGAGTTATAATTGGCTTGTGGAAAGTTAGATCCCTCACTTAGCTGACAGTAAGGTCAAATGTGGACTGAAGCAGACAGGCAGTTCTTTGAGAGCAACAGGAGGAAGAGGATCATTCCTGTAGCACCATTCTTCTGACTACGCATATGCATGGGGAACAATAGCAGCTCCACAGTGGATGATCTGCAAGCTGTTGAAATCCACCACTGGTACAAAAAGTTCATGACGGAGTGTCCTTCTGGACAGCTGACAGAGCATGAATTTAAACAGTTCTTTGGGCTTCGAGGGCTGGATCCAGAGGCAAACGAATACATTGAGCAGATGTTCCGCACTTTTGATATGAACAAGGTGAGTTCTCTAGCAAGGAAACTGCCTGCCTTGTAAAGGCTTAAAAGTGAATCAACTGCTGCACTTTTAGAGTCCTCCATTTTCTCTTAACAAACAGTGGTGTGGGAAGCTGCTGGGGGACACTAATGTAAGGTAGCTAAATGCAAGGGGCGAATTAATGTGCATAGATAATGACACAGATAATATAACCACAGGTAATAATGCCTTATTGCCCAAATACCTTGTGCAAGGTCATCTTTGAATTTTGAGAATTCCTTATTGTGTGTTAACTGACTTGGCCTTGTTTAACTAGCAAGACATTAACGAAAGGAGCTTTCATTATTCATATGTGTTCTTATTATTTAAAATTATGTCGGTATTAGATAGTAATCAACCAAACACCAGAGAATTCATAATAACATACACAGAGAAAATAATTTCCTAGTGTTTGGCAGCTGAAATTAGTACTGTGTGGGTAGACACGCTCTCCTCTGTGCTGGGAGGTAGATGGTATTCCTCACTGCAAAAGGTGACCGCTCTCTGTTCATAAGGTAAGAAACAGTAGCCCCCACAATTTCTTTAAGCATTCAATGCCCCTCACTTGTGCCTGTTTTTTATCCATATGTACTGAAGCCTATGCTTGCAGGCCTGTAATCTCAGTGACAGAGAAATTTGGGGGTTTTGGGGAGAATTCAAGATTCTGAAATGGTTGGAGCAAATGTCTGCAAGTTGAGGAGGAACTAATCACAGAGATCTGTGAAACCCATGGGAAATGGCAGTGTCAGTTTTGAAGAAGGAAATCATAGAATCATAGAATTGTAGGGGTTGGAAGGGACCTCGAGAGATCATCGGGTCCAACCCCCCTGCCAAAGCAGGGTCCCTAGGACATAGCCTAGGGACTGCTCAAAGAACTTTGGTTTGGACAACATGTGAGAAGGCATGAGAAGTTAAGGAATGCTAAGGAATATTTACAAATTTCCTGAAAGTAAGAGAGGAGTAGCCAGACTCCATTAGGGTAGCTGAGGTCTTGTGGTGATTGTAATGACTGGAAATCTCCAAGAATATCCTTTTTCATCCTAAAGTTCTGATCACTATGGTGATCAGAAGCAGTTTTTATAAAGTAAACCAACAAGTTTACAGTTTTTGCACAAGTCTTTGCCTTTTTCTCTGTCATTTCTTGGGATGTTTAAGGACTTTAAAATTTGTTCAAGGATGTTATGCATTCCAGTGGTCTCCTGTGAGCCCAATGTTAGGCAGTAAGCAACGTTTTAAGAAGACTCTCAAATTAAAATTTGATGAAAACTATCTTCTAGATAAAGTGATAGTGATCTCAAGGGAACTGATGTAAGAGTGTGGAAACTAGTAGAGGTGGACCTACAGCAGTTAATCTTAGCCTGTTAAATAGTTGGCCACTTAATCTAAGCTCCTTTTATAACCAAGAGCACCCAGGGGAAGAACCATTCTGTGGAAATACAGATATTGAATATGGGTGGAACCATCTGCCCTCTGGACTTTCAGATCTTGAGAACTCTGCTAAGGACAAAGAGGATACTTTTTCAGTAGTTAATTGCAATCGTGCCCTCCTTCACACCTTTACAGCTGGTTATCTCATATTTTGTTTAAATACCTCAATAAATTAAAGTGGGTTTCTTTCCTCTGTAATTTGTTAAAGTAGTCATTTAGAATCTTTGACAGAGAAATTCACTTTATTAGTGGTTTCTTTTTAACCACTTCAAATTTAGTTCAGTGTTAAAGCTAGGGATTATGATACTTTACTGAGCTTTTTGAGTTTCTTTGTAGATCCAAGGAATTGAATATTTAAAAAAACTAAAACCAGAACTTTTTTCCAGCTGTCAGATCATGTTCAATGTATTTTTAAAAATATCCTCAGTCACTTTTTTTTCCCCCCAGAGATGGAGAAATACTGAAATAGCAGAATGTTCCCATAAAGACAAAGCAGACCAGTACAGAAACACTGAGATAAAATTACCTTCCACTTTTCTTGGAGCCACAGCTCTGGATCAGTTTTCTCTCCTAGCAGGACATACGCAGTCAGCTCTGGTGGACAGAGAGGTGTTAGTTCACACTGGTCATGAGGAACTGCAGGTTCCATCTCTGCAGATGGCGAGCACAGAGTAAAATAGATATGAAATAGATCATAACTTTAGGAATCCAGGTATTTAGGTGGCCAGAGAAATAGTGTGTGTGTGTTTGTGTGTGTGTGTGTGCACATTGAAGCTTTTTCTAAGTCCAAGTCTCCCTGACATTTGTTTTTCTTTCTCTTTTAGCTGTGAATCTAAAGAACAATAAGATAAAACAGCTCCAGGGCCATAACTCCCTCAGTTTGTTTCTGTCATGATTTGGTTTCCATTTCCCCACAGGATGGATATATTGACTTCATGGAATATGTGGCTGCCCTGAGCCTTGTTCTCCGGGGGAAGATGGAGCAGAAATTGCGGTGGTATTTCAAGCTCTATGATGTAGATGGCAATGGCTGCATTGATCGACATGAATTGCTCAACATCATTAAGGTGAGTCTCCAGGGGTCTGTGTTCTTTCCCCAAAGACAAATTCCACCATACAAGAAAGACTTTCACTGTTCTTCATATGGATGATCATGGCTGACAGCAGAATTCCTCACATAAGCACAAGTGACAGGATCTTCTTTACTAACACAGCATGTGTCACAGTATAGCTAGCTCCATAAAATTGTTGTAGCTACCTAGGGCCTAAATTGCACTTTCCAGGATTTCAGACTTTGACTTGGCAGTTTCACTCTCTGTGATGTCCCTCCATATGTCCTTTTCCCCATGTGAATAGTAGTTGAAGAGTCACTCTCAGTTCACTTTCTAGAACAAGTCCCTAAATGTCAATATAATAAACCTTTTCTGACTCTGGCAGATAGTTTGAAGAATGACTGTCAATGGAAAAGACTGTAACCTAATAGCTGTTGAGGAAGGTGTTGGAATTACATGCATAAACATGATCTTATGAATATCTCAGAATGAATTATGCAGGAAGTTCGGATTTTTCTGTAGAGATTGGGAAACTAAAAAGAGGCAGGGAAGTTTAAATGACCCTGAATAATTTACACTTCTGCATAAGAAAGGTCAGAAAATGGATTTAATAAACATTTGAAACCTCAGCGGTCCACAAATAAGATGTTAAAAATGCATTGTCACCTGGACATGAATTTTAGTGCTGGGCATTAAGGGGATCAAACCAAGTCAGTAACTAATAATATACAGCCTCCTACTAATAACTTGCAATAGAAATACTCAGACATCACAGTGAAGCAGCAGATGGTAATTGTTGAACACAGAGCTCTTAAGAAACAAGTCCTGTGGGCAATAATTGGTGACTATCAATTTACTGCCCTTTGAATTTTGTGGGTGTAACTCCATGTCTTTTCTGACAGCCTTAGAAAGTTGCTGAGGTGATACTCAGTTTTAGTAGAATGGACTTTGAAAAAGAACGAAGAAACTTAACACATATTAGAAGGTAAAAACTAGAAAATGAGTGGTCTTAGATTCGATATGAAGGCTCTGGAATCACATATTAAATGGACATCCTTAAACAAAGGAAACAATTAGGCGTGGAAAGAGAGCCCTACACTATATGGTTATGATTAAGATGAATTCTAATAGACAGTCGTGAATATTGCTTAAACTTTCTCAAGCTGAAAAATAATCTCCAGTGAGCTTTAGGAAGCAGCAGGACACAAGGAAGCAGTATATAAATGGAAGCAGGGAAAGCAAGAATAGAAATAAATGACCACAGCATTTAAAAAGGGAATTTCACAAGGTGAAATGCAGAGGGTGTTTAACAATGTTTATTTGGCTGGGTGGACCAGAGGGTAATAGGAAGTGGATCGATTAGGTGGATCCCAGTTCTGCCATTTCTGCAGTACTTAACCCCTACCCTAGCAGATTAGGGTGATCCTCTGGGTTTCACTGTTCATTCCATGCACATTCCCTTTGCATCTTTCAGTGCCAACTGTAAGGGCTGGTGATTTCTGCTTTTTTCCTATGATGCTGGGGATGGTACCAGACATGACTGTCCTATTCTGAATCTACACTGACAGGGGGCAGTGGCATCAGTCTACCGTTTTGGGCAGCTTCCTATTCTTGCTCTTTGCTTTTAGGCTATTCGAGCTATTAATGGTGGTGACCATGAAACTAGTGCAGAAGATTTCACCAACCGAGTCTTCAACAAAATTGATGTGAACGGAGATGGTAAGATTCCTCTTTTCATCACCCAACTCAGATGGTCTCTGTCCTACAGAAAGATGTCCATGTCTTCTTCCTTTCTTGCTTGAACTTTATGCCTCTTCATTTTATATTTGCTTGTTATGTGATTCCTTATCCAGTAATGCATTCTGCATTAATTTTGCTAAGGCATTTTTCTCTGTGCATCATACACAATCAGTATGACAGGGTTTGTTCCCTGTACTAAGTCTCAGATGTATTCTGTCCACACAAGGATGGTAGTAGGGGTTTGGAGTAGGTTTGGGTTTATTTGCCTTTTTGTATGTTACTGCATAACTTATGCCAGAGTTACAAGTGGGAAATACTAAGATGGTCCCAGCAGCTCCTAAATATTTCAGCATCAGGGAAAGGAAGAACTAAAATTTAATGTTGAAGTTCAGTTTCTTTGCTGGGTCTGATACAGGCAGTACAACAAGCATGTGCAGTACTATGGACCAGTCAGTCCAAAGTTGGTGAATACCCCTGTAACTGCTGGATGTCCCCAAGACACTCTTCTTTGCTTGCTACTCTTCTTGTGCTCAGTACCTTCTGGCATGCTCCTTTGTTACTCTGGGAGAATTCTGCCAAGCTACTTCTCTGCACAAGGACTTTTTGCCCTAGGACAGAAAACCTATTTTTGCTGTCACAGCTTCCTTCTGTCACTTCTTTTCAACATCAAAAGCAGCAGGTGTGGGGCAGATTAGTCCTATGACAGGTTAGACCAAAAAGGATGCAGCTAATCCAGCCTCATTTGGAGGATCCTATTCCTTATTTCTGTACTTCCTCTATTCCTTCTTATGTACCCCTTTCCTTGCATGAGGAGAAAAACAAAGGAAGCTGGAGTTTGCTGAAGTGAAGTTTCATATAAGCTTAAAAAGGCTCTCTGAGGCCTCTTGGTGCTTTAGAATAGTGCACGTGTATGAAGTGGTCTCTAAAGTTAGATTACTGTACTCCTTTCCCTGTTCACATGTGGATTGGCACGATGCTGATGCTTTCTGTCTGTGTCTGACACAGGTGAACTTTCTTTGGATGAATTTGTGGAGGGAGCAAGGAGAGACGAAGAGTTCATGGAGGTTATGATGAAAACTTTGGACCTGTCACACATTGTGGCCATGATCAACAACCGCCGGCACAGTGTATAAAATCAAGCTGAGAGAAGATGCTATGCTGATAGACAGAAGGGTGTACATGCACCAGAAAGCAGAGACAGCATCTCTAAAAACAAACACAATTTCCATTAACATGTATATGGAAGTAGGAACTGAAAGACGCTGCTCCATTTGTGTATCTGAGTGCATGTTCGTGTACAAAATTGAAGCTCAGCCACATACATGCAGGGTAGGCTCAGAACAACTGGACCTGGGTGGCAGAATTCGACTTCACTTCCTAAAATATATAAAAGCCAAGTTTCAGAGCACAAATTTCCTACTTATTCCGTGTCCCAGCTTGTTACTTTGCGATGGACTAATAATAACACTAAGTTTGTGGGGACCACTAGTAAAACTGCATGGTGGAGTGTGGAAAACTTCTGACTTGTACAAAAGAAGAGCTTCAAAGTGTTACTGATGTAGAGAACTGTCAAAATAACGCAACTTCCACTGTTCTTTTCATGGTATTAGATCATAAAACCAGCATGTTTGTCCAGACCAGATGTGCTTGGATTTGGTAATCTCTACAGAAGTGAATTTATCATAAGATAAATCAAAATGTGAAAAAAAATCAGTCTTAAGGCTGATAATGACAAATTGTTTCTCTGTTGCACTGTCAGTAATGCTGCTGTTTGCATCTTTCTGTGGTCAAAGAACTCTTTAGCAAACAAGTCAGCAGTTTAGGAGCAGCTTCTGTAACCAAAGAAAACACACTACTCAGTTTCCCAGAGCAGAAGTGTTACCTGAAAGATCAAATCTTTGTTACATTCTGCCCTGGGTTTGGTTAGGATAGGAGGTTGGAATGGGACACAGTCAGGACAGGTCACCCAAACTAGCCAAAGAGGGTATTCCATACCATATGACATCATACTCAGTATAAAAGGGGGCTAGTTGGGAGGAGTGGTGTGGCTCAGGATGGTCTGGCTTTGGGATGGGTCTGAGCATGAGGTCTGAATTGTACAGTTGTTGGTGAGAAACTGTGTCGTGTATCACCAGTTTTATACATTCTGCCATTGTTATTTCCCTCTCTTTGCTGTCCCAGTAAACTGTCCTTATCCCAACCCATGAGGTTTGCCTTTGTCTTATCTCATTCTCCTCCACATTCCAATGGGGTTGGGATGGAGCGGGTTTGGGATGGGGGGTGGGCATAGGGGGTGTGTGTGTGTGTCTGGCCAGCCAGCCAACAGCCTGGTGCTCAGCTGGAAACCAGGACACACTCATTCTACTATTCTCTCGCACAACTGAATAAATAAAGTATGTGAAGATGATCCTAAAATTGTTGCTTCAGACATGTTTTATTCGTCTTTTTTCTTCTTGGAGAGAAAGGCTAAGAAGCAAAAGAAACAACTCAGCAAGGTCACCTGTGAATTCTGCTGTTCATCCAAATACTGAAGTTGATGGTCTAGATCAGCACTGCCAGAAATGACTGTGTGTCTGTACATACAGGACAGTACAGTGTAAGAGTGATGTAACCTTGATAGAAACTGAGCAACCTGTGTGTTGATCACGATCATTAGGTAAGGTCAAAATCAGGAGCTCCTTTGAACCTGTAGAGAAAATCAGAAAGGAAGAAAAATGCAGGAAAAATTGAGTGCCTATGTCATGGTTGGGCATGTTTTATTTTGCAGGAAGAAGAACTTGAAGACCTGTAAGAAGACTTTAGAGTGGGCTTAATCTTGCTTATATTTAGAATCTTCAAGGTTGGAAAAGACCTCAAGTTCAACCATCTGTCCAATACCACCGTGTCAACTAAACCATGCCCTGGAGTACCATGTGCACATACATTTTTTTAATATCTTCAGGGATGGTGATTCCACCACCTCTCTGGGAAGCCTGTTCCAATGCCTAACCACTCTTTCAGTGAAGACATTTTTCCTAATATATAATCTAGGCTCCCTGATGCAACTTGAGACCATTTCCTCTCTTCCTGTTCCTAGTCACTTGGGAGAAGCTTCTGTCATGCGTGTATGCATACTGAACAATTATCCTAGGCTTTCAAGTCAAGGGAGATTTTGAATCATAGAATCAATAAATGGTTTGGGTTGGAAGCAACCTTAACCATCATCTAGTTTCAGCCCAACCCCTGACATGGACAGGGACACCCCCCACTAGCTCAAGGAGCCCAAAGCCCCATACAACCCAGCCTTGAACCCTGCCAGGGATCCTGGGGCAGCCCCAGCATCTCTGGGCAACCCTCACCCACTGCTTTCTTCCCCAGCTGTGACATGAGGGGCTGCTTGCCTTCCTTCATGTCCTGCCACGTGCTCTCCGTCCTCTTGGTCTTGAGGCAGTGACGCCCATGCCGCAACAACCTGGAACAACGCTGCGAGTTCACATCGTGGTTGAGGCTTCCCCAGTCTCAAGAGCTGTGCGAGGACGTGGTTCCAGGGAAGGATGAGTCTCTCCCTCGCTCCCCATCTGGCCAGCTGAGAGCTGCACTGAGAACAAGGCTGTTCTTCAGGAGAAAAGGACAATTACCCTCTGCCCAACGCCGGGAAGGAGGGCCTGAGCAAGTGCCCAGCTAGCTGAAGCGGGCTTAGGGCTGCAGGACAGGCTCTGCTCCATCCCCCGAGGGGGCTTTGGGGACCAGCTCCTGTGTCTCAGCCTTCATCTTGCCCAGAGCAGAGCTGTGATGGGGCAGGGGGGTTAAAAGACAGATGATAATCATTGCCCCCTCCTTCTGCTTGCCTCTTGCACTGCCTTTGTGGAAGGAGCGTGTTTGGTGACTCCCGTGGGTGTGATGAGTGCAGTCACACTTCTGACCTGCAATAGCACGTTTCTCTCTCGTACCCGTACAACCCGTGGTAGTGCCGTGTCGAACCTGCCCGTGGGGTTTCAATGAATTCTGATGCTTTTTGAAGCCCTTGTCGTGGTTGTGGCCCCAGCCAGGAGCTGAGCACCCACAGCCGTGCGCTGGGGCGGGGAAACGGGGGGAATGGGGACCGAAAGCAGCAGGCCAACCCCGCAGCCGAGTGTCACTCCGTGCCAGGGTCTTAAGACAACGTGCAGATGAGCCTGAAAGGTCCCCCGGCGACGAACAATTCCCCTCCCCTTCCCGTCCCCCGCGTGCCCGCCCACCCGCTTGGAGAGAGCAGCTGCGTAGGGCTGGGCTCGGGCTGGGGCGAAGGCACGAGTAGAAGCTCCTGCTCCCCCATCTCCACCAGAACCGCCGACGCGGAGCCTTGGCATATCCCCGTGAGGCCGGGCCGAGGTACCGGCAGGGCAGCTCCGGGCCGGGCGGGTCGGGAACCGGGCGGCTTTTGGGGGAGAAGGGGGGAGCGGGCCGGGCCGGGGAGGAACTGCGCGGGGTCCCGCCGGCTGGGCCTTCCCTCCGGCCGCGCCGGGTCGGGAACGGCCTCATCTCGTTTCCTCCGTCGTGTCGGTCCCTCCCCAGCCCGAAGTTGGGCTCGGCTGCCGCGCGGGGCTAAACCGCGATCGGGGCCGCCGGGAGCCCTTGTCCCCGAGCTGATGCCGGGCAGAGCGGAGCGGCGGGGCTACACCTCCCGTGCTGCACCGGCGGCGGGCGGCTCCCGGGGCCGCCATTGACCCTGCCCGCGGCCCATCCGGGTGCTTGGCCGCCTCGGTCAGCCCCGCAGAGCCATCGTACTTCCGCTCTGCTGGGTCCTGGAGGCCGAGCCGGGAGCTTCCCGACCACCCGTTGCCCGGGCCGCTCCGGGCCTTTGCGCCGAGCCGTCCGGCGGCGCGAACCACGCCCGGGGGTCCGGGACTTCGCCTGGGGCTCCGTCAGGCTCTGGCTGGAAGGGCGGGCGGCTCTCGGCAGGTCGGTGCCCTTCTGCCCCGCGCTGAGGAGCGCTCCCGGCGCCGGGCTCAGCGGGGCCCGGGGGTCCTCCTGCTCCGCCAGGGCGGCTGCTGGCGGGACGGGCCTCTGGTGCGGTGGGGCTCGGAGCTGTCCCGGCCGAGCGGCCGGCGCCCTCCGTCGCGCTGCCGGAGAGCCCGGTGCCGGTGGGGCCCTGGCCGGCCCCGGCAAGGATTCCGGCCGCGGTGCCGGGTGAAGGCGCGGCAGGGCGTGCTGAGCCGGGCGTGCTTCTGGCTGCAGATGGCGGTGACGTTTGAGGACGTGGCCATCTACTTCTCGGCCGAGGAGTGGGCAGAGCTGTCGGGCTGGCAGCGGCGGCTCTACCGGGAGGTGATGCTGGACAACTACCGGGCGCTGGCCTGGCTGGGTGAGGAGTGTGTCTGTTGCGGTGGGGCCGGGCTGGGGCCGCAGTTGAGCTGCGGGGCTGAGCTGGAGCCCAGGGGAGAGAGAGTCCATCTGTGGCCGTGGCAACGTGAGCGCTGACAGAGGGGTTGGGATGTCGGGATTGAGCTGCCGGGTTGTGCCCGGCCAGGCAGCCTCCTGCGGAGAGCAGGGCTAGGGGAGAGGGTGGGGTGGGATGGGTGGGATGAGGATGGAATGGGGAGCCTTGAGGCTTGGATGGGGTGTGGATGGAATTGGTGTGGGACGGGACGGGATGGGATGGGATGGAATGTGTCGGATGGGCTGTGATGGTTGGGGTGAGATGGGGGAGGGTGGAGATGGGGTGCGACCAGCCCTTGGTAAAGAAAGACTTCCTCCTGGCCACTCTGAAGGGGTGCTGAAGCTGTGGCCAGGCAGGGACAGGAGAGAGGAGCAAAGCTGGGGAGATGCGGGGGCTGGGGAGGGGGTGGCTGTTGCCGCCATCCCAACAGTGCTGGAGAGGGTGCCTCTCGCTCTGCCCCGGACAGGCCAGGTCCCTGTCAAGCCAGAGATCATCTGCCAGCTGGAGCAAGAAGAGATGCCGTGCATGCCAGACGCCCCCAGGATGCAGCAGCAGCATCCAAACCCTATGCCAGGTGGGTACTGGGGGGCTGTGGTAGGGGTGGAAGGGTTCCAGCGATACTGTTCTCTTGGCCCCAGATGCTGTGTGCACCAGGAAGGGTGGTGTGCTGGTGGGGTGGCTGTGCCACTGGGCATGGTGTGGGGTCCCATGTGCCCATGGCATCCCTGACAGTGACCCTGCCTCTTCTTTCCAGCAGACAGCGGGATGCAGAGGGAGGCCGGTGGGGTCCCTGAAGGTCTGCTGGCACCAACCGCCCCAGTCCCAGGGATGCCCAAGATGGGCAGGAGGTGTCGGGAGAACTTGGATCAGAGCAGGAGCCAGGGGCAGTCATCGGGGACCCCAGCCCCCCAGCCAATGTGTCCTGAGTGCAACAAGAGCTTCCAGAACAAGTCAATGTTAGTCATCCACATACGGAGCCACACTAGTGAGCGGCCCTTCGCCTGCCCTGACTGCACCAAGAGCTTCAAAAATAAATATCACCTCCTGAGACACCAGTACTTGCATACCGGTGAGAAGCCCTTCATGTGCATCACCTGTGGCCTACAATTCAGACAGCTGTCCCACCTGGTTGTCCACGAGCGCATCCACACTGGGGAGCGACCCTTCGCCTGTGACCAGTGCCCCAAGGCCTTCAGAGACAAGAGTACCCTCATCAAGCACCAGGCCATCCATAGCGAGGAGCGCCCCTTCACCTGCGATCTGTGCCCCAAGGCCTTCAGGACCAGGAGGACTCTCATGATTCACCAGCGCACCCATGCTTGTGTGCAGCCCTTCACCTGTGCCCACTGCCCCGAAACCTTCAGAACTGAGAATACCCTCATGGCCCACCAATACCTTCATACTGGGGAGTTCCCCTTTCACTGCGACCAGTGCCCCAAGGCCTTCAGGTGTAAGAATATCCTCATCACCCACCAGCGCATCCACACTGGGGAGCGCCCCTTTGTCTGCAGCCACTGTTCCAAGACTTTCACGTGCAGGAAATCTCTCACAACCCACCAGCGGATCCATTCCAGAGGGGGTCAGGAGTGCTCGGCCCACAGCCAGCCAGGCAGGATTCAGGGGGGCTCATCAGGGAGCCCTCACCCCTACCCTCTCCCAACCCCGCAGCCACTGAGGAAGACCCCCCCAACATGTCCCGAGTGCAACAGGACCTTCAAGTACCAGTCGTTGCTAGCTGTCCACATGCAGAGCCACACCGGCGAGCGGCCCTTTGGCTGCGCCGACTGTGGAAAGCACTTCAGAAAACGCTTCAACCTGCTGAGACACCAGCACACGCACACTGGTGAGAAGCCCTTCACCTGCATTGACTGCGGCCAGCGCTTCACTCGGGCGCACCAAATGGTCACGCACCAGCGCAGCCACATTCTGGAGCGACCCTTTGCCTGCGACCAGTGCCCCATGGCGTTCTGGGAGAAGCAGCCTCTCGTCATCCACCAGCTCCTCCACACTGTGGAGCGCCGCTTCACCTGCGACCAGTGCCCCAAGGCCTTCAGGACCAAGAAAGCTCTCATGGCTCACCAGTACATCCACACTGGGTAGCGTCCCAAGACCTTCAGCAGCAAGAAAATTCTCATGGCCCACCAGCATGCCCATGCTGGGGAGTCACCCTTCGACCAGTGCCCCTAGGCCTTCAGGGTCAAGAAAACCCTCATGGCCCACCAGGACACCCACTGTGTGGACCACCCGTTTGCCTGCTCCAAGGCCTTCAGGGCCTAGAAGACTCTCATGGACCACCAGCACACACACGGTGGGGAGCGACCCTTCACCTGTGCCCAGTGCCCTAAAGCCTTCAGATACAACTGTGTCCTCGCTGCCCACCACAGTATCCATACTGGCAAGTGCCCCTTTGTCTGCACCCAGTGCGACAAGGGCTTCACGTACAAGACGGGCCTTGCAGCCCACCAACTCATCCACACCAGGGAGCGTACCGTCACCTACGCCCACTGTGACAAGTTATTCAGGGACAGGAAGACCCTCACTGCCTACCAGCAAGTCCACACCAGTGAGAAGCCCTACAAATGTGATGAGTATGGCAGAACCCTCACCCCGAAGAGTTATCTGGAAAAGCACCTGAGGATCCACCAAAGCCCAGGAACAGTGCCAGAAAGCAGCCGGTGTGCCAGGGAAGGTCCACCCCAGCAGGAGGGCCTGGCAGAGGACAAGCCCTTCCAGCGCAGCCTCTGTGAGGAGCGGTTTCAGGATGAGGGGATGATGCTGGCTCACCAGGGCACCCACAGCACCCCCAACCTGTTGGCACCCCTATAGTTTGGCGCCCCCTGAAAACTGTTGCTAAGGTGGGTGTTGGGGCCAGGGGCTGCAGGGGATGTCCTGCTCTGACTGTCTGACCCTGGCTGGAGGGCAGACCCTGTGTCAGACCCCCTGGTGTTAACTAACTGTGTGGCTTTGGCTAAATGCATATCCCAGTGTTTTATGGTTCCCCCACCCATTGCTTGCAGCGCAGTTTTTAAGGGTCTGTTGTACCTCTCGATTTTCCTGGAGGCTGATGCGTGCCAGGATGTATGATACCCCCATGTGATGCTGTGTTCTTTGGCCCAGCTGTCTATGAGATTATTCTGGACATGAGTCCCATTGTCTGACTCGACTCTTTCCGGAGGGCCGTGTCACCAGAGGATGTGCTTCTCAAGACCCAGGATGGTGTTCCGGGCAGTGGCATGTGGCACAGGAGGAGTTTCTTGCTTCTACCATTGCTTACCAACCACGTGACAGGACCCATGGGTGAACAGAGCATATTTGTTCTCATTTTTCTGGCAGTTGCCACTTTGCAAAAACAGGCCTGGTGACAGGACTAGAGGGTACTGTAAAGGTAGTGGGCTTAGAGCCCCCCAAACAGGTTTTAGGAATGTCCAGCCCCAGGCATGGGGGTGTAAAAGGGACTTAGCCCTGGATTGCCTCCAAGCTGTGTCCTAGCTCCAACCTGAGCTGTCCTGTAAAACCAGACTGACCAGGGCAGCCCTGCATAATTCAAGGACCTGAAACCTGGGTTTAGCCTGGAATTTCTCATTCCTGGAACATCATGCCCTGAGTGCCCATCAAGGCCCTCTTCAGATGCCTGCCAGTAAGGAAAAGGCAAGCGGAGCTGGAGGGTCCCCATTTGGATGCAGTGGGCCCAGAGGATGCAAAGACATGCAACAGATGGGTGTGAGATAAAGGGAACACTGCTAATGACACATATGGAAGGTGGCATTGTCCTGCCCACTGTCCCCTTGATCAAAGCCATAAAACCCCTGGGATTCAGTCTGGGGTTGGGGGAGCCACTCCAAATGTGTGAGGAGACCCTTCCCCCTTGCCAGGATGCTGACTGAGGGAACCTCCTTAGAGCCCTTCCCTGGAAAGATGGGCAAGGGAATATTTGATACGCTTCATGTTTGTAGTGTGACTGACTGACACCTGAGTGGCATTTAGTGTTCTGGGAGCTGTGACTGCATTCCAGGGCGACAAAGTTGATTAAATACCTGGAGCATCTCCCCTGTGAGGAAAGGGTGAGGGAGCTGGGGCTGTTCAGCCTGGAGAGAAGAGCCTGAGAGGGGATCTGATCACTGGTTCTCAAGAGCTGAAGGGTGGGACCCAGGGGGCCATGGGCAGCCTCTGCTCAGTGTCTGTGGGGACAGGACAAGGGGTGATAGAGCACAGGGAGTTCCCCCCAGTCTGGGGAAGAACTTCTTCCCAGTGAGGGTGAGGGAGCCCTGGGACAGGCTGCCCAGGGGGGTGTGGAATCTCCTTCTCTGGAGAGATTCCAGCCCCGTCTGGAAGCCGCCCTGTGTGCCCTGTCCTAGGGACCCTGCTTTGGCAGGGGGTTGGATCCCATGGGCTCTGGGGGTCCCTTTCCACTCCGTCGACTCCAAGTCTGTGATTGTGTGACATGCTGTGGCTGTCAGACTGAACCCTGTGCAGTGCCTGCGGCCAGTAGCAGCGAGTGCTGGGACTCTGCTGGGGCCGTACGCTGCGTGTGCTGTTGCTGTGTTGGCAGGAGCGTGTTTGGTGACTCCCGTGGGTGTGATGAGTGCAGTCACACTTCTGACCTGCAACAGCGCGTTTCTCTCTCGTACCCGTACAACCCGTGGTAGTGCCGTGTCGAACCTGCCCGTGGGGTTTCAATGAATTCTGATGCTTTTTGAAGCCCTTGTCGTGGTTGTGGCCCCAGCCAGGAGCTGAGCGCCCACAGCCGTGCGGGGGGGCGGGGAAACGGGGGGAATGGGGACCGAAAGCAGCAGGCCAACCCCGCAGCCGAGTGTCACTCCGTGCCAGGGTCTTAAGACAACGTGCAGATGAGCCTGAAAGGTCCCCCGGAGCCTCTTCTCCCCAGGGCCAAACAAAGGTCCTACCCTTCCTTCCCAAGGGGGAGTTTTGGGGTGTCTGTGGGGTTTGTGTCTCTAGTTGCGGGTTTTCCGTCTCTGCTCCGTGTTGGCGTCACCGCGCACGCGCCCTCCAGACTCTGGCCCCACCAATCCGGGGCCGAGACACGGCCCGGCCCCGCCCATCCCGCCCCAGGCACGCGCTCCCAGCGGTTCTCTCTCCAGTCCGACCCAGCCTCGCCTGTCACGCCGCCCCGCCCCGCCCCAGCGGCTTCGGGTCCGCCCAATCGCGTCTTGCCCTTTCAATCCGGGCCCGCCCCCTCCCGCTCCGCGTCCCGTCTGTCCCCGTCTCGCGGAGGCGGCGAGCCCGGCAGAGCCTTAAGCCCCGGCGGACGGCGTTGGAGTGCCCGGGGAGCGACCGCATCCCGGATGCTGTCGGTTCCCGATCGAGCTCCCGAGCCGGGAAGGATCTCAGTTCGCGTCGGGCTCTGGAATACAACAAATTGCCTCTTTTCGCGAGGCAGCTCGTGCTGGTCCCAATCGAAGGGGCCGGCGGGTCGGTCCTGGATGGACGGTGCAGTTTCTCCCCAAAGTGCAGGGCTCAGGCTGTACAGCTCAGCGCTGCCCCAGAGCCGGCCTGTCCCCAGAGCGCACGTCCCGGAGCCGTGCGCTCCAGCCCCACACCTGCCCCCCAGCCCCCAGCCTCCCTTTATGCTGAGCACGGTGTCATTGGTGTGGCGTCGCCCTCTGCTTAGTATGGTGACGTGCCCTGTCCCTGTCCCCTGCCAGCTTCCTGGGTGCCCTCCACTGACCCCTGCCCTTTCTTATTACTCCTCTGATTTTTTTTTTTTTTTTCCCCTTGCCTGTACTTCTCTATTCTACTGTCCTGCTCCCTTTTCTTCTCTCTCTTTCTTCATCTCCCTCTCCCTTTTCTTTTTTCTCTCTGTGCTTTTTTCCTGCTTTCTCTTCCTCCTTTTTTCGTCTTCCATCTCTGTCCTGCAGGCCACTGCAGTTACTTTCCTTTTCCATCTCTTTGTCGTGATCTGCACCTGTCTTGTTTTCTCCAACAATTTCTCTAGCCTGTTGTCTGGTGTTCTTTTTTTTTTTCATTCTATATCTCACTGTCCCTGTCCAAGGCAGCAAGCTGGCCCTTGAATATGCTTTATTCTCCATAAATGCAGGTGCTGTTGGCAGCAGTTCATGAAACGAGGGGCATCTCCAGCAGATCCTGTAGAAGACAGAGTTGCTGCCTGAGGAGAGCACGCCTCAAAGTGTGCATCGTCAGATTTGCGCTCGCTAGAGAGTATGGGACGAAGCTGGCATTGGCGTCCTGTCCAGCCAGTGTCAGGTGACACCCACTTTGCTGCGCACTGGTTACAGGAGGATCTAGAGTAATACAGATGTACTTCTCAGCGAAGGCAGCGAAGCAACACTTTCCTTTCAAACGGTGAGGCTGGTAAGGAAAGCGCAGTTTGTCTCTGACTGTCTCTATTCCCTTTGTCTCAGGGAGGCTGAATGAAAATGATGACTTCTTGACTGTGTTATCACACTGGGTGAGTAGGTGTGACATGCTGGAGCTGGATACTGAAGTTGAGTACGTGGTGGAATCGATGGATCTGTGTTTTCTGCATGGAGAAGGTAACCTGTCATTCGTTTATTTTTCTTAAAATGAAGCAAAGGACTAGGGAAGGTGGGTTCTTCTTCACAGCGCAGATTTTGATGACATTGTTGGAGTAGAAATCCATCCAAGGGTGGTCCTAAAGTTGGCAACATCAGTAGCATAACAAGAGAGTCTCATGGTTCCACTGTAAAGTGGAAGTACAGAAAGCTGTTCAGCTCGCAGAGTGCAGGCCTGTGTGACCTGGGAATCTACTGATGGACTCTGCCTTATGAGGTGAGATATTTTCGATCGAGCAGGGGGAGTCATCGTGACTTAACAATGTGGTAGCTACACTTGTGATGGGCTCCTGCAGTTTTATCAGCTGTCGGACCCCGGAAGGCCTTCATCCTCCCTCCGTCTCTAGGATGAAAAGGCAAAACATGCCATATTGTGAGGATGATTGAGTACAATTTTCTGCCGCTCCATAAATAACTTTGATACTTAGTATATGTTAGGAGTGCTTGTGGGAGCTTCAGCCTCTTCTCGAAGCAGTCCCGTCTGTCTAAAGCGCGTGCTTTTAAAAACATCTGTGTGTTACATACATTAGGAACTAAAACTGCAGCTTGATTTTCCTCCTCTAGGGCTGATTTTTCATAATTGCTTCACCCCGGTAACAGAAACGGATAGGCCCTGTTTCGTCAGGGTCAGTCCTGACCTCGTTTAAATGCTGCTGCAAAGCTTCAGTGTTTCAGTTTGCAAGCTGTAAAAATACTTTGTTAAAGATAAGAGTGCTTCTTGGAACTTAAGTGGTAGAACCACCTTCTCAATGGTAGCTTTTGCTGGCTTGCTTTTGTGCAATGTACATCTTTGCCATTGTGATTTAGCGTGCCTGATTGGTTTAGCATACAGACATTGGCACCCGCTGAGTTGATAAACAGGTCTTTCTCACTGTGCCATTTTTCCACTTCCTTTAATTGTATCTTTTTCAGTCTGTAACCACAGTTAATGTCTTTTTTTTTTAAAAAAAGCACACTACAGCAGCTTGCTTTGTTCATGTGTTCAAAAGATGTTTGTGGTTGCTTTTCCCCCAGTTGTTGCTTGGTTTTTTTTCCTCTTTAAATGCTTTCTGAAAGGTAGAACTGCATTTCCTTGTAGGGTGCACTTAGACTTTTTCCATGTTATCGGAGTTGTAAGAACATGTCAGTTTCAACACAGAAAAAAGGTCCAGCTTTTGCCACGAGGCTTTTGCCATTAGGGTTTAGCCTAATGTTGCCGAGGAAGCTTTCTTTCTGCTTCCCTCTAAGCCTTACTGTAAAAAAGAAAAAAAGCTGTCATGGGAAAGCCGGTTAAATCGGGCTCGGACCCCAGATTGTCACCGGTTTAATGCAGTGAAAGTGTGCTGACTGGACTGAAGCACCCTAAAACACTTTGCGTGCTGCAGCATAAGAATGCAGATGGCTTATCACGCAGTAACTTGGGGATCAGCACCGTTTGCTGCCACTGGCAGAGGCTTTTTTCTTATTCCTTCTGACTGACACGGCGATAGGAGGTGCCTGTTTTGTGGCAGTAGTGCAGCAGCACCATCTCTCGACCCTGCTGCCTCAGACATTGCTTAGCCTCACTGCATTTTGTTTCCTGGTTTTGCTCGGCAGGACAAGTCCTGTTTGGCTGTAATTGCAGGGTTAGAGTGTAATATGAGGAAAGGAGGGTGTTGGCTTAGGAATTTCTGTTCCGCTTGCCACAGTTTTGCCACCAGTATTGCAGTTGGCGAGGTGGCTGTCGGGCGTGGGAATCGCGGGGGTGAGTCTCAGTGTGGGGACAGGTTTGTTGCTGACGCTTCAGCTGTTGGGGTTTTTGAGTTGCTGATGTGTGTTTTCTCATTCTACAGAACCACCTTCATGTTGCGTTCCAGGGAGTGTACTGTGGATGTACAGGAAAGATCTTTCCTGGTGAGACTGTCTATAACCACCGAAGATGTTCGCCAGCTCTGCGCTGAGAAGTTCGAGGTGGACAAGCCGGCAGAGTGCAGCCCGTTTCTTGTTGTCGACGACACCTGGCAGCAGCTGACGGAGCATACCTGCCCTCGGGAAATGAAGGCTGAGTTGCACAGCTGTCCCCAACCCCAGGTCTTCCACTTTGTCTACAAATGTGTTAACAGAGATCTGTGTGGTGCCATTTGTCACAATGATGACTCCACGTTTTAAAAGCAGCAGCTCGTCGTTGGATTTCTGTTCCTCTTGTTAACGGCTGAAAACATCTTTGTTGGCTGGCATTCCTTAGGAGCCGAGACTGGTCTTAAACCAGGATTGCCCAGTAAAAATCCCTTAGCCACATCAGGCATAGCTTAGAAAACCCCATGTAAATCGTGCCCAGGGCCGGTTATGCAGACTATTCCACCAGCGTGTTTGAGCGAACAGCCACAAGACTCTGCTGCAGCATATCATATCGTGGCCCTCGGCAGGTTGTCTGCTGTGGTGTGCAAATGTCTTATTCTTTTTGCACCTGGCCTCTAGCCACATGTCATTTTGATTTATATATGTGTATGCTAGACAAGCATTGCAGTAAACTGGCTGGTGTTAGCTTGGGTTCGACTTGTCCCATTCAGGGCATCAGTTAACTCAGAATTACCTGGATGATTGATTGCATTCTTTCCTGGTTTGTTTTTTTTTTTGTTTGTTTGTTTTTAATTACAGAAAATTGTGGGGGTTTATTATAGACATCTTGCAGCAGTTGCAGGTAGACTGTCAGGGTCGTCTTCTAAAAATATTTTTTCAGCTGTAAAGAATTCTGTAATTATGCATGTGATTTTAACATTCAATATACAAGAATAAGTCTCTTTCGGGTTTTGGCGTATTGCATTTAAGGTCTCTATGGTTTCTCCTCTTTTCCTGTTACAGGTGAGTTCTTGGGAGCTTGTGGTACCTGTAAGAAGGTCGTAGTATTGGCGCTGGTGATTTCATTGCCTTTATCTGAACTGGATGTACTGTTACCTGGGTTAGTGTTTCTATCCATTGGTTTAGACAGCCTTGTGGGTAGGAAGAGGAAGTTGAAAGAAAAGGATGTAGAGAAGGGGCAGAGAAAGAACGCAGAGAACCGAGTTTAGGATTAAAATGTGTTAGTCTGTCTGCTGGTGCAGGCTCCTCTCAGAAAATGAGCCAAGGAGGTTGGTAAGGTGTTTGTAGTTTTACTGATTTTTTTTTTTTTTTTTTTCCTGGTTTTTGTGGCTATAGGGGTTGGGTGGGTTGGTTTTTTTACAGGCTCTGGGATTTGTGGGGTTAGTGTGGGCTTGTGAGGTTTTTCTGTTGGTTTGTTTTTTTTAACTGGGGTTCTAAGGGGGGGTTTTGGTTCTCTGCCTTTTGAAGGCTTTGGGGTTCTGTGGGTTGCGGGTTTGGGGGAGGGCTAGGGGCTTCTGTGGTGTTTTGAGTTCCCGCAGCTTTTCTTGTGGGGTCTGGGGTTTGTGTGTGTCTTTAATGGGGGTTTGTGGCTTCTTTGGTTTTTGGGCTTTGTGGGGGTTTCTAGTTTGTGGGAATTCTTTGGGTATTTTGGTTTGGTTTTTCTTAGGCTGAGAGGCTTTAGGAGGAAAGCCTGTTCTGAGCGTGGTGTTCTCCTTGTAACAGAAGCAGGGTCTCACTGTGGCATGCCAGCTGTCGTGGCTAACAAGGGAGCTTTTTTGTTTTGTGTTGTTATAAATATTACAAGAGTTCCACTTTGTAAAATGCTTTTGTGATGAGTTCAGGCTACGTCTTGCATCCATTGAAAGCAGTATTTACTGGGGCCGAGTCTTCCTGTTTGGAGCTGAGGAAGGAAGTATGGATTGAATAACAATGTATTGTTTTTTGACCTGCAGATGGTGGAAGAAAGTGAGGAAAGACTAACAGAAGAGCAGATTGAGTCACTTCTCCAGGCAGTCACCAGTCTTCTTCCAGGGGATCCAGAAGAACAGCCAAGAGACTTGGCAATGTTGGCTGAAGACGAAGGTGACCAAACCTTGGAGGCATCTCAGCCCAAAGCTGGCAACGGTTTCGACAGAGGAGAATCGGCTAACAATTTTCTGGGTTATACTTGGCAGCAGTTTACTGTTGTATTGGACATTGTTGTAAAATGCCTTAGAATTTTTATTATTCAGAGGTGATGAGGGAACCAGTTGTTTCCAAGAAAGCGTGGCCAAGGCCACTGTTGTTGTGGCATCTTTCCATCGATGGGGCTGGCAGCAGCTGAGTCAGGGCGGTTGGCTCTTTTTGGGGGACTATGGGGTCTTTACAGGGTCTCTTTTTGGTGGGGTCTAGGGCTTTTGGGGGGGGTTCTCTAAGGGGGGGTGTGGGGTTCTTTGAGGGGATCTTTATGGGGTCTCATTTTGGGGGGGATGTGAGGGGCTTGGGGGCGTCTTTAAGGAGTCTCAGGTTTTTTGGGGAGTGGTTAGGGTTCTTTATGGGGTCTGTTTGGGGGGTCTGGGTTTTTTGGGGGGGCTCTTTGTGGGCTTTGGGGAGTTGGGGGGCCCTAAGGGCCTTTTTAGGGGATCGTGGGGGGGCTCTTTGGGGGGGGGGGGGTGTCTCTGAGGGGTTCTGGGGGGGTCTCTCTAGGGTCTATTTTTGGGGTGTTGGGGGTTCCTTCGGGGGTCTTCTAGGGGGTCAGGGGCCATGGTGGGGTTCGAGGGCTCTCAGAGGGGTCGCAGTAGGGTTGGGAGGGGGGTTGAATTCGCTGGAGGAGATGGGGGGTTGTTAATGAGCGCAGGTCAGCGGCAGACGGGTAATTAGTGGGGCAGGGGGAGCCGAAAAGGGCCGAGCAGAGGCGGAGAGATACGAGCAGAGGCGGAGAGATACGAGCACTGGCGGAAAGGCCCGAGCACTGGCGGAAAGGCCCGAGCGGGGATTCGAACACGGGGGTCCTCGGTGCTGCCGCCTTGCGGACACGCAGCGGTACTGCGCCCGGGTGGCGCAGCGCACGGAAGCCGCCGCGTTCTGCTGCCTCCGTGCACACTCGCCGCGTTCCTGCGCGGGTGCGCGCAGAGCCCGCTGCGTGCGGACTGCGGCCGGGCGGCGCAGCGCGAGCGGCAGGGCGCTTTAACGAGGGACGCCGCCATTGCGGGGCGGCCGCTCCCTCCCGGTGAGGGGGGGGGTTCCGCCGCCCGTCGCGGGGTCGGCCGGGGCACTGTCAGGTCCGGGGAACCCCCGAAGGCGATGGGACTCCCTCGGGGGGGCAGATTTTGGGAGGGGGCGCGCGGGTGGTGGGGGGGTCACTGTCATGTGCGGGGATTCGAAGACGGGGTGAGGTCGCCCATCCGGGCGCTGACCGAGCTGGTACCTGCTTAGCTTCCCGGACGGGGAAGCTGTGAGGTCACCGGACGCTCCCTCCCGGAGAGGCGCCGGTACCCCCCCCCGCCCCCCCCCTCGCGGGATCACTCGGTGCTGCCGCCTTGCGGACACGCAGCGGTACTGCGCCCGGGTGGCGCAGCGCACGGAAGCCGCAGCGTTCCGAAAGTTCCCTCCCGGTGAGGCGGGGTTTCCTTCGCCCGTCGCGGGGTCGGCCGGGGCACTGTCAGGTCCGGGGAACCCTCGAAGGTGATGGGACTCCCTCGGGGGGGGTCAGATTTTGGGAGGAGGGGCGCACGTGGCGGGGGCACTGTTAGGTGCGGGGATTCGAAGACGGGGTGAGGTCGCCCATCCGGGCGCTGACCGAACTGGTCCCTGCTTAGCTTCCCGAACGGGGCAGCTGTGCTGTGTAGCCCCCCCCAAGCTCGCGCCCCCAAACGGGGGCCCGGAAGCCCCCCGGCGGCCATTTTTCCGTCGGAGCCTCACGGAGATGGGCGCCGCCATGCTCGGAAGCCCCCCGGCCGCCTTTTAACCGCCGGAGCCGCACGGAGATGGGCGCCGCCATGCCCGGAAGCCCCCCGGCGGCCATTTTTCCGCCGTAGCCGCACGGAGGTGGGCGCCGCCATGCCCGGAAAGCCCCCCGGCCGCCTTTTAACCGCCGAAACCGCACGGAGATGGGCGCCGCCATGCCCGGAAGCCCCCCGGCGGCCATTTTTCCGCCGTAGCCGCACGGAGGTGGGCGCCGCCATGCCCGTAAGCCCCTCGGTCGCCATTTAACCGCCGGAGCCGTACGGAGATGGGCGCCGCCATGCCCGGAAGCCCCCCGGCGGCCATTTTTCCGCCGTAGCCGCACGGAGATGGGCGCCGCCATGCCCGGAAGCCCCCCGGCCGCCTTTTAACCGCCGAAGCCGCACGGAGATGGGCGCCGCCATGCCCGGAAGCCCCCCGGCGGCCATTTTTCCGCCGTAGCCGCACGGAGATGGGCGCCGCCATGCCCGTAAGCCCCTCGGTCGCCATTTAACCGCCGGAGCCGTACGGAGATGGGCGCCGCCATGCCCGGAAGTCCTCCGGCGGCCATTTTTCCGCCGGAGCCGCACTGGAACGTATCCCGGCATGCCCCGCTCCCTTGCGGGGGAGTATATCCCGGCATGCCCCGCTCCTTTCCGGGGCAGTATATCCCGGCATGCCCCGCTCCTTTCCGGGCAGTATAACCGCGGAGCTGCCACGAGGAGCCTGCCCGTGCTTTCCGGGGCGATGAGGGGGCCCGTCGGGATGCCGGCGCTCCCTCCCGGTGAGGCTCCGGTTCCGCCGCCCGTCGCGGGGTCGGCCGGGGCCGGGTGGTCGGCGGGTCGCGGCGCGAGTGGTCGCGGCGGGCCGGGGGTCGGTGCGGGGCGCGCGGGCGGCGAGGCGCCGCGCCTTCCACCCCCCCCCAGCCGCGGCCGGCCTTCTGCCGGCGCCGGTCCGTGCCGGGACGTGTCTCCGCGGCGTCCGGCGGGGTGTCCGGGCCGGGAGGGGGGGCTCCGCGCCGCGCGGGCAGTGCGCGGAGGGGGTCGCGGCGGGGGCTTGGGGGTGCGGCCGGGCCAGAGCTCCCGTTCCCCGAGCAGCCGGCACGGGAGACACGGGGCACCGAAGGGGCCGGCGGGGCGGGGCGCGACTGGGCTCTTCCGGTCAGTCTGAGCGTGTCCGGGCCGCGGGGCTGGCAGGTTTGGGGGGATTTGGGGGTTTGCGTGGGTCTGTGTCTCTCTCTAGTTGCGGCTTGTGGGTTTTCTGTCTCGCGGGGCTCTTTTGGCAGAGGAGGGCTTAGGGCTTCTCTTGTGGCTGCTGTGGCGTTCAGTGGTTATCGGGGGTTCTTGTGGTGTCTGGGGTTTCCGGGTTTGCTGGTTTCTTCGGCTCGGTGGTTATTTTGCTCTGGTCTTTTCTTGGTTTTCTGGTTTGGGTTTCTTTTGTGGTTTTAATTGGGTTTTTGGGGGTTCCGTGGCTCGCAGGGTTTCTATAATTTTTTATGGTAAATGAAAATGGAGCACAGGTTCTGCTCTGCCTTTTGTTTCCTTGTCAGCCTTTGTTGCCCTTGTGAAATGTCCAAGCCCATTGGAGACATTACTGTTTGGCTTGCTATTTGAGCTTTCTTCTTGGATACCTTGTACCCATTAAGTCCCCAAAAGTTTAAGAGTTGGGTGGTTACCCATCCAGAACCTGTTGTCCTTCTTGTGAGTCTTGGTCCTTCCCAGCCCTCCACTGACCCCTGCCCTTTCTTACTACTCCTCTGATTTTTTTTTTTTTTTCCCCTTGCCTGTACTTCTCTATTCTACTGTCCTGCTCCCTTTTCTTCTCTCCCTTTCTCTTTCTTCATCTCCCTCTCCCTTTTCTTTTTCTCTCTGTGCTTTTTTCCTGCTTTCTCTTCCTCCTTTTTTCGTCTTCCATCTCTGTCCTGCAGGCCACTGCAGTTACTTTCCTTTTCCATCTCTTTGTCGTGATCTGCACCTGTCTTGTTTTCTCCAAAAATTTCTCTAGCCTGTTGTCTGGTGTTCTTTTTTTTTTTTTTCATTCTATATCTCACTGTCCCAGGCAGCAAGCTGGCCCTTGAATATGCTTTATTCTCCATAAATGCAGGTGCTGTTGGCAGCAGTTCATGAAACGAGGGGCATCTCCAGCAGATCCTGTAGAAGACAGAGTTGCTGCCTGAGGAGAGCACGCCTCAAAGTGTGCATCGTCAGATTTGCGCTCGCTAGAGAGTATGGGACGAAGCTGGCATTGGCGTCCTGTCCAGCCAGTGTCAGGTGACACCCACTTTGCTGCGCACTGGTTACAGGAGGATCTAGAGTAATACAGATGTACTTCTCAGCGAAGGCAGCGAAGCAACACTTTCCTTTCAAACGGTGAGGCTGGTAAGGAAAGCGCAGTTTGTCTCTGACTGTCTCTATTCCCTTTGTCTCAGGGAGGCTGAATGAAAATGATGACTTCTTGACTGTGTTATCACACTGGGTGAGTAGGTGTGACATGCTGGAGCTGGATACTGAAGTTGAGTACGTGGTGGAATCGATGGATCTGTGTTTTCTGCATGGAGAAGGTAACCTGTCATTCGTTTATTTTTCTTAAAATGAAGCAAAGGACTAGGGAAGGTGGGTTCTTCTTCACAGCGCAGATTTTGATGACATTGTTGGAGTAGAAATCCATCCAAGGGTGGTCCTAAAGTTGGCAACATCAGTAGCATAACAAGAGAGTCTCATGGTTCCGCTGTAAAGTGGAAGTACAGAAAGCTGTTCAGCTCGCAGAGTGCAGGCCTGTGTGACCTGGGAATCTACTGATGGACTCTGCCTTATGAGGTGAGATATTTTCGATCGAGCAGGGGGAGTCATCGTGACTTAACAATGTGGTAGCTACACTTGTGATGGGCTCCTGCAGTTTTATCAGCTATCGGACCCCGGAAGGCCTTCATCCTCCCTCCGTCTCTAGGATGAAAAGGCAAAACATGCCATATTGTGAGGATGATTGAGTACAATTTTCTGCCGCTCCATAAATAACTTTGATACTTAGTATATGTTAGGAGTGCTTGTGGGAGCTTCAGCCTCTTCTCGAAGCAGTCCCGTCTGTCTAAAGCGCGTGCTTTTAAAAACATCTGTGTGTTACATACATTAGGAACTAAAACTGCAGCTTGATTTTCCTCCTCTAGGGCTGATTTTTCATAATTGCTTCACCCCGGTAACAGAAACGGATAGGCCCTGTTTCGTCAGGGTCAGTCCTGACCTCGTTTAAATGCTGCTGCAAAGCTTCAGTGTTTCAGTTTGCAAGCTGTAAAAATACTTTGTTAAAGATAAGAGTGCTTCTTGGAACTTAAGTGGTAGAACCACCTTCTCAATGGTAGCTTTTGCTGGCTTGCTTTTGTGCAATGTACATCTTTGCCATTGTGATTTAGCGTGCCTGATTGGTTTAGCATACAGACATTGGCACCCGCTGAGTTGATAAACAGGTCTTTCTCACTGTGCCATTTTTCCACTTCCTTTAATTGTATCTTTTTCAGTCTGTAACCACAGTTAATGTCTTTTTTTTTTAAAAAAAGCACACTACAGCAGCTTGCTTTGTTCATGTGTTCAAAAGATGTTTGTGGTTGCTTTTCCCCCAGTTGTTGCTTGGTTTTTTTTCCTCTTTAAATGCTTTCTGAAAGGTAGAACTGCATTTCCTTGTAGGGTGCACTTAGACTTTTTCCATGTTATCGGAGTTGTAAGAACATGTCAGTTTCAACACAGAAAAAAGGTCCAGCTTTTGCCACGAGGCTTTTGCCATTAGGGTTTAGCCTAATGTTGCCGAGGAAGCTTTCTTTCTGCTTCCCTCTAAGCCTTACTGTAAAAAAGAAAAAAAGCTGTCATGGGAAAGCCGGTTAAATCGGGCTCGGACCCCAGATTGTCACCGGTTTAATGCAATGAAAGTGTCCTGACTGGACTGAAGCACCCTAAAACACTTTGCGTGCTGCAGCATAAGAATGCAGATGGCTTATCACGCAGTAACTTGGGGATCAGCACCGTTTGCTGCCACTGGCAGAGGCTTTTTTCTTATTCCTTCTGACTGACACGGCGATAGGAGGTGCCTGTTTTGTGGCAGTAGTGCAGCAGCACCATCTCTCGACCCTGCTGCCTCAGACATTGCTTAGCCTCACTGCATTTTGTTTCCTGGTTTTGCTCGGCAGGACAAGTCCTGTTTGGCTGTAATTGCAGGGTTAGAGTGTAATATGAGGAAAGGAGGGTGTTGGCTTAGGAATTTCTGTTCCGCTTGCCACAGTTTTGCCACCAGTATTGCAGTTGGCGAGGTGGCTGTCGGGCGTGGGAATCGCGGGGGTGAGTCTCAGTGTGGGGACAGGTTTGTTGCTGACACTTCAGCTGTTGGGGTTTTTGAGTTGCTGATGTGTGTTTTCTCATTCTACAGAACCACCTTCATGTTGCGTTCCCGGGAGTGTACTGTGGATGTACAGGAAAGATCTTTCCTGGTGAGACTGTCTATAAGCACCGAAGATGTTCGCCAGCTCTGCGCTGAGAAGTTCGAGGTGGACAAGCCGGCAGAGTGCAGCCCGTTTCTTGTTGTCGATGACACCTGGCAGCAGCTGACGGAGCATACCTGCCCTCGGGAAATGAAGGCTGAGTTGCACAGCTGTCCCCAACCCCAGGTCTTCCACTTTGTCTACAAATGTGTTAACAGAGATCTGTGTGGTGCCATTTGTCACAGTGATGACTCCACGTTTTAAAACCAGCAGCTCGTCGTTGGATTTCTGTTCCTCTTGTTAACGGCTGAAAACATCTTTGTTGGCTGGCATTCCTTAGGAGCCGAGACTGGTCTTAAACCAGGATTGCCCAGTAAAAATCCCTTAGCCACATCAGGCATAGCTTAGAAAACCCCATGTAAATCGTGCCCAGAGCCGGTTATGCAGACTATTCCACCAGCGTGTTTGAGCGAACAGCCACAAGACTCTGCTGCAGCATATCATATCGTGGCCCTCGGCAGGTTGTCTGCTGTGGTGTGCAAATGTCTTATTTTTTTTGCACCTGGCCTCTAGCCACATGTCATTTTGATTTATATATGTGTATGCTAGACAAGCATTGCAGTAAACTGGCTGGTGTTAGCTTGGGTTCGACTTGTCCCATTCAGGGCATCAGTTAACTCAGAATTACCTGGATGATTGATTGCATTCTTTCCTGGTTTTTTTTTTTTGTTTGTTTGTTTGTTTTTAATTACAGAAAATTGTGGGGGTTTATTATAGACATCTTGCAGCAGTTGCAGGTAGACTGTCAGGGTCGTCTTCTAAAAATATTTTTTCAGCTGTAAAGAATTCTGTAATTATGCATGTGATTTTAACATTCAATATACAAGAATAAGTCTCTTTCGGGTTTTGGCGTATTGCATTTAAGGTCTCTATGGTTTCTCCTCTTTTCCTGTTACAGGTGAGTTCTTGGGAGCTTGTGGTACCTGTAAGAAGGTCGTA
Source organism: Gallinula chloropus (assembly GCF_964237585.1). Lineage (NCBI taxonomy): Eukaryota > Metazoa > Chordata > Aves > Gruiformes > Rallidae > Gallinula > Gallinula chloropus. Next base: position 467,965 of record NC_140085.1, on the reverse strand, counting down.
GTATTGGCGCTGGTGATTTCATTGCCTTTATCTGAACTGGATGTACTGTTACCTGGGTTAGTGTTTCTATCCATTGGTTTAGACAGCCTTGTGGGTAGGAAGAGGAAGTTGAAAGAAAAGGATGTAGAGAAGGGGCAGAGAAAGAACGCAGAGAACCGAGTTTAGGATTAAAATGTGTTAGTCTGTCTGCTGGTGCAGGCTCCTCTCAGAAAATGAGCCAAGGAGGTTGGTAAGGTGTTTGTAGTTTTACTGATTTTTTTTTTTTTTTTTTTCCTGGTTTTTGTGGCTATAGGGGTTGGGTGGGTTGGATTTTTACAGGCTCTGGGATTTGTGGGGTTAGTGTGGGCTTGTGAGGTTTTTCTGTTGGTTTGTTTTTTTTAACTGGGGTTCTAAGGGGGGGTTTGGTTCTCTGCCTTTTGAAGGCTTTGGGGTTCTGTGGGTTGCGGGTTTGGGGGAGGGCTAGGGGCTTCTGTGGTGTTTTGAGTTCCCGCAGCTTTTCTTGTGGGGTCTGGGGTTTGTGTGTGTCTTTAATGGGGGTTTGTGGCTTCTTTGGTTTTTGGGCTTTGTGGGGGTTTCTAGTTTGTGGGAATTCTTTGGGTATTTTGGTTTGGTTTTTCTTAGGCTGAGAGGCTTTAGGAGGAAAGCCTGTTCTGAGCGTGGTGTTCTCCTTGTAACAGAAGCAGGGTCTCACTGTGGCATGCCAGCTGTCGTGGCTAACAAGGGAGCTTTTTTGTTTTGTGTTGTTATAAATATTACAAGAGTTCCACTTTGTAAAATGCTTTTGTGATGAGTTCAGGCTACGTCTTGCATCCATTGAAAGCAGTATTTACTGGGGCCGAGTCTTCCTGTTTGGAGCTGAGGAAGGAAGTATGGATTGAATAACAATGTATTGTTTTTTGACCTGCAGATGGTGGAAGAAAGTGAGGAAAGACTAACAGAAGAGCAGATTGAGTCACTTCTCCAGGCAGTCACCAGTCTTCTTCCAGGGGATCCAGAAGAACAGCCAAGAGACTTGGCAATGTTGGCTGAAGACGAAGGTGACCAAACCTTGGAGGCATCTCAGCCCAAAGCTGGCAACGGTTTCGACAGAGGAGAATCGGCTAACAATTTTCTGGGTTATACTTGGCAGCAGTTTACTGTTGTATTGGACATTGTTGTAAAATGCCTTAGAATTTTTATTATTCAGAGGTGATGAGGGAACCAGTTGTTTCCAAGAAAGCGTGGCCAAGGCCACTGTTGTTGTGGCATCTTTCCATCGATGGGGCTGGCAGCAGCTGAGTCAGGGCGGTTGGCTCTTTTTGGGGGACTATGGGGTCTTTACAGGGTCTCTTTTTGGTGGGGTCTAGGGCTTTTGGGGGGGGTTCTCTAAGGGGGGGTGTGGGGTTCTTTGAGGGGATCTTTATGGGGTCTCATTTTGGGGGGGATGTGAGGGGCTTGGGGGCGTCTTTAAGGAGTCTCAGGTTTTTTGGGGGGTGGTTAGGGTTCTTTATGGGGTCTGTTTGGGGGGTCTGGGTTTTTTGGGGGGGCTCTTTGTGGGCTTTGGGGAGTTGGGGGGCCCTAAGGGCCTTTTTAGGGGAGCGTGGGGGGGCTCTTTGGGGGGGGGGGGGTGTCTCTGAGGGGTTCTGGGGGGGTCTCTCTAGGGTCTATTTTTGGGGTGTTGGGGGTTCCTTCGGGGGTCTTCTAGGGGGTCAGGGGCCATGGTGGGGTTCGAGGGCTCTCAGAGGGGTCGCAGTAGGGTTGGGAGGGGGGTTGAATTCGCTGGAGGAGATGGGGGGTTGTTAATGAGCGCAGGTCAGCGGCAGACGGGTAATTAGTGGGGCAGGGGGAGCCGAAAAGGGCCGAGCAGAGGCGGAGAGATACGAGCACTGGCGGAAAGGCCCGAGCACTGGCGGAAAGGCCCGAGCGGGGATTCGAACACGGGGGTCCTCGGTGCTGCCGCCTTGCGGACACGCAGCGGTACTGCGCCCGGAAGCCGCCGCGTTCTGCTGCCTCCGTGCACACTCGCCGCGTTCCTGCGCGGGTGCGCGCAGAGCCCGCTGCGTGCGGACTGCGGCCGGGCGGCGCAGCGCGAGCGGCAGGGCGCTTTAACGAGGGACGCCGCCATTGCGGGGCGGCCGCTCCCTCCCGGTGAGGGGGGGGGTTCCGCCGCCCGTCGCGGGGTCGGCCGGGGCACTGTCAGGTCCGGGGAACCCCCGAAGGCGATGGGACTCCCTCGGGGGGGCAGATTTTGGGAGGGGGCGCGCGGGTGGTGGGGGGGTCACTGTCATGTGCGGGGATTCGAAGACGGGGTGAGGTCGCCCATCCGGGCGCTGACCGAGCTGGTACCTGCTTAGCTTCCCGGACGGGGAAGCTGTGAGGTCACCGGACGCTCCCTCCCGGAGAGGCGCCGGTACCCCCCCCCGCCCCCCCCCTCGCGGGATCACTCGGTGCTGCCGCCTTGCGGACACGCAGCGGTACTGCGCCCGGGTGGCGCAGCGCACGGAAGCCGCAGCGTTCCGAAAGTTCCCTCCCGGTGAGGCGGGGTTTCCTTCGCCCGTCGCGGGGTCGGCCGGGGCACTGTCAGGTCCGGGGAACCCTCGAAGGTGATGGGACTCCCTCGGGGGGGGTCAGATTTTGGGAGGAGGGGCGCACGTGGCGGGGGCACTGTTAGGTGCGGGGATTCGAAGACGGGGTGAGGTCGCCCATCCGGGCGCTGACCGAACTGGTCCCTGCTTAGCTTCCCGAACGGGGCAGCTGTGCTGTGTAGCCCCCCCCAAGCTCGCGCCCCCAAACGGGGGCCCGGAAGCCCCCCGGCGGCCATTTTTCCGTCGGAGCCTCACGGAGATGGGCGCCGCCATGCTCGGAAGCCCCCCGGCCGCCTTTTAACCGCCGGAGCCGCACGGAGATGGGCGCCGCCATGCCCGGAAGCCCCCCGGCGGCCATTTTTCCGCCGTAGCCGCACGGAGGTGGGCGCCGCCATGCCCGGAAAGCCCCCCGGCCGCCTTTTAACCGCCGAAACCGCACGGAGATGGGCGCCGCCATGCCCGGAAGCCCCCCGGCGGCCATTTTTCCGCCGTAGCCGCACGGAGGTGGGCGCCGCCATGCCCGTAAGCCCCTCGGTCGCCATTTAACCGCCGGAGCCGTACGGAGATGGGCGCCGCCATGCCCGGAAGCCCCCCGGCGGCCATTTTTCCGCCGTAGCCGCACGGAGATGGGCGCCGCCATGCCCGGAAGCCCCCCGGCCGCCTTTTAACCGCCGAAGCCGCACGGAGATGGGCGCCGCCATGCCCGGAAGCCCCCCGGCGGCCATTTTTCCGCCGTAGCCGCACGGAGATGGGCGCCGCCATGCCCGGAAGCCCCCCGGCCGCCTTTTAACCGCCGAAGCCGCACGGAGATGGGCGCCGCCATGCCCGGAAGCCCCCCGGCGGCCATTTTTCCGCCGTAGCCGCACGGAGATGGGCGCCGCCATGCCCGTAAGCCCCTCGGTCGCCATTTAACCGCCGGAGCCGTACGGAGATGGGCGCCGCCATGCCCGGAAGTCCTCCGGCGGCCATTTTTCCGCCGGAGCCGCACTGGAACGTATCCCGGCATGCCCCGCTCCCTTGCGGGGGAGTATATCCCGGCATGCCCCGCTCCTTTCCGGGGCAGTATATCCCGGCATGCCCCGCTCCTTTCCGGGCAGTATAACCGCGGAGCTGCCACGAGGAGCCTGCCCGTGCTTTCCGGGGCGATGAGGGGGCCCGTCGGGATGCCGGCGCTCCCTCCCGGTGAGGCTCCGGTTCCGCCGCCCGTCGCGGGGTCGGCCGGGGCCGGGCGGTCGGCGGGTCGCGGCGCGAGTGGTCGCGGCGGGCCGGGGGTCGGTGCGGGGCGCGCGGGCGGCGAGGCGCCGCGCCTTCCACCCCCCCCCCCCCCAGCCGCGGCCGGCCTTCTGCCGGCGCCGGTCCGTGCCGGGACGTGTCTCCGCGGCGTCCGGCGGGGTGTCCGGGCCGGGAGGGGGGGCTCCGCGCCGCGCGGGCAGTGCGCGGAGGGGGTCGCGGCGGGGGCTTGGGGGTGCGGCCGGGCCAGAGCTCCCGTTCCCCGAGCAGCCGGCACGGGAGACACGGGGCACCGAAGGGGCCGGCGGGGCGGGGCGCGACTGGACTCTTCCGGTCAGTCTGAGCGTGTCCGGGCCGCGGGGCTGGCAGGTTTGGGGGGATTTGGGGGTTTGCGTGGGTCTGTGTCTCTCTCTAGTTGCGGCTTGTGGGTTTTCTGTCTCGCGGGGCTCTTTTGGCAGAGGAGGGCTTAGGGCTTCTCTTGTGGCTGCTGTGGCGTTCAGTGGTTATCGGGGGTTCTTGTGGTGTCTGGGGTTTCCGGGTTTGCTGGTTTCTTCGGCTCGGTGGTTATTTTGCTCTGGTCTTTTCTTGGTTTTCTGGTTTGGGTTTCTTTTGTGGTTTTAATTGGGTTTTTGGGGGTTCCGTGGCTCGCAGGGTTTCTATAATCTTTTATGGTAAATGAAAATGGAGCACAGGTTCTGCTCTGCCTTTTGTTTCCTTGTCAGCCTTTGTTGCCCTTGTGAAATGTCCAAGCCCATTGGAGACATTACTGTTTGGCTTGCTATTTGAGCTTTCTTCTTGGATACCTTGTACCCATTAAGTCCCCAAAAGTTTAAGAGTTGGGTGGTTACCCATCCAGAACCTGTTGTCCTTCTTGTGAGTCTTGGTCCTTCCCAGCCCTCCACTGACCCCTGCCCTTTCTTACTACTCCTCTGATTTTTTTTTTTTTTCCCCTTGCCTGTACTTCTCTATTCTACTGTCCTGCTCCCTTTTCTTCTCTCCCTTTCTCTTTCTTCATCTCCCTCTCCCTTTTCTTTTTCTCTCTGTGCTTTTTTCCTGCTTTCTCTTCCTCCTTTTTTCGTCTTCCATCTCTGTCCTGCAGGCCACTGCAGTTACTTTCCTTTTCCATCTCTTTGTCGTGATCTGCACCTGTCTTGTTTTCTCCAAAAATTTCTCTAGCCTGTTGTCTGGTGTTCTTTTTTTTTTTTTTCATTCTATATCTCACTGTCCCAGGCAGCAAGCTGGCCCTTGAATATGCTTTATTCTCCATAAATGCAGGTGCTGTTGGCAGCAGTTCATGAAACGAGGGGCATCTCCAGCAGATCCTGTAGAAGACAGAGTTGCTGCCTGAGGAGAGCACGCCTCAAAGTGTGCATCGTCAGATTTGCGCTCGCTAGAGAGTATGGGACGAAGCTGGCATTGGCGTCCTGTCCAGCCAGTGTCAGGTGACACCCACTTTGCTGCGCACTGGTTACAGGAGGATCTAGAGTAATACAGATGTACTTCTCAGCGAAGGCAGCGAAGCAACACTTTCCTTTCAAACGGTGAGGCTGGTAAGGAAAGCGCAGTTTGTCTCTGACTGTCTCTATTCCCTTTGTCTCAGGGAGGCTGAATGAAAATGATGACTTCTTGACTGTGTTATCACACTGGGTGAGTAGGTGTGACATGCTGGAGCTGGATACTGAAGTTGAGTACGTGGTGGAATCGATGGATCTGTGTTTTCTGCATGGAGAAGGTAACCTGTCATTCGTTTATTTTTCTTAAAATGAAGCAAAGGACTAGGGAAGGTGGGTTCTTCTTCACAGCGCAGATTTTGATGACATTGTTGGAGTAGAAATCCATCCAAGGGTGGTCCTAAAGTTGGCAACATCAGTAGCATAACAAGAGAGTCTCATGGTTCCGCTGTAAAGTGGAAGTACAGAAAGCTGTTCAGCTCGCAGAGTGCAGGCCTGTGTGACCTGGGAATCTACTGATGGACTCTGCCTTATGAGGTGAGATATTTTCGATCGAGCAGGGGGAGTCATCGTGACTTAACAATGTGGTAGCTACACTTGTGATGGGCTCCTGCAGTTTTATCAGCTATCGGACCCCGGAAGGCCTTCATCCTCCCTCCGTCTCTAGGATGAAAAGGCAAAACATGCCATATTGTGAGGATGATTGAGTACAATTTTCTGCCGCTCCATAAATAACTTTGATACTTAGTATATGTTAGGAGTGCTTGTGGGAGCTTCAGCCTCTTCTCGAAGCAGTCCCGTCTGTCTAAAGCGCGTGCTTTTAAAAACATCTGTGTGTTACATACATTAGGAACTAAAACTGCAGCTTGATTTTCCTCCTCTAGGGCTGATTTTTCATAATTGCTTCACCCCGGTAACAGAAACGGATAGGCCCTGTTTCGTCAGGGTCAGTCCTGACCTCGTTTAAATGCTGCTGCAAAGCTTCAGTGTTTCAGTTTGCAAGCTGTAAAAATACTTTGTTAAAGATAAGAGTGCTTCTTGGAACTTAAGTGGTAGAACCACCTTCTCAATGGTAGCTTTTGCTGGCTTGCTTTTGTGCAATGTACATCTTTGCCATTGTGATTTAGCGTGCCTGATTGGTTTAGCATACAGACATTGGCACCCGCTGAGTTGATAAACAGGTCTTTCTCACTGTGCCATTTTTCCACTTCCTTTAATTGTATCTTTTTCAGTCTGTAACCACAGTTAATGTCTTTTTTTTTTAAAAAAAGCACACTACAGCAGCTTGCTTTGTTCATGTGTTCAAAAGATGTTTGTGGTTGCTTTTCCCCCAGTTGTTGCTTGGTTTTTTTTCCTCTTTAAATGCTTTCTGAAAGGTAGAACTGCATTTCCTTGTAGGGTGCACTTAGACTTTTTCCATGTTATCGGAGTTGTAAGAACATGTCAGTTTCAACACAGAAAAAAGGTCCAGCTTTTGCCACGAGGCTTTTGCCATTAGGGTTTAGCCTAATGTTGCCGAGGAAGCTTTCTTTCTGCTTCCCTCTAAGCCTTACTGTAAAAAAGAAAAAAAGCTGTCATGGGAAAGCCGGTTAAATCGGGCTCGGACCCCAGATTGTCACCGGTTTAATGCAATGAAAGTGTCCTGACTGGACTGAAGCACCCTAAAACACTTTGCGTGCTGCAGCATAAGAATGCAGATGGCTTATCACGCAGTAACTTGGGGATCAGCACCGTTTGCTGCCACTGGCAGAGGCTTTTTTCTTATTCCTTCTGACTGACACGGCGATAGGAGGTGCCTGTTTTGTGGCAGTAGTGCAGCAGCACCATCTCTCGACCCTGCTGCCTCAGACATTGCTTAGCCTCACTGCATTTTGTTTCCTGGTTTTGCTCGGCAGGACAAGTCCTGTTTGGCTGTAATTGCAGGGTTAGAGTGTAATATGAGGAAAGGAGGGTGTTGGCTTAGGAATTTCTGTTCCGCTTGCCACAGTTTTGCCACCAGTATTGCAGTTGGCGAGGTGGCTGTCGGGCGTGGGAATCGCGGGGGTGAGTCTCAGTGTGGGGACAGGTTTGTTGCTGACGCTTCAGCTGTTGGGGTTTTTGAGTTGCTGATGTGTGTTTTCTCATTCTACAGAACCACCTTCATGTTGCGTTCCAGGGAGTGTACTGTGGATGTACAGGAAAGATCTTTCCTGGTGAGACTGTCTATAACCACCGAAGATGTTCGCCAGCTCTGCGCTGAGAAGTTCGAGGTGGACAAGCCGGCAGAGTGCAGCCCGTTTCTTGTTGTCGATGACACCTGGCAGCAGCTGACGGAGCATACCTGCCCTCGGGAAATGAAGGCTGAGTTGCACAGCTGTCCCCAACCCCAGGTCTTCCACTTTGTCTACAAATGTGTTAACAGAGATCTGTGTGGTGCCATTTTTCACAATGATGACTCCACGTTTTAAAAGCAGCAGCTCGTCGTTGGATTTCTGTTCCTCTTGTTAACGGCTGAAAACATCTTTGTTGGCTGGCATTCCTTAGGAGCCGAGACTGGTCTTAAACCAGGATTGCCCAGTAAAAATCCCTTAGCCACATCAGGCATAGCTTAGAAAACCCCATGTAAATCGTGCCCAGGGCCGGTTATGCAGACTATTCCACCAGCGTGTTTGAGCGAACAGCCACAAGACTCTGCTGCAGCATATCATATCGTGGCCCTCGGCAGGTTGTCTGCTGTGGTGTGCAAATGTCTTATTTTTTTTGCACCTGGCCTCTAGCCACATGTCATTTTGATTTATATATGTGTATGCTAGACAAGCATTGCAGTAAACTGGCTGGTGTTAGCTTGGGTTCGACTTGTCCCATTCAGGGCATCAGTTAACTCAGAATTACCTGGATGATTGATTGCATTCTTTCCTGGTTTTTTTTTTTTGTTTGTTTGTTTGTTTTTAATTACAGAAAATTGTGGGGGTTTATTATAGACATCTTGCAGCAGTTGCAGGTAGACTGTCAGGGTCGTCTTCTAAAAATATTTTTTCAGCTGTAAAGAATTCAGTAATTATGCATGTGATTTTAACATTCAATATACAAGAATAAGTCTCTTTCGGGTTTTGGCGTATTGCATTTAAGGTCTCTATGGTTTCTCCTCTTTTCCTGTTACAGGTGAGTTCTTGGGAGCTTGTGGTACCTGTAAGAAGGTCGTAGTATTGGCGCTGGTGATTTCATTGCCTTTATCTGAACTGGATGTACTGTTACCTGGGTTAGTGTTTCTATCCATTGGTTTAGACAGCCTTGTGGGTAGGAAGAGGAAGTTGAAAGAAAAGGATGTAGAGAAGGGGCAGAGAAAGAACGCAGAGAACCGAGTTTAGGATTAAAATGTGTTAGTCTGTCTGCTGGTGCAGGCTCCTCTCAGAAAATGAGCCAAGGAGGTTGGTAAGGTGTTTGTAGTTTTACTGATTTTTTTTTTTTTTTTTTTCCTGGTTTTTGTGGCTATAGGGGTTGGGTGGGTTGGTTTTTTTACAGGCTCTGGGATTTGTGGGGTTAGTGTGGGCTTGTGAGGTTTTTCTGTTGGTTTGTTTTTTTTAACTGGGGTTCTAAGGGGGGGGTTTGGTTCTCTGCCTTTTGAAGGCTTTGGGGTTCTGTGGGTTGCGGGTTTGGGGGAGGGCTAGGGGCTTCTGTGGTGTTTTGAGTTCCCGCAGCTTTTCTTGTGGGGTCTGGGGTTTGTGTGTGTCTTTAATGGGGGTTTGTGGCTTCTTTGGTTTTTGGGCTTTGTGGGGGTTTCTAGTTTGTGGGAATTCTTTGGGTATTTTGGTTTGGTTTTTCTTAGGCTGAGAGGCTTTAGGAGGAAAGCCTGTTCTGAGCGTGGTGTTCTCCTTGTAACAGAAGCAGGGTCTCACTGTGGCATGCCAGCTGTCGTGGCTAACAAGGGAGCTTTTTTGTTTTGTGTTGTTATAAATATTACAAGAGTTCCACTTTGTAAAATGCTTTTGTGATGAGTTCAGGCTACGTCTTGCATCCATTGAAAGCAGTATTTACTGGGGCCGAGTCTTCCTGTTTGGAGCTGAGGAAGGAAGTATGGATTGAATAACAATGTATTGTTTTTTGACCTGCAGATGGTGGAAGAAAGTGAGGAAAGACTAACAGAAGAGCAGATTGAGTCACTTCTCCAGGCAGTCACCAGTCTTCTTCCAGGGGATCCAGAAGAACAGCCAAGAGACTTGGCAATGTTGGCTGAAGACGAAGGTGACCAAACCTTGGAGGCATCTCAGCCCAAAGCTGGCAACGGTTTCGACAGAGGAGAATCGGCTAACAATTTTCTGGGTTATACTTGGCAGCAGTTTACTGTTGTATTGGACATTGTTGTAAAATGCCTTAGAATTTTTATTATTCAGAGGTGATGAGGGAACCAGTTGTTTCCAAGAAAGCGTGGCCAAGGCCACTGTTGTTGTGGCATCTTTCCATCGATGGGGCTGGCAGCAGCTGAGTCGGGGCGGTTGGCTCTTTTTGGGGGACTATGGGGTCTTTACAGGGTCTCTTTTTGGTGGGGTCTAGGGCTTTTGGGGGGGGTTCTCTAAGGGGGGGTGTGGGGTTCTTTGAGGGGATCTTTATGGGGTCTCATTTTGGGGGGGATGTGAGGGGCTTGGGGGCGTCTTTAAGGAGTCTCAGGTTTTTTGGGGGGTGGTTAGGGTTCTTTATGGGGTCTGTTTGGGGGGTCTGGGTTTTTTGGGGGGGCTCTTTGTGGGCTTTGGGGAGTTGGGGGGCCCTAAGGGCCTTTTTAGGGGATCGTGGGGGGGCTCTTTGGGGGGGGGGGGGGTGTCTCTGAGGGGTTCTGGGGGGGTCTCTCTAGGGTCTATTTTTGGGGTGTTGGGGGTTCCTTCGGGGGTCTTCTAGGGGGTCAGGGGCCATGGTGGGGTTCGAGGGCTCTCAGAGGGGTCGCAGTAGGGTTGGGAGGGGGGTTGAATTCGCTGGAGGAGATGGGGGGTTGTTAATGAGCGCAGGTCAGCGGCAGACGGGTAATTAGTGGGGCAGGGGGAGCCGAAAAGGGCCGAGCAGAGGCGGAGAGATACGAGCAGAGGCGGAGAGATACGAGCACTGGCGGAAAGGCCCGAGCACTGGCGGAAAGGCCCGAGCGGGGATTCGAACACGGGGGTCCTCGGTGCTGCCGCCTTGCGGACACGCAGCGGTACTGCGCCCGGGTGGCGCAGCGCACGGAAGCCGCCGCGTTCTGCTGCCTCCGTGCACACTCGCCGCGTTCCTGCGCGGGTGCGCGCAGAGCCCGCTGCGTGCGGACTGCGGCCGGGCGGCGCAGCGCGAGCGGCAGGGCGCTTTAACGAGGGACGCCGCCATTGCGGGGCGGCCGCTCCCTCCCGGTGAGGGGGGGGTTCCGCCGCCCGTCGCGGGGTCGGCCGGGGCACTGTCAGGTCCGGGGAACCCCCGAAGGCGATGGGACTCCCTCGGGGGGGCAGATTTTGGGAGGGGGCGCGCGGGTGGTGGGGGGGTCACTGTCATGTGCGGGGATTCGAAGACGGGGTGAGGTCGCCCATCCGGGCGCTGACCGAGCTGGTACCTGCTTAGCTTCCCGGACGGGGAAGCTGTGAGGTCACCGGACGCTCCCTCCCGGAGAGGCGCCGGTACCCCCCCCCGCCCCCCCCCTCGCGGGATCACTCGGTGCTGCCGCCTTGCGGACACGCAGCGGTACTGCGCCCGGGTGGCGCAGCGCACGGAAGCCGCAGCGTTCCGAAAGTTCCCTCCCGGTGAGGCGGGGTTTCCTTCGCCCGTCGCGGGGTCGGCCGGGGCACTGTCAGGTCCGGGGAACCCTCGAAGGTGATGGGACTCCCTCGGGGGGGGTCAGATTTTGGGAGGAGGGGCGCACGTGGCGGGGGCACTGTTAGGTGCGGGGATTCGAAGACGGGGTGAGGTCGCCCATCCGGGCGCTGACCGAACTGGTCCCTGCTTAGCTTCCCGAACGGGGCAGCTGTGCTGTGTAGCCCCCCCCAAGCTCGCGCCCCCAAACGGGGGCCCGGAAGCCCCCCGGCGGCCATTTTTCCGTCGGAGCCTCACGGAGATGGGCGCCGCCATGCTCGGAAGCCCCCCGGCCGCCTTTTAACCGCCGGAGCCGCACGGAGATGGGCGCCGCCATGCCCGGAAGCCCCCCGGCGGCCATTTTTCCGCCGTAGCCGCACGGAGGTGGGCGCCGCCATGCCCGGAAGGCCCCCCGGCCGCCTTTTAACCGCCGAAACCGCACGGAGATGGGCGCCGCCATGCCCGGAAGCCCCCCGGCGGCCATTTTTCCGCCGTAGCCGCACGGAGGTGGGCGCCGCCATGCCCGGAAGCCCCCCGGCCGCCTTTTAACCGCCGAAGCCGCACGGAGATGGGCGCCGCCATGCCCGGAAGCCCCCCGGCGGCCATTTTTCCGCCGGAGCCGCACGGAGATGGGCGCCGCCATGCCCGTAAGCCCCTCGGTCGCCATTTAACCGCCGGAGCCGTACGGAGATGGGCGCCGCCATGCCCGGAAGCCCCCCGGCGGCCATTTTTCCGCCGTAGCCGCACGGAGATGGGCGCCGCCATGCCCGGAAGCCCCCCGGCCGCCTTTTAACCGCCGAAGCCGCACGGAGATGGGCGCCGCCATGCCCGGAAGCCCCCCGGCGGCCATTTTTCCGCCGTAGCCGCACGGAGATGGGCGCCGCCATGCCCGTAAGCCCCTCGGTCGCCATTTAACCGCCGGAGCCGTACGGAGATGGGCGCCGCCATGCTCGGAAGTCCTCCGGCGGCCATTTTTCCGCCGGAGCCGCACTGGAACGTATCCCGGCATGCCCCGCTCCCTTGCGGGGGAGTATATCCCGGCATGCCCCGCTCCTTTCCGGGGCAGTATATCCCGGCATGCCCCGCTCCTTTCCGGGCAGTATAACCGCGGAGCTGCCACGAGGAGCCTGCCCGTGCTTTCCGGGGCGATGAGGGGGCCCGTCGGGATGCCGGCGCTCCCTCCCGGTGAGGCTCCGGTTCCGCCGCCCGTCGCGGGGTCGGCCGGGGCCGGGCGGTCGGCGGGTCGCGGCGCGAGTGGTCGCGGCGGGCCGGGGGTCGGTGCGGGGCGCGCGGGCGGCGAGGCGCCGCGCCTTCCACCCCCCCCCCCCCCAGCCGCGGCCGGCCTTCTGCCGGCGCCGGTCCGTGCCGGGACGTGTCTCCGCGGCGTCCGGCGGGGTGTCCGGGCCGGGAGGGGGGGCTCCGCGCCGCGCGGGCAGTGCGCGGAGGGGGTCGCGGCGGGGGCTTGGGGGTGCGGCCGGGCCAGAGCTCCCGTTCCCCGAGCAGCCGGCACGGGAGACACGGGGCACCGAAGGGGCCGGCGGGGCGGGGCGCGACTGGGCTCTTCCGGTCAGTCTGAGCGTGTCCGGGCCGCGGGGCTGGCAGGTTTGGGGGGATTTGGGGGTTTGCGTGGGTCTGTGTCTCTCTCTAGTTGCGGCTTGTGGGTTTTCTGTCTCGCGGGGCTCTTTTGGCAGAGGAGGGCTTAGGGCTTCTCTTGTGGCTGCTGTGGCGTTCAGTGGTTATCGGGGGTTCTTGTGGTGTCTGGGGTTTCCGGGTTTGCTGGTTTCTTCGGCTCGGTGGTTATTTTGCTCTGGTCTTTTCTTGGTTTTCTGGTTTGGGTTTCTTTTGTGGTTTTAATTGGGTTTTTGGGGGTTCCGTGGCTCGCAGGGTTTCTATAATTTTTTATGGTAAATGAAAATGGAGCACAGGTTCTGCTCTGCCTTTTGTTTCCTTGTCAGCCTTTGTTGCCCTTGTGAAATGTCCAAGCCCATTGGAGACATTACTGTTTGGCTTGCTATTTGAGCTTTCTTCTTGGATACCTTGTACCCATTAAGTCCCCAAAAGTTTAAGAGTTGGGTGGTTACCCATCCAGAACCTGTTGTCCTTCTTGTGAGTCTTGGTCCTTCCCAGCCCTCCACTGACCCCTGCCCTTTCTTACTACTCCTCTGATTTTTTTTTTTTTTTCCCCTTGCCTGTACTTCTCTATTCTACTGTCCTGCTCCCTTTTCTTCTCTCCCTTTCTCTTTCTTCATCTCCCTCTCCCTTTTCTTTTTCTCTCTGTGCTTTTTTCCTGCTTTCTCTTCCTCCTTTTTTCGTCTTCCATCTCTGTCCTGCAGGCCACTGCAGTTACTTTCCTTTTCCATCTCTTTGTCGTGATCTGCACCTGTCTTGTTTTCTCCAAAAATTTCTCTAGCCTGTTGTCTGGTGTTCTTTTTTTTTTTTTTCATTCTATATCTCACTGTCCCAGGCAGCAAGCTGGCCCTTGAATATGCTTTATTCTCCATAAATGCAGGTGCTGTTGGCAGCAGTTCATGAAACGAGGGGCATCTCCAGCAGATCCTGTAGAAGACAGAGTTGCTGCCTGAGGAGAGCACGCCTCAAAGTGTGCATCGTCAGATTTGCGCTCGCTAGAGAGTATGGGACGAAGCTGGCATTGGCGTCCTGTCCAGCCAGTGTCAGGTGACACCCACTTTGCTGCGCACTGGTTACAGGAGGATCTAGAGTAATACAGATGTACTTCTCAGCGAAGGCAGCGAAGCAACACTTTCCTTTCAAACGGTGAGGCTGGTAAGGAAAGCGCAGTTTGTCTCTGACTGTCTCTATTCCCTTTGTCTCAGGGAGGCTGAATGAAAATGATGACTTCTTGACTGTGTTATCACACTGGGTGAGTAGGTGTGACATGCTGGAGCTGGATACTGAAGTTGAGTACGTGGTGGAATCGATGGATCTGTGTTTTCTGCATGGAGAAGGTAACCTGTCATTCGTTTATTTTTCTTAAAATGAAGCAAAGGACTAGGGAAGGTGGGTTCTTCTTCACAGCGCAGATTTTGATGACATTGTTGGAGTAGAAATCCATCCAAGGGTGGTCCTAAAGTTGGCAACATCAGTAGCATAACAAGAGAGTCTCATGGTTCCGCTGTAAAGTGGAAGTACAGAAAGCTGTTCAGCTCGCAGAGTGCAGGCCTGTGTGACCTGGGAATCTACTGATGGACTCTGCCTTATGAGGTGAGATATTTTCGATCGAGCAGGGGGAGTCATCGTGACTTAACAATGTGGTAGCTACACTTGTGATGGGCTCCTGTAGTTTTATCAGCTATCGGACCCCGGAAGGCCTTCATCCTCCCTCCGTCTCTAGGATGAAAAGGCAAAACATGCCATATTGTGAGGATGATTGAGTACAATTTTCTGCCGCTCCATAAATAACTTTGATACTTAGTATATGTTAGGAGTGCTTGTGGGAGCTTCAGCCTCTTCTCGAAGCAGTCCCGTCTGTCTAAAGCGCGTGCTTTTAAAAACATCTGTGTGTTACATACATTAGGAACTAAAACTGCAGCTTGATTTTCCTCCTCTAGGGCTGATTTTTCATAATTGCTTCACCCCGGTAACAGAAACGGATAGGCCCTGTTTCGTCAGGGTCAGTCCTGACCTCGTTTAAATGCTGCTGCAAAGCTTCAGTGTTTCAGTTTGCAAGCTGTAAAAATACTTTGTTAAAGATAAGAGTGCTTCTTGGAACTTAAGTGGTAGAACCACCTTCTCAATGGTAGCTTTTGCTGGCTTGCTTTTGTGCAATGTACATCTTTGCCATTGTGATTTAGCGTGCCTGATTGGTTTAGCATACAGACATTGGCACCCGCTGAGTTGATAAACAGGTCTTTCTCACTGTGCCATTTTTCCACTTCCTTTAATTGTATCTTTTTCAGTCTGTAACCACAGTTAATGTCTTTTTTTTTTAAAAAAAGCACACTACAGCAGCTTGCTTTGTTCATGTGTTCAAAAGATGTTTGTGGTTGCTTTTCCCCCAGTTGTTGCTTGGTTTTTTTTCCTCTTTAAATGCTTTCTGAAAGGTAGAACTGCATTTCCTTGTAGGGTGCACTTAGACTTTTTCCATGTTATCGGAGTTGTAAGAACATGTCAGTTTCAACACAGAAAAAAGGTCCAGCTTTTGCCACGAGGCTTTTGCCATTAGGGTTTAGCCTAATGTTGCCGAGGAAGCTTTCTTTCTGCTTCCCTCTAAGCCTTACTGTAAAAAAGAAAAAAAGCTGTCATGGGAAAGCCGGTTAAATCGGGCTCGGACCCCAGATTGTCACCGGTTTAATGCAATGAAAGTGTCCTGACTGGACTGAAGCACCCTAAAACACTTTGCGTGCTGCAGCATAAGAATGCAGATGGCTTATCACGCAGTAACTTGGGGATCAGCACCGTTTGCTGCCACTGGCAGAGGCTTTTTTCTTATTCCTTCTGACTGACACGGCGATAGGAGGTGCCTGTTTTGTGGCAGTAGTGCAGCAGCACCATCTCTCGACCCTGCTGCCTCAGACATTGCTTAGCCTCACTGCATTTTGTTTCCTGGTTTTGCTCGGCAGGACAAGTCCTGTTTGGCTGTAATTGCAGGGTTAGAGTGTAATATGAGGAAAGGAGGGTGTTGGCTTAGGAATTTCTGTTCCGCTTGCCACAGTTTTGCCACCAGTATTGCAGTTGGCGAGGTGGCTGTCGGGCGTGGGAATCGCGGGGGTGAGTCTCAGTGTGGGGACAGGTTTGTTGCTGACACTTCAGCTGTTGGGGTTTTTGAGTTGCTGATGTGTGTTTTCTCATTCTACAGAACCACCTTCATGTTGCGTTCCCGGGAGTGTACTGTGGATGTACAGGAAAGATCTTTCCTGGTGAGACTGTCTATAAGCACCGAAGATGTTCGCCAGCTCTGCGCTGAGAAGTTCGAGGTGGACAAGCCGGCAGAGTGCAGCCCGTTTCTTGTTGTCGATGACACCTGGCAGCAGCTGACGGAGCATACCTGCCCTCGGGAAATGAAGGCTGAGTTGCACAGCTGTCCCCAACCCCAGGTCTTCCACTTTGTCTACAAATGTGTTAACAGAGATCTGTGTGGTGCCATTTGTCACAGTGATGACTCCACGTTTTAAAACCAGCAGCTCGTCGTTGGATTTCTGTTCCTCTTGTTAACGGCTGAAAACATCTTTGTTGGCTGGCATTCCTTAGGAGCCGAGACTGGTCTTAAACCAGGATTGCCCAGTAAAAATCCCTTAGCCACATCAGGCATAGCTTAGAAAACCCCATGTAAATCGTGCCCAGAGCCGGTTATGCAGACTATTCCACCAGCGTGTTTGAGCGAACAGCCACAAGACTCTGCTGCAGCATATCATATCGTGGCCCTCGGCAGGTTGTCTGCTGTGGTGTGCAAATGTCTTATTTTTTTTGCACCTGGCCTCTAGCCACATGTCATTTTGATTTATATATGTGTATGCTAGACAAGCATTGCAGTAAACTGGCTGGTGTTAGCTTGGGTTCGACTTGTCCCATTCAGGGCATCAGTTAACTCAGAATTACCTGGATGATTGATTGCATTCTTTCCTGGTTTTTTTTTTTTGTTTGTTTGTTTGTTTTTAATTACAGAAAATTGTGGGGGTTTATTATAGACATCTTGCAGCAGTTGCAGGTAGACTGTCAGGGTCGTCTTCTAAAAATATTTTTTCAGCTGTAAAGAATTCTGTAATTATGCATGTGATTTTAACATTCAATATACAAGAATAAGTCTCTTTCGGGTTTTGGCGTATTGCATTTAAGGTCTCTATGGTTTCTCCTCTTTTCCTGTTACAGGTGAGTTCTTGGGAGCTTGTGGTACCTGTAAGAAGGTCGTAGTATTGGCGCTGGTGATTTCATTGCCTTTATCTGAACTGGATGTACTGTTACCTGGGTTAGTGTTTCTATCCATTGGTTTAGACAGCCTTGTGGGTAGGAAGAGGAAGTTGAAAGAAAAGGATGTAGAGAAGGGGCAGAGAAAGAACGCAGAGAACCGAGTTTAGGATTAAAATGTGTTAGTCTGTCTGCTGGTGCAGGCTCCTCTCAGAAAATGAGCCAAGGAGGTTGGTAAGGTGTTTGTAGTTTTACTGATTTTTTTTTTTTTTTTTTTCCTGGTTTTTGTGGCTATAGGGGTTGGGTGGGTTGGATTTTTACAGGCTCTGGGATTTGTGGGGTTAGTGTGGGCTTGTGAGGTTTTTCTGTTGGTTTGTTTTTTTTAACTGGGGTTCTAAGGGGGGGTTTGGTTCTCTGCCTTTTGAAGGCTTTGGGGTTCTGTGGGTTGCGGGTTTGGGGGAGGGCTAGGGGCTTCTGTGGTGTTTTGAGTTCCCGCAGCTTTTCTTGTGGGGTCTGGGGTTTGTGTGTGTCTTTAATGGGGGTTTGTGGCTTCTTTGGTTTTTGGGCTTTGTGGGGGTTTCTAGTTTGTGGGAATTCTTTGGGTATTTTGGTTTGGTTTTTCTTAGGCTGAGAGGCTTTAGGAGGAAAGCCTGTTCTGAGCGTGGTGTTCTCCTTGTAACAGAAGCAGGGTCTCACTGTGGCATGCCAGCTGTCGTGGCTAACAAGGGAGCTTTTTTGTTTTGTGTTGTTATAAATATTACAAGAGTTCCACTTTGTAAAATGCTTTTGTGATGAGTTCAGGCTACGTCTTGCATCCATTGAAAGCAGTATTTACTGGGGCCGAGTCTTCCTGTTTGGAGCTGAGGAAGGAAGTATGGATTGAATAACAATGTATTGTTTTTTGACCTGCAGATGGTGGAAGAAAGTGAGGAAAGACTAACAGAAGAGCAGATTGAGTCACTTCTCCAGGCAGTCACCAGTCTTCTTCCAGGGGATCCAGAAGAACAGCCAAGAGACTTGGCAATGTTGGCTGAAGACGAAGGTGACCAAACCTTGGAGGCATCTCAGCCCAAAGCTGGCAACGGTTTCGACAGAGGAGAATCGGCTAACAATTTTCTGGGTTATACTTGGCAGCAGTTTACTGTTGTATTGGACATTGTTGTAAAATGCCTTAGAATTTTTATTATTCAGAGGTGATGAGGGAACCAGTTGTTTCCAAGAAAGCGTGGCCAAGGCCACTGTTGTTGTGGCATCTTTCCATCGATGGGGCTGGCAGCAGCTGAGTCAGGGCGGTTGGCTCTTTTTGGGGGACTATGGGGTCTTTACAGGGTCTCTTTTTGGTGGGGTCTAGGGCTTTTGGGGGGGGTTCTCTAAGGGGGGGTGTGGGGTTCTTTGAGGGGATCTTTATGGGGTCTCATTTTGGGGGGGATGTGAGGGGCTTGGGGGCGTCTTTAAGGAGTCTCAGGTTTTTTGGGGGGTGGTTAGGGTTCTTTATGGGGTCTGTTTGGGGGGTCTGGGTTTTTTGGGGGGGCTCTTTGTGGGCTTTGGGGAGTTGGGGGGCCCTAAGGGCCTTTTTAGGGGAGCGTGGGGGGGCTCTTTGGGGGGGGGGGGGTGTCTCTGAGGGGTTCTGGGGGGGTCTCTCTAGGGTCTATTTTTGGGGTGTTGGGGGTTCCTTCGGGGGTCTTCTAGGGGGTCAGGGGCCATGGTGGGGTTCGAGGGCTCTCAGAGGGGTCGCAGTAGGGTTGGGAGGGGGGTTGAATTCGCTGGAGGAGATGGGGGGTTGTTAATGAGCGCAGGTCAGCGGCAGACGGGTAATTAGTGGGGCAGGGGGAGCCGAAAAGGGCCGAGCAGAGGCGGAGAGATACGAGCAGAGGCGGAGAGATACGAGCACTGGCGGAAAGGCCCGAGCACTGGCGGAAAGGCCCGAGCGGGGATTCGAACACGGGGGTCCTCGGTGCTGCCGCCTTGCGGACACGCAGCGGTACTGCGCCCGGGTGGCGCAGCGCACGGAAGCCGCCGCGTTCTGCTGCCTCCGTGCACACTCGCCGCGTTCCTGCGCGGGTGCGCGCAGAGCCCGCTGCGTGCGGACTGCGGCCGGGCGGCGCAGCGCGAGCGGCAGGGCGCTTTAACGAGGGACGCCGCCATTGCGGGGCGGCCGCTCCCTCCCGGTGAGGGGGGGGTTCCGCCGCCCGTCGCGGGGTCGGCCGGGGCACTGTCAGGTCCGGGGAACCCCCGAAGGCGATGGGACTCCCTCGGGGGGGCAGATTTTGGGAGGGGACGCGCGGGTGGTGGGGGGGTCACTGTCATGTGCGGGGATTCGAAGACGGGGTGAGGTCGCCCATCCGGGCGCTGACCGAGCTGGTACCTGCTTAGCTTCCCGGACGGGGAAGCTGTGAGGTCACCGGACGCTCCCTCCCGGAGAGGCGCCGGTACCCCCCCCCGCCCCCCCCCTCGCGGGATCACTCGGTGCTGCCGCCTTGCGGACACGCAGCGGTACTGCGCCCGGGTGGCGCAGCGCACGGAAGCCGCAGCGTTCCGAAAGTTCCCTCCCGGTGAGGCGGGGTTTCCTTCGCCCGTCGCGGGGTCGGCCGGGGCACTGTCAGGTCCGGGGAACCCTCGAAGGTGATGGGACTCCCTCGGGGGGGGTCAGATTTTGGGAGGAGGGGCGCACGTGGCGGGGGCACTGTTAGGTGCGGGGATTCGAAGACGGGGTGAGGTCGCCCATCCGGGCGCTGACCGAACTGGTCCCTGCTTAGCTTCCCGAACGGGGCAGCTGTGCTGTGTAGCCCCCCCCAAGCTCGCGCCCCCAAACGGGGGCCCGGAAGCCCCCCGGCGGCCATTTTTCCGTCGGAGCCTCACGGAGATGGGCGCCGCCATGCTCGGAAGCCCCCCGGCCGCCTTTTAACCGCCGGAGCCGCACGGAGATGGGCGCCGCCATGCCCGGAAGCCCCCCGGCGGCCATTTTTCCGCCGTAGCCGCACGGAGGTGGGCGCCGCCA
This sequence comes from Gallinula chloropus, assembly GCF_964237585.1. Taxonomy (NCBI): domain Eukaryota; kingdom Metazoa; phylum Chordata; class Aves; order Gruiformes; family Rallidae; genus Gallinula; species Gallinula chloropus. The sequence continues at coordinate 448,079 of NC_140085.1, read as the reverse complement.
TGCCCGTAAGCCCCTCGGTCGCCATTTAACCGCCGGAGCCGTACGGAGATGGGCGCCGCCATGCCCGGAAGCCCCCCGGCGGCCATTTTTCCGCCGTAGCCGCACGGAGATGGGCGCCGCCATGCCCGGAAGCCCCCCGGCCGCCTTTTAACCGCCGAAGCCGCACGGAGATGGGCGCCGCCATGCCCGGAAGCCCCCCGGCGGCCATTTTTCCGCCGTAGCCGCACGGAGATGGGCGCCGCCATGCCCGTAAGCCCCTCGGTCGCCATTTAACCGCCGGAGCCGTACGGAGATGGGCGCCGCCATGCCCGGAAGTCCTCCGGCGGCCATTTTTCCGCCGGAGCCGCACTGGAACGTATCCCGGCATGCCCCGCTCCCTTGCGGGGGAGTATATCCCGGCATGCCCCGCTCCTTTCCGGGGCAGTATATCCCGGCATGCCCCGCTCCTTTCCGGGCAGTATAACCGCGGAGCTGCCACGAGGAGCCTGCCCGTGCTTTCCGGGGCGATGAGGGGGCCCGTCGGGATGCCGGCGCTCCCTCCCGGTGAGGCTCCGGTTCCGCCGCCCGTCGCGGGGTCGGCCGGGGCCGGGTGGTCGGCGGGTCGCGGCGCGAGTGGTCGCGGCGGGCCGGGGGTCGGTGCGGGGCGCGCGGGCGGCGAGGCGCCGCGCCTTCCACCCCCCCCCAGCCGCGGCCGGCCTTCTGCCGGCGCCGGTCCGTGCCGGGACGTGTCTCCGCGGCGTCCGGCGGGGTGTCCGGGCCGGGAGGGGGGGCTCCGCGCCGCGCGGGCAGTGCGCGGAGGGGGTCGCGGCGGGGGCTTGGGGGTGCGGCCGGGCCAGAGCTCCCGTTCCCCGAGCAGCCGGCACGGGAGACACGGGGCACCGAAGGGGCCGGCGGGGCGGGGCGCGACTGGGCTCTTCCGGTCAGTCTGAGCGTGTCCGGGCCGCGGGGCTGGCAGGTTTGGGGGGATTTGGGGGTTTGCGTGGGTCTGTGTCTCTCTCTAGTTGCGGCTTGTGGGTTTTCTGTCTCGCGGGGCTCTTTTGGCAGAGGAGGGCTTAGGGCTTCTCTTGTGGCTGCTGTGGCGTTCAGTGGTTATCGGGGGTTCTTGTGGTGTCTGGGGTTTCCGGGTTTGCTGGTTTCTTCGGCTCGGTGGTTATTTTGCTCTGGTCTTTTCTTGGTTTTCTGGTTTGGGTTTCTTTTGTGGTTTTAATTGGGTTTTTGGGGGTTCCGTGGCTCGCAGGGTTTCTATAATTTTTTATGGTAAATGAAAATGGAGCACAGGTTCTGCTCTGCCTTTTGTTTCCTTGTCAGCCTTTGTTGCCCTTGTGAAATGTCCAAGCCCATTGGAGACATTACTGTTTGGCTTGCTATTTGAGCTTTCTTCTTGGATACCTTGTACCCATTAAGTCCCCAAAAGTTTAAGAGTTGGGTGGTTACCCATCCAGAACCTGTTGTCCTTCTTGTGAGTCTTGGTCCTTCCCAGCCCTCCACTGACCCCTGCCCTTTCTTACTACTCCTCTGATTTTTTTTTTTTTTTCCCCTTGCCTGTACTTCTCTATTCTACTGTCCTGCTCCCTTTTCTTCTCTCCCTTTCTCTTTCTTCATCTCCCTCTCCCTTTTCTTTTTCTCTCTGTGCTTTTTTCCTGCTTTCTCTTCCTCCTTTTTTCGTCTTCCATCTCTGTCCTGCAGGCCACTGCAGTTACTTTCCTTTTCCATCTCTTTGTCGTGATCTGCACCTGTCTTGTTTTCTCCAAAAATTTCTCTAGCCTGTTGTCTGGTGTTCTTTTTTTTTTTTTTCATTCTATATCTCACTGTCCCAGGCAGCAAGCTGGCCCTTGAATATGCTTTATTCTCCATAAATGCAGGTGCTGTTGGCAGCAGTTCATGAAACGAGGGGCATCTCCAGCAGATCCTGTAGAAGACAGAGTTGCTGCCTGAGGAGAGCACGCCTCAAAGTGTGCATCGTCAGATTTGCGCTCGCTAGAGAGTATGGGACGAAGCTGGCATTGGCGTCCTGTCCAGCCAGTGTCAGGTGACACCCACTTTGCTGCGCACTGGTTACAGGAGGATCTAGAGTAATACAGATGTACTTCTCAGCGAAGGCAGCGAAGCAACACTTTCCTTTCAAACGGTGAGGCTGGTAAGGAAAGCGCAGTTTGTCTCTGACTGTCTCTATTCCCTTTGTCTCAGGGAGGCTGAATGAAAATGATGACTTCTTGACTGTGTTATCACACTGGGTGAGTAGGTGTGACATGCTGGAGCTGGATACTGAAGTTGAGTACGTGGTGGAATCGATGGATCTGTGTTTTCTGCATGGAGAAGGTAACCTGTCATTCGTTTATTTTTCTTAAAATGAAGCAAAGGACTAGGGAAGGTGGGTTCTTCTTCACAGCGCAGATTTTGATGACATTGTTGGAGTAGAAATCCATCCAAGGGTGGTCCTAAAGTTGGCAACATCAGTAGCATAACAAGAGAGTCTCATGGTTCCGCTGTAAAGTGGAAGTACAGAAAGCTGTTCAGCTCGCAGAGTGCAGGCCTGTGTGACCTGGGAATCTACTGATGGACTCTGCCTTATGAGGTGAGATATTTTCGATCGAGCAGGGGGAGTCATCGTGACTTAACAATGTGGTAGCTACACTTGTGATGGGCTCCTGCAGTTTTATCAGCTATCGGACCCCGGAAGGCCTTCATCCTCCCTCCGTCTCTAGGATGAAAAGGCAAAACATGCCATATTGTGAGGATGATTGAGTACAATTTTCTGCCGCTCCATAAATAACTTTGATACTTAGTATATGTTAGGAGTGCTTGTGGGAGCTTCAGCCTCTTCTCGAAGCAGTCCCGTCTGTCTAAAGCGCGTGCTTTTAAAAACATCTGTGTGTTACATACATTAGGAACTAAAACTGCAGCTTGATTTTCCTCCTCTAGGGCTGATTTTTCATAATTGCTTCACCCCGGTAACAGAAACGGATAGGCCCTGTTTCGTCAGGGTCAGTCCTGACCTCGTTTAAATGCTGCTGCAAAGCTTCAGTGTTTCAGTTTGCAAGCTGTAAAAATACTTTGTTAAAGATAAGAGTGCTTCTTGGAACTTAAGTGGTAGAACCACCTTCTCAATGGTAGCTTTTGCTGGCTTGCTTTTGTGCAATGTACATCTTTGCCATTGTGATTTAGCGTGCCTGATTGGTTTAGCATACAGACATTGGCACCCGCTGAGTTGATAAACAGGTCTTTCTCACTGTGCCATTTTTCCACTTCCTTTAATTGTATCTTTTTCAGTCTGTAACCACAGTTAATGTCTTTTTTTTTTAAAAAAAGCACACTACAGCAGCTTGCTTTGTTCATGTGTTCAAAAGATGTTTGTGGTTGCTTTTCCCCCAGTTGTTGCTTGGTTTTTTTTCCTCTTTAAATGCTTTCTGAAAGGTAGAACTGCATTTCCTTGTAGGGTGCACTTAGACTTTTTCCATGTTATCGGAGTTGTAAGAACATGTCAGTTTCAACACAGAAAAAAGGTCCAGCTTTTGCCACGAGGCTTTTGCCATTAGGGTTTAGCCTAATGTTGCCGAGGAAGCTTTCTTTCTGCTTCCCTCTAAGCCTTACTGTAAAAAAGAAAAAAAGCTGTCATGGGAAAGCCGGTTAAATCGGGCTCGGACCCCAGATTGTCACCGGTTTAATGCAATGAAAGTGTCCTGACTGGACTGAAGCACCCTAAAACACTTTGCGTGCTGCAGCATAAGAATGCAGATGGCTTATCACGCAGTAACTTGGGGATCAGCACCGTTTGCTGCCACTGGCAGAGGCTTTTTTCTTATTCCTTCTGACTGACACGGCGATAGGAGGTGCCTGTTTTGTGGCAGTAGTGCAGCAGCACCATCTCTCGACCCTGCTGCCTCAGACATTGCTTAGCCTCACTGCATTTTGTTTCCTGGTTTTGCTCGGCAGGACAAGTCCTGTTTGGCTGTAATTGCAGGGTTAGAGTGTAATATGAGGAAAGGAGGGTGTTGGCTTAGGAATTTCTGTTCCGCTTGCCACAGTTTTGCCACCAGTATTGCAGTTGGCGAGGTGGCTGTCGGGCGTGGGAATCGCGGGGGTGAGTCTCAGTGTGGGGACAGGTTTGTTGCTGACACTTCAGCTGTTGGGGTTTTTGAGTTGCTGATGTGTGTTTTCTCATTCTACAGAACCACCTTCATGTTGCGTTCCCGGGAGTGTACTGTGGATGTACAGGAAAGATCTTTCCTGGTGAGACTGTCTATAACCACCGAAGATGTTCGCCAGCTCTGCGCTGAGAAGTTCGAGGTGGACAAGCCGGCAGAGTGCAGCCCGTTTCTTGTTGTCGATGACACCTGGCAGCAGCTGACGGAGCATACCTGCCCTCGGGAAATGAAGGCTGAGTTGCACAGCTGTCCCCAACCCCAGGTCTTCCACTTTGTCTACAAATGTGTTAACAGAGATCTGTGTGGTGCCATTTGTCACAGTGATGACTCCACGTTTTAAAACCAGCAGCTCGTCGTTGGATTTCTGTTCCTCTTGTTAACGGCTGAAAACATCTTTGTTGGCTGGCATTCCTTAGGAGCCGAGACTGGTCTTAAACCAGGATTGCCCAGTAAAAATCCCTTAGCCACATCAGGCATAGCTTAGAAAACCCCATGTAAATCGTGCCCAGAGCCGGTTATGCAGACTATTCCACCAGCGTGTTTGAGCGAACAGCCACAAGACTCTGCTGCAGCATATCATATCGTGGCCCTCGGCAGGTTGTCTGCTGTGGTGTGCAAATGTCTTATTTTTTTTGCACCTGGCCTCTAGCCACATGTCATTTTGATTTATATATGTGTATGCTAGACAAGCATTGCAGTAAACTGGCTGGTGTTAGCTTGGGTTCGACTTGTCCCATTCAGGGCATCAGTTAACTCAGAATTACCTGGATGATTGATTGCATTCTTTCCTGGTTTTTTTTTTTTGTTTGTTTGTTTGTTTTTAATTACAGAAAATTGTGGGGGTTTATTATAGACATCTTGCAGCAGTTGCAGGTAGACTGTCAGGGTCGTCTTCTAAAAATATTTTTTCAGCTGTAAAGAATTCTGTAATTATGCATGTGATTTTAACATTCAATATACAAGAATAAGTCTCTTTCGGGTTTTGGCGTATTGCATTTAAGGTCTCTATGGTTTCTCCTCTTTTCCTGTTACAGGTGAGTTCTTGGGAGCTTGTGGTACCTGTAAGAAGGTCGTAGTATTGGCGCTGGTGATTTCATTGCCTTTATCTGAACTGGATGTACTGTTACCTGGGTTAGTGTTTCTATCCATTGGTTTAGACAGCCTTGTGGGTAGGAAGAGGAAGTTGAAAGAAAAGGATGTAGAGAAGGGGCAGAGAAAGAACGCAGAGAACCGAGTTTAGGATTAAAATGTGTTAGTCTGTCTGCTGGTGCAGGCTCCTCTCAGAAAATGAGCCAAGGAGGTTGGTAAGGTGTTTGTAGTTTTACTGATTTTTTTTTTTTTTTTTTTCCTGGTTTTTGTGGCTATAGGGGTTGGGTGGGTTGGATTTTTACAGGCTCTGGGATTTGTGGGGTTAGTGTGGGCTTGTGAGGTTTTTCTGTTGGTTTGTTTTTTTTAACTGGGGTTCTAAGGGGGGGTTTGGTTCTCTGCCTTTTGAAGGCTTTGGGGTTCTGTGGGTTGCGGGTTTGGGGGAGGGCTAGGGGCTTCTGTGGTGTTTTGAGTTCCCGCAGCTTTTCTTGTGGGGTCTGGGGTTTGTGTGTGTCTTTAATGGGGGTTTGTGGCTTCTTTGGTTTTTGGGCTTTGTGGGGGTTTCTAGTTTGTGGGAATTCTTTGGGTATTTTGGTTTGGTTTTTCTTAGGCTGAGAGGCTTTAGGAGGAAAGCCTGTTCTGAGCGTGGTGTTCTCCTTGTAACAGAAGCAGGGTCTCACTGTGGCATGCCAGCTGTCGTGGCTAACAAGGGAGCTTTTTTGTTTTGTGTTGTTATAAATATTACAAGAGTTCCACTTTGTAAAATGCTTTTGTGATGAGTTCAGGCTACGTCTTGCATCCATTGAAAGCAGTATTTACTGGGGCCGAGTCTTCCTGTTTGGAGCTGAGGAAGGAAGTATGGATTGAATAACAATGTATTGTTTTTTGACCTGCAGATGGTGGAAGAAAGTGAGGAAAGACTAACAGAAGAGCAGATTGAGTCACTTCTCCAGGCAGTCACCAGTCTTCTTCCAGGGGATCCAGAAGAACAGCCAAGAGACTTGGCAATGTTGGCTGAAGACGAAGGTGACCAAACCTTGGAGGCATCTCAGCCCAAAGCTGGCAACGGTTTCGACAGAGGAGAATCGGCTAACAATTTTCTGGGTTATACTTGGCAGCAGTTTACTGTTGTATTGGACATTGTTGTAAAATGCCTTAGAATTTTTATTATTCAGAGGTGATGAGGGAACCAGTTGTTTCCAAGAAAGCGTGGCCAAGGCCACTGTTGTTGTGGCATCTTTCCATCGATGGGGCTGGCAGCAGCTGAGTCAGGGCGGTTGGCTCTTTTTGGGGGACTATGGGGTCTTTACAGGGTCTCTTTTTGGTGGGGTCTAGGGCTTTTGGGGGGGGTTCTCTAAGGGGGGGTGTGGGGTTCTTTGAGGGGATCTTTATGGGGTCTCATTTTGGGGGGGATGTGAGGGGCTTGGGGGCGTCTTTAAGGAGTCTCAGGTTTTTTGGGGGGTGGTTAGGGTTCTTTATGGGGTCTGTTTGGGGGGTCTGGGTTTTTTGGGGGGGCTCTTTGTGGGCTTTGGGGAGTTGGGGGGCCCTAAGGGCCTTTTTAGGGGAGCGTGGGGGGGCTCTTTGGGGGGGGGGGGGTGTCTCTGAGGGGTTCTGGGGGGGTCTCTCTAGGGTCTATTTTTGGGGTGTTGGGGGTTCCTTCGGGGGTCTTCTAGGGGGTCAGGGGCCATGGTGGGGTTCGAGGGCTCTCAGAGGGGTCGCAGTAGGGTTGGGAGGGGGGTTGAATTCGCTGGAGGAGATGGGGGGTTGTTAATGAGCGCAGGTCAGCGGCAGACGGGTAATTAGTGGGGCAGGGGGAGCCGAAAAGGGCCGAGCAGAGGCGGAGAGATACGAGCAGAGGCGGAGAGATACGAGCACTGGCGGAAAGGCCCGAGCACTGGCGGAAAGGCCCGAGCGGGGATTCGAACACGGGGGTCCTCGGTGCTGCCGCCTTGCGGACACGCAGCGGTACTGCGCCCGGGTGGCGCAGCGCACGGAAGCCGCCGCGTTCTGCTGCCTCCGTGCACACTCGCCGCGTTCCTGCGCGGGTGCGCGCAGAGCCCGCTGCGTGCGGACTGCGGCCGGGCGGCGCAGCGCGAGCGGCAGGGCGCTTTAACGAGGGACGCCGCCATTGCGGGGCGGCCGCTCCCTCCCGGTGAGGGGGGGGTTCCGCCGCCCGTCGCGGGGTCGGCCGGGGCACTGTCAGGTCCGGGGAACCCCCGAAGGCGATGGGACTCCCTCGGGGGGGCAGATTTTGGGAGGGGACGCGCGGGTGGTGGGGGGGTCACTGTCATGTGCGGGGATTCGAAGACGGGGTGAGGTCGCCCATCCGGGCGCTGACCGAGCTGGTACCTGCTTAGCTTCCCGGACGGGGAAGCTGTGAGGTCACCGGACGCTCCCTCCCGGAGAGGCGCCGGTACCCCCCCCCGCCCCCCCCCTCGCGGGATCACTCGGTGCTGCCGCCTTGCGGACACGCAGCGGTACTGCGCCCGGGTGGCGCAGCGCACGGAAGCCGCAGCGTTCCGAAAGTTCCCTCCCGGTGAGGCGGGGTTTCCTTCGCCCGTCGCGGGGTCGGCCGGGGCACTGTCAGGTCCGGGGAACCCTCGAAGGTGATGGGACTCCCTCGGGGGGGGTCAGATTTTGGGAGGAGGGGCGCACGTGGCGGGGGCACTGTTAGGTGCGGGGATTCGAAGACGGGGTGAGGTCGCCCATCCGGGCGCTGACCGAACTGGTCCCTGCTTAGCTTCCCGAACGGGGCAGCTGTGCTGTGTAGCCCCCCCCAAGCTCGCGCCCCCAAACGGGGGCCCGGAAGCCCCCCGGCGGCCATTTTTCCGTCGGAGCCTCACGGAGATGGGCGCCGCCATGCTCGGAAGCCCCCCGGCCGCCTTTTAACCGCCGGAGCCGCACGGAGATGGGCGCCGCCATGCCCGGAAGCCCCCCGGCGGCCATTTTTCCGCCGTAGCCGCACGGAGGTGGGCGCCGCCATGCCCGGAAAGCCCCCCGGCCGCCTTTTAACCGCCGAAACCGCACGGAGATGGGCGCCGCCATGCCCGGAAGCCCCCCGGCGGCCATTTTTCCGCCGTAGCCGCACGGAGGTGGGCGCCGCCATGCCCGTAAGCCCCTCGGTCGCCATTTAACCGCCGGAGCCGTACGGAGATGGGCGCCGCCATGCCCGGAAGCCCCCCGGCGGCCATTTTTCCGCCGTAGCCGCACGGAGATGGGCGCCGCCATGCCCGGAAGCCCCCCGGCCGCCTTTTAACCGCCGAAGCCGCACGGAGATGGGCGCCGCCATGCCCGGAAGCCCCCCGGCGGCCATTTTTCCGCCGTAGCCGCACGGAGATGGGCGCCGCCATGCCCGTAAGCCCCTCGGTCGCCATTTAACCGCCGGAGCCGTACGGAGATGGGCGCCGCCATGCCCGGAAGTCCTCCGGCGGCCATTTTTCCGCCGGAGCCGCACTGGAACGTATCCCGGCATGCCCCGCTCCCTTGCGGGGGAGTATATCCCGGCATGCCCCGCTCCTTTCCGGGGCAGTATATCCCGGCATGCCCCGCTCCTTTCCGGGCAGTATAACCGCGGAGCTGCCACGAGGAGCCTGCCCGTGCTTTCCGGGGCGATGAGGGGGCCCGTCGGGATGCCGGCGCTCCCTCCCGGTGAGGCTCCGGTTCCGCCGCCCGTCGCGGGGTCGGCCGGGGCCGGGTGGTCGGCGGGTCGCGGCGCGAGTGGTCGCGGCGGGCCGGGGGTCGGTGCGGGGCGCGCGGGCGGCGAGGCGCCGCGCCTTCCACCCCCCCCCAGCCGCGGCCGGCCTTCTGCCGGCGCCGGTCCGTGCCGGGACGTGTCTCCGCGGCGTCCGGCGGGGTGTCCGGGCCGGGAGGGGGGGCTCCGCGCCGCGCGGGCAGTGCGCGGAGGGGGTCGCGGCGGGGGCTTGGGGGTGCGGCCGGGCCAGAGCTCCCGTTCCCCGAGCAGCCGGCACGGGAGACACGGGGCACCGAAGGGGCCGGCGGGGCGGGGCGCGACTGGGCTCTTCCGGTCAGTCTGAGCGTGTCCGGGCCGCGGGGCTGGCAGGTTTGGGGGGATTTGGGGGTTTGCGTGGGTCTGTGTCTCTCTCTAGTTGCGGCTTGTGGGTTTTCTGTCTCGCGGGGCTCTTTTGGCAGAGGAGGGCTTAGGGCTTCTCTTGTGGCTGCTGTGGCGTTCAGTGGTTATCGGGGGTTCTTGTGGTGTCTGGGGTTTCCGGGTTTGCTGGTTTCTTCGGCTCGGTGGTTATTTTGCTCTGGTCTTTTCTTGGTTTTCTGGTTTGGGTTTCTTTTGTGGTTTTAATTGGGTTTTTGGGGGTTCCGTGGCTCGCAGGGTTTCTATAATTTTTTATGGTAAATGAAAATGGAGCACAGGTTCTGCTCTGCCTTTTGTTTCCTTGTCAGCCTTTGTTGCCCTTGTGAAATGTCCAAGCCCATTGGAGACATTACTGTTTGGCTTGCTATTTGAGCTTTCTTCTTGGATACCTTGTACCCATTAAGTCCCCAAAAGTTTAAGAGTTGGGTGGTTACCCATCCAGAACCTGTTGTCCTTCTTGTGAGTCTTGGTCCTTCCCAGCCCTCCACTGACCCCTGCCCTTTCTTACTACTCCTCTGATTTTTTTTTTTTTTTCCCCTTGCCTGTACTTCTCTATTCTACTGTCCTGCTCCCTTTTCTTCTCTCCCTTTCTCTTTCTTCATCTCCCTCTCCCTTTTCTTTTTCTCTCTGTGCTTTTTTCCTGCTTTCTCTTCCTCCTTTTTTCGTCTTCCATCTCTGTCCTGCAGGCCACTGCAGTTACTTTCCTTTTCCATCTCTTTGTCGTGATCTGCACCTGTCTTGTTTTCTCCAAAAATTTCTCTAGCCTGTTGTCTGGTGTTCTTTTTTTTTTTTTTCATTCTATATCTCACTGTCCCAGGCAGCAAGCTGGCCCTTGAATATGCTTTATTCTCCATAAATGCAGGTGCTGTTGGCAGCAGTTCATGAAACGAGGGGCATCTCCAGCAGATCCTGTAGAAGACAGAGTTGCTGCCTGAGGAGAGCACGCCTCAAAGTGTGCATCGTCAGATTTGCGCTCGCTAGAGAGTATGGGACGAAGCTGGCATTGGCGTCCTGTCCAGCCAGTGTCAGGTGACACCCACTTTGCTGCGCACTGGTTACAGGAGGATCTAGAGTAATACAGATGTACTTCTCAGCGAAGGCAGCGAAGCAACACTTTCCTTTCAAACGGTGAGGCTGGTAAGGAAAGCGCAGTTTGTCTCTGACTGTCTCTATTCCCTTTGTCTCAGGGAGGCTGAATGAAAATGATGACTTCTTGACTGTGTTATCACACTGGGTGAGTAGGTGTGACATGCTGGAGCTGGATACTGAAGTTGAGTACGTGGTGGAATCGATGGATCTGTGTTTTCTGCATGGAGAAGGTAACCTGTCATTCGTTTATTTTTCTTAAAATGAAGCAAAGGACTAGGGAAGGTGGGTTCTTCTTCACAGCGCAGATTTTGATGACATTGTTGGAGTAGAAATCCATCCAAGGGTGGTCCTAAAGTTGGCAACATCAGTAGCATAACAAGAGAGTCTCATGGTTCCGCTGTAAAGTGGAAGTACAGAAAGCTGTTCAGCTCGCAGAGTGCAGGCCTGTGTGACCTGGGAATCTACTGATGGACTCTGCCTTATGAGGTGAGATATTTTCGATCGAGCAGGGGGAGTCATCGTGACTTAACAATGTGGTAGCTACACTTGTGATGGGCTCCTGCAGTTTTATCAGCTATCGGACCCCGGAAGGCCTTCATCCTCCCTCCGTCTCTAGGATGAAAAGGCAAAACATGCCATATTGTGAGGATGATTGAGTACAATTTTCTGCCGCTCCATAAATAACTTTGATACTTAGTATATGTTAGGAGTGCTTGTGGGAGCTTCAGCCTCTTCTCGAAGCAGTCCCGTCTGTCTAAAGCGCGTGCTTTTAAAAACATCTGTGTGTTACATACATTAGGAACTAAAACTGCAGCTTGATTTTCCTCCTCTAGGGCTGATTTTTCATAATTGCTTCACCCCGGTAACAGAAACGGATAGGCCCTGTTTCGTCAGGGTCAGTCCTGACCTCGTTTAAATGCTGCTGCAAAGCTTCAGTGTTTCAGTTTGCAAGCTGTAAAAATACTTTGTTAAAGATAAGAGTGCTTCTTGGAACTTAAGTGGTAGAACCACCTTCTCAATGGTAGCTTTTGCTGGCTTGCTTTTGTGCAATGTACATCTTTGCCATTGTGATTTAGCGTGCCTGATTGGTTTAGCATACAGACATTGGCACCCGCTGAGTTGATAAACAGGTCTTTCTCACTGTGCCATTTTTCCACTTCCTTTAATTGTATCTTTTTCAGTCTGTAACCACAGTTAATGTCTTTTTTTTTTAAAAAAAGCACACTACAGCAGCTTGCTTTGTTCATGTGTTCAAAAGATGTTTGTGGTTGCTTTTCCCCCAGTTGTTGCTTGGTTTTTTTTCCTCTTTAAATGCTTTCTGAAAGGTAGAACTGCATTTCCTTGTAGGGTGCACTTAGACTTTTTCCATGTTATCGGAGTTGTAAGAACATGTCAGTTTCAACACAGAAAAAAGGTCCAGCTTTTGCCACGAGGCTTTTGCCATTAGGGTTTAGCCTAATGTTGCCGAGGAAGCTTTCTTTCTGCTTCCCTCTAAGCCTTACTGTAAAAAAGAAAAAAAGCTGTCATGGGAAAGCCGGTTAAATCGGGCTCGGACCCCAGATTGTCACCGGTTTAATGCAATGAAAGTGTCCTGACTGGACTGAAGCACCCTAAAACACTTTGCGTGCTGCAGCATAAGAATGCAGATGGCTTATCACGCAGTAACTTGGGGATCAGCACCGTTTGCTGCCACTGGCAGAGGCTTTTTTCTTATTCCTTCTGACTGACACGGCGATAGGAGGTGCCTGTTTTGTGGCAGTAGTGCAGCAGCACCATCTCTCGACCCTGCTGCCTCAGACATTGCTTAGCCTCACTGCATTTTGTTTCCTGGTTTTGCTCGGCAGGACAAGTCCTGTTTGGCTGTAATTGCAGGGTTAGAGTGTAATATGAGGAAAGGAGGGTGTTGGCTTAGGAATTTCTGTTCCGCTTGCCACAGTTTTGCCACCAGTATTGCAGTTGGCGAGGTGGCTGTCGGGCGTGGGAATCGCGGGGGTGAGTCTCAGTGTGGGGACAGGTTTGTTGCTGACACTTCAGCTGTTGGGGTTTTTGAGTTGCTGATGTGTGTTTTCTCATTCTACAGAACCACCTTCATGTTGCGTTCCCGGGAGTGTACTGTGGATGTACAGGAAAGATCTTTCCTGGTGAGACTGTCTATAAGCACCGAAGATGTTCGCCAGCTCTGCGCTGAGAAGTTCGAGGTGGACAAGCCGGCAGAGTGCAGCCCGTTTCTTGTTGTCGATGACACCTGGCAGCAGCTGACGGAGCATACCTGCCCTCGGGAAATGAAGGCTGAGTTGCACAGCTGTCCCCAACCCCAGGTCTTCCACTTTGTCTACAAATGTGTTAACAGAGATCTGTGTGGTGCCATTTGTCACAGTGATGACTCCACGTTTTAAAACCAGCAGCTCGTCGTTGGATTTCTGTTCCTCTTGTTAACGGCTGAAAACATCTTTGTTGGCTGGCATTCCTTAGGAGCCGAGACTGGTCTTAAACCAGGATTGCCCAGTAAAAATCCCTTAGCCACATCAGGCATAGCTTAGAAAACCCCATGTAAATCGTGCCCAGAGCCGGTTATGCAGACTATTCCACCAGCGTGTTTGAGCGAACAGCCACAAGACTCTGCTGCAGCATATCATATCGTGGCCCTCGGCAGGTTGTCTGCTGTGGTGTGCAAATGTCTTATTTTTTTTGCACCTGGCCTCTAGCCACATGTCATTTTGATTTATATATGTGTATGCTAGACAAGCATTGCAGTAAACTGGCTGGTGTTAGCTTGGGTTCGACTTGTCCCATTCAGGGCATCAGTTAACTCAGAATTACCTGGATGATTGATTGCATTCTTTCCTGGTTTTTTTTTTTTGTTTGTTTGTTTGTTTTTAATTACAGAAAATTGTGGGGGTTTATTATAGACATCTTGCAGCAGTTGCAGGTAGACTGTCAGGGTCGTCTTCTAAAAATATTTTTTCAGCTGTAAAGAATTCTGTAATTATGCATGTGATTTTAACATTCAATATACAAGAATAAGTCTCTTTCGGGTTTTGGCGTATTGCATTTAAGGTCTCTATGGTTTCTCCTCTTTTCCTGTTACAGGTGAGTTCTTGGGAGCTTGTGGTACCTGTAAGAAGGTCGTAGTATTGGCGCTGGTGATTTCATTGCCTTTATCTGAACTGGATGTACTGTTACCTGGGTTAGTGTTTCTATCCATTGGTTTAGACAGCCTTGTGGGTAGGAAGAGGAAGTTGAAAGAAAAGGATGTAGAGAAGGGGCAGAGAAAGAACGCAGAGAACCGAGTTTAGGATTAAAATGTGTTAGTCTGTCTGCTGGTGCAGGCTCCTCTCAGAAAATGAGCCAAGGAGGTTGGTAAGGTGTTTGTAGTTTTACTGATTTTTTTTTTTTTTTTTTTCCTGGTTTTTGTGGCTATAGGGGTTGGGTGGGTTGGATTTTTACAGGCTCTGGGATTTGTGGGGTTAGTGTGGGCTTGTGAGGTTTTTCTGTTGGTTTGTTTTTTTTAACTGGGGTTCTAAGGGGGGGTTTGGTTCTCTGCCTTTTGAAGGCTTTGGGGTTCTGTGGGTTGCGGGTTTGGGGGAGGGCTAGGGGCTTCTGTGGTGTTTTGAGTTCCCGCAGCTTTTCTTGTGGGGTCTGGGGTTTGTGTGTGTCTTTAATGGGGGTTTGTGGCTTCTTTGGTTTTTGGGCTTTGTGGGGGTTTCTAGTTTGTGGGAATTCTTTGGGTATTTTGGTTTGGTTTTTCTTAGGCTGAGAGGCTTTAGGAGGAAAGCCTGTTCTGAGCGTGGTGTTCTCCTTGTAACAGAAGCAGGGTCTCACTGTGGCATGCCAGCTGTCGTGGCTAACAAGGGAGCTTTTTTGTTTTGTGTTGTTATAAATATTACAAGAGTTCCACTTTGTAAAATGCTTTTGTGATGAGTTCAGGCTACGTCTTGCATCCATTGAAAGCAGTATTTACTGGGGCCGAGTCTTCCTGTTTGGAGCTGAGGAAGGAAGTATGGATTGAATAACAATGTATTGTTTTTTGACCTGCAGATGGTGGAAGAAAGTGAGGAAAGACTAACAGAAGAGCAGATTGAGTCACTTCTCCAGGCAGTCACCAGTCTTCTTCCAGGGGATCCAGAAGAACAGCCAAGAGACTTGGCAATGTTGGCTGAAGACGAAGGTGACCAAACCTTGGAGGCATCTCAGCCCAAAGCTGGCAACGGTTTCGACAGAGGAGAATCGGCTAACAATTTTCTGGGTTATACTTGGCAGCAGTTTACTGTTGTATTGGACATTGTTGTAAAATGCCTTAGAATTTTTATTATTCAGAGGTGATGAGGGAACCAGTTGTTTCCAAGAAAGCGTGGCCAAGGCCACTGTTGTTGTGGCATCTTTCCATCGATGGGGCTGGCAGCAGCTGAGTCAGGGCGGTTGGCTCTTTTTGGGGGACTATGGGGTCTTTACAGGGTCTCTTTTTGGTGGGGTCTAGGGCTTTTGGGGGGGGTTCTCTAAGGGGGGGTGTGGGGTTCTTTGAGGGGATCTTTATGGGGTCTCATTTTGGGGGGGATGTGAGGGGCTTGGGGGCGTCTTTAAGGAGTCTCAGGTTTTTTGGGGGGTGGTTAGGGTTCTTTATGGGGTCTGTTTGGGGGGTCTGGGTTTTTTGGGGGGGCTCTTTGTGGGCTTTGGGGAGTTGGGGGGCCCTAAGGGCCTTTTTAGGGGAGCGTGGGGGGGCTCTTTGGGGGGGGGGGGGTGTCTCTGAGGGGTTCTGGGGGGGTCTCTCTAGGGTCTATTTTTGGGGTGTTGGGGGTTCCTTCGGGGGTCTTCTAGGGGGTCAGGGGCCATGGTGGGGTTCGAGGGCTCTCAGAGGGGTCGCAGTAGGGTTGGGAGGGGGGTTGAATTCGCTGGAGGAGATGGGGGGTTGTTAATGAGCGCAGGTCAGCGGCAGACGGGTAATTAGTGGGGCAGGGGGAGCCGAAAAGGGCCGAGCAGAGGCGGAGAGATACGAGCAGAGGCGGAGAGATACGAGCACTGGCGGAAAGGCCCGAGCACTGGCGGAAAGGCCCGAGCGGGGATTCGAACACGGGGGTCCTCGGTGCTGCCGCCTTGCGGACACGCAGCGGTACTGCGCCCGGGTGGCGCAGCGCACGGAAGCCGCCGCGTTCTGCTGCCTCCGTGCACACTCGCCGCGTTCCTGCGCGGGTGCGCGCAGAGCCCGCTGCGTGCGGACTGCGGCCGGGCGGCGCAGCGCGAGCGGCAGGGCGCTTTAACGAGGGACGCCGCCATTGCGGGGCGGCCGCTCCCTCCCGGTGAGGGGGGGGTTCCGCCGCCCGTCGCGGGGTCGGCCGGGGCACTGTCAGGTCCGGGGAACCCCCGAAGGCGATGGGACTCCCTCGGGGGGGCAGATTTTGGGAGGGGACGCGCGGGTGGTGGGGGGGTCACTGTCATGTGCGGGGATTCGAAGACGGGGTGAGGTCGCCCATCCGGGCGCTGACCGAGCTGGTACCTGCTTAGCTTCCCGGACGGGGAAGCTGTGAGGTCACCGGACGCTCCCTCCCGGAGAGGCGCCGGTACCCCCCCCCGCCCCCCCCCTCGCGGGATCACTCGGTGCTGCCGCCTTGCGGACACGCAGCGGTACTGCGCCCGGGTGGCGCAGCGCACGGAAGCCGCAGCGTTCCGAAAGTTCCCTCCCGGTGAGGCGGGGTTTCCTTCGCCCGTCGCGGGGTCGGCCGGGGCACTGTCAGGTCCGGGGAACCCTCGAAGGTGATGGGACTCCCTCGGGGGGGGTCAGATTTTGGGAGGAGGGGCGCACGTGGCGGGGGCACTGTTAGGTGCGGGGATTCGAAGACGGGGTGAGGTCGCCCATCCGGGCGCTGACCGAACTGGTCCCTGCTTAGCTTCCCGAACGGGGCAGCTGTGCTGTGTAGCCCCCCCCAAGCTCGCGCCCCCAAACGGGGGCCCGGAAGCCCCCCGGCGGCCATTTTTCCGTCGGAGCCTCACGGAGATGGGCGCCGCCATGCTCGGAAGCCCCCCGGCCGCCTTTTAACCGCCGGAGCCGCACGGAGATGGGCGCCGCCATGCCCGGAAGCCCCCCGGCGGCCATTTTTCCGCCGTAGCCGCACGGAGGTGGGCGCCGCCATGCCCGGAAAGCCCCCCGGCCGCCTTTTAACCGCCGAAACCGCACGGAGATGGGCGCCGCCATGCCCGGAAGCCCCCCGGCGGCCATTTTTCCGCCGTAGCCGCACGGAGGTGGGCGCCGCCATGCCCGTAAGCCCCTCGGTCGCCATTTAACCGCCGGAGCCGTACGGAGATGGGCGCCGCCATGCCCGGAAGCCCCCCGGCGGCCATTTTTCCGCCGTAGCCGCACGGAGATGGGCGCCGCCATGCCCGGAAGCCCCCCGGCCGCCTTTTAACCGCCGAAGCCGCACGGAGATGGGCGCCGCCATGCCCGGAAGCCCCCCGGCGGCCATTTTTCCGCCGTAGCCGCACGGAGATGGGCGCCGCCATGCCCGTAAGCCCCTCGGTCGCCATTTAACCGCCGGAGCCGTACGGAGATGGGCGCCGCCATGCCCGGAAGTCCTCCGGCGGCCATTTTTCCGCCGGAGCCGCACTGGAACGTATCCCGGCATGCCCCGCTCCCTTGCGGGGGAGTATATCCCGGCATGCCCCGCTCCTTTCCGGGGCAGTATATCCCGGCATGCCCCGCTCCTTTCCGGGCAGTATAACCGCGGAGCTGCCACGAGGAGCCTGCCCGTGCTTTCCGGGGCGATGAGGGGGCCCGTCGGGATGCCGGCGCTCCCTCCCGGTGAGGCTCCGGTTCCGCCGCCCGTCGCGGGGTCGGCCGGGGCCGGGTGGTCGGCGGGTCGCGGCGCGAGTGGTCGCGGCGGGCCGGGGGTCGGTGCGGGGCGCGCGGGCGGCGAGGCGCCGCGCCTTCCACCCCCCCCCAGCCGCGGCCGGCCTTCTGCCGGCGCCGGTCCGTGCCGGGACGTGTCTCCGCGGCGTCCGGCGGGGTGTCCGGGCCGGGAGGGGGGGCTCCGCGCCGCGCGGGCAGTGCGCGGAGGGGGTCGCGGCGGGGGCTTGGGGGTGCGGCCGGGCCAGAGCTCCCGTTCCCCGAGCAGCCGGCACGGGAGACACGGGGCACCGAAGGGGCCGGCGGGGCGGGGCGCGACTGGGCTCTTCCGGTCAGTCTGAGCGTGTCCGGGCCGCGGGGCTGGCAGGTTTGGGGGGATTTGGGGGTTTGCGTGGGTCTGTGTCTCTCTCTAGTTGCGGCTTGTGGGTTTTCTGTCTCGCGGGGCTCTTTTGGCAGAGGAGGGCTTAGGGCTTCTCTTGTGGCTGCTGTGGCGTTCAGTGGTTATCGGGGGTTCTTGTGGTGTCTGGGGTTTCCGGGTTTGCTGGTTTCTTCGGCTCGGTGGTTATTTTGCTCTGGTCTTTTCTTGGTTTTCTGGTTTGGGTTTCTTTTGTGGTTTTAATTGGGTTTTTGGGGGTTCCGTGGCTCGCAGGGTTTCTATAATTTTTTATGGTAAATGAAAATGGAGCACAGGTTCTGCTCTGCCTTTTGTTTCCTTGTCAGCCTTTGTTGCCCTTGTGAAATGTCCAAGCCCATTGGAGACATTACTGTTTGGCTTGCTATTTGAGCTTTCTTCTTGGATACCTTGTACCCATTAAGTCCCCAAAAGTTTAAGAGTTGGGTGGTTACCCATCCAGAACCTGTTGTCCTTCTTGTGAGTCTTGGTCCTTCCCAGCCCTCCACTGACCCCTGCCCTTTCTTACTACTCCTCTGATTTTTTTTTTTTTTTCCCCTTGCCTGTACTTCTCTATTCTACTGTCCTGCTCCCTTTTCTTCTCTCCCTTTCTCTTTCTTCATCTCCCTCTCCCTTTTCTTTTTCTCTCTGTGCTTTTTTCCTGCTTTCTCTTCCTCCTTTTTTCGTCTTCCATCTCTGTCCTGCAGGCCACTGCAGTTACTTTCCTTTTCCATCTCTTTGTCGTGATCTGCACCTGTCTTGTTTTCTCCAAAAATTTCTCTAGCCTGTTGTCTGGTGTTCTTTTTTTTTTTTTTCATTCTATATCTCACTGTCCCAGGCAGCAAGCTGGCCCTTGAATATGCTTTATTCTCCATAAATGCAGGTGCTGTTGGCAGCAGTTCATGAAACGAGGGGCATCTCCAGCAGATCCTGTAGAAGACAGAGTTGCTGCCTGAGGAGAGCACGCCTCAAAGTGTGCATCGTCAGATTTGCGCTCGCTAGAGAGTATGGGACGAAGCTGGCATTGGCGTCCTGTCCAGCCAGTGTCAGGTGACACCCACTTTGCTGCGCACTGGTTACAGGAGGATCTAGAGTAATACAGATGTACTTCTCAGCGAAGGCAGCGAAGCAACACTTTCCTTTCAAACGGTGAGGCTGGTAAGGAAAGCGCAGTTTGTCTCTGACTGTCTCTATTCCCTTTGTCTCAGGGAGGCTGAATGAAAATGATGACTTCTTGACTGTGTTATCACACTGGGTGAGTAGGTGTGACATGCTGGAGCTGGATACTGAAGTTGAGTACGTGGTGGAATCGATGGATCTGTGTTTTCTGCATGGAGAAGGTAACCTGTCATTCGTTTATTTTTCTTAAAATGAAGCAAAGGACTAGGGAAGGTGGGTTCTTCTTCACAGCGCAGATTTTGATGACATTGTTGGAGTAGAAATCCATCCAAGGGTGGTCCTAAAGTTGGCAACATCAGTAGCATAACAAGAGAGTCTCATGGTTCCGCTGTAAAGTGGAAGTACAGAAAGCTGTTCAGCTCGCAGAGTGCAGGCCTGTGTGACCTGGGAATCTACTGATGGACTCTGCCTTATGAGGTGAGATATTTTCGATCGAGCAGGGGGAGTCATCGTGACTTAACAATGTGGTAGCTACACTTGTGATGGGCTCCTGCAGTTTTATCAGCTATCGGACCCCGGAAGGCCTTCATCCTCCCTCCGTCTCTAGGATGAAAAGGCAAAACATGCCATATTGTGAGGATGATTGAGTACAATTTTCTGCCGCTCCATAAATAACTTTGATACTTAGTATATGTTAGGAGTGCTTGTGGGAGCTTCAGCCTCTTCTCGAAGCAGTCCCGTCTGTCTAAAGCGCGTGCTTTTAAAAACATCTGTGTGTTACATACATTAGGAACTAAAACTGCAGCTTGATTTTCCTCCTCTAGGGCTGATTTTTCATAATTGCTTCACCCCGGTAACAGAAACGGATAGGCCCTGTTTCGTCAGGGTCAGTCCTGACCTCGTTTAAATGCTGCTGCAAAGCTTCAGTGTTTCAGTTTGCAAGCTGTAAAAATACTTTGTTAAAGATAAGAGTGCTTCTTGGAACTTAAGTGGTAGAACCACCTTCTCAATGGTAGCTTTTGCTGGCTTGCTTTTGTGCAATGTACATCTTTGCCATTGTGATTTAGCGTGCCTGATTGGTTTAGCATACAGACATTGGCACCCGCTGAGTTGATAAACAGGTCTTTCTCACTGTGCCATTTTTCCACTTCCTTTAATTGTATCTTTTTCAGTCTGTAACCACAGTTAATGTCTTTTTTTTTTAAAAAAAGCACACTACAGCAGCTTGCTTTGTTCATGTGTTCAAAAGATGTTTGTGGTTGCTTTTCCCCCAGTTGTTGCTTGGTTTTTTTTCCTCTTTAAATGCTTTCTGAAAGGTAGAACTGCATTTCCTTGTAGGGTGCACTTAGACTTTTTCCATGTTATCGGAGTTGTAAGAACATGTCAGTTTCAACACAGAAAAAAGGTCCAGCTTTTGCCACGAGGCTTTTGCCATTAGGGTTTAGCCTAATGTTGCCGAGGAAGCTTTCTTTCTGCTTCCCTCTAAGCCTTACTGTAAAAAAGAAAAAAAGCTGTCATGGGAAAGCCGGTTAAATCGGGCTCGGACCCCAGATTGTCACCGGTTTAATGCAATGAAAGTGTCCTGACTGGACTGAAGCACCCTAAAACACTTTGCGTGCTGCAGCATAAGAATGCAGATGGCTTATCACGCAGTAACTTGGGGATCAGCACCGTTTGCTGCCACTGGCAGAGGCTTTTTTCTTATTCCTTCTGACTGACACGGCGATAGGAGGTGCCTGTTTTGTGGCAGTAGTGCAGCAGCACCATCTCTCGACCCTGCTGCCTCAGACATTGCTTAGCCTCACTGCATTTTGTTTCCTGGTTTTGCTCGGCAGGACAAGTCCTGTTTGGCTGTAATTGCAGGGTTAGAGTGTAATATGAGGAAAGGAGGGTGTTGGCTTAGGAATTTCTGTTCCGCTTGCCACAGTTTTGCCACCAGTATTGCAGTTGGCGAGGTGGCTGTCGGGCGTGGGAATCGCGGGGGTGAGTCTCAGTGTGGGGACAGGTTTGTTGCTGACACTTCAGCTGTTGGGGTTTTTGAGTTGCTGATGTGTGTTTTCTCATTCTACAGAACCACCTTCATGTTGCGTTCCCGGGAGTGTACTGTGGATGTACAGGAAAGATCTTTCCTGGTGAGACTGTCTATAAGCACCGAAGATGTTCGCCAGCTCTGCGCTGAGAAGTTCGAGGTGGACAAGCCGGCAGAGTGCAGCCCGTTTCTTGTTGTCGATGACACCTGGCAGCAGCTGACGGAGCATACCTGCCCTCGGGAAATGAAGGCTGAGTTGCACAGCTGTCCCCAACCCCAGGTCTTCCACTTTGTCTACAAATGTGTTAACAGAGATCTGTGTGGTGCCATTTGTCACAGTGATGACTCCACGTTTTAAAACCAGCAGCTCGTCGTTGGATTTCTGTTCCTCTTGTTAACGGCTGAAAACATCTTTGTTGGCTGGCATTCCTTAGGAGCCGAGACTGGTCTTAAACCAGGATTGCCCAGTAAAAATCCCTTAGCCACATCAGGCATAGCTTAGAAAACCCCATGTAAATCGTGCCCAGAGCCGGTTATGCAGACTATTCCACCAGCGTGTTTGAGCGAACAGCCACAAGACTCTGCTGCAGCATATCATATCGTGGCCCTCGGCAGGTTGTCTGCTGTGGTGTGCAAATGTCTTATTTTTTTTGCACCTGGCCTCTAGCCACATGTCATTTTGATTTATATATGTGTATGCTAGACAAGCATTGCAGTAAACTGGCTGGTGTTAGCTTGGGTTCGACTTGTCCCATTCAGGGCATCAGTTAACTCAGAATTACCTGGATGATTGATTGCATTCTTTCCTGGTTTTTTTTTTTTGTTTGTTTGTTTGTTTTTAATTACAGAAAATTGTGGGGGTTTATTATAGACATCTTGCAGCAGTTGCAGGTAGACTGTCAGGGTCGTCTTCTAAAAATATTTTTTCAGCTGTAAAGAATTCTGTAATTATGCATGTGATTTTAACATTCAATATACAAGAATAAGTCTCTTTCGGGTTTTGGCGTATTGCATTTAAGGTCTCTATGGTTTCTCCTCTTTTCCTGTTACAGGTGAGTTCTTGGGAGCTTGTGGTACCTGTAAGAAGGTCGTAGTATTGGCGCTGGTGATTTCATTGCCTTTATCTGAACTGGATGTACTGTTACCTGGGTTAGTGTTTCTATCCATTGGTTTAGACAGCCTTGTGGGTAGGAAGAGGAAGTTGAAAGAAAAGGATGTAGAGAAGGGGCAGAGAAAGAACGCAGAGAACCGAGTTTAGGATTAAAATGTGTTAGTCTGTCTGCTGGTGCAGGCTCCTCTCAGAAAATGAGCCAAGGAGGTTGGTAAGGTGTTTGTAGTTTTACTGATTTTTTTTTTTTTTTTTTTCCTGGTTTTTGTGGCTATAGGGGTTGGGTGGGTTGGATTTTTACAGGCTCTGGGATTTGTGGGGTTAGTGTGGGCTTGTGAGGTTTTTCTGTTGGTTTGTTTTTTTTAACTGGGGTTCTAAGGGGGGGTTTGGTTCTCTGCCTTTTGAAGGCTTTGGGGTTCTGTGGGTTGCGGGTTTGGGGGAGGGCTAGGGGCTTCTGTGGTGTTTTGAGTTCCCGCAGCTTTTCTTGTGGGGTCTGGGGTTTGTGTGTGTCTTTAATGGGGGTTTGTGGCTTCTTTGGTTTTTGGGCTTTGTGGGGGTTTCTAGTTTGTGGGAATTCTTTGGGTATTTTGGTTTGGTTTTTCTTAGGCTGAGAGGCTTTAGGAGGAAAGCCTGTTCTGAGCGTGGTGTTCTCCTTGTAACAGAAGCAGGGTCTCACTGTGGCATGCCAGCTGTCGTGGCTAACAAGGGAGCTTTTTTGTTTTGTGTTGTTATAAATATTACAAGAGTTCCACTTTGTAAAATGCTTTTGTGATGAGTTCAGGCTACGTCTTGCATCCATTGAAAGCAGTATTTACTGGGGCCGAGTCTTCCTGTTTGGAGCTGAGGAAGGAAGTATGGATTGAATAACAATGTATTGTTTTTTGACCTGCAGATGGTGGAAGAAAGTGAGGAAAGACTAACAGAAGAGCAGATTGAGTCACTTCTCCAGGCAGTCACCAGTCTTCTTCCAGGGGATCCAGAAGAACAGCCAAGAGACTTGGCAATGTTGGCTGAAGACGAAGGTGACCAAACCTTGGAGGCATCTCAGCCCAAAGCTGGCAACGGTTTCGACAGAGGAGAATCGGCTAACAATTTTCTGGGTTATACTTGGCAGCAGTTTACTGTTGTATTGGACATTGTTGTAAAATGCCTTAGAATTTTTATTATTCAGAGGTGATGAGGGAACCAGTTGTTTCCAAGAAAGCGTGGCCAAGGCCACTGTTGTTGTGGCATCTTTCCATCGATGGGGCTGGCAGCAGCTGAGTCAGGGCGGTTGGCTCTTTTTGGGGGACTATGGGGTCTTTACAGGGTCTCTTTTTGGTGGGGTCTAGGGCTTTTGGGGGGGGTTCTCTAAGGGGGGGTGTGGGGTTCTTTGAGGGGATCTTTATGGGGTCTCATTTTGGGGGGGATGTGAGGGGCTTGGGGGCGTCTTTAAGGAGTCTCAGGTTTTTTGGGGGGTGGTTAGGGTTCTTTATGGGGTCTGTTTGGGGGGTCTGGGTTTTTTGGGGGGGCTCTTTGTGGGCTTTGGGGAGTTGGGGGGCCCTAAGGGCCTTTTTAGGGGAGCGTGGGGGGGCTCTTTGGGGGGGGGGGGGTGTCTCTGAGGGGTTCTGGGGGGGTCTCTCTAGGGTCTATTTTTGGGGTGTTGGGGGTTCCTTCGGGGGTCTTCTAGGGGGTCAGGGGCCATGGTGGGGTTCGAGGGCTCTCAGAGGGGTCGCAGTAGGGTTGGGAGGGGGGTTGAATTCGCTGGAGGAGATGGGGGGTTGTTAATGAGCGCAGGTCAGCGGCAGACGGGTAATTAGTGGGGCAGGGGGAGCCGAAAAGGGCCGAGCAGAGGCGGAGAGATACGAGCAGAGGCGGAGAGATACGAGCACTGGCGGAAAGGCCCGAGCACTGGCGGAAAGGCCCGAGCGGGGATTCGAACACGGGGGTCCTCGGTGCTGCCGCCTTGCGGACACGCAGCGGTACTGCGCCCGGGTGGCGCAGCGCACGGAAGCCGCCGCGTTCTGCTGCCTCCGTGCACACTCGCCGCGTTCCTGCGCGGGTGCGCGCAGAGCCCGCTGCGTGCGGACTGCGGCCGGGCGGCGCAGCGCGAGCGGCAGGGCGCTTTAACGAGGGACGCCGCCATTGCGGGGCGGCCGCTCCCTCCCGGTGAGGGGGGGGTTCCGCCGCCCGTCGCGGGGTCGGCCGGGGCACTGTCAGGTCCGGGGAACCCCCGAAGGCGATGGGACTCCCTCGGGGGGGCAGATTTTGGGAGGGGACGCGCGGGTGGTGGGGGGGTCACTGTCATGTGCGGGGATTCGAAGACGGGGTGAGGTCGCCCATCCGGGCGCTGACCGAGCTGGTACCTGCTTAGCTTCCCGGACGGGGAAGCTGTGAGGTCACCGGACGCTCCCTCCCGGAGAGGCGCCGGTACCCCCCCCCGCCCCCCCCCTCGCGGGATCACTCGGTGCTGCCGCCTTGCGGACACGCAGCGGTACTGCGCCCGGGTGGCGCAGCGCACGGAAGCCGCAGCGTTCCGAAAGTTCCCTCCCGGTGAGGCGGGGTTTCCTTCGCCCGTCGCGGGGTCGGCCGGGGCACTGTCAGGTCCGGGGAACCCTCGAAGGTGATGGGACTCCCTCGGGGGGGGTCAGATTTTGGGAGGAGGGGCGCACGTGGCGGGGGCACTGTTAGGTGCGGGGATTCGAAGACGGGGTGAGGTCGCCCATCCGGGCGCTGACCGAACTGGTCCCTGCTTAGCTTCCCGAACGGGGCAGCTGTGCTGTGTAGCCCCCCCCAAGCTCGCGCCCCCAAACGGGGGCCCGGAAGCCCCCCGGCGGCCATTTTTCCGTCGGAGCCTCACGGAGATGGGCGCCGCCATGCTCGGAAGCCCCCCGGCCGCCTTTTAACCGCCGGAGCCGCACGGAGATGGGCGCCGCCATGCCCGGAAGCCCCCCGGCGGCCATTTTTCCGCCGTAGCCGCACGGAGGTGGGCGCCGCCATGCCCGGAAAGCCCCCCGGCCGCCTTTTAACCGCCGAAACCGCACGGAGATGGGCGCCGCCATGCCCGGAAGCCCCCCGGCGGCCATTTTTCCGCCGTAGCCGCACGGAGGTGGGCGCCGCCATGCCCGTAAGCCCCTCGGTCGCCATTTAACCGCCGGAGCCGTACGGAGATGGGCGCCGCCATGCCCGGAAGCCCCCCGGCGGCCATTTTTCCGCCGTAGCCGCACGGAGATGGGCGCCGCCATGCCCGGAAGCCCCCCGGCCGCCTTTTAACCGCCGAAGCCGCACGGAGATGGGCGCCGCCATGCCCGGAAGCCCCCCGGCGGCCATTTTTCCGCCGTAGCCGCACGGAGATGGGCGCCGCCATGCCCGTAAGCCCCTCGGTCGCCATTTAACCGCCGGAGCCGTACGGAGATGGGCGCCGCCATGCCCGGAAGTCCTCCGGCGGCCATTTTTCCGCCGGAGCCGCACTGGAACGTATCCCGGCATGCCCCGCTCCCTTGCGGGGGAGTATATCCCGGCATGCCCCGCTCCTTTCCGGGGCAGTATATCCCGGCATGCCCCGCTCCTTTCCGGGCAGTATAACCGCGGAGCTGCCACGAGGAGCCTGCCCGTGCTTTCCGGGGCGATGAGGGGGCCCGTCGGGATGCCGGCGCTCCCTCCCGGTGAGGCTCCGGTTCCGCCGCCCGTCGCGGGGTCGGCCGGGGCCGGGTGGTCGGCGGGTCGCGGCGCGAGTGGTCGCGGCGGGCCGGGGGTCGGTGCGGGGCGCGCGGGCGGCGAGGCGCCGCGCCTTCCACCCCCCCCCAGCCGCGGCCGGCCTTCTGCCGGCGCCGGTCCGTGCCGGGACGTGTCTCCGCGGCGTCCGGCGGGGTGTCCGGGCCGGGAGGGGGGGCTCCGCGCCGCGCGGGCAGTGCGCGGAGGGGGTCGCGGCGGGGGCTTGGGGGTGCGGCCGGGCCAGAGCTCCCGTTCCCCGAGCAGCCGGCACGGGAGACACGGGGCACCGAAGGGGCCGGCGGGGCGGGGCGCGACTGGGCTCTTCCGGTCAGTCTGAGCGTGTCCGGGCCGCGGGGCTGGCAGGTTTGGGGGGATTTGGGGGTTTGCGTGGGTCTGTGTCTCTCTCTAGTTGCGGCTTGTGGGTTTTCTGTCTCGCGGGGCTCTTTTGGCAGAGGAGGGCTTAGGGCTTCTCTTGTGGCTGCTGTGGCGTTCAGTGGTTATCGGGGGTTCTTGTGGTGTCTGGGGTTTCCGGGTTTGCTGGTTTCTTCGGCTCGGTGGTTATTTTGCTCTGGTCTTTTCTTGGTTTTCTGGTTTGGGTTTCTTTTGTGGTTTTAATTGGGTTTTTGGGGGTTCCGTGGCTCGCAGGGTTTCTATAATTTTTTATGGTAAATGAAAATGGAGCACAGGTTCTGCTCTGCCTTTTGTTTCCTTGTCAGCCTTTGTTGCCCTTGTGAAATGTCCAAGCCCATTGGAGACATTACTGTTTGGCTTGCTATTTGAGCTTTCTTCTTGGATACCTTGTACCCATTAAGTCCCCAAAAGTTTAAGAGTTGGGTGGTTACCCATCCAGAACCTGTTGTCCTTCTTGTGAGTCTTGGTCCTTCCCAGCCCTCCACTGACCCCTGCCCTTTCTTACTACTCCTCTGATTTTTTTTTTTTTTTCCCCTTGCCTGTACTTCTCTATTCTACTGTCCTGCTCCCTTTTCTTCTCTCCCTTTCTCTTTCTTCATCTCCCTCTCCCTTTTCTTTTTCTCTCTGTGCTTTTTTCCTGCTTTCTCTTCCTCCTTTTTTCGTCTTCCATCTCTGTCCTGCAGGCCACTGCAGTTACTTTCCTTTTCCATCTCTTTGTCGTGATCTGCACCTGTCTTGTTTTCTCCAAAAATTTCTCTAGCCTGTTGTCTGGTGTTCTTTTTTTTTTTTTTCATTCTATATCTCACTGTCCCAGGCAGCAAGCTGGCCCTTGAATATGCTTTATTCTCCATAAATGCAGGTGCTGTTGGCAGCAGTTCATGAAACGAGGGGCATCTCCAGCAGATCCTGTAGAAGACAGAGTTGCTGCCTGAGGAGAGCACGCCTCAAAGTGTGCATCGTCAGATTTGCGCTCGCTAGAGAGTATGGGACGAAGCTGGCATTGGCGTCCTGTCCAGCCAGTGTCAGGTGACACCCACTTTGCTGCGCACTGGTTACAGGAGGATCTAGAGTAATACAGATGTACTTCTCAGCGAAGGCAGCGAAGCAACACTTTCCTTTCAAACGGTGAGGCTGGTAAGGAAAGCGCAGTTTGTCTCTGACTGTCTCTATTCCCTTTGTCTCAGGGAGGCTGAATGAAAATGATGACTTCTTGACTGTGTTATCACACTGGGTGAGTAGGTGTGACATGCTGGAGCTGGATACTGAAGTTGAGTACGTGGTGGAATCGATGGATCTGTGTTTTCTGCATGGAGAAGGTAACCTGTCATTCGTTTATTTTTCTTAAAATGAAGCAAAGGACTAGGGAAGGTGGGTTCTTCTTCACAGCGCAGATTTTGATGACATTGTTGGAGTAGAAATCCATCCAAGGGTGGTCCTAAAGTTGGCAACATCAGTAGCATAACAAGAGAGTCTCATGGTTCCGCTGTAAAGTGGAAGTACAGAAAGCTGTTCAGCTCGCAGAGTGCAGGCCTGTGTGACCTGGGAATCTACTGATGGACTCTGCCTTATGAGGTGAGATATTTTCGATCGAGCAGGGGGAGTCATCGTGACTTAACAATGTGGTAGCTACACTTGTGATGGGCTCCTGCAGTTTTATCAGCTATCGGACCCCGGAAGGCCTTCATCCTCCCTCCGTCTCTAGGATGAAAAGGCAAAACATGCCATATTGTGAGGATGATTGAGTACAATTTTCTGCCGCTCCATAAATAACTTTGATACTTAGTATATGTTAGGAGTGCTTGTGGGAGCTTCAGCCTCTTCTCGAAGCAGTCCCGTCTGTCTAAAGCGCGTGCTTTTAAAAACATCTGTGTGTTACATACATTAGGAACTAAAACTGCAGCTTGATTTTCCTCCTCTAGGGCTGATTTTTCATAATTGCTTCACCCCGGTAACAGAAACGGATAGGCCCTGTTTCGTCAGGGTCAGTCCTGACCTCGTTTAAATGCTGCTGCAAAGCTTCAGTGTTTCAGTTTGCAAGCTGTAAAAATACTTTGTTAAAGATAAGAGTGCTTCTTGGAACTTAAGTGGTAGAACCACCTTCTCAATGGTAGCTTTTGCTGGCTTGCTTTTGTGCAATGTACATCTTTGCCATTGTGATTTAGCGTGCCTGATTGGTTTAGCATACAGACATTGGCACCCGCTGAGTTGATAAACAGGTCTTTCTCACTGTGCCATTTTTCCACTTCCTTTAATTGTATCTTTTTCAGTCTGTAACCACAGTTAATGTCTTTTTTTTTTAAAAAAAGCACACTACAGCAGCTTGCTTTGTTCATGTGTTCAAAAGATGTTTGTGGTTGCTTTTCCCCCAGTTGTTGCTTGGTTTTTTTTCCTCTTTAAATGCTTTCTGAAAGGTAGAACTGCATTTCCTTGTAGGGTGCACTTAGACTTTTTCCATGTTATCGGAGTTGTAAGAACATGTCAGTTTCAACACAGAAAAAAGGTCCAGCTTTTGCCACGAGGCTTTTGCCATTAGGGTTTAGCCTAATGTTGCCGAGGAAGCTTTCTTTCTGCTTCCCTCTAAGCCTTACTGTAAAAAAGAAAAAAAGCTGTCATGGGAAAGCCGGTTAAATCGGGCTCGGACCCCAGATTGTCACCGGTTTAATGCAATGAAAGTGTCCTGACTGGACTGAAGCACCCTAAAACACTTTGCGTGCTGCAGCATAAGAATGCAGATGGCTTATCACGCAGTAACTTGGGGATCAGCACCGTTTGCTGCCACTGGCAGAGGCTTTTTTCTTATTCCTTCTGACTGACACGGCGATAGGAGGTGCCTGTTTTGTGGCAGTAGTGCAGCAGCACCATCTCTCGACCCTGCTGCCTCAGACATTGCTTAGCCTCACTGCATTTTGTTTCCTGGTTTTGCTCGGCAGGACAAGTCCTGTTTGGCTGTAATTGCAGGGTTAGAGTGTAATATGAGGAAAGGAGGGTGTTGGCTTAGGAATTTCTGTTCCGCTTGCCACAGTTTTGCCACCAGTATTGCAGTTGGCGAGGTGGCTGTCGGGCGTGGGAATCGCGGGGGTGAGTCTCAGTGTGGGGACAGGTTTGTTGCTGACACTTCAGCTGTTGGGGTTTTTGAGTTGCTGATGTGTGTTTTCTCATTCTACAGAACCACCTTCATGTTGCGTTCCCGGGAGTGTACTGTGGATGTACAGGAAAGATCTTTCCTGGTGAGACTGTCTATAACCACCGAAGATGTTCGCCAGCTCTGCGCTGAGAAGTTCGAGGTGGACAAGCCGGCAGAGTGCAGCCCGTTTCTTGTTGTCGATGACACCTGGCAGCAGCTGACGGAGCATACCTGCCCTCGGGAAATGAAGGCTGAGTTGCACAGCTGTCCCCAACCCCAGGTCTTCCACTTTGTCTACAAATGTGTTAACAGAGATCTGTGTGGTGCCATTTGTCACAGTGATGACTCCACGTTTTAAAAGCAGCAGCTCGTCGTTGGATTTCTGTTCCTCTTGTTAACGGCTGAAAACATCTTTGTTGGCTGGCATTCCTTAGGAGCCGAGACTGGTCTTAAACCAGGATTGCCCAGTAAAAATCCCTTAGCCACATCAGGCATAGCTTAGAAAACCCCATGTAAATCGTGCCCAGGGCCGGTTATGCAGACTATTCCACCAGCGTGTTTGAGCGAACAGCCACAAGACTCTGCTGCAGCATATCATATCGTGGCCCTCGGCAGGTTGTCTGCTGTGGTGTGCAAATGTCTTATTCTTTTTGCACCTGGCCTCTAGCCACATGTCATTTTGATTTATATATGTGTATGCTAGACAAGCATTGCAGTAAACTGGCTGGTGTTAGCTTGGGTTCGACTTGTCCCATTCAGGGCATCAGTTAACTCAGAATTACCTGGATGATTGATTGCATTCTTTCCTGGTTTTTTTTTTTTTTTGTTTGTTTGTTTTTAATTACAGAAAATTGTGGGGGTTTATTATAGACATCTTGCAGCAGTTGCAGGTAGACTGTCAGGGTCGTCTTCTAAAAATATTTTTTCAGCTGTAAAGAATTCTGTAATTATGCATGTGATTTTAACATTCAATATACAAGAATAAGTCTCTTTCGGGTTTTGGCGTATTGCATTTAAGGTCTCTATGGTTTCTCCTCTTTTCCTGTTACAGGTGAGTTCTTGGGAGCTTGTGGTACCTGTAAGAAGGTCGTAGTATTGGCGCTGGTGATTTCATTGCCTTTATCTGAACTGGATGTACTGTTACCTGGGTTAGTGTTTCTATCCATTGGTTTAGACAGCCTTGTGGGTAGGAAGAGGAAGTTGAAAGAAAAGGATGTAGAGAAGGGGCAGAGAAAGAACGCAGAGAACCGAGTTTAGGATTAAAATGTGTTAGTCTGTCTGCTGGTGCAGGCTCCTCTCAGAAAATGAGCCAAGGAGGTTGGTAAGGTGTTTGTAGTTTTACTGATTTTTTTTTTTTTTTTTTTCCTGGTTTTTGTGGCTATAGGGGTTGGGTGGGTTGGATTTTTACAGGCTCTGGGATTTGTGGGGTTAGTGTGGGCTTGTGAGGTTTTTCTGTTGGTTTGTTTTTTTTAACTGGGGTTCTAAGGGGGGGTTTGGTTCTCTGCCTTTTGAAGGCTTTGGGGTTCTGTGGGTTGCGGGTTTGGGGGAGGGCTAGGGGCTTCTGTGGTGTTTTGAGTTCCCGCAGCTTTTCTTGTGGGGTCTGGGGTTTGTGTGTGTCTTTAATGGGGGTTTGTGGCTTCTTTGGTTTTTGGGCTTTGTGGGGGTTTCTAGTTTGTGGGAATTCTTTGGGTATTTTGGTTTGGTTTTTCTTAGGCTGAGAGGCTTTAGGAGGAAAGCCTGTTCTGAGCGTGGTGTTCTCCTTGTAACAGAAGCAGGGTCTCACTGTGGCATGCCAGCTGTCGTGGCTAACAAGGGAGCTTTTTTGTTTTGTGTTGTTATAAATATTACAAGAGTTCCACTTTGTAAAATGCTTTTGTGATGAGTTCAGGCTACGTCTTGCATCCATTGAAAGCAGTATTTACTGGGGCCGAGTCTTCCTGTTTGGAGCTGAGGAAGGAAGTATGGATTGAATAACAATGTATTGTTTTTTGACCTGCAGATGGTGGAAGAAAGTGAGGAAAGACTAACAGAAGAGCAGATTGAGTCACTTCTCCAGGCAGTCACCAGTCTTCTTCCAGGGGATCCAGAAGAACAGCCAAGAGACTTGGCAATGTTGGCTGAAGACGAAGGTGACCAAACCTTGGAGGCATCTCAGCCCAAAGCTGGCAACGGTTTCGACAGAGGAGAATCGGCTAACAATTTTCTGGGTTATACTTGGCAGCAGTTTACTGTTGTATTGGACATTGTTGTAAAATGCCTTAGAATTTTTATTATTCAGAGGTGATGAGGGAACCAGTTGTTTCCAAGAAAGCGTGGCCAAGGCCACTGTTGTTGTGGCATCTTTCCATCGATGGGGCTGGCAGCAGCTGAGTCAGGGCGGTTGGCTCTTTTTGGGGGACTATGGGGTCTTTACAGGGTCTCTTTTTGGTGGGGTCTAGGGCTTTTGGGGGGGGTTCTCTAAGGGGGGGTGTGGGGTTCTTTGAGGGGATCTTTATGGGGTCTCATTTTGGGGGGGATGTGAGGGGCTTGGGGGCGTCTTTAAGGAGTCTCAGGTTTTTTGGGGGGTGGTTAGGGTTCTTTATGGGGTCTGTTTGGGGGGTCTGGGTTTTTTGGGGGGGCTCTTTGTGGGCTTTGGGGAGTTGGGGGGCCCTAAGGGCCTTTTTAGGGGAGCGTGGGGGGGCTCTTTGGGGGGGGGGGGGTGTCTCTGAGGGGTTCTGGGGGGGTCTCTCTAGGGTCTATTTTTGGGGTGTTGGGGGTTCCTTCGGGGGTCTTCTAGGGGGTCAGGGGCCATGGTGGGGTTCGAGGGCTCTCAGAGGGGTCGCAGTAGGGTTGGGAGGGGGGTTGAATTCGCTGGAGGAGATGGGGGGTTGTTAATGAGCGCAGGTCAGCGGCAGACGGGTAATTAGTGGGGCAGGGGGAGCCGAAAAGGGCCGAGCAGAGGCGGAGAGATACGAGCAGAGGCGGAGAGATACGAGCACTGGCGGAAAGGCCCGAGCACTGGCGGAAAGGCCCGAGCGGGGATTCGAACACGGGGGTCCTCGGTGCTGCCGCCTTGCGGACACGCAGCGGTACTGCGCCCGGGTGGCGCAGCGCACGGAAGCCGCCGCGTTCTGCTGCCTCCGTGCACACTCGCCGCGTTCCTGCGCGGGTGCGCGCAGAGCCCGCTGCGTGCGGACTGCGGCCGGGCGGCGCAGCGCGAGCGGCAGGGCGCTTTAACGAGGGACGCCGCCATTGCGGGGCGGCCGCTCCCTCCCGGTGAGGGGGGGGTTCCGCCGCCCGTCGCGGGGTCGGCCGGGGCACTGTCAGGTCCGGGGAACCCCCGAAGGCGATGGGACTCCCTCGGGGGGGCAGATTTTGGGAGGGGACGCGCGGGTGGTGGGGGGGTCACTGTCATGTGCGGGGATTCGAAGACGGGGTGAGGTCGCCCATCCGGGCGCTGACCGAGCTGGTACCTGCTTAGCTTCCCGGACGGGGAAGCTGTGAGGTCACCGGACGCTCCCTCCCGGAGAGGCGCCGGTACCCCCCCCCGCCCCCCCCCTCGCGGGATCACTCGGTGCTGCCGCCTTGCGGACACGCAGCGGTACTGCGCCCGGGTGGCGCAGCGCACGGAAGCCGCAGCGTTCCGAAAGTTCCCTCCCGGTGAGGCGGGGTTTCCTTCGCCCGTCGCGGGGTCGGCCGGGGCACTGTCAGGTCCGGGGAACCCTCGAAGGTGATGGGACTCCCTCGGGGGGGGTCAGATTTTGGGAGGAGGGGCGCACGTGGCGGGGGCACTGTTAGGTGCGGGGATTCGAAGACGGGGTGAGGTCGCCCATCCGGGCGCTGACCGAACTGGTCCCTGCTTAGCTTCCCGAACGGGGCAGCTGTGCTGTGTAGCCCCCCCCAAGCTCGCGCCCCCAAACGGGGGCCCGGAAGCCCCCCGGCGGCCATTTTTCCGTCGGAGCCTCACGGAGATGGGCGCCGCCATGCTCGGAAGCCCCCCGGCCGCCTTTTAACCGCCGGAGCCGCACGGAGATGGGCGCCGCCATGCCCGGAAGCCCCCCGGCGGCCATTTTTCCGCCGTAGCCGCACGGAGGTGGGCGCCGCCATGCCCGGAAAGCCCCCCGGCCGCCTTTTAACCGCCGAAACCGCACGGAGATGGGCGCCGCCATGCCCGGAAGCCCCCCGGCGGCCATTTTTCCGCCGTAGCCGCACGGAGGTGGGCGCCGCCATGCCCGTAAGCCCCTCGGTCGCCATTTAACCGCCGGAGCCGTACGGAGATGGGCGCCGCCATGCCCGGAAGCCCCCCGGCGGCCATTTTTCCGCCGTAGCCGCACGGAGATGGGCGCCGCCATGCCCGGAAGCCCCCCGGCCGCCTTTTAACCGCCGAAGCCGCACGGAGATGGGCGCCGCCATGCCCGGAAGCCCCCCGGCGGCCATTTTTCCGCCGTAGCCGCACGGAGATGGGCGCCGCCATGCCCGTAAGCCCCTCGGTCGCCATTTAACCGCCGGAGCCGTACGGAGATGGGCGCCGCCATGCCCGGAAGTCCTCCGGCGGCCATTTTTCCGCCGGAGCCGCACTGGAACGTATCCCGGCATGCCCCGCTCCCTTGCGGGGGAGTATATCCCGGCATGCCCCGCTCCTTTCCGGGGCAGTATATCCCGGCATGCCCCGCTCCTTTCCGGGCAGTATAACCGCGGAGCTGCCACGAGGAGCCTGCCCGTGCTTTCCGGGGCGATGAGGGGGCCCGTCGGGATGCCGGCGCTCCCTCCCGGTGAGGCTCCGGTTCCGCCGCCCGTCGCGGGGTCGGCCGGGGCCGGGTGGTCGGCGGGTCGCGGCGCGAGTGGTCGCGGCGGGCCGGGGGTCGGTGCGGGGCGCGCGGGCGGCGAGGCGCCGCGCCTTCCACCCCCCCCCAGCCGCGGCCGGCCTTCTGCCGGCGCCGGTCCGTGCCGGGACGTGTCTCCGCGGCGTCCGGCGGGGTGTCCGGGCCGGGAGGGGGGGCTCCGCGCCGCGCGGGCAGTGCGCGGAGGGGGTCGCGGCGGGGGCTTGGGGGTGCGGCCGGGCCAGAGCTCCCGTTCCCCGAGCAGCCGGCACGGGAGACACGGGGCACCGAAGGGGCCGGCGGGGCGGGGCGCGACTGGGCTCTTCCGGTCAGTCTGAGCGTGTCCGGGCCGCGGGGCTGGCAGGTTTGGGGGGATTTGGGGGTTTGCGTGGGTCTGTGTCTCTCTCTAGTTGCGGCTTGTGGGTTTTCTGTCTCGCGGGGCTCTTTTGGCAGAGGAGGGCTTAGGGCTTCTCTTGTGGCTGCTGTGGCGTTCAGTGGTTATCGGGGGTTCTTGTGGTGTCTGGGGTTTCCGGGTTTGCTGGTTTCTTCGGCTCGGTGGTTATTTTGCTCTGGTCTTTTCTTGGTTTTCTGGTTTGGGTTTCTTTTGTGGTTTTAATTGGGTTTTTGGGGGTTCCGTGGCTCGCAGGGTTTCTATAATTTTTTATGGTAAATGAAAATGGAGCACAGGTTCTGCTCTGCCTTTTGTTTCCTTGTCAGCCTTTGTTGCCCTTGTGAAATGTCCAAGCCCATTGGAGACATTACTGTTTGGCTTGCTATTTGAGCTTTCTTCTTGGATACCTTGTACCCATTAAGTCCCCAAAAGTTTAAGAGTTGGGTGGTTACCCATCCAGAACCTGTTGTCCTTCTTGTGAGTCTTGGTCCTTCCCAGCCCTCCACTGACCCCTGCCCTTTCTTACTAC
Organism: Gallinula chloropus; assembly: GCF_964237585.1. Lineage (NCBI taxonomy): Eukaryota > Metazoa > Chordata > Aves > Gruiformes > Rallidae > Gallinula > Gallinula chloropus. The sequence continues at coordinate 413,225 of NC_140085.1, read as the reverse complement.
TCCTCTGATTTTTTTTTTTTTTTCCCCTTGCCTGTACTTCTCTATTCTACTGTCCTGCTCCCTTTTCTTCTCTCCCTTTCTCTTTCTTCATCTCCCTCTCCCTTTTCTTTTTCTCTCTGTGCTTTTTTCCTGCTTTCTCTTCCTCCTTTTTTCGTCTTCCATCTCTGTCCTGCAGGCCACTGCAGTTACTTTCCTTTTCCATCTCTTTGTCGTGATCTGCACCTGTCTTGTTTTCTCCAAAAATTTCTCTAGCCTGTTGTCTGGTGTTCTTTTTTTTTTTTTTCATTCTATATCTCACTGTCCCAGGCAGCAAGCTGGCCCTTGAATATGCTTTATTCTCCATAAATGCAGGTGCTGTTGGCAGCAGTTCATGAAACGAGGGGCATCTCCAGCAGATCCTGTAGAAGACAGAGTTGCTGCCTGAGGAGAGCACGCCTCAAAGTGTGCATCGTCAGATTTGCGCTCGCTAGAGAGTATGGGACGAAGCTGGCATTGGCGTCCTGTCCAGCCAGTGTCAGGTGACACCCACTTTGCTGCGCACTGGTTACAGGAGGATCTAGAGTAATACAGATGTACTTCTCAGCGAAGGCAGCGAAGCAACACTTTCCTTTCAAACGGTGAGGCTGGTAAGGAAAGCGCAGTTTGTCTCTGACTGTCTCTATTCCCTTTGTCTCAGGGAGGCTGAATGAAAATGATGACTTCTTGACTGTGTTATCACACTGGGTGAGTAGGTGTGACATGCTGGAGCTGGATACTGAAGTTGAGTACGTGGTGGAATCGATGGATCTGTGTTTTCTGCATGGAGAAGGTAACCTGTCATTCGTTTATTTTTCTTAAAATGAAGCAAAGGACTAGGGAAGGTGGGTTCTTCTTCACAGCGCAGATTTTGATGACATTGTTGGAGTAGAAATCCATCCAAGGGTGGTCCTAAAGTTGGCAACATCAGTAGCATAACAAGAGAGTCTCATGGTTCCGCTGTAAAGTGGAAGTACAGAAAGCTGTTCAGCTCGCAGAGTGCAGGCCTGTGTGACCTGGGAATCTACTGATGGACTCTGCCTTATGAGGTGAGATATTTTCGATCGAGCAGGGGGAGTCATCGTGACTTAACAATGTGGTAGCTACACTTGTGATGGGCTCCTGCAGTTTTATCAGCTATCGGACCCCGGAAGGCCTTCATCCTCCCTCCGTCTCTAGGATGAAAAGGCAAAACATGCCATATTGTGAGGATGATTGAGTACAATTTTCTGCCGCTCCATAAATAACTTTGATACTTAGTATATGTTAGGAGTGCTTGTGGGAGCTTCAGCCTCTTCTCGAAGCAGTCCCGTCTGTCTAAAGCGCGTGCTTTTAAAAACATCTGTGTGTTACATACATTAGGAACTAAAACTGCAGCTTGATTTTCCTCCTCTAGGGCTGATTTTTCATAATTGCTTCACCCCGGTAACAGAAACGGATAGGCCCTGTTTCGTCAGGGTCAGTCCTGACCTCGTTTAAATGCTGCTGCAAAGCTTCAGTGTTTCAGTTTGCAAGCTGTAAAAATACTTTGTTAAAGATAAGAGTGCTTCTTGGAACTTAAGTGGTAGAACCACCTTCTCAATGGTAGCTTTTGCTGGCTTGCTTTTGTGCAATGTACATCTTTGCCATTGTGATTTAGCGTGCCTGATTGGTTTAGCATACAGACATTGGCACCCGCTGAGTTGATAAACAGGTCTTTCTCACTGTGCCATTTTTCCACTTCCTTTAATTGTATCTTTTTCAGTCTGTAACCACAGTTAATGTCTTTTTTTTTTAAAAAAAGCACACTACAGCAGCTTGCTTTGTTCATGTGTTCAAAAGATGTTTGTGGTTGCTTTTCCCCCAGTTGTTGCTTGGTTTTTTTTCCTCTTTAAATGCTTTCTGAAAGGTAGAACTGCATTTCCTTGTAGGGTGCACTTAGACTTTTTCCATGTTATCGGAGTTGTAAGAACATGTCAGTTTCAACACAGAAAAAAGGTCCAGCTTTTGCCACGAGGCTTTTGCCATTAGGGTTTAGCCTAATGTTGCCGAGGAAGCTTTCTTTCTGCTTCCCTCTAAGCCTTACTGTAAAAAAGAAAAAAAGCTGTCATGGGAAAGCCGGTTAAATCGGGCTCGGACCCCAGATTGTCACCGGTTTAATGCAATGAAAGTGTCCTGACTGGACTGAAGCACCCTAAAACACTTTGCGTGCTGCAGCATAAGAATGCAGATGGCTTATCACGCAGTAACTTGGGGATCAGCACCGTTTGCTGCCACTGGCAGAGGCTTTTTTCTTATTCCTTCTGACTGACACGGCGATAGGAGGTGCCTGTTTTGTGGCAGTAGTGCAGCAGCACCATCTCTCGACCCTGCTGCCTCAGACATTGCTTAGCCTCACTGCATTTTGTTTCCTGGTTTTGCTCGGCAGGACAAGTCCTGTTTGGCTGTAATTGCAGGGTTAGAGTGTAATATGAGGAAAGGAGGGTGTTGGCTTAGGAATTTCTGTTCCGCTTGCCACAGTTTTGCCACCAGTATTGCAGTTGGCGAGGTGGCTGTCGGGCGTGGGAATCGCGGGGGTGAGTCTCAGTGTGGGGACAGGTTTGTTGCTGACACTTCAGCTGTTGGGGTTTTTGAGTTGCTGATGTGTGTTTTCTCATTCTACAGAACCACCTTCATGTTGCGTTCCCGGGAGTGTACTGTGGATGTACAGGAAAGATCTTTCCTGGTGAGACTGTCTATAACCACCGAAGATGTTCGCCAGCTCTGCGCTGAGAAGTTCGAGGTGGACAAGCCGTCAGAGTGCAGCCCGTTTCTTGTTGTCGATGACACCTGGCAGCAGCTGACGGAGCATACCTGCCCTCGGGAAATGAAGGCTGAGTTGCACAGCTGTCCCCAACCCCAGGTCTTCCACTTTGTCTACAAATGTGTTAACAGAGATCTGTGTGGTGCCATTTGTCACAATGATGACTCCACGTTTTAAAAGCAGCAGCTCGTCGTTGGATTTCTGTTCCTCTTGTTAACGGCTGAAAACATCTTTGTTGGCTGGCATTCCTTAGGAGCCGAGACTGGTCTTAAACCAGGATTGCCCAGTAAAAATCCCTTAGCCACATCAGGCATAGCTTAGAAAACCCCATGTAAATCGTGCCCAGGGCCGGTTATGCAGACTATTCCACCAGCGTGTTTGAGCGAACAGCCACAAGACTCTGCTGCAGCATATCATATCGTGGCCCTCGGCAGGTTGTCTGCTGTGGTGTGCAAATGTCTTATTCTTTTTGCACCTGGCCTCTAGCCACATGTCATTTTGATTTATATATGTGTATGCTAGACAAGCATTGCAGTAAACTGGCTGGTGTTAGCTTGGGTTCGACTTGTCCCATTCAGGGCATCAGTTAACTCAGAATTACCTGGATGATTGATTGCATTCTTTCCTGGTTTTTTTTTTTTTTTGTTTGTTTGTTTTTAATTACAGAAAATTGTGGGGGTTTATTATAGACATCTTGCAGCAGTTGCAGGTAGACTGTCAGGGTCGTCTTCTAAAAATATTTTTTCAGCTGTAAAGAATTCTGTAATTATGCATGTGATTTTAACATTCAATATACAAGAATAAGTCTCTTTCGGGTTTTGGCGTATTGCATTTAAGGTCTCTATGGTTTCTCCTCTTTTCCTGTTACAGGTGAGTTCTTGGGAGCTTGTGGTACCTGTAAGAAGGTCGTAGTATTGGCGCTGGTGATTTCATTGCCTTTATCTGAACTGGATGTACTGTTACCTGGGTTAGTGTTTCTATCCATTGGTTTAGACAGCCTTGTGGGTAGGAAGAGGAAGTTGAAAGAAAAGGATGTAGAGAAGGGGCAGAGAAAGAACGCAGAGAACCGAGTTTAGGATTAAAATGTGTTAGTCTGTCTGCTGGTGCAGGCTCCTCTCAGAAAATGAGCCAAGGAGGTTGGTAAGGTGTTTGTAGTTTTACTGATTTTTTTTTTTTTTTTTTTCCTGGTTTTTGTGGCTATAGGGGTTGGGTGGGTTGGATTTTTACAGGCTCTGGGATTTGTGGGGTTAGTGTGGGCTTGTGAGGTTTTTCTGTTGGTTTGTTTTTTTTAACTGGGGTTCTAAGGGGGGGTTTGGTTCTCTGCCTTTTGAAGGCTTTGGGGTTCTGTGGGTTGCGGGTTTGGGGGAGGGCTAGGGGCTTCTGTGGTGTTTTGAGTTCCCGCAGCTTTTCTTGTGGGGTCTGGGGTTTGTGTGTGTCTTTAATGGGGGTTTGTGGCTTCTTTGGTTTTTGGGCTTTGTGGGGGTTTCTAGTTTGTGGGAATTCTTTGGGTATTTTGGTTTGGTTTTTCTTAGGCTGAGAGGCTTTAGGAGGAAAGCCTGTTCTGAGCGTGGTGTTCTCCTTGTAACAGAAGCAGGGTCTCACTGTGGCATGCCAGCTGTCGTGGCTAACAAGGGAGCTTTTTTGTTTTGTGTTGTTATAAATATTACAAGAGTTCCACTTTGTAAAATGCTTTTGTGATGAGTTCAGGCTACGTCTTGCATCCATTGAAAGCAGTATTTACTGGGGCCGAGTCTTCCTGTTTGGAGCTGAGGAAGGAAGTATGGATTGAATAACAATGTATTGTTTTTTGACCTGCAGATGGTGGAAGAAAGTGAGGAAAGACTAACAGAAGAGCAGATTGAGTCACTTCTCCAGGCAGTCACCAGTCTTCTTCCAGGGGATCCAGAAGAACAGCCAAGAGACTTGGCAATGTTGGCTGAAGACGAAGGTGACCAAACCTTGGAGGCATCTCAGCCCAAAGCTGGCAACGGTTTCGACAGAGGAGAATCGGCTAACAATTTTCTGGGTTATACTTGGCAGCAGTTTACTGTTGTATTGGACATTGTTGTAAAATGCCTTAGAATTTTTATTATTCAGAGGTGATGAGGGAACCAGTTGTTTCCAAGAAAGCGTGGCCAAGGCCACTGTTGTTGTGGCATCTTTCCATCGATGGGGCTGGCAGCAGCTGAGTCAGGGCGGTTGGCTCTTTTTGGGGGACTATGGGGTCTTTACAGGGTCTCTTTTTGGTGGGGTCTAGGGCTTTTGGGGGGGGTTCTCTAAGGGGGGGTGTGGGGTTCTTTGAGGGGATCTTTATGGGGTCTCATTTTGGGGGGGATGTGAGGGGCTTGGGGGCGTCTTTAAGGAGTCTCAGGTTTTTTGGGGGGTGGTTAGGGTTCTTTATGGGGTCTGTTTGGGGGGTCTGGGTTTTTTGGGGGGGCTCTTTGTGGGCTTTGGGGAGTTGGGGGGCCCTAAGGGCCTTTTTAGGGGATCGTGGGGGGGCTCTTTGGGGGGGGGGGGGTGTGTCTCTGAGGGGTTCTGGGGGGGTCTCTCTAGGGTCTATTTTTGGGGTGTTGGGGGTTCCTTCGGGGGTCTTCTAGGGGGTCAGGGGCCATGGTGGGGTTCGAGGGCTCTCAGAGGGGTCGCAGTAGGGTTGGGAGGGGGGTTGAATTCGCTGGAGGAGATGGGGGGTTGTTAATGAGCGCAGGTCAGCGGCAGACGGGTAATTAGTGGGGCAGGGGGAGCCGAAAAGGGCCGAGCAGAGGCGGAGAGATACGAGCACTGGCGGAAAGGCCCGAGCACTGGCGGAAAGGCCCGAGCGGGGATTCGAACACGGGGGTCCTCGGTGCTGCCGCCTTGCGGACACGCAGCGGTACTGCGCCCGGGTGGCGCAGCGCACGGAAGCCGCCGCGTTCTGCTGCCTCCGTGCACACTCGCCGCGTTCCTGCGCGGGTGCGCGCAGAGCCCGCTGCGTGCGGACTGCGGCCGGGCGGCGCAGCGCGAGCGGCAGGGCGCTTTAACGAGGGACGCCGCCATTGCGGGGCGGCCGCTCCCTCCCGGTGAGGGGGGGGTTCCGCCGCCCGTCGCGGGGTCGGCCGGGGCACTGTCAGGTCCGGGGAACCCCCGAAGGCGATGGGACTCCCTCGGGGGGGGCAGATTTTGGGAGGGGGCGCGCGGGTGGGGGGGGGGTCACTGTCATGTGCGGGGATTCGAAGACGGGGTGAGGTCGCCCATCCGGGCGCTGACCGAGCTGGTACCTGCTTAGCTTCCCGGACGGGGAAGCTGTGAGGTCACCGGACGCTCCCTCCCGGAGAGGCGCCGGTACCCCCCCCCCGCCCCCCCCCTCGCGGGATCACTCGGTGCTGCCGCCTTGCGGACACGCAGCGGTACTGCGCCCGGGTGGCGCAGCGCACGGAAGCCGCAGCGTTCCGAAAGTTCCCTCCCGGTGAGGCGGGGTTTCCTTCGCCCGTCGCGGGGTCGGCCGGGGCACTGTCAGGTCCGGGGAACCCTCGAAGGTGATGGGACTCCCTCGGGGGGGGTCAGATTTTGGGAGGAGGGGCGCACGTGGCGGGGGCACTGTTAGGTGCGGGGATTCGAAGACGGGGTGAGGTCGCCCATCCGGGCGCTGACCGAACTGGTCCCTGCTTAGCTTCCCGAACGGGGCAGCTGTGCTGTGTAGCCCCCCCCAAGCTCGCGCCCCCAAACGGGGGCCCGGAAGCCCCCCGGCGGCCATTTTTCCGTCGGAGCCTCACGGAGATGGGCGCCGCCATGCTCGGAAGCCCCCCGGCCGCCTTTTAACCGCCGGAGCCGCACGGAGATGGGCGCCGCCATGCCCGGAAGGCCCCGGCGGCCATTTTTCCGCCGTAGCCGCACGGAGGTGGGCGCCGCCATGCCCGGAAGGCCCCCCGGCCGCCTTTTAACCGCCGAAGCCGCACGGAGATGGGCGCCGCCATGCCCGGAAGCCCCCCGGCGGCCATTTTTCCGCCGTAGCCGCACGGAGGTGGGCGCCGCCATGCCCGTAAGCCCCTCGGTCGCCATTTAACCGCCGGAGCCGTACGGAGATGGGCGCCGCCATGCCCGGAAGCCCCCCGGCGGCCATTTTTCCGCCGGAGCCGCACGGAGATGGGCGCCGCCATGCCCGGAAGCCCCCCGGCCGCCTTTTAACCGCCGAAGCCGCACGGAGATGGGCGCCGCCATGCCCGGAAGCCCCCCGGCGGCCATTTTTCCGCCGGAGCCGCACGGAGATGGGCGCCGCCATGCCCATAAGCCCCTCGGTCGCCATTTAACCGCCGGAGCCGCACGGAGATGGGCGCCGCCATGCCCGGAAGCCCCCGGCGGCCATTTAAACGCCGGAGCCGCACGGAGATGGGCGCCGCCATGCCCGGAAGCCCCCCGGCGGCCATTTAACCGCCGCAGCCGCACGGAGATGGGCGCCGCCATGCCCGGAAGCCCCCCGGCGGCCATTTAACCGCCGCAGCCGCACGGAGGAGGGCGCCGCCATGCCCGGAAGCCCCCGGGCGTCCATTAAATCGCGGTAGCCGCACGGAGATGGGCGCCGCCATGCCCGGAAGCCCCCCGGCGGACATTTAACCGCCGCAGACGCACGGAAATGTGCGCCGCCATGCCCGGAAGCCCCCCGGCGGCCATTTTTCCGCCGGAGCCGCACGGAGATGGGCGCCGTCATGCCCGGAAGCCTCTCGGCGGTCATTTAACCGCCGCACCCGCACGGAGATGGGCGCCGCCATGCCCGGAAGCCCCCCGGCGGCCATTTTTCCGCCGGAGCCGCACGGAGATGGGCGCCGCCATGCCCGGAAGCCCCCCGGCGGCCATTTAACCGCCGGAGCCGCACGGAGATGGGCGCCGCCATGCCCGGAAGCACCCCGGCGGCCATTTTTCCGCCGGAGCTGCACTGAGAATGGCGCCGGCATGCCCGGAACCCCCCCGGCGGCTATTTTTCCGTCTCAGCCGCACGGAGATGGGCGCCGCCATGCCCGGAAGCCCCCCGGCGGCCATTTAATCGCAGCAGCCGCACGGAGATGGGCGCCGCCATGCCCGGAAGCCCCCCGGCGGACATTTAATCGCCGGAGCCGCACGGAGATGGGCGCCGCCATGCCCGGAAGCCTCCCGGCGGCCATTTTTCCGCCGGAGCCGCACGGAGATGGGCGCCGCCATGCCCGGAAGTTCTCCGATGCCCATTTTACCGCCGGAACACCATCGAGAGTTTACTCTCTATTCCGGGAAGTCCTCCGACAGCCATTTTACCCCCGAAGTACCACAGACAACTTCATCTTTATGCTCGGAAGATGTCTGACGGCCATTTTACTGGAGAGATATCGTAGGGTTTTATGTTGTCTTACCAGCTTCTTTTTCCCAGTCATCAATTGCTCCCTCTCTGCTCTTTAGTATGTCATAGTTGTTTTGTGTGTGTGCTCGGGGACGAGGTTGAGTTGGGAGAGGTTGAATTTTTTTTTTTTTAGGTGAGTTGAGGGTTTGTATGGAGTTTTTTTGTTGTTTGTGAGTTTTTTTGGGGTTTGTGTGTTTATTTGCGTCTAGGGTTTGTGTAAATTTTTTGGTTTTTTTTTTTAAATTGGTTTTTGGTATTTGCGTTGGTGGATTGTGTGTGCTTGTGGGGTTTGGCAGTTTGTAGGGTGTCCTGGTTCAGCCCCAGGCAGCAGCTGATCTCCACATGCCGCTCGCTCCCCCCTACCACAGCAGGAATGACAGAATTACTCGGTTGGGAAAGACTTTTGAGATCATGGAGTCCAACCATACCTGTCCTCTACTAAACCAGGAGAAACACACAAAGGCCTCACGGGCTGGGATAAGGCGAATTTACGGACACGGCACAGTGAGGGGAGCAACAACAGAGTCTGTGACCAAAAACATAGACAAACATAGAAAACATATCAGCCTCTGATAACTTAGAGTACTTCATGGATGCTGGACCACACACAGACTGTGTCAGCACCACACAGCCCCACTCCTCCTTGACCTGCCCCTTTTATGGGTGGTGTAGTGTCACGTGGTATGGAAAGCAGTCTGGGCCACCTCAGGTCAACTGTGCTGGCTCCTTGTGAAACTTAACTCTGTCCTGGCTGGAACCAGGACAGGGTTTACTTTGGTTGTGGCTATTTTTGCTTACTTGTTTTGTTCATCTCTCTCTGACTGACTGTCCCTATTTTTTAATTCCTTCCTCTACCTGTCTAAGACAGTATGGACTTTTTCCTGCCTCTCTTCCTATCTGCCTGCTGCTTCTTTCTCCGTATCTGACAAGCTCCCTGGCTCCATCTTTCTCTGGCCGTCCCCTTCCCCATGTCCTGCTTTCTTGCTACAGCCCAGCTATCACACTGGCACCACTTTTCTAACATTCTGTACTCTAGTGTTCTGCTCCTCAATTGTTGGTAGCGTCTTCCACCTTGGCATAGCAGCCCATATCTCCAGCAGCCTGCTAGGCCAGCTGTCCGTTTCCCACTGGACTGCGGAGCACAGCTCTGGGAACGAGTGCTGAGGTACCTTGGAGTGGCCTCTGGAACAAAGTGACTCCCAGGACTGGTTCCATGCTGAATAAACACCTGCAGCCTTTGACCTCCTGGCTGCATCTGCTTGTCCTTTGTCCTGGGGAAAGGGCTTTGAGGGAGGCCAGGGGATGAGCTGTTGAGGATCAGGCAGTGCCACTGGCCCCATCTGCCCTGCCCCCATCTCTTTCCCATGCTGCTGTGATTTTCTTTGCTTCCCTTTACCTTTTCTCTTCTCTCTTTTCTTCTGCCCTGCTTCCTCTTTCTCTATCCCTCTTGTACTCATTCTCCCTTTTATTTTAACCTTTATGCTTTTGCCCTGCTTTCTCTCAGCATTTTTTCCTCATCCTCTATCTCGGTCCTGTAGCTGCTCATTGTTTCTTCTTTTTCCATTTCTTTGCCCTGAACTGCATCAATCTATCTTCTTTTTTCTTTTTCTCTTTCTCACCTTTCCATATCCCCCTGCCTCCCCCTGCACCCCTCTCCTATCCCCCTATCCCCCACCACTCCTACCACCCTTTTTTTTTAACTTGTTCTTTTCCTCTCTATACCTGTACATGCCACTCCATGTCCTGGCTTTTTATCTCTCTCTCCCCCCCGCCCTCAATTTCTCTTTTCATCTTTATCCTTCTCTCTGCAGTTTGGTGTCATTTTCATTCTGCATCTCACTGGTCTTCTCTCTTACTCTCTCTGAGCCTTTGTCCTGCTTTCTGTTCCTGTTTCTGTTTTTTCCTCTCCTGTTCCATCTTTCTGTCATTTTTCACTGGCACTTTCATTGGCTCTCTCCCAGCATCCTCCTCTGAGTCCACCTGTTTTTTGTATTGTCCCACTTTTTATCTACCTGTCCCTCACATGTTTTCTGCGCCCTTTTTTGTGTCTTTCTGTCTTTCCTTGTCCCTCTGGCCTTCTGCCAGTGATGGTGATGTGGTTTTTTTCCTCATCCTCCCCCCCCCCCCCACCCCCCCCCTTTGTCCATCTCTCTGCCTCGGTCCTGTTACTGTCCTGCTCTCTCTCCATCTCTAATATTTCATTCTAATGCCTTTCCTGTCCATTTTCTTTTCTTCCCTAACTTTATGTCTGTACATTTCCACCCCACTGGCTGTCCTATCATTTGTTGCTATATCCTCCTGCCCAGTTCACTGTCCCATTATTCCCTCCTGTCCTGCTTCCTGGTCTATTTTTCTTCTACCACAGTTCATCACTGTTTTTTCCCTTCCATTTCTTTGGTTTGATTTGTCTCTCTCTTCTCCGCCCAGCACCGCCTCCCTGCCCCACCTCCTTCTGACTTGTTCTGTACTTTTCTCTTCTTCCTGCCTTTTTTCTTTCTTTTCTTTTTAATCTATGTGTTCTGCTCCCTTCTTGTCATTTCCTTTCCCTCATTTCTGCTCTCTGACCGTGTTTTTCTTTTGCCACATCCCTGCAGGTCTCCTCATGCCTTTTGAATTATTTTCCATCTTGTTGTCCTTTCTCCTGTACCTCTTTATGTGTTCCTTAATAATGCTCATTTTTTTTCTCCTGCTGTTCCTCTGTTTTGTTCCCCGTTGCTGTATTTTCATTCTCTGTGTCTGCTGCTCCAGTAACAGCTGACAAGTTGTCCTCAAGGAAGGGTTACTGTACAGACACCAAGCCCCAGAGCAGACTCACTTCTGGGCTTTACACACACTAATCAATAACCACTTGCTGTCCTTTTTGCACTCATGGCTGTGTTTGTAGTCCTTTGTGCTTGCAAGTAGCTGTCACAGAGTCAGGTTACACAGTGAGTATAAGGGCCACTGCTGCAGCTGTGGGCTGGTGCCAGAGGAGCCTGGCAGGGGGTGGGTGGGCAGTGAGGGTGATGAAGAAGGCCCCTCTCTGTAAAAGGGCTACAGTTGTCATTAGCATCGATTGGGGAAACAGTGGCATCTCAAAATGCTCTGGCAGAAGATGGGATTGTTGTCTGAGGAGAGATACAGTCCTCTCTATGGATGAATTGCTTGTTCTTTCCCTCTCTTGTTTGCAGCATCTCATTTTTTGTGTCCTCATTTGTCATTCTTTCATCTGGGATAGAGTTAGTTTTCTTTCTAGCAGATGGTATAGTGTGATGTTTTGTATTTAGGATAAGAACAATGGTGATATATCACTAGTATTTTAGTTCTTGCCAAGGAGTCAAGGGTTCCTGAGTGTCTCATAGCAGCTAGCTGACAAGAAGGTTAGGGGCACCTGAGAAGTCAGAAATGGACAGGGCCAGGACAGCTGCCTGGAACTGGCCAAAGGGATAATCCAAGTGTATGATATCATACTCTGAGTATAACTGAGGGGGGCAGGCAACTCAGGAGCATTGGCTCTGGCTGGTGAACAGTTGTGCTGTGTATTGCTTGTACATTCTTTTATTATTACTATTGTCTTTAATTTTTTTCCTATTAAACTGTTTCTATCTCAAGCCATGAGTTTTATGCTTTTCTTTTTGATTAGCTTCCCCCCCCCCCCCCTCACTGGAGAGGAGTAAACCAGCAAATGGCTGTGTAGTTAACTCTCTACCAGGTTAAATCCATCTCTCATTAGCCACATCCTGCTTTCATCTCCTTGTCTCACAACTCTTTTCTACATCCTGCTATCCTTCCTCCTGCTTTTCATTTTTCTCTCTCTGTCTTCTGCTGTATTTGGGTGCCGAGCCTTGTATCCAACTCACTACCAGGATTTGTTATGTGCACTAAGGAGTAAAATTTTCCTGTCACTTCTGGATGTGTTTGCAGCCCTCGGATGCAGAGCCTGTGGCTGTGGACAGGTGCAGGGATGATGTGCTGGATGATGTGCTGTGTGGCTACAGCTGGGGCAGCCCCAGGCATGGCCAATGAGGCTGAGGGAGGGGCCAGCCCTGGTCCATGAAGGGGCTCCAGCTGTACAAATAAAAACTATTTACATACCAAGTTGCAGCATCAATATGACAGATGCAGTAAAAGTGGCAATTATTGGTTTCAGTAAGAGTCCCTTTCTCCATTCAGCACTTTGCAATCCATCAATTTAAGTCAGAAAACCCATTCCTGCCTTTGAATCTTCTGCAGACAGGACTCTCCCCTTTCCCAGGGGACTGTGGGAAGGGTGGTGGGTGGGGCCAGGGGTATATGAGCAGCTGGCCTTGGCCTAGGCTGCTTACTTTCCTGAAGGTTTTCTTTGGGGTTAGTGCTCTCTCTGTCTTTTGGCAGATGGAGCTTTGTAGTTGGCTTGGCTTTTTAGGAACGTGTATCTGCGATGGCTTGGCTGTTTGGGGAGATATATCTGAGGTAAGAACTTCAGGTTAAGCAGCATGTATATAATGGAAAGCATCTTTGTGTGTAGTTTTGAGTGTTTATGTTTTCAGGGGATTGTAAAGTGACTTTTTTATTATTATTTTTGCTTTGTTCTGTATGCTGTAAGCTGTGAGTATTGTTTCTAACAGGCCTAATGATGAGATTTTTCTAGTTGGGATTAGGGCGAGCATCTTGTCCACGTACTGAGTTTTAGTCTTTTCCTATAAAGTAATGGGTATCAAAGGTGTAGTATCTTCTGGGTTTCAGGACAGCTCATGGCTTTCCTGGATGTTCCCAGAGTCACAGGGTTTTGTGACTTTTCTTGTGGGGTCTGAGGTTTGTGGGTGTTTCTAAATGGGTTTTGTAGCTTCTTTGGGTTTTGGGCTTTGTGGGGGTTCTTTGGGTATTTTAGTCTGTTCATTTTTCCTGTTGCCAGCTTTTAACTGGTGGAGAGAAGCATCAAGGTGGTGAAGGTCTCTTGCTAGTGTTAGAAGCTGGTAGGGAGTTGCTTTTTCTACTGCCGTGCAGATCTCTACCTGCCTCCTGCCCATTCCTTTTTCTTTTTTTCCCCAACATGGAGAAAGGAGACTGAGGAGGGAGACCTCCTCATATTCTATGGCTTCCTTATGGGGGGAGGCACTGGTTTCTCTTTGGTGACTAGTGACTGAACCTGAGGGAATGTTGTGAAGCTGCAACAGGGGTTGTTTAGGTTGGATATTAGGAAGAGGCTCTTTACTCATAGGACGGTCAGGCATTGGAACAGGCTTTTCAGGGAAGTGGTCACAGCACCCCACTCGACTGAGGTCAAGTGTCTGGATGATGCACCGAGTCAGATGCTCTGACTTGGCTGGTCCTGTGTGGAGCAAGGAGTTGGACTTGATGATCCTTATGGGTCCCTTCCAACTCAGGATATTGTACGATCATCTGCTTCTTTCTTGCTCTCTCTGCCAGCCCATCTACCTTTCCGGTTCCCCAAATCTTAAACATTAATCTCTTGCCACATCTGTCTGTGCCACTTTGCCTGATAATCAGTCTTTCATTCCAAATATGGGGTTTTAAAAAAGTTTTATTTATTTTGTATTGTATTTTTAGGGGGTTGTAAGATGGCCCTATACAATTATCTATTGGTCTTTGGTTCTAAATGTGTGGCGTTTTACTGACTTTCCTGACCATACAGAAGATAGAACCTCACCTTTTATTAACTAACATTGCTCTGTAATGTTTAAGTCCTGAGCATCGCTTCTCCTAGCAGGCACAATGATGAGATTGTCTAGGTGGGGTTAGGATGAGCCTTTTATCTGCCTGTAGAGCCTTAGCCTTTCCCAACAAAATAACAGGGACCAAATACGTAGCATTTTCCCGGTTCCTGGTCAGCTCACAACATTCCTAACAGTTCCCAGAGCACCGTGGGTTTTTTTCTAGCTCATTTGGAGGTCACAGCAGGCCCCTCATGGACTATAAGCATTAGCCCTTTATTAAGGCAGAGTAGAGAATGTTTTTAGCAAGAATCCTTTTCTCCATTCAGCATTGATTCTCTGATAAACAACTTGGGTCACAAGAGCCACACCTGCTCCTCCAGCTGCTTTTAATCCCTCTGCAGGCAGCATCATCCCCTTTCCCAGGCCACTGTGGGAAGGGCAGTGGGTGGAGCCTGGGGTATATAAGGCACCTGCCTTGCCTTTGGCAGCTCATTCTACTCTCTGTCTCCTGTCATAGTGTTCTGGTTTTCATTCTGCAGCTGAAGCATTGGAGTTGCTGCTGTTGTCTTGGTTCGTGCATTCAAGGTAAGTGTTTTGCAACTAGCTAAGTGTGGCCAGTGTCTACCTAGTCAAATGTACTTATTGATGAAGCTTGAGTTGCGTTTAGTTTGTGTCTTTTGTGTTGCCTTTGCCAGGGCAACTCAATCCTATCAGGTTAGCTGTTGGTCTTTTGCTTCTGGGTGCACAGCATTTTACCGGCGTTCCTGACTTTGCACAAGATGGACTGTTGGGGTTTTATTTCACCAGCTTTGCTCTTTAAACCGTAAGCCGTTAGCACCGCTTCTGTTACTAGGTCTGATGATAAGCTTATCCGGCTAGGGCTTGAGTAAGCTTCTTGCTTGTGTATAGGCTTTTAGCATTTCCTAATAAAGTCATGGGTATCAAAGGCAACTCTCTTCCGGGTTACGGGACAGTTTATGGCTTTTCCTCATTGTTCTCAGAACTGTGATCCTTTTAGAACCAGTGCAGTTTGCAGCAGGTCCTTTGTTGGCTATAAGTATTGGGACTTGATTTCTCCTACGGCATGTTACTGGCTTTAGACTTTGGTGGAAGGCGTTGTATGCAATACCTGAAGCGTGGCTCCATTGAGCAGATCCCGTCAGTGAAGGTCTAACTGCTGTTTCTTACGTTTTACAGGTGGCACCTGAGGGTCGCCTCCAGTGTGCATCTCCGTTTCTCTCAAGAATGGATTTGGGATCCCTGGACTTTTCAATGCTAAGTCGAGGGAGTAGGAGAAAAGGGCAAGATGGGGAGCAGCAGTGGAGAGGGTGCCTGCGTTGCAGGTGAGTTATAGGCATCCCTTGTTTATTTTATAGCCCTGGCACGAACCTCGGCGCAGGCACCTGTAAATGGCGGAGGCTGTGAGCGATTGGTCAGGTAAGGGAATGGGAGATGGGAACAGGTTTTGGGCGGTCTCTTGGCATGTGGCCTTCTGCTTTGTTTCCTGCAGGCCCATAGATAGCATCGTTGGGACATAGCCACGTGTCTGAGCGCACTGAGAAGGTGAAGCGGTTGTCGTCTGTGTTGGTGTCTAACACCAAAGCATGATATGGCAGGTAGATGGAGCGTTTGGCTCTGATTTTGCAGATGCTGCGCAGCCACCTTGCGCCGTGTGCCTCTGTATTGGGGTTGTCTAAGGGATAATGTTCCTCTGTATTGCGCTTGCCTTGTGCCATGCGCCTCTCTATTGGGGTGGTATAATGCATAGTGTGTCTCTATTGTGTTCACTGTGCGCCGTCTGCCTCTGTATTACGCTTGTTGTGCGCCGTCTGCCTCTGTATTACGCTTGTTGTGCGCCGTCTGCCTCTGTATTACGCTTGTTGTGCGCCGTCTGCCTCTGTATTACGCTTGTCGTGTGCCATGTGAGACGGGAGTTCCTAAATGGAAGCGAAAGGTCTGGAATGGTGCGGTAATGAGTTGGCATCGGGGGACTTGCCTAATAGACACTAGTGTTTTTCAGACGGGGCCAGAGGCGATGCATACGGATGCAGCGACAGAGGAGTCAAGGGGAAGACCCCAAGCAGGTAGGTCGGCCAGTGGCATTAGCGTGATGAAATGATCAGCGGCTCTGTGCCACCTTGTAAGATTTTTGTGTGTGTGTCTGTTTCTCTTTTGAAGGTGCGAAGCGAGGAGGAGAGCAGTCCGTTTCCAGGAAAGGTGACTCGGGCCAGGCGAGCCATTCCCAGCGGGTCAGTGTTGTGTTGCACGTGAGTGTTACAGGCATCCATTGTTTGTGTGTTTATAGGCCAGGCCTGAGCGTCTGCGCAGCTACCAGTAAATGGCATGGGCCAGGTGAGCGATTTGTTAAGGTATGGTAATGGAAGGTGGGAACCTGTTTCTTTTTCAGGCCCTGGAGGCGGTGGTGGGACATGGCCATGGCACACAGAGAAGGTGAGGCGGCCGTTACCTGTGGTGGTAACCATGGCCCCTTGTGAACTGTAAGCATTAGCCCTTTATTTCACAGGCCTGTAGCAGAGCCCAGAGTTCAGTGGAAGACCAAACATAGCACTTGCCTGCAAAAGATGAGGTATGCCCCGCAATTGCGGCTTCTGGGGAACTGTGCCAACTGGGGACCGGGGAGCAAGGGAGATAAATAATGAGGGAACTGGAGCCTGGGAGGAAGGGAGGCTTCCTGCGGAGACCTGAGGAATCGGTAAACTGTCGGTCTGCATCCGGGTGACTCGCTCAATGCTCTTTGCAGATGCAGCGGGATGAGCGGAGCGCCCTAAGAAAGCAGGTCAGCATATGTTACGCATGGTAAGATGCCACCGGTGGCTGTATGAGTAGCTTATCCGTTTGGGTCTGATTTTTTTTGTCTGAATTCTCAAACTGCCAAGCAAAGCCAGAGGTCAGCACCAGCGGTGACCTCGGCCAGGTGAGCTGAGAGTAGCGGGCTAAAGCAGCAATCGCTTTTTCAGGGGTGACTGTGTCTGTGAAGTTCTAACCATCTCTTTTGCTTTACAGGAGCTACCCGAGGCTTGACACAGCAAAGCGTCCCAGTAAGCAGACATGCAGTAGATGTTTTACCCTGTCAAGAAAGGATTTTGGCTCTCCGGACTCCTCAAAGCTAAGTAGGAGGAGCCGGATAAGAGGGCAAAAATGGGAGGGGTGGGGGTGAGGCTGGGTAAGGCTGCATGGGGAGGAGCAGGTCAATTGTCAGCACAATGCCAGGGTGTGCCGGGCAGGGCAGCTCCAGCACGTGTCTGTCTGTGCGCTTCTTGTTGTGTGGTGTGTCTTGTGTGTCTTCTGTGTCTTAGTCCCTCTCTGGGTGTCAGCATCCTCTTTGCGCTCAAAGGGGCACAGCGTGCCTCTCAGGCATAGTCTCTAGGGTCTCGGATGCCCACGCTCGCTCATCAACATAGTGCCCATGGGGCTCTTCTTGCTTTGCCTGGCAGGGTCATGGCACGGTTTGTCCTTGCGTCTTGGAAGTTTCCGGTCGGTCCTCTCTTAGGGCATCATTGCAGGCTCTGGCGGGAGCTCTGTTCTCTGGTCACCTATTCTCACATCCCGAGGCTTTTTCCTTGCATCTTTCCATCGTTAGGTCTTGAAGATGGTCTTCTTGAGCATCCGTCATCACAATTTTGAACGGCTCGCTGGAAGGACTTACTGTACAGTCCCCCCTCTTCTGGGGTTGCCATAAAGCTTCCTCCCATTCGCTCTCAGTGGCGTAGTTTGACAGTTGCCTGTACAGGAGCCCTTCTTGCTGACAGTCTTTGGCCATCTTGGAGTCGCATCGTACACAGGGTTCTGTGTTGTGTCATTCTGTGCATGTTTGGCTGGGAGCTGCTCTGCCCGGGGCTGTGGAGCTGGGGTGACATGGCACAGCAGTAAGAGTCTAGGGTTAGCGTGCCGGATTCTGCCCGGGAGGCCTTGGTAAAGGCGGTACCGTCAGCAGGGTGTGCAGACCGTCCTTTCCGTCCCGTTCCTGGGAGATGATGGGAGCTGCCTGGGTGGGGCCCTTCAGCGTTGGAAGGAGCAGATGGGATTTTGCAGGGGTGTAAGGCTGTGGGGCTCTGAGGTATGCCGGCTGGGTTTTTTTTCTGTTTGTGTTTTAATGGCTGCTTGCAGTTAGACTCCAGATAGGGTTCCTAAATGGAAGCGAGAGGTCTGCAATGGTGCAGCAATGAGTTGGCATCATGGAGACTTGCTTAATAAATTGTTGGGTTTTTCAGATGGGGCCAGAGGCGATGCATACCAATGCAGCGACAGAGGAGTCGAGGGGAAGACCCCAAGGAGGTAGGTTGGCCAGTGGTGTCAGCGTGATGAAATGGTGCGCAGCTCTGTGCCACCTTGTAAGATTTTTGTGTGTGTGGCAGTTTCCCTTTTGAAGATGCAAAGCGAGGAGGAAAGGGGGCCATTTCCAGGGAAGGCAACTCGGCCCAGGCGAGCCATTCCCAGCGGGCCAGTGTTGCGTTGCAGGTGAGGGTTGCAGGCATCCCTTGCTTGTGGGGTTTGATAATCAGTCTTTCATTCCAAATATGGGTTTTAAAAAAAAATTTTACTTATTTAGTATTGTATTTTTAGGGGGTTGTAAGATGACGCTATACGGTTATCTATTGATCGTTGGTTCTAAGTGTGTGGCATTTTACTGACATTCCTGACCGTACAGAAGATGGAACCTCACCTTACTGGCGAAGCGCCGCAGCGGTTTCCCCTCTATGATCGGAAGTCCTCCGGCGGCCATTTTAGCGGCGAAGCGCCGCAGCGGTTTCCCCTCTATGATCGTAAGTCCTCCGGCGGCCATTTTAGCGGCGAAGCGCCGCAGCGGTTTCCCCTCTATGATCGTAAGTCCTCCGGCGGCCATTTTAGCGGCGAAGCGCCGCAGCGGTTTCCCCTCTATGATCGTAAGTCCTCCGGCGGCCATTTTAGTGGCGAAGCGCCACAGCGGTTTCCTCTCTATGATCGTAAGTCCTCCGGCGGCCATTTTACCGCCGAAATGCCGCAGTGAGTTTCATCTCTGGCCGAAAGTCCTCCGGAGGCCGTTTAACTACCAAGATAGCAGATTTTGATTTTGTGTGTGTGTGTGTTTATGGTCGGAAGTTCTCCAGGGACTATTTTACCATTGAAATACCATAAAGATTAAAATTTGGAGCATGAAATACCCCAATGAAATGCAACGGTCCCTGAATGCTGCCTGGATACTGTGACTGTGTGATTAGTTCGGGGGCATTTTGGTCTGGGACGTAATTTTGTTTTGGCAGGTCT
Source organism: Gallinula chloropus (assembly GCF_964237585.1). Taxonomy (NCBI): domain Eukaryota; kingdom Metazoa; phylum Chordata; class Aves; order Gruiformes; family Rallidae; genus Gallinula; species Gallinula chloropus. The sequence continues at coordinate 394,186 of NC_140085.1, read as the reverse complement.
GTCACAGACACCAGCTCTGCTGGCCACCCCCCTCCCTGGAAGCAACAGTTGACATGGGCAAGTATTTTGAGCCAAAGAAAGGGGTCTTTTTTTCTTTTTCCATCTCTCTCTGGTTCCCTCTCTCTGTCACGTAGGGCCCTCAGCCACTATTTTTGCGTTTTCCCTTGTAGCCCGTTGGTATTTTTGCCATCTTTGGCTCTGTCTGGCTCAGTGTTCCTGTTGTTTGAGAGTGTAACACCCCATTTCAATTTCTTTGTCTCTCTTGATCTTGTTCTCTGCCCCTCATTTTTAATTCTTTCCTCTCTGTCCCGTCACTATTTTCCCCTTTCTCTGTTGCACCCCCTGTCTTGTTCCCTGTCCCTGTTTTTCTAAAGCCTCTCCCCTCTAATCTGTAGCCCACTGCTAGATTTTTCTTTTCCCCTCTCAGTTTGTCAGGATCCCTTTCTCTCTTTTTTTTTTTTTTTTTGTTCCTCTCTGCTGTATTGCCTGTCCCTTCTTTTCTTTCTCCTTCCTGCTCTGCCCTTCTGAGTCCCTGTCAACCACCACTGTTTTAACTTTCTCTTTCTCTGTCCATCTCTCTCTAATTTCTATTTCCTCCCTTGCTCCGTGGAAGTCCATCAGGACACATTTTCCTCTTACTCTCCAGTACAACTCCCTCTCTCCACCTTTTGATTCCTCTGTCTTTGCCCTGTTGCCTATGGCTGGTTTTGTTTTATCCATCTCTCTCCTTCTGTGTTGCTCAAGATCCTGTTTTTATTTATTTATTAACTCCTAGAATTGTTAGGGTTGGAAAAGACCTTTATTATCAGGTCCAAATGTGAGCCTAGCACAGCCGAGTCCACCTAGTACCTCTATTACATGGAGCCCATACCTTCTGACATACTCTTTCTCCATCTCTCTGACTAGTTCCCAGACCCTCTTCCTCCCTCTCCCCTGCCTTGCCCTTAATAGCTGTTGCCTGAGCATTCATGCATTATTCACACTCGTATTCATTGCACACACACGTGGGTGCACTTCCTCCTCTTTCAAGCTTGACCTTAGGTTTTGCACAGCAGAGTCTCAGGTATAATGAACTTACTTGACAGGTGCAGCAGCAGGACCAGCCCAGGCTAGGTGCCTCCAGAGAGACCCGGAACCAAGTTTTATGTTTTTCTTTTTGATCCTCTTCCCCCATTTTACTAGAGAGGAGCGAGCCAGCAAATGGCTGTGTGGTTCTTTTAACTCCATATCAGGTTTAATTCCTCTCTTGTTAGCAATGTTCTGCTTTCCATCTCCCTGTCCCACAACTCTTTTCTATGTCCCTCTATCCTTCCTCCTGCTTTTGGTTTTTCTTTCTCTGTCTCCTGCTGCATTTGGGCACCGAACCTTGTAGCCAGCTTGCTGCTGGGATTTGTTATGTGCACAAATGAGTAAACTTTTTGTCGCGTCTGGATGAGTTTGTAGCCACTGGATGCAGAACCCATGGCTGTGGACAGGTGCAGAGGAGGGGGTGATGTGCTGTGGGACTGCAGCTGGGGCAGCCCCAGGTGTGGCCAATGAGGCTGAGGGTGGGGCCAACCCTGCTCCATAAAGGGGCTCCAGCTCTAAAGGGGGTTATTTGAGCATGTCTGTGGGAGCTGACAAGGGGGAACGGGCTGAGGAGAAGATCCAAAAAGGTGTGTGTGTTGTGTGTTGTTGTCTTGCAGGTATGCAGCTGCCTCTGGGAAAGGACAGCTGGTCCTCACAGTGAGGAAGAATCTCCTGAAGCTGCCTACAAGGTAGTCGACTAGCACATGATGATAGGAGCTCAGTGCCTCTGTTGACTACGTACTAAGCTGCTGTGTAGTGAGGAAGTTTTGTAAAACAGGACAATCAAGACATCAGACCAGGTAAGGGTCTGGCAGGCATCGCTATGGAGGAGGAAAGGGCGGAGGTGGAGAGAAGCATCAAGGTGGTGAAGGTCTCTTGCTAGTGTTAGAAGCTGGTAGGGAGTTGCTTTTTCTGCTGCCGTGCAGATCTCTACCTGCCTCCTGCCCATTCCTTTTTCTTTTTTTCCCCAACATGGAGAAAGGAGACTGAGGAGGGAGACCTCCTCATATTCTATGGCTTCCTTATGGGGGGAGGCACTGGTTTCTCTTTGGTGACTAGTGACTGAACCTGAGGGAATGTTGTGAAGCTGCAACAGGGGTTGTTTAGGTTGGATATTAGGAAGAGGCTCTTTACTCATAGGACGGTCAGGCATTGGAACAGGCTTTTCAGGGAAGTGGTCACAGCACCCCACTCGACTGAGGTCAAGTGTCTGGATGATGCACCGAGTCAGATGCTCTGACTTGGCTGGTCCTGTGTGGAGCAAGGAGTTGGACTTGATGATCCTTATGGGTCCCTTCCAACTCAGGATATTCTATGATCATCTGCTTCTTTCTTGCTCTCTCTGCCAGCCCATCTACCTTTCCGGTTCCCCAAATCTTAAACATTAATCTCTTGCCACATCTGTCTGTGCCACTTTGCCTGATAATCAGTCTTTCATTCCAAATATGGGGTTTTAAAAAAGTTTTATCTTGTATTGTATTTTTAGGGGGTTGTAAGATGACCCTATACAATTATCTATTGGTCTTTGGTTCTAAGTGTGTGGTGTTTTACTGACTTTCCTGACCATACAGAAGATAGAACCTCACCTTTTATTAACTAACATTGCTCTGTAATGTTTAAGTCCTGAGCATCGCTTCTCCTAGCAGGCACAATGATGAGATTGTCTAGGTGGGGTTAGGATGAGCCTTTTATCTGCCTGTAGAGCCTTAGCCTTTCCCAACAAAATAACGGGGACCAAATACGTAGCATTTTCCTGGTTCCCGGTCAGCTCACGACATTCCTAACAGTTCCCAGAGCACCGTGGTTTTTTTTTTTTTTTAGCTCATTTGGAGGTCACAGCAGGCCCCTCATGGACTATAAGCATTAGCCCTTTATTAAGGCAGAGTAGAGAATGTTTTTAGCAAGAATCCTTTTCTCCATTCAGCATTGATTCTCTGATAAACAACTTGGGTCACAAGAGCCACACCTGCTCCTCCAGCTGCTTTTAATCCCTCTGCAGGCAGCATCATCCCCTTTCCCAGGCCACTGTGGGAAGGGCAGTGGGTGGAGCCTGGGGTATATAAGGCACCTGCCTTGCCTTTGGCAGCTCATTCTACTCTCTGTCTCCTGTCATAGTGTTCTGGTTTTCATTCTGCAGCTGAAGCATTGGAGTTGCTGCTGTTGTCTTGGTTCGTGCATTCAAGGTAAGTGTTTTGCAACTAGCTAAGTGTGGCCAGTGTCTACCTAGTCAAATGTACTTATTGATGAAGCTTGAGTTGCGTTTAGTTTGTGTCTTTTGTGTTGCCTTTGCCAGGGCAACTCAATCCTATCAGGTTAGCTGTTGGTCTTTTGCTTCTGGGTGCACAGCATTTTACCGGCGTTCCTGACTTTGCACAAGATGGACTGTTGGGGTTTTATTTCACCAGCTTTGCTCTTCAAACTGTAAGCCGTTAGCACCGCTTCTGTTACTAGGTCTGATGATAAGCTTATCCGGCTAGGGCTTGAGTAAGCTTCTTGCTTGCGTATAGGCTTTTAGCATTTCCTAATAAAGTCATGGGTATCAAAGGCAACTCTCTTCCGGGTTACGGGACAGTTTATGGCTTTTCCTCATTGTTCTCAGAACTGTGATCCTTTTAGAACCAGTGCAGTTTGCAGCAGGTCCTTTGTTGGCTATAAGTATTGGGACTTGATTTCTCCTACGGCATGTTACTGGCTTTAGACTTTGGTGGAAGGCGTTGTACGCAATACCCGAAGCGTGGCTCCATTGAGCAGATCCCGTCAGTGAAGGTCTAACTGCTGTTTCTTACGTTTTACAGGTGGCACCTGAGGGTCGCCTCCAGTGTGCATCTCCATTTCTCTCAAGAATGGATTTGGGATCCCTGGACTTTTCAATGCTAAGTCGAGGGAGTAGGAGAAAAGGGCAAGATGGGGAGCGGCAATGGAGAGGGTGCCTGCGTTGCAGGTGAGTTATAGGCATCGCTTGTTTATTTTATAGCCCCGGCACGAACCTCAGCGCAGGCACCTGTAAGTGGCGGAGGCTGCGAGCGATCGGTCAGGTAAGGGAATGGGAGATGGGAACAGGTTTTGGGCGGTCTCTTGGCATGTGGCCTTCTGCTTTGTTTCCTGCAGGCCCCATAGAGAGCATCGTTGGGACATAGCCACGTGTCTGAGCGCACTGAGAAGGTGAAGCGGTTGTCGTCTGTGTTGGTGTCTAACACCAAAGCATGACATGGCAGGTAGATGGAGCGTTTGGCTCTGATTTTGCAGATGCTGCGCAGTCACCTTGCGCCGTGTGCCTCTGTATTGGGGTGGTCTAAGGGATAGCGTTCCTCTGTATTGCGCTTGCCTTGTGCCATGCGCCTCTCTATTGGGGTGGTATAATGCATAGTGTGTCTCTATTGCCTTCACCGTGCGCCGTCTGCCTCTGTATTACGCTTGTTGTGCGCCGTCTGCCTCTGTATTACGCTTGTTGTGCGCCGTCTGCCTCTGTATTACGCTTGTTGTGCGCCGTCTGCCTCTGTATTACGCTTGTCGTGTGCCATGTGAGACGGGAGTTCCTAAATGGAAGCGAAAGGTCTGGAATGGTGCGGTAATGAGTTGGCATCGGGGGACTTGCCTAATAGACACTAGTGTTTTTCAGACGGGGCCAGAGGCGATGCATACGGATGCAGCGACAGAGGAGTCAAGGGGAAGACCCCAAGCAGGTAGGTCGGCCAGTGGCATTAGCGTGATGAAATGATCAGCGGCTCTGTGCCACCTTGTAAGATTTTTGTGTGTGTGTCTGTTTCTCTTTTGAAGGTGCGAAGCGAGGAGGAGAGCAGTCCGTTTCCAGGAAAGGTGACTCGGGCCAGGCGAGCCATTCCCAGCGGGTCAGTGTTGTGTTGCACGTGAGTGTTACAGGCATCCATTGTTTGTGTGTTTATAGGCCAGGCCTGAGCGTCTGCGCAGCTACCAGTAAATGGCATGGGCCAGGTGAGCGATTTGTTAAGGTATGGTAATGGAAGGTGGGAACCTGTTTCTTTTTCAGGCCCTGGAGGCGGTGGTGGGACATGGCCATGGCACACAGAGAAGGTGAGGCGGCCGTTACCTGTGGTGGTAACCATGGCCCCTTGTGAACTGTAAGCATTAGCCCTTTATTTCACAGGCCTGTAGCAGAGCCCAGAGTTCAGTGGAAGACCAAACATAGCACTTGCCTGCAAAAGATGAGGTATGCCCCGCAATTGCGGCTTCTGGGGAACTGTGCCAACTGGGGACCGGGGAGCAAGGGAGATAAATAATGAGGGAACTGGAGCCTGGGAGGAAGGGAGGCTTCCTGCGGAGACCTGAGGAATCGGTAAACTGTCGGTCTGCATCCGGGTGACTCGCTCAATGCTCTTTGCAGATGCAGCGGGATGAGCGGAGCGCCCTAAGAAAGCAGGTCAGCGTATGTTACGCATGGTAAGATGCCACCGGTGGCTGTATGAGTAGCTTATCCGTTTGGGTCTGATTTTTTTTGTCTGAATTCTCAAACTGCCAAGCAAAGCCAGAGGTCAGCACCAGCGGTGACCTCGGCCAGGTGAGCTGAGAGTAGCGGGCTAAAGCAGCAATCGCTTTTTCAGGGGTGACTGTGTCTGTGAAGTTCTAACCATCTCTTTTGCTTTACAGGAGCTACCCGAGGCTTGACACAGCAAAGCGTCCCAGTAAGCAGACATGCAGTAGATGTTTTACCCTGTCAAGAAAGGATTTTGGCTCTCCGGACTCCTCAAAGCTAAGTAGGAGGAGCCGGATAAGAGGGCAAAAATGGGAGGGGTGGGGGTGAGGCTGGGTAAGGCTGCATGGGGAGGAGCAGGTCAATTGTCAGCACAATGCCAGGGTGTGCCGGGCAGGGCAGCTCCAGCACGTGTCTGTCTGTGCGCTTCTTGTTGTGTGGTGTGTCTTGTGTGTCTTCTGTGTCTTAGTCCCTCTCTGGGTGTCAGCATCCTCTTTGCGCTCAAAGGGGCACAGCGTGCCTCTCGGGCATAGTCTCTAGGGTCTCGGATGCCCACGCTCGCTCATCAACATAGTGCCCATGGGGCTCTTCTTGCTTTGCCTGGCAGGGTCATGGCACGGTTTGTCCTTGCGTCTTGGAAGTTTCCGGTCGGTCCTCTCTTAGGGCATCATTGCAGGCTCTGGCGGGAGCTCTGTTCTCTGGTCACCTATTCTCACATCCCGAGGCTTTTTCCTTGCATCTTTCCATCGTTAGGTCTTGAAGATGGTCTTCTTGAGCATCCGTCATCACAATTTTGAACGGCTCGCTGGAAGGACTTACTGTACAGTCCCCCCTCTTCTGGGGTTGCCATAGAGCTTCCTCCCGTCCGCTCTCAGTGGCGTAGTTTGACAGTTGCCTGTACAGGAGCTCTTCTTGCTGACAGTCTTTGGCCATCTTGGAGTCATATCGTACACAGGGTTCTGTGTTGTGTCATTCTGTGCATGTTTGGCTGGGAGCTGCTCTGCCCGGGGCTGTGGAGCTGGGGTGACATGGCACAGCAGTAAGAGTCCAGGGTTAGCGTGCCGGATTCTGCCCGGGAGGCCTTGGTAAAGGCGGTACCGTCAGCAGGGTGTGCAGACCGTCCTTTCCGTCCTGTTCCTGGGAGAGGATGGGAGCTGCCTGGGTGGGGCCCTTCAGCGTTGGAAGAAGCAGATGGGATTTTGCAGGGGTGTAAGGCTGTGGGGCTCTGAGGTATGCCGGCTGGGTTTTTTTTCTGTTTGTGTTTTAATGGCTGCTTGCAGTTAGACTCCAGATAGGGTTCCTAAATGGAAGCGAGAGGTCTGCAATGGTGCAGCAATGAGTTGGCATCATGGAGACTTGCTTAATAAATTGTTGGGTTTTTCAGATGGGGCCAGAGGCGATGCATACCAATGCAGCGACAGAGGAGTCGAGGGGAAGACCCCAAGGAGGTAGGTCGGCCAGTGGTGTCGGCGTGATGAAATGGTGCGCAGCTCTGTTCTACCTTTAAGATTTGTGTGTGTGGCAGTTTCCCTTTTGAAGATGCAAAGTGAGGAGGAAAGGGGGCCATTTCCAGGGAAGGCGACTCGGCCCAGGCGAGCCATTCCCAGCGGGCCAGTGTTGCGTTGCAGGGGAGAGTCGCAGGCATCCCTTGCTTGTGGGGTTTGATAATCAGTCTTTCATTCCAAATGTGGGGTTTTTAAAAAATTTTACTTATTTAGTATTGTATTTTTAGGGGGTTGTAAGATGACACTATACGGTTATCTATTGATTGTTGATTCTAAGTGTGTGGCATTTTACTGATATTCGATCCCTCCATCCCCTCTGCCCCCCACCCCCGCCCTCCCAATGACCCCGCCCCCAGCCCTCCATGCAATACTGCCCTTCCCTTGACCATGTCCTCCCTGCACTCCCCTCAACAGCACCCTCCCCACCTCCTGTTGACACCATCCTCTTCTCCTACCCCCTCAACAGCGCCCCCATGCAACCCATTCAACACCACCCAGTCGTCATCCCTTGAACTTGCCCTCCATCGACCTTGCCCCCCACACTCCTCCTCCACCATCCCCTTGTCCCCACCCTTCCTGTCCTTCCCTTGATCCTGTGCTCACCTCGACCCCACCCTTGCCCTCCTCTCTGCCCCTGCCCCCTCCATGACCCCCCACAAGCTCGCCCCACCACCCCACCCTCCCCTCAAGTCAGCCCCCTGCCCTCCCTTTAACCCTGTCCCCCTCTGCAACCTTGCCCTCCCTGTGACCCCACCCCATTTGTCTCTTCCCCCCTGCCCTCCCCTTGACCCCGCCCTCCACACTCCCTGCCCTCCCTGTGACCCCACCCCACCCAACCCTGCTCCCCTTGACCCAGCCCTCCCCTCGAGCTTGCCCTCCTTGTGACCCTGCCATCCCTGTGGCCCTGCCCCATGTGCCCCCTGCCCTCCCCTCGACCCCCATGCCTTTTCTTTGACCCCGCCCTCCCCTCTGCCCCCCACCCTCTCCTCTGCCCTGCCCCCTGGCCTGTCCTCTGCCTTGCTCCCCACCCTGCCCTTTCCTTGACCCTGCCCTCTTCTCGACCCCGCCCATGCTCTACCCTTGACCCTGCCCCCTCTGTGACCATGCCCCCACCCAACCCCGCCCCTGCCCTCCCCTTGACCCCACCCCCTGTCCTCCTCTCTGCCACCTGCCCTCCTTTTGACCCTGCCCCTGCGACCCCGACCCTGCCCCCCTGCTTTTCCTGCCCTCCACTCCACCCTCTACTCGACTCCGCCCCCTCCCCACCCCTGCCACCCGCCTGCCCCACGACCCCGCCCTCCTCTTGACACCAGCCCCTGCCCTCGTCTCTGCCCTCCCCTCAAGTTAGCCCCCTCCCTTCAACCCCACCCCCACCCTCTCCGCCTTCCCACTCCACTCATCCCTGCCCCCCTGCCCTCCCCTCGACCCTGCTGTCCCTGTGTCCCCGCTCTCCCCCCTCCCTGCCCTCCCTGTGACCCTGCCCTCCCCACATCCCTGCCCTCCCTGCTCTCCCCTCAACCCCGCCATTCTCTTGCCCCCACCCTCCCTTCAAACTCACCCTCTGCCCTCCCTACCCTCCTTGTGACCCCACTCTCTCCTTGACCCTGCTCTCCTCTTGACCCCGCCTTCTCTCGACCCCAACCCCCACCCTCACCTTGTTGCTGCCCTCCCCACCTTCCCCTCAACACTGCCCCCTGCCCTCCCCTTGACCCTGCCCTCTTCTCTGACCTGCTCTCTTCTCTGCCCTGCCCCATGCCCTCCCCTCGACCTTGCCCCCTCCCTGATTTCACCCCCTCTTTCCCCTTGACCCTGCCCCCCACCTTCCCTGGGACTCTGCCCTCCCTGCGACCCGCCCTCCCCGCCACCCTGCCCCACGACCCCGACCTCCCCTTGTCCCTGCCCTCCCTGTGACCCTGTCATACCTGTAACCCCGCCCCACTTGTCCCCACTCCCCCTGTTCTCTCCTTGGCCCTGCCCTCTGCCCTCACATCGACACCGCTCCCTACCAGACCCCCCCCGTGCCCTGCCCCTGATGCCGCCTCTGCCCTCCCCTTGACCCTGCCCCACTCATCCCTGCCCCCTGCCATCCCCTCAACCCTATCCTCCTCACCTCTTCCCCGTGACCCTGCCCCCCTCTTCCCCTTGACCTCCCCTCGACCCCGCCCTTATTTACCACTACCCTTTTTTCCCCCTGATTCCTACACCCCCTCTTTTGCCCCACCCCTTCCCTGCCCCACCTTGCCCCACACCCTTGACCCCTTCCTTCCCCCTCCTTCATGCCCGCTTCCATCCCCTACCCTTTGTGTCTGCCTCTGTCCACTCCCCTTTGCCTCAGTTTAAAAAAACAGCAGCCACAGCAGCAGTAGAAAATGGCATTGCATGTGGGAGCAGTAAAAAGCTTTTCAAATAATTAAATTTCATTAAATAAAAATCCAAAACTGTTCTCAGGTTGCAATCCATTTTCTACTGCTGTACCAGACATATAGTGGTTTTTTAAATTGTTTTTATTTATACAAATATAGGGAATACACGCTCCTGCCACCAATGAATAACACCCTTCCCATCCTCACCAAGCCCACCAGCTTATCCTGATGAACCCTCCACGCACAGGTGGGGGTTGTGGTCTATGGGGTCAGGGTCATCAGGGGTATAGTTAGGGTCATCAGGTTAGGGTGTTTGGGACCAAAAAGTCTAAGGTCAGGGTTGTGATAGATGAGCCTTTGTTTAGTAAACCACATGTACCTTGAAACAGGTCGTAACGTTCTGATTTTGTAAGAATGATTGTGTAACGTATATTGTTAGTTGCTAACGAAGCATAGAACTGAGTTATAGGTAACTTAGAAGTGGAAACCATAGAAATTAAGGAGCCAATGAATGAGCTTGCTGTTAAAGATGACCAAATATGGGAGAGGGGTCAACTAAGGGACAAGTGAGGAAGAGGAGCAACTTCATCCCATCAACCACTAGGTGGTAAAAGACAACCCCCTAACAACAACTGGCGCATGTGCAGAAGAAGCCTCAGTGAAACAATCGGGACCCAGAACTAAAGGACTATAAAAACCTGAATTCGGAAAGGGACGGTGCGTGCCGTTGGTAGAGCTGAGACGCTCTGGCCGCCCAGCGCTGTTTGCTTAATTGCTGCCTGCTAAATTAATAGAATTCAGTTTGTAACTGAATTAACTGTTTTCCGACTGGTGACTGGGAAACCCACAATCACAATTTGGTGCCATGACTCAGATGGAGAACAACCGGACGTGAGCCTCTGAGCAGGGAGGCGCCCCGCTGTATCAGCGGCCCTGCCAGAGTATCCGCTCGGCTCTCCACCGACGAACCGAAATTCTTGGCAATAAGCAAAGAAAAGCCAGCAAAGCCCCTTAATCTTTGCGCACGAAGCCCCGGACGAAGATGCAGGACACGTGAGTATAGGCCAGTCTGTCGTTCGGTTGGGGCTAGGATTCCCAGGGCGGGAGAGGATGCACCCTGAGAGGTGGGTAAGAGTACAGACCCCGGAAGATGGGACAGAGGAAAAGCAGGCCCACTGTCACTATGGGTGGGGGAGATCCTGTGAATCTTTCCCCAGTACCCCCGAGTAGTCCATCGGGACTGATGATTCAGTACCGGGATGCTTACCCTTCTAGGCGGGGTAAGAGTAAAGTAAGGATGATACATTAATGTATGGAAGTCTGGGCAGGACAACCCATAAGGGGTGAATCTGTTCACTGGCACAGGTTTGGTTCCTTTGAGGACTGGGTATGTCAAGCTCTAAATTTGTGTGTAAAAGAAAAGGAACCCTTTAGTTTAGAAGAAAGTGAATATGCAGCCCTTTGGATAATTTCTGATACAAGGGCAAATTTATATGCTTTAAGTGAAAGAGAACCCCTTACAAGAAGTGGCAATGGGGGGATGAGAAAATGTTTAAAGAAGACTAGGGGTGTCAAGAACTTTATTTTCTGGGGATAAGGAGTAAGACAGAGCCCCTGGTAAAACTGAAAGTATGTCCCCAGCAGTAAGAAATTGAGTTCCTCGTGGACTCAGGGACGGAAAGATCCACCATCCAAAGTTTACCCCCGGGGATGTAAAATTTCCTCGGAGACAGTACAGGTAATTGGCGCTAAAGGGGAACCCTTTGCGATACCCGTGGTCAAGGAAATATTATTTGAAAGCAACTCCAAAATTAGCTTAGAGTCATTGTTGCTGGTGCCTGAAGCCGACTATAATTTATTGAGATGAGACTTAATGGTTAAACTAGGACTTTCTTTGGAAATAAAAAAAAAAAAACCCACAAAAAATCCCCAATTACGAGTTAAATTATTCTCCCTTAAAGTCGAAGACGAAAAGCAAATTAACCCCGAGGTATGGTATACCCCAGAGACCACGGGAAGATTAAATATTAAACCTTTTGTGATTGTGATTAAGGACCCTGAGGTCCCGGTACAAATTAAACAATGCTCACTACCTGAGGAGGGTAGGAAGGGATTGAAACCAGAAATTAAAAGACTAACAGCTTTTACGGGAATATGAGCCGGGCCAAGGAGTAACCCTCGTCCAGTATGTGGACGACTTGTTGTTGGCCTGAGAAGATGAGGAAACAATTAGACGGGAGAGTATTAAACTTTTAAACTTTTTAGGTTTACAGGGTTTAAAGGTGTTTAAGCAAAAATTACAGTCTGTAGAAGTAGTAGTAAAGTACCTAGGGCACAGACTCAGTAAAGGAACTAAGAAATTGGATCGTGAAAGGGTTAATGGAATACTCTCTATGCCTCTGCCCAGAAATAAACGACAAGTGTAACAATTATTGGGACTTTTTGGGTATTGTAGGCAATGGGTTGAGAATTGTAGTGGAAAAGCAAAATTTTTATATGCTAAATTATCTCACGATGGGTTGCTAAAGTGGACTCCAGAGGATGGAGAAAAATTGGAAACACTTAAGAGGGAATTGACAAATGCCCCCATGCTCAGTTTACCGGACTTGCAGAGACCCTTTTTCTTATTTGTTAATACAGAGGGAGGTGTCGCATACGGGGTATTGGCTCAGGAGTGGGCAGGAAGCAAAAACCTATAGCCTATCAAACTATTAGACACAATTAGTAGGGGATGGCCCACTTGTCTGCAAATAATAGCAGCCACGGCACTATTGGTTGAGGAAGTTCTCAAAATTACCTTTGGAGGAGAGTTGAAAGTAATCTCCCCACGTAACATCAGGGGAGTATTACAACAAAAAAGGTGGACAAATGGATATTAATTGCTTCTCCAAAGTTGTCTGTAGAAACTACCTCTCTGCAGAATCCGGCTCAATTTTTATATCTTGAGCCTTATTCACAGACTCAAAATATGCTTTTGGAATAGCTTATACATTTAGAAGATTTGGGAATAGAGAGGGTTAACAAATTTACAAGGAAAAGACTAATCCATCAAGAGCTTACAAGCCATAAGGGGCCTTAAGAAAATTGCTGTGGTACGCTTGAGGGGACACCAGAAAGGGTTAACCCCGCAAATAAGAGCAAATAATTTAGCTGACCAAGAAGCTAAAAGAGCTGCTTTACTAATTCTGGAGACTAGGGACACAGATATATCGGATAAGAGGCAGAAAGAACTAAATCCACAGGTACCGAAATTCACACCACAGGAGTAAGAAAAACTAATAAAGATGGGAATACAAAAGAATAGTTCAGGAACCTGAGAATTACCTGACAGCCGAGAGGTTTTTCCTAAAACAATGGCCCTCAGAATTTTACAAAGAATACACAGCAGTACACACTGGGGCACTCAAACCTTAGTTGACCAATTTGTAATTAAGTACATGTGCATTGGTTTATATGATCTGGCTAGGCAAATTTTAAGGGGATGTATACCGCGTCAAAGGGTCAATAGACAATATCTAAGAAAAATAAAGCATCTGAATTCTGTAGTTTCACAAAATGTTTTAACTAGTATTTTTAACAGTACTGCTGCCTACAACAATAGTTTTCCTCCTCCCAGGCACTGTGCCCCTCCCCTGTGCTGGCATCTTGCTGGTGCCAGTGTATCTGCAGGGTGGACTTGGCCAGGGAGATCACAGAGTTACAGCCGCATGGTGGTGTGCTGACTTAGCAGGCAGCTCAGCTGCTTCCCCTGGCCGGTTCACCAAGCAAGCATGGAAGCTGCTTGCACTGGCTGGAGGGAAGCACAAGATGCATATGGAAAAAGCAGGAGGAAGAATCCTGGCCCATAGACCCTTTTCTAATACACAAATTGATTTTACCGATTCGACAACACGAACCACGGCCTGGGTGGAGGTTAAAATATTATTAGAAAAAAAAAATTAATTACTCCCCGATGTGGGATTGTTGAAACTGTAGATTTTGGAATGGAGTGACAACACCACACACCATGGCACCCACAAAGTTCTGTCAGAGTTGAAAGAATGAATGGAGAAATTAAAAAACAATTAACAAAATTAAAATTGGAAACAGGGATGTCCTGGATTAGGTGTTTACCATTGGCTCTATTAAATATCTAAACACAGCCGAGAACTGATGTGGGTGTTTCTCCCTTTGAAATGTTATATGGGATGTCATATGACATGAGTAACCCGGGGAATCATCCGCGATTGGAGGATTCCCTAGTAGAGGCTTACAAAACACAACTAATGGCAGGAAGAAAGGAGTTAATAAGAAAAGGAATATTGGCACAACCCCCCCCCCCCCTTGGATATGGCGATACACAAGATACAACTGGGTGACAAAGTCCCGATAAAGACTTGGAAAGAAACTTCTTTAACACCTCAAAGGGAGGGATCTTTTCTTGTCTTTCTTACAACAGATACAGCCATTAGGACTGCTGAGTGTGGATGGACACATGCCAGTCGAGTGAAGGGACCTATTTCGGATTCAACATTGCAAGAGCCATCCTGGAAGGTCACCAATTCCCCTGGAAGTCTCAGAATGACCCTAAAGAGATCTTAAACACCGATGCTCTTATACAGATAAGTGATGAAGGAGAAACTTGTAACTCTAAGTGTGTAAAAACTTTACAGTTAAGTGTGGAGTCAAACGTTGTAATTGTTATCCTTTTGTGTGTTTTATTTGTAAAATCTGCCAAGGACGGTGGTGGTCTCATTGTTAGGAAGGAACCCCTCCTAGGGGAATTTATGGGAATAATTACACAGAAAAATTGAAATTGACACAAGAAATATTTGAGTATAAAACAGCTTAAGGGGAAATTGAAAAATGGTCACCACAGTGGTAGAATATATATAGGTTACCAGAATATTATTGTTTCCACCCAAACGAGCCCATTCCTCTTTCAATAACTATTGTCCAGGTGTGTTGCCGGAGAGACCTAAGTGGAGTATGGTGCAGCTCCCCAGAGTAAAACGAATAACCGGGAGAAATTCAAACGAAGGTGCGCTAAGCAAAAAATCTCGGAGCCTCCTGAAGAATACCCCTGCTGCCGGGAAGATGGAACACCCCGTGACTCAAAGCAACCGAGCCGACGGGCGAGGCAGAGGTGTAAAAAACCGTGGAGGACGGAACCCCGAGATTAGAGTAACGCGCAAGCCTCAGAGGAGCTGCCCTAGTGCCAATCCCGGCTTAACACTGCCTCAGGAACACACCCACCTAGGAAAAGAAAAAGGGGGGCTAGAGGGCAATAAATAGGATCAAGAAAAACCTTGTAGGAAATCGGAATAGCACCACCCATCCTGGCTGATTATTTTAATTATTGTATGTATCTGGGAGCAATTAATTAGACCATGTCAAGGACCCTTGTTAGGTGGGAGGATTCAAAGGTCCTTAAAGTTAATGTTAACGGAAAAATCCCTAAGATCACGACCTGAGGTGGTGTTACAGAAATGGAGAGGTTTAGATCTCCTATTTTTAAAACAAGGCGGACTTTGTGTAGCCTTAGGAGAAGAATGCTGTATTTATGCAGATCATACCGGCATTGTTAGAGATACTGTGGCTAAACTTAGGGAAGGGTTGGAAAAGAGAGGACGAGAAAGAGAATCTCAACAAGGCTGGTATGAATCATGGTTTAACTCTTCCCCCGGTTGACTAAAACTCTTATACTAAGCCACCGAGAATTACAATGGTTTACTGAACAAAATGGTGATAAAAAGGGGGGATTGTGATAGATGTAAACCACATGTACCTTGAAACAGGTCGTAACGTTCTGATTTTGTAAAAATGATTGTGTAACGTATATTGTTAGTTGCTAACGAAGCATAGAACTGAGTTATAGGTAACTTAGAAGTGGAAACCATAGAAATTAAGGAGCCAATGAATGAGCTTGCTGATAAAGATGACCAAATATGGGAGAGGGGTCAACTAAGGGACAAGTGAGGAAGAGGAGCAACTTCATCCCATCGACCACCAGGAGGTAAAAGACAACCCCCTAACAACAACTGGCGCATGTGCAGAAGAAGCCTCAGTGAAACAATCGGGACCCGGAACTAAAGGACTATAAAAACCTGAATTCGGAAAGGGACAGTGCGTGCCGTTGGTAGAGCTGAGACGCTCTGGCCGCCCAGCGCTGTTTGCTTAATTGCCGCCTGCTAAATTAATAGAATTCAGTTTGTAACTGAATTAACTGTTTTCCAACTGGTGACTGGGAAACCCACAATCACAAGGGTCAAATGTCATCAGGTCACAAGTCAGGGTCTAAAGTAACTGTCAAAGGTTAGCTTAGAAGGCCAAAGGTCAGGGTCGCTGGCCAAAGGTCCCCCAAAAAGCAGTGACCTAGTGCCTTGGGCTCCCGCTGGTTTTTTTGTTCTGGCCTGTGCATCACTGTAAATGGTCCCCCTGGAAACAGTGAATCAGTGACTTTGTTTCTACGCTCTTTTGGTTCCTGCCTGTCTGTCACAACAGTCTACCCAGAAACAGTGGCTATGTTATTTTGACTATTAATTTCCTTCTCCCTTTCTCTCTTTCTCTCTCTTTGGACTCCAGTTCCTATTTTGGCATTCCACAGTCAGTCCTCTAGCCTCTTGGTATTTCTGTCCCCTCTGTCTCTGGTTCTGTGCGCCTGTCATTGGTGAGCATAGAAAGTCATCACCGATAGATTTATTTCTCCATCTTTATTGATTCTGTTCCCTGCCCTTCATTTTGGGTTTTCCCCCCGTCTACCTAGGATTTGATAAATTTGCTATACTGCAGCCTGTTGCTACCTTTTTCTTTCCCCGTGTCAGTTTGTATGGCTCGTTGTCTCTCTTTAGTCCTCTCTCTGTACTGCGTTAGCTGTGCTCTGTTTTCTTTCTCCTTCCCTCTGTCTCCATTTCAGACTCTCTGTCTTTCAGCTCTGCTTCTCTGCCCAGTCACCTACCATTGTTTTCTCTGTCTCTCTAATTTTCTATTTCTCTATCTCTCTGTGGCCTCAGAAGATTTCAGGTCAGGAACATCTTTCAGTTCTGACACCTGTAGATCCAGAGTTATCACTGCCTTGGGTTCAGCAGAGAAATTGTCTTTGCCCAGGGCCAATCGCCCCCACACAACCCGCTCACCCTTGGGCACAGAGGAACAATCGGTGGGTTTATAAATTAAAATGGTAGTTCATAGGGTCAAAAAGCTCATTTGATGAATAAAACAGTGTTTAAAAAATGTGTTTTACACCATAGAAATAGCAGTTTGTAGGACTAAAAGCATTTTATATCTAGAAATTAAATGGCGGGTTTGTAGGGAAAAATAGAGCATTTTTTAGAATAAGTTGGGGTTTTATAGAAAAGCAGCATAGTGCTTTTACAGAATAAAGCAGTGGTTCTGTATGATAAAAATTTGGTTTCCTAGATTAAAAATGGTGCTTAAGGGAATTTTAAATTTTTTTCCCCTCCCCATAATAAAATGGAGTTTTCCAGGCTGAAATAGCCTCATGTTCCTCCAAGGACCGATTGTACGCTCTTCCCAAGGTTTTCCGCTTACCCAGGGCTTCTGGTAGAAGCATGGCAATACAGGTGGCATCACGAGATGCAAAGTATAACTGTCTAACGTTTTGGCTCTTTTGGTACCTAGGTAAAGTACATAGGCTCTAACAGTAGTATTTTTACAGTTTATAAGTAGCCATTTTCCTACCAAGCTTCACTTGATATCTATCTTTTTCTATCTACATGCTAGAAAACTTAAAATCTACTTACATACCAGTACAAGAGATGCAGCCGCAGTAGGAATCGGGATCGTTGTTTTCAGTGAGAGTCGCTTTCTCCATTCAGCACCCAGCGTCCTACAAAGCTAACTCCAGTTCCTTCGGTGCCTTTATATCTTCTGCAGCCACTGCTTAACAACTCAGATCAGAAGAGCAGCACCTCCTCCTCCAGCTGCTTTTAACCATTCTGCAGGCAAGACCCGCCCCTTTCCCAGAGGACTGTGGGAAGGGCAGTGGGTGGGGCCAGGGGTACATAAACCACCGGTCTTCGCTTAGGCCATGCATTCTCCTGCTGGCTTCCATTTAGCAGATGGAGCTTAGTTGTCAGCTTGGCTTTTTGAGAAGATGCATCTGAGGTAAGAGCTTAAGGAGTACTCAATGTTAAGTAGCATGTATATAATAGAATATGTACTTATAAATAGGTTTGGTTTTGGTTTTTTTCATTGATTATTTATTGTATGTTTAGGGGTTTGTAAGATAACACTATATGGTTGTTTATTAGTCATTGTTTCTAAGTGTGTGGTCTTTTACATGTGTTCCTGACCATACCGAAGATAGAACCTCACCTTTTAATACCCAGTTTTTCCTTGTAATGAGTAAATTGTGAGTATCGCTTCTCCTAACAGGCACAATGATGAGATTAAATGGGGGCAGGCAAGGAAAGTCTTATGTCTGCCTATAGAGGTTTAGCCTTTCCCAATAGAGTAACAGGGATCAAATAGGTAGTATTTTCCCAGTTCCAGGAGAGCTCATGGCTTTTCTAGCGGTTTTCAGTGGACTGTGGTTTTTCTAGCTCATTTGGAGGTCGCAGCAGGCCCCTCATGGACTATAAGCATTACCTCTGTGTTAAGGCAGAGTAGAGAATGTTTTTAGCAAGAATCCTTTTCTCCTTTCAGCATTGATTCTCTGATTAAACAACTTGGGTCACAAGAGCCACACCTGCTCCCTCAGCTGCTTTTAATCCTTCTGCAGGCAGCATCATCCCCTTTCCCAGGCCACTGTGGGAAGGGCAGTGGGTGGAGCCTGGGGTATATAAGGCACCTGCCTTGCCTTTGGCAGCTCATTCTACTCTCTGTCTCCTGTCATAGTGTTCTGGTTTTCATTCTGCAGCTGAAGCATTGGAGTAGCTGCTGTTGTCTTGGTTCGTGCATTCAAGGTAAGTGTTTTGCAACTAGCTAAGTGTGGCCAGTGTCTACCTAGTCAAATGTACTTATTGATGAAGCTTGACTTGCGTTTAGTTTGTGTCTTTTGTGTTGCCTTTGCCAGGGCAACTCAATCCTATCAGGTTAGCTGTCGGTCTTTTGCTTCTGGGTGCACAGCATTTTACCGGCGTTCCTGACCTTGCACAAGATGGACTGTTGGGGTTTTATTTCACCAGCTTTGCTCTTCAAACTGTAAGCCATTAGCACCACTTCTGTTACTAGGTCTGATGATAAGCTTATCCAGCTAGGGCTTGAGTAAGCTTCTTGCTTGCGTATAGGCTTTTAGCATTTCCTAATAAAGTCATGGGTATCAAAGGCAACTCTCTTCCGGGTTACGGGACAGTTTATGGCTTTTCTTCATTGTTCTCAGAACTGTAATCCTTTTAGAACCAGCGCAGTTTGCAGCAGGTCCTTTGTTGACTATAAGTATTGGGACTTGATTTCTCCTACGGCATGTTACTGGCTTTAGACTTTGGTGGAAGGCGTTGTACGCAATACCCGAAGCGTGGCTCCATTGAGCAGATCCCGTCAGTGAAGGTCTAACTGCTGTTTCTTACGTTTTACAGGTGGCACCTGAGGGTCGCCTCCAGTGTGCATCTCCGTTTCTCTCAAGAATGGATTTGGGATCCCTGGACTTTTCAATGCTAAGTCGAGGGAGTAGGAGAAAAGGGCAAGATGGGGAGCGGCGGTGGAGAGGGTGCCTGCGTTGCGGGGGAGTTATTAGGCAAACCTTGTTTATTTTATAGCCCCAGCACGAACCTCGGCGCAGGCACCTGTAAGTGGCGGAGGCTGCGAGCGATCGGTCAGGTAAGGGAATGGGAGATGGGAACAGGTTTTGGGCGGTCTCTTGGCATGTGGCCTTCTGCTTTGTTACGTGCGGGCCCCATAGAGAGCATCGTTGGGACATAGCCACGTGTCTGAGCGCACTGAGAAGGTGAAGCGGTTGTCGTCTGTGTTGATGTCTAACACCGAAGCGTCACATGGCAGGTAGATGGAGCGTTTGGCTCTGATTTTGCAGATGCTGCGCAGCCACCTTGCGCCATGTGCCTCTGTATTGGGGTGGTCTAAGGGATAGCGTTCCTCTGTATTGCGTTTGCCTTGCGCCATGCGCCTATGTATTGGGGTGCTATAATGCATAGTGTGTCTCTATTGCCTTCACCTTGCGCCGTATGCCTCTGTATTACGCTTGTTGTGCGCCGTCTGCCTCTGTATTACGCTTGTCGTGTGCTGTGTGAGATGGGAATTTCCTAAATGGAGGCGAGAGGTCTGGAATGGTGCGGTAAGGAGTTGGCATCGGGGGACTTGCTTAGTAGACACGGGGGCCAGATGCGATGCATACGGACGCAGCGACAGAGGAGTCAAGGGGAAGACCCCAAGCAGGTAGGTCGGCCAGTGGCATTAGCGTGATGAAATGATCAGCGGCTCTATGCCACGTTTAAGATTCGTGTCTGTGTTTCTCTTTTGAAGGTGCGAAGCAAGGAGGAGAGCGGGCCGTTTCCAGGAAAGGCGACTCGGGCCAGGCGAGCCATTCCTAATGGGCCAGTGTTGTGTTGCACGTGAGTGTTACAGGCATCCATTGTTTGTGTGTTTATAGGCCAGGCCTGAGCGTCTGCGCAGCTACTAGTAAATGGCATGGGCCAGGTGAGCGATTTGTTAAGGTATGGTAATGGAAGGTGGGAACCTGTTTCTTTTTCAGGCCCCGGAGGCGGTGGTGGGACATGGCCATGGCACACAGAGAAGGTGAGGCGGCCGTTACCTGTGGTGGTAACCATGGCCCCTCGTGGACTGTAAGCATTAGCCCTTTATTTCACAGGCCCGTAGCAGAGCCCGCAGTTCAGTGGAAGACCAAACATAGCACTTGCTTGCAAAAGATGAGGTATGCCCCGCAAGTGCGGCTTCTGGGGAACTGTGCATACTGGGGAGCGGGGAGCAAGGTGGGTAGATATTGAATGAAGTTGAGCCTGGGAGGGAGGGAGGCTTCCCATGGAGACCTGAGGAATCGGTAAACTGTCGGTCTGCATCCGGGTGACTCTCTCAATGCTCTTTGCAGATGCAGCGGGATGAGCGGAGCACCCTAAGAAAGCAGGTCAGCGTATGTTACGCACGGTAAGATGCCACCGCTGGCTCTCTGACTAGCTTATCCGTTCGGGTCTGCAATTTTTTGTCTGAAGTCTCAAACTGCCAAGCAAAGCCAGATGTCAGCACCGGCGGTGACCTCGGCCAGGTGAGCTGAGAGTAGCGGGCTAAAGCAGCGATCGCTTTTTCAGGGGTGACTGTGCCTGTGAAGTTCTAACCATCTCTTTTTGCTTTACAGGAGCTACCCGAGGCTTGACACAGCAAAGCGTCCCAGTAAGCAGACATGCAGTAGATGTTTTACCCTGTCAAGAAAGGATGTTGGATCTCTGGACTCCTCAAAGCTAAGTAGAAGGAACTGGATAAGAGGGCAAAAATGGGAGGGGTGTGTAGGAGGCTGGGTAAGGCTGCATGGGGAGGAGCAGGTCAATTGTCAGCACAATGCCAGGGTGTGCCGGGCAGGGCAGCTCCAGCCCGTGTCTGTCTGTCCGCTTGTTGTTTGGTGTGTCTTCTGTGTCTTAGTCCCTCTCTGGGTGTCAGCATCCTCTTTGCGCTCAAAGGGGCACAGCGTGCCTCTCGGGCATAGTCTCTAGGGTCTCGGATGCCCACGCTCGCTGATCAGCATAGCGCCCACGGGGCTCTTCTTGCTTTGCCTGGCAGGGTCACGGCACGGTTTGCCCTTGCATCTTGGAAGTTTCCGGCCGGTCCTCTCTTAGGGCATCATCACAGGCTCTGGCGGGAGCTCTGGTCTCCGGTCACCTATTTTCACATCCCAAGGCTTTTTCCTTGCATCTTTCCATCGTTAGGTCTTGAAGATGGTCTTCTTGAGCATCCGTCATCACAATTTTGACAGTAAGTCCTTCCAACGAGCCGTTCCAGTCCCCTCTCTTCTGAGGTTGCCATAGAGCTTCCGCCCGTCCGCTCTCAGTGGCGTAGTTTGACAGCTGCCTGTACAGGAGCCCTTCTTGCTGACAGTCTTTGGCCATCTTGGAGTCACATCGTCCACAGAGTTCTGTGTTGTGTCATTCTGTGTGTGTTTGGCTGGGAGCTGCTCTGCCCGGGGCTGTGGAGCTGGGGTGACATGGCACAGCAGTAAGAGTCCAGGGTTAGCGTGCAGGATTCTGCCCGGGAGGCCTTGGTAAAGGCGGTACCGTCAGCAGGGTGTGGAGTCTGTCCTTTCTGTCCCATTCCTGGGAGATGATGGGAGCTGCCTGGGTGGGGCCCTTCAGCGTTGGAAGAAGCAGATGGGATTTTGCAGGGCTGTAAGGCTGTGGGGCTCTGAGGTATGCCGGCTGGGGTTTTTTTCTGTTTGTGTTTTAATGGCTGCTTGCAGTTAGACTCCAGATAGGGTTCCTAAATGGAAGCGAGAGGTCTGCAATGGTGCAGCAATGAGTTGGCATCATGGAGACTTGCTTAATAAATTGTTGGGTTTTTCAGACGGGGCCTGAGGCGATGCATACCGATGCAGCGACAGAGGAGTCGAGGGGAAGACCCCAAGGAGGTAGGTGGGCCAGTGGTGTCGGTGTGATGAAATGGTGTGCTGCTCTGTGCCACCTTTAAGATTTTTTGTGTTTGTGGGTGTTTCCCTTTTGAAGGCGCGAAGCGAGGAGGAAAGCAATCCATTTCCAGGGAAGGCGACTCAGGCCAGGCGAGCCATTTCTAGCAGGCCAGTGTTGCGTTGCAGGTGAGTTATAAGCATCCCTTGTTTATTTTATAGCCCCGGCACGAACCTCAACGCAGGCACCTGTAAATAGTGGAGGCTGCGAGCAATCGGTCAGGTAAGGGAATGGGAGATGGGAACAGGTTTTGGGCAGTCTCTTGGCATGTGGCCTTCTGCTTTGTTTCTTGCAGACCCCATGGAGAGCTTCATTGGGATATAGCCACGTGTCTGAGCGCACTGAGAAGGTGAAGCGGTTGTCGTCTGTGTTGATGTCTAACACCGAAGCATCACATGGCAGGTAGATAGAACGTTTGGCTCTGATTTTGCAGATGCTGCGCGGCCACCTTGCGCAGTGTCCCTCTGTATAAGGGTGGTCTAAGGGATAGCATTCCTCTGTATTGCGCTTGCCTTGTGCCATGTGCCTCTAATGGGGTGGCATAATGCATAGTGTGCCTCTGTATTATGCGTTCAGCTTATGCTGACTGCCTCTGTATTATGCCTTCAGGTTGTGCAGTGTGAGACAGGGGTTCTTAAATGGAAGTGAGAGGTCCGGAATGGTGCAGCAATGAGTTGGCATTGGGGGGCTTCCTTAATAAATTGTTGGGTTTTTCAGATGGGGCCAGAAGCGGTGTATACCGATGCAGCAACAGAGGAGTCGAGGGGAAGACCCAAGGAGGTAGGTTGGCCTGTGGTGTGGGCATGATGAAATGGTCAACGGCTCTGTTCCACCTTCAAGATTTGTGTGTGTGGCTGTTTTTTGCAGGTGTGAAGCAAGGAGAGCGGGCCATTTCCAGGGAAGGCAACTTGGGCCAGGTGAGCCATTCCTAGCAGGCCAGTGTTACGGGGCATCCCCCGTCTGAGTGTTACGGGGCATCCCCCGTCTGAGTGTTACGGGGCATCCCCCGTCTGAGTGTTACGGGCCAGGTCTGAGCCTTGGTGCAGCCACCAGAAAATGGTGTAGGCCAGGTGAGGGAATTGTTAGATAAGGTAATGGAAGGTGGGAACTTGTTTCTTTTTCAGGCCCCGGAGGCAGTGGTGGGACATGGCCATGGCACACAGAGAAGGTGAGGCGGCCGTTACCTGTGGTAGTAACCATGGCCCCTCATGGACTGTAAGCATTAGCCCTTTATTTCACAGGCCCGTAGCAGAGCCCGGAGTTCAGTGGAAGACCAAACATAGCACTTGCTTGCAAAAGATGAGGTATGCCCCGCAAGTGCGGCTTCTGGGGAACTGTGCATACTGGGGAGCGGGGAGCAAGGGGGGTAGATATTGAATGAAGTTGAGCCTGGGAGGGAGGGAGGCTTCCCATGGAGACCTGAGGAATCGGTAAACTGTCGGTCTGCATCCGGGTGACTCTCTCAATGCTCTTTGCAGATGCAGCGGGATGAGCGGAGCGCCCTAAGAAAGCAGGTCAGCGTATGTTACGCATGGTAAGATGCCACCGCTGGCTGTCTGACTAGCTTATCTGTTTGGGTCTGTAATTTTTTTGTCCGAATTCTCAAACTGCCAAGTGAAGCCAGATGTCAGCACCGGCGGTGACCTCGGCCAGGTGAGCTGAGAGTAGCGGGCTAAAGCAGCGATCGCTTTTTCAGGGGTGACTGTGCCTGTGAAGTTCTAACCATCTCTTTTTGCTTTACAGGAGCTACCCGAGGCTTGACACAGCAAAGCGTCCCAGTAAGCAGACATGCAGTAGATGTTTTACCCTGTCAAGAAAGGATTTTGGATCTCCGGACCCTTCAAAGCTAAGTAGAAGGAACTGGATAAGAGGACAAAAATGGGAGGGGTGTGTAGGAGGCTGGGTAAGGCTGCATGGGGAGGAGCAGGTCCATTGTCAGCACAATGCCAGGGTGTGCCGGGCAGGGCAGCTCCAGCCCGTGTCTGTCTGTCCGCTTGTTGTTTGGTGTGTCTTCTGTGTCTTAGTCCCTCTCTGGGTGTCAGCATCCTCTTTGCGCTCAAAGGGGCACAGCGTGCCTCTCGGGCATAGTCTCTAGGGTCTCGGATGCCCACGCTCGCTGATCAGCATAGCGCCCACGGGGCTCTTCTTGCTTTGCCTGGCAGGGTCACGGCACGGTTTGCCCTTGCATCTTGGAAGTTTCTGGCCGGTCCTCTCTTAGGGCATCATCACAGGCTCTGGCGGGAGCTCTGTTCTCCGGTCACCTATTTTCACGTCCCGAGGCTTTTTCCTTGCATCTTTCCAATTGTTAGGTCTTGAAGATGGTCGTCTTGTGCATCTGTCATCACAATTTTGAACGGCTCGCTGGAAGGACTTACTGTCCAGTCCCCCTTCTTCTGAGGTTGCCATAGAGCTTCCTCCCATCCGCTCTCAGTGGCGTAGTTTGACAGTTGCCTGTACAGGAGCCCTTCTTGCTGACAGTGTTTGGCCATCTTGGAGTCGCATCGTCCACAGAGTTCTGTGTTGTGTCATTCTGTGCATGTTTGGCTGGGAGCTGCTCTGCCCGGGGCTGTGGAGCTGGGGTGACATGGCACAGCAGTAAGAGTCCAGGGTTAGCGTGCAGGATTCTGCCCGGGAGGCCTTGGTAAAGGCGGTACCGTCAGCAGGGTGTGCAGTCTGTCCTTTCCATCCTGTTCCTGGGAGATGATGGGAGCTGTCTGGGTGGGGCCCTTCAGCGTTGGAAGAAGCAGATGGGATTTTGCAGGGGTGTAAGGCTGTGGGTTCTGAGGTATGCAGTTAGACTCCAGATAGTGTTCCTAAAAGGAAGTGAGAGGTCTGGAATGGTGCAGCAATGAGTTGTCATCAGGGTGACTTGCTTAATAAACTTTTTGGTTTTTCAGATGGGGCCAGAGGCGATGCATAGCGATGCAGTCATGGAGTTCTCATCTGGAAGACCCCAAGGAGGTTGGTCAGCCAGTGGTGTTGGCGTGATGAAATGGTTGAGCAGCTCTGTGCCACCTTTAAGTTTTGTGTGTGTGGCTGTTTCTCTTTTGAAGGTGTGAAACGAGGAGGAAAGGGGGCCGTTTCCAGGCAAGGTGACTCGGGCCAGGTGAGCCATTCCTAGAGGGCCAGTGTTGCTTTATAGGTAAGTGTTACAGGCATGCCTTGTTTGTGAGGGCTAGGCCAGGCCTGAGCCTCTGCGCAGCTGCCAATAAATGGCATGGGCCAGCTCAGTGGTTATGTTAACATAATGTAATGGAAGGTGGGAACCGGTTTCTTTTCAGGCTGTGGAGGTGGTGGCAGGACATGGCCATGGCACACAGAGGTGGTGGGGCAGGTGTTATCTGTGTTGGTGCCTAATACCATGGCAGGCAGGTGGAGCCCTTGTCTCTCTGTTCCTGCAGGTGCGGCCCGGCCACCTTGGGAAGTGGAGGGGCAGTGGAGGTGAGCTGGAATAATAGCTGGGTGCTGGGTATGAGGTGATTGTGGGAGCAGTGATTTCTCACCAGGGTAAGAGTAATTTTGCATCTCTTGGGGTGGTAGGTACCACATGCCATGACCACCACCATGTCTCTCTTTGGATTGACTGGGTCAGTGGAATGCCACAAACAGGGTGTTCTGGTTAGAATTGACAGTTGTTATCCACAGCATCTGTTGTGTCTCGCACCTTACAGCCACTGGCTAAGTTGCAGCTCTCCGTTCTCCACCCTCAGCGAGCATCATCACGTCGGAGCCTCGCCGCTTTGTCATGAAGCCCTTTGACTAGCTGTCGGCTTGATAGTGTTGCGTCTTCTGGATTGTATTGCCTAGTAGGGTTCTGTCTTGGGGTGGTGTCTCATGCCGTGTGACTCTGTAACGGGATGCTGTAATCTGTAGCATTGTCATGTCTGGGGATGCTGTCTCGCGCTGTCTGCCTCTGTATGCGAACCGAGTCTCACATGCCGTGTGACTCTGTAACGGGACGCTGTAATCTGTAGCATTGTCATGTCTGGGGATGCTGTCTCGCGCCGTCTGCCTCTGTATGCGAACCGAGTCTCACATGCCGTGTGACTCTGTAACGGGACGCTGTAATCTGTAGCATTGTCATGTCTGGGGATGCTGTCTCGCGCCGTCTGCCTCTGTATGCGAACCGAGTCTCACATGCCGTGTGACTCTGTAACGGGATGCTGTAATCTGTAGCATTGTCATGTCTGGGGATGCTGTCTCGCGCCGTCTGCCTCTGTATGCGAACTGAGTCTCACATGCCGTGTGACTCTGTAACGGGACGCTGTAATCTGTAGCATTGTCATGTCTGGGGATGCTGTCTCGCGCCGTCTGCCTCTGTATGCGAACCGAGTCTCACATGCCGTGTGACTCGGTAATGGGACGCTGTAATCTGTAGCATTGTCATGTCTGGGGATGCTGTCTCGCGCCGTCTGCCTCTGTATGCGAACTGAGTCTCACATGCCGTGTGACTCTGTAACGGGACGCTGTAATCTGTAGCATTGTCATGTTGTAAGATGCAGTGCTGCGTCACCTGGCATTGTATCTCTGTGGTGCTTTGCACTGTATCACTCTGTCTAGTTAGCATTTTGTGCCATCTGGCTTGGTCCCAGGATGGTGTAATCAATAGCACTGTTGTAGTATGGGGCTGTAAGTAGCTGTCTGGCTGTGTTTTTGGAATGTCTTGCATTGTATGACACTGTCTTGGGGTGCAATCTTGGAATGTGCAATGTCTTTGTTAGGTATGGTTTTTGCCAGGCACTAGAGGGAGGTTTGGAGTCCTGCAGTAAATTCTGCAGCAAATGTTCCTAGAGTGTAAATTTCAAAGAGCAGCAGCAGGTAGCGTGCTGTAGGTAGTGAAGTGACTTCCTAGGCTTTGGCCTTTGAGGTGTGACACTTCACTTGACTTTGATGAAGCTGTTTGAAGAGTGAGACTCTGCCAAGCATGGGTGTAGATTTGGGGCTATGGCCCTTTGCGGTGGCTGGAGGCAGAATGGCTCTGATGTAGGTGCTCATCAGTAGGGGTGGGCAGGCTGTTGGTGAGTTAGTGTGGCTAACCATGTGTGTGATGCTTTTGTTTCAGGATTGCTCAAGCAAACCTGAAACCTGCTTGGGTTTTGGCAGGCAGGGTGATGTTTTTGGAGGGCCCGGGGAACGATGTTCCCGGGTGGTGCCTTGCAGGGCAGGGGGAGCAGAATGAGTGGTGGTGTGTGTGTGGCTGCCTAACTGTGTGTGTGATGCTTTTGTTTCAGGTTTGCTCAGGCCTCAGGAATTAGATATTTTAGAATAAAAAAACCCCAGCCGGGGGATTTTTTTTTTGTTCCCCCGGCTGGGTTTTTTTTTCCCCGGTCCCGGCCGGTCTGCGAGGCGACTGTTGTCGCCTAAGTTTGGGTGCAGCCGGTGCTTGGGCAGGGGTTTTTGGCAGGCAGGGAGATGTTTTTGGAGGGCCCGGGGAACGATGTTCCCGGGTGGTGCCTCGCAGGGCAGGGGGAGCAGAATGAGTGGTGGTGTGTGTGTGGCTGCCTAACTGTGTGTGTGATGCTTTTGTTTCAGGTTTGCTCAGGCCTCAGGATTTAGATATTTTAGAATAAAAAAACCCCAGCCGGGGGATTTTTTTTGTTCCCCCGGCTGGGTTTTTTTTTCCCCGGTCCCGGCCGGTCTGCGAGGCGACTGTTGTCGCCTAAGTTTGGGTGCAGCCGGTGCTTGGGCTGGGGTTTTTGGCAGGCAGGGAGATGTTTTTGGAGGCCCCTGGGAACTGTGTTCCCGGGTGGTGCCTTGCAGGGCAGGGGGAGCAGAATGAGTGGTGGTGTGTGTGGCTGCCTAACTGTGTGTGTGGTGCTTTTGTTTCAGGTTTGCTCAAGCCTCAGGAATTAGATATTTTAGAATAAAAAAACCCCAGCCGGGGGAATTTTTTTTTTTTGTTCCCCCGGCTGGGTTTTTTTTTCCCCGGTCCCGGCCGGTCTGCGAGGCGACTGTTGTCGCCTAAGTTTGGGTGCAGCCGGTGCTTGGGCTGGGGTTTTGGCAGGCAGGGTGATGTTTTTGGAGGCCCCTGGGAACTGTGTTCCTGAGGTGTGCTGTGCTGGTTGTGTTCTTTTGGGTTGTAGGGCTTGTGTTGTCTCAGGTAGGGTTTTATGGATTGTCATAGCTGTGACTTGTTGCAGCAAGGTCTGCTGTTTATTAAATGGTTACGGGGAGAGATTTGTGGTAGTGTTGGTGGAAGAGCGGGAAGAGATCCTATAGGGATGGCTTCAGGAGGACTGGAGTGCAGTATTGCTGGTCCTAATTGGTTTGTGACATAGGAAGCAGGTGTGAAGGATTTTGATTCATGTTGTGATTTGTACTGTAATTTGTTCTGTTAGCTTAAGCGTGGGAATAGATGCTGACAAGATGTCCTGTAGAGCAGAGCTGTTGCATGTGTCTTGGGTGCAGAAAGGAAGAGCAAGTTGGAATTTGAAGCAAACTAAGTTTGTGTAAAGAGAACTAATGAGCCCAGTTTATTAAAAAGGTAGCATGCTAACCTGTATGTGTTTGTGAGCACTGTCACCTGTAAGCAGTAATTTGTGTATAGCAAACTTTGAATATGTTCAGAGTCCTAACATAAGTCCTCAGTATGATCCTGAGAAATAAAGAGATGACATAACAAGGGGGGGGTAATAAAGGATTTTTGGTCTCTGGTGTCAGTTTGTTCTTTGCCTCTCTCTGCCTGTCTTTGCCTCTGCCCCAGTCCCTGTGACTCTGCCCCCCCCTCTCTTGGTCTGACTCTGACTCTGCCCCCCCTCTCTTGGTCTGACTCTGCCCCCCCTCTCTTGGTCTGACTCTGGCCCCCCTCTCTTGGTCTGACTCTGACTCTGCCCCCCCCTCTCTTGGTCTGACTCTGACTCTGCCCCCCCTCTCTTGGTCTGACTCTGACTCTGCCCCCCCTCTCTTGGTCTGACTCTGACTCTGCCCCCGCCTCTCTTGGTCTGACTCTGACTCTGCCCCCCCTCTCTTGGTTTGACTCTGACTCTGCCCCCCCTCTCTTGGTCTGACTCTGCCCCCCCTCTCTTGGTCTGACTCTGCCCCCCCTCTCTTTGTCTGTTTCTGACTCTGCCCCCCCTCTCTTTGTCTGTCTCTGACTCTGCCCCCCCTCTCTTTGTCTGTCTCTGACTCTGCCCCCCCTCTCTTTGTCTGTCTCTGACTCTGCCCCCCCTCTCTTTGCCTGTCTCTGACTCTCTTGCACTCTTTGCCTGTCTCTGACTCTCTTGCACTCTTTGCCTGTCTCTGACTCTGCCCCCCCTCTCTTTGTCTGTCTCTGACTCTCTTGCACTCTTTGTCTGTCTCTGACTCTGCCCCCTCTCTCTTTGTCTGTCTCTGACTCTGCCCCCTCGCTCTTTGTCTGTCTCTGACTCTCTTGCACTCTTTGTCTGTCTTTGACTCTGCCCTCTCTCTCTTTGTCTGTCTTTGACTCTGCCCCCTCTCTCTTTGTCTGTCTCTGACTCTGCCCCCTCTCTCTTTGTCTGACTCTGCCCCCTCTCTCTTTGTCTGTCTCTGACTCTGCCCCCTCTCTCTTTGTCTGTCTCTGACTCTGCCCCCTCTCTCTTTGTCTGTCTCTGACTCTGCCCTCTCTCTCTTTGTCTGTCTGTGACTCTGCCCTCTCTCTCTTTGTCTGTCTCTGCTCAACTGTCTTTGCCTCTGTCTGTCTCTTTGTCGAACTCTGTCTCTCTGTAACTGTCTTCCACTCCTCTTCAGTTCCTTCTTATTCTCTTTCTTTCTCTCACTCTCACTTTCACTCTCACTTTCACTCTCATTTTCACTCTCTTAGCGAGTCAAGCAGCAGTAGAAAATGGCATTGCACCTGGGAGGAGGAAAAAATTTAAAACACAAAAATAATTATAAAATAAAAATCCCAACCTCCTCCCACGTGCAACCCATTTTCTACTGCTGCACCAGACTTATTATTTTTAATTTTTATTGATATATACATAATGGGGGGCGGGGCCAGGTCGGGGGGGCGGGGCCAGGTCGGGGGGGCGGGGCCAGGTCGGGGGGGCGGGGCTACGTCGGGGGGGCGGGGCTACGTCGGGGGGGCGGGGCCACGTCGGGTGGGCGGGGCTACGTCGGGTGGGCGGGGCTACGTCGGGTGGGCGGGGCCACGTCGGGGGGGCGGGGCTACGTCGGGGGGGCGGGGCTACGTCGGGGGGGCGGGGCTACGTCGGGTGGGCGGGGCCAGGTCGGGGGGGCGGGGCCAGGTCGGGGGGGCGGGGCTACGTCGGGGGGGCGGGGCTACGTCGGGGGGGCGGGGCCAGGTCGGGGGGGCGGGGCCAGGTCGGGGGGGCGGGGCTACGTCGGGGGGGCGGGGCTACGTCGGGGGGGCGGGGCCACGTCGGGGGGCGGGGCCAGGTCGGGGGGCGGGGCTACGTCGGGGGGGCGGGGCTACGTCGGGGGGGCGGGGCTACGTCGGGGGGGCGGGGCTACGTCGGGGGGGCGGGGCCACGTCGGGTGGGCGGGGCTACGTCGGGTGGGCGGGGCCAGGTCGGGGGGGCGGGGCCAGGTCGGGGGGCGGGGCTACGTCGGGGGGGCGGGGCTACGTCGGGGGGGCGGGGCTACGTCGGGGGGCGGGGCTACGTCGGGGGGGCGGGGCCACGTCGGGTGGGCGGGGCTACGTCGGGTGGGCGGGGCCAGGTCGGGGGGGCGGGGCCAGGTCGGGGGGCGGGGCTACGTCGGGTGGGCGGGGCTACGTCGGGTGGGCGGGGCTACGTCGGGTGGGCGGGGCTACGTCGGGTGGGCGGGGCCACGTCGGGGGGGCGGGGCTACGTCGGGGGGGCGGGGCTACGTCGGGGGGGCGGGGCTACGTCGGGTGGGCGGGGCCAGGTCGGGGGGGCGGGGCCAGGTCGGGGGGGCGGGGCTACGTCGGGGGGGGCGGGGCTACGTCGGGGGGGCGGGGCCACGTCGGGGGGCGGGGCCAGGTCGGGGGGGCGGGGCCAGGTCGGGGGGGGCGGGGCTACGTCGGGTGGGCGGGGCTACGTCGGGTGGGCGGGGCTACGTCGGGTGGGCGGGGCTACGTCGGGTGGGCGGGGCTACGTCGGGTGGGCGGGGCTACGTCGGGTGGGCGGGGCTACGTCGGGTGGGCGGGGCCACGTCGGGTGGGCGGGGCCAGGTCGGGGGGGCGGGGCCAGGTCGGGGGGGGCGGGGCGACGTCGGGTGGGCGGGGCGACGTCGGGTGGGCGGGGCTACGTCGGGTGGGCGGGGCTACGTCGGGTGGGCGGGGCTACGTCGGGTGGGCGGGGCCACGTCGGGGGGGCGGGGCCACGTCGGGGGGGCGGGGCTACGTCGGGGGGGCGGGGCCACGTCGGGTGGGCGGGGCCACGTGGGGGGGCGGGGCCAGGTCGGGGGGGCGGGGCCAGGTCGGGGGGGCGGGGCTACGTCGGGTGGGCGGGGCTACGTCGGGTGGGCGGGGCTACGTCGGGTGGGCGGGGCCACGTCGGGTGGGCGGGGCCACGTCGGGTGGGCGGGGCCAGGTCGGGGGGGGCGGGGCGACGTCGGGTGGGCGGGGCGACGTCGGGTGGGCGGGGCTACGTCGGGTGGGCGGGGCTACGTCGGGTGGGCGGGGCTACGTCGGGTGGGCGGGGCCACGTCGGGGGGGCGGGGCTACGTCGGGGGGGCGGGGCTACGTCGGGTGGGCGGGGCCACGTCGGGTGGGCGGGGCCACGTGGGGGGGGCGGGGCCAGGTCGGGGGGGCGGGGCCAGGTCGGGGGGCGGGGCTACGTCGGGGGGGCGGGGCTACGTCGGGGGGGCGGGGCTACGTCGGGGGGGCGGGGCTACGTCGGGGGGGCGGGGCCACGTCGGGGGGGGGCGGGTCCACGTCGGGGGGGGGCGGAGCCCCGCCGGGGAGGACGGGGCGGGGCCCCGCCGGAGGCGGGGCTCCGCCCCACCCCCCCAGTTAGGGTCAGGGCTAGGGTTAGCATTAGGGTGATTAGGGTCAGGGGTCAGGGGTCAAGGGTCAGGGTCAGAGTTAGGGTTAGGGTTAGGGTCGTTAGGGTTAGGGTTAGGGTCGTTAGGGTTAGGGTTAGGGTTAGGGTTAGGGTTAGGGGTTAGGGTTAGGGTTAGGGTTAGGGTTAGGGTTAGGGGTTAGGGGTTAGGGTTAGGGTTAGGGTTAGGGTTAGGGTTAGGGTTAGGGGTTAGGGTTAGGGTTAGGGTTAGGGTTAGGGTTAGGGGTTAGGGTTAGGGTTAGGGTTAGGGTTAGGGTTAGGGTTAGGGTTAGGGTTAGGGTTAGGGTTAGGGTTAGGGTTAGGGTTAGGGTTAGGGTTAGGGTTAGGGTTAGGGTTAGGGTTAGGGTTAGGGTTAGGGTTAGGGTTAGGGGTTAGGGTTAGGGTTAGGGTTAGGGTTAGGGTTAGGGTTAGGGTTAGGGTTAGGGTTAGGGTTAGGGTTAGGGTTAGGGTTAGGGTTAGGGTTAGGGTTAGGGTTAGGGTT